>NC_141697.1:155946826-156546826 GCF_964263255.1 Lissotriton vulgaris | reverse complement strand
ATATGCATGCCCTGCTCGCCATAGATTCATTTGACGGCAAGACCATAGATGTTGCGCTAGGCTGCCTTCCTTCGATGACAACAATTTATGACAACACATTAGAAAACTCAAGGCTCTGGCAAGTGATTGGTGGCAGATTCCCAGTTACAAACTAATTTGGGCAGGTGATGTTTGACTTGGTAGCTTGAACACTATTCTATACATTTTTGTAATAATTTTGTCCAATTGGCCGCTATCCAAGCCTTTTAGAACCTCGCTTCCGTAGGTTAATGTGGGAATAATTTTTGCTTGCGCTACCTGGATTGTTGGAGCGAACGTTGGGCCTTGTAGTTTCTTATGTATAGAACTGATTGCAAAAGCGAGCGCAGAACCCTTCTTTTTTTGTTCTTCTAGATGTGTTTTGTATCTACCGTTGTTAAAAAAGACTCCAAGGTACTTGTGGCATTTGGATTCAACAATCCTTTCTTGATTCAAGACCCAAACCAGCTTCTTGGCCTTTCCTGAACGAACCGCCAAAATGTTGGTCTTCTTGCTGTTTATCTGGAGCTCATTCTTATTTGAATAGTCAGAGATGGTGTCCATGAGTCTTTGCAGGCCGATCTTTGTTTTGCTAAGAAGTACAACATCATCAGCGTATAAAAGATTTGACAACAAGAAACCAGCTACTTTGGGAGAATGAGAATTTACCTTATTTAAGGCTTCTGGAAGGTCGGATAGGAACAAGTTAAAAAGTGTTGGGGCAAGGACACATCCTTGTTTGAGCCCTTTTGTCATCGGGATTGGACGCGTTAGTCTGGACCCGTCCCCAATCTTTATCCTGACCCATGTGTCCTGATGGAGAAGCTGTATGGCTCTTAGGAGATCATTTGGGATGTTTAAACTGTACAACTTCTGCCAGAGCTTAGCTCTATTCACCTTGTCGAAGGCAGCTTTATAATCAATATTTCAGACTATCAACAAGTCAATGGATCCACTCATGTTGCAGGTCATACCTTGGACCAAAGTCATGCATAAGACCAACGCACTCTCCAACGTATGAAAATAGGAAATGTAATGGCTGGACAATACAGACTTTTTAACATACAAAGTTTCTTATTTATTGCACATATGTAAAGATGTGGTCGATAAATACAAGTAATTATGACATACGGTTAGAGTACTTATAATCTTCAGAATAAGCACAGCCAATAGTGTTTCGTCACCTCGTGACCTTTTCAAGGCTCGAGAATAGAAGGTTAAGATATCAGGATTCAATTAATAGTCTACAGCGCCCTATATTACTCATTCTTGATGGAAACTCGTCTTCAAGGAAGAGCAAATGGGTCTATTTAAATGATTCTAATTAGTGGTATCCAGTCATGGATAATAGGAACATGTTTGTTGTGTTACACTGATCAGTATTAAGCCCAGCAAGATTGAACTCGTCCGGTCACTCTGGTTATAGCAGGTTCCCCAAGTTTGGGATAACACAAATTCGTAGGGCAAGCAGTCTTAAAAAGCCATAGCTCGTTACTTTAATAGGGAGCTCATTGTAAGATTTAATCTCAGTCTGAATCTGTGCCACCCTTCTCCGTCATATGTGACTCGAACCATTACACTTAGCTTTTTTCTACACTAACGATACTTCCAACAAATATTGTTGTTGCTTGCACACGAGGTGCAACAATAGTTACCACTACTACCCAACGAGCTATTGCATACATTGGACTACATTTTTACTAATGCCACATTGCTAACTTGTGAACCTCACCCCCGCTCCACCCTTACTCTGGACGGGTCATTCACATAATCATTTCCAGATTCCTAAGCCAAAAGTGACAGGAAAAATGTAAAAACCTCAAAAAAACGTTTCTAGACAATGAATCACTCCTGACTGTTGCTCAGGAGTTGGAATTCCCTGTTCCCTCGGTTGACGTATATGTAGATCAAGTGCTCTCAGACTATAATATAACATAGATCGCACCTATTGATAAAATTGCCCCTCTTAAATTGTGCGCCAACTCGAAACAGAGCCTAGGCGCCTTGGTATACAATCGAATTTAATATGGAGACAGCTTTCTGCAAAACATTTGAAAGACGGTTGCGTTTTACTAACAATCTAACAAACAAGGAAGCCTACAGGGTACACTTAAACCAGTACCATCGCAATATTAATAACCAACCTGCACAGGCCGGTAAATTGGTCTAAAAACTCTTTTCAGAGTGCTTAATACTTTTGTAAATGCTGATACTTGTTTCCAAGAAATGCATACATCACAAGCACTCTGTGACTCTATAGCCTATCACCTTGAAGACAAAATTAAAAGATTTATCAGAATTCTTCTAATTCTTCTGATCAGGTATGTGAGAAGTTTGATTTCAGTGTACTCCCCTCCCCCCCCCCCCAATTCTGCTACCAGCTTGGGTAAATGTAAATGCTTCTAATTGGAGGCAATTCAGAGAGTCCTTGTTTCAGCAAATTACGGCTCTCCTTTAGATGTTTGCCCTCTGAGAAGTTTGGCAGATTTCCCCCATCAGCTCGCCCCTGCAATCTGTTCCCTGTTTAATTCATCAATCAATAGAGAGAAAATTCCATCGGCCTGGAAGGCAGCACAGGTCAGACCGATAAAAAAGACCAATCTGGCATGGACCAATCTTGCTAATTACTGACCAATCTCGCCACACCCCTCTCCCTTTATTGGACAAGGTGTTGTGTGCGTACAAGCATTATTTCCCCGTGTTCGCACGCTTTCATTCCTAAGTTTATTTGCAAAGGGGACACGAGCGGGACACTGCTGTGGAGTGCTCATGCCCACTAAATATATCGCCTTGTGTGGACCAATGAGCTGGCCTCGTGTGGGAGGGGGGTGTAGATGTTTGAACTTTGTGGGAACGATATATGTGGAGATGGATGTAACTGTCCACATTCTTTACCTGACCGCAGAACCTGAAGGTCATGCGGGTTTGCACTAAACATAGATCTTCATAAAGATATTTAGTCTGTGTGTTCCTTGTAAAATAAGATGTCCTTATTTTACAAAACAAGGTGTTCAAAGACTCAAACAAACTTATGGAATATTCAGAGGTAAATAAGATTCTATATCCGTCACAATTCGGCATCAGACATCACAGAGAACAGATACAGCTCTGGATGGGGTCACTTGACCATATCAGAAGCTCTCTCAAAGTAAATTTACCATTTATGCTGGTGCAGCTGAACTTGCCCGCAGCATTTGATTCTGTGTCTCACCCCAGGATACTTTGTAGGCTGCAGGAGATTGGTATTCACGTAACAGCGTTAAAATGACAGTGATTTCCTCTCCAGTAATTTCGGGCTCCTATAAGTCTTGTATAGGGGTGTAGTGATAGAAGCACCCCAATGTAGTGAGACCACGTGATGACCTTTGACTACCATTATTTTAATTGACTTTTGGTGTTTTACTTTATCCTAGCCTGAATGTACGACGACATGTTTCCAGCATGTGCTTTTTTCCTTGAAGATTTCTTTCATGTTTCTTTGTAGTTTTAGAGTGGGAGCGCTTTCACAGAGTAGAACAGTCTTACCAGGAACACAACGTGTGGGAAGTGCATTTGAATGATTGGGAGAGAGAGAGGTGTGTGGAATGTGCTTCTTGGTCTCGGAGCACGGTGTTACATGCAGTGGTGCTCAAATGTACATTCTGTTGTAAATTGGGAGATGAAGTTCTTACTATTAGCTTTGACATGCCATCTTGAATTCTGACTCTGTGTAGGCTGAGCTTTTGCGCACACAGGCAAGCACCCAGATTACTCAAGTTGTTTAGGCTATTCACGTTCAACAAGATTCTTTTTAGAGATTGTTTTCTTTACTGTAGGAGACTTTCGCAAGCTTCCTTTAGATAAGGGACTGGAGCATGTGAGAGCACAGAGGGAACATGAGAACTCTTTTGCCTTTGGAATGCTTGCATGGACAGTGGCCAACTCCAGTAAGTTTCCTTGGCGCAGAGGAAGGCCTCTTGGAAACTTCTAGTGGGCTTTGAGATTCTAAAACTGGGGTTTATGGACTTGGAAACCAGGATTCGTTTGCCTGAATGGCGGATACGTCTACTTCAGTGTAGCAGTTCCCGCTTTACTGATTCACTTGACCCCGGCTGTGAATCCCCCAGTCTTGAGTGGGCCAAGATGCAGTATTTGCAGCCGGGGATGCATTTTCTTTGATTATGGACATTCTGATGTGTGAGTGTGTCTCGGTGCATGTTCAAGTTTCTAGTGGCTATAATCATCAGTGTGATGTGTGTCTGTGTGCATGTTCAAGTCTTTAGTGGTTGTAATCATCTGATGTATATACCTTTCTGATTCTGATTTCTTGGAGTGGACGTTCATATTATTATCTGCTTGTATTTTATTCCAGCCTATTATCTGCTTGTATATTGTTTCATGTATTTTATTATATTACTAGCAGCCCGTCCCGACGTTGTCCGGGAGCAATTAGGCTTCAGGGCACCCGCCCGCCCCGACGTTGTCCATGGGTCCCCCGGAGCCTTCCTCCATATATTGCAGAATTATACCTCTATGTTTACTTTGTACGCTTTTGTAACCTGCACACACGTAACTTTTTCCTCCTGTAATGCACAGTTTGGCTCACTTTTTTAATGCTCCGTTTGCTTCCTCTTGCTACCTGCACAAGTCACTTTTTCCTCCTATACCTCTATGTTTACTTTTTACGCTTTTGTAACCTGCACACGTAACATTTTCCTCCTGTAATGCACCGTTTGGCTCACTTTTGTAATGCTCCGTTTGCTTCCTCTTGCTCACGATGTACGCTTTTGTAACCTGCACACGTAACTTTTTCCTCCTGTAATGCACCGTTTGGCTCACTTTTGTAATGCTCCGTTTGCATCCTCTTGCTCACGATTTTCATTTTTGCTTCATTTTACCGCTGCTCACCGCTCCTAAATAAATACATAGATAACCTACCTCATCCGCCGCTCACCGCTCCTCCCCGCCTTTCCGCCGCTCCTCACCGCCTGTCCGCCGCTCCACATCGCCTGTCCGCCGCTCCACACCGCCTGTCCGCCGCTCCACACTGCTCCTCCCCGCGCCATGTCCGCCGCTCCTCCCCACGCTCCTCACGTGGGGCATGCACGTCGCGGCCGGCGCTTCTTCCAAGGGACTACTTTTTTTTCGGTAAATTTTTTAAATAACGTATATTTATTCCATTTATATAGCCTATGTCCATCGGCACACCCTGACGATTACAACGATGTATCGGGTGTGTGGATTGGCGCTGTGGTTCCCGAGTTTACCCGCCTCAAAGGTTCAAAGTTCTTTCTTTATATTAGTAGTATAGATATATATATATATATATATATATATATATATTCACTGAAAAAACCATAGGTTATAGACCATATATAGTTAGGGATTAGCATTTACAAAACCTTATTTTACTCGCACAAAACCATTGAAATTCCATATATAGTTAGTTGCCCTAACTATATATCGCGCACCCGCAATCCACTGCTAATGATGTCACATATTACATCATTCATGACATGGTCAGTGACATCACTGATGACATCACTGATGACATCTCAAATGACATCACTGATGACATCACTGATGACAACACCCAGTGACTGTATGTTTCTGTAAAGTTAAAATATGTCTTACATATTGAAGAATGAGTGGATGTATAAGTGTCTGGATGAAGGATTTAGTAGGTGCATGACTGACTGTATGAGAGAATGATTAAATGTGTCTCACTGAGTGCATGGGTTAGTGACTAAACTGTCTTAATTTGGCAATCATTATATATGTTGTTCTGTAAACTGCTGCATGTTTAAATCAGTAGCTATATGAGTAACTATATGGGTTATTGAATGGTTGCCCAAGTATTTGTATGGGAGACTGAGTATGTGAGTGGGTGGCTGGGAGGTGTATGACTCTGTGCATAGATGTGTGAGCAGTTGATTCACTAAATGTATGGGTTCAAAAGTGCATGTGGAAACAGCTGTATGGGCGGTTGACTGAGTGCATGAGTGTATTGGTGAGTGAATGGATATCTCAGTGCTACATGTCAAAGTAAGTACATATGTAAAACACAGTCCATGTGAGAGTTGACATATATACATAACTGAACATAAGAGCCAGTGAATGTGAGAGTGGCTGTATGGATCATTGTGAACTTGTATCAGGGATTGTATAAGACAGTAAATATGTGTTAGTATATGTTTGAATAAGTAAGGTGTGTATAACTGTATAGTTGAGGAAATGGAGGTGTGATACATTTTTTGCATGACTGACTAGGTGTGTGAGTAACTCCATGGATAAGTGACAGTCTGTGAGTGTCTGTTTATACTGATTGTATCTAAGGTTATATTAGAGTCTGAAGATGTTCATTGTATTATCACATAAATGATATCATCAGTGATGTGATCAGTAATGTCAAATGAGATGTCAGTGATGTCATCAGTGATGTCATTTGAGATGTCATTTGAGATGTCATCAGTGATGTCATCAGTGATGTCATCAGTGATGTCACTGACCATGTCATGAATGATGTAATATGTGACATCATTAGCAGTGGATTGCGGGTGCGCGATATATAGTTAGTGCAACTAACTATATATGGAATTTCAATGGTTTTGTGCGAGTAAAATAAGGTTTTGTAAATGCTAATCCCTAACTATATATGGTCTATAACCTATGGTTTTTTCAGTGAATTTTCAAGGTTTTGTAAATGCAAATTCCTAACTATATATGGTCTATAACCTACGGTTTTTTCAGTGAATTTCATTGGTTTTTTAAAAGCTAATATCTATAGCTGTAAAATATATTCTTTATTACGTGACGTATCACGTAGCCCGTGAGACGCCTCATGATGCATCGCATAACCGTGACGTATCGTCTCTGCAGCGCAAACAAAACCCGTAACGTAAGCGCGCCAGAGCACGCTTAAAGATATATATATATATTTTTTTAACCTTAGACAAAATCCACACGTGCACATATCACAAACGTTCCAAAAACACAATATGTCGGACTCCCGTTACGCTGCCGGTTAGCTGCCCGGTTAACATACCGGAAAGCACCTCTACCGCGAAAAAGCGCAATTTTTTTTTTCTTTTGCCCCGCGGGGAACTTCAAGAGCCCCCTCATCAATCCTAGGGGTTCAGGAGGGGTCTACCTTACCCCTTTCCTTCATTTACACCTTTTTTTTTTCCACCTCTTGTCTCTCGATCCCACCGAGAGACAAGATGGCGGCCGCTCCAGACTGTTTACAATGTTAACAGCCAATCAGCTACTCTTCAGACTCCCGTTACACTGCCGGTTAGCTGCCCGGTTAGCTGCCCAGTTAGCTGCCCGGTTCGCGTACCGGGACGGGCCTCTACGGCGAAAAATCGCATTTTTTTTAATTTTTTTTTTGCCCCGCGTGGCTCTATAATATCCCCCTCATCAATCCTAGGGGGTCAGAAGGGGTCTACCTTGCCCCCTTTCCTTCATTTCCCCCTTTGTTTTGGCCTCCTCTTGTCTCTCGATCCTACCGAGAGACAAGATGGCGGCCGCTCCGGACTGTTTACAATGTTGACAACCAATCAGCTACTCCTCAGACTCCCGTTACACTGCCGGTTAGCTGCCCGGTTAGCTGCCCGGTTCGCGTACCAAGACGCGTCTCTACGGCGAAAAAAATCGGATTTTTTTTTTTGCCCCGCGTGGCTCTATAATATCTCCCGGAAGAGGCACTCCAGAATGTTCATACCAATGATTCAAAAAGTTAATTTGTAAAGGGTTTATTCAGCATAGTACCCTTGTTTATAAGGTAAAGTTCGATGGTTCATATGATATTATCGACATATTATTGAATGCAAACAAAAGGACACTCCAATGCATTTCGGGCTTCACGCCCTTTATCAAGGAGAGGCTGGAGAAAAAAGAAGAGAAAAGCCCGGGTCAGGGGGGACTATATAACGGATTGATGCCATTAAAACAACGAATGGGTGGGTATGGTGAAGCATGCCATAGGAGTGTGGAGAGGCTACTCCGTTTGATTTCATGGTAGTGAAGGTCGGATATTTATAAACGAACAGTCAGTGCAAAGAAAACATGCTCAGGAGTGAATACAAAACGAGGTAAAACGCCGAGGCAGTGCAACCAAATAAATAAGGAAGTGTGGGGAATAGAGTGTTTTAAACACGCGATGCCAAGCGTTAAAGCGCTTCCAAAGATGTGAAACGTGATCGTGCAAGAAACATGCCGTTGAAAAATGTAAATGCATTACGCGGTAATGTCGGGTCCAGGAAGTGGACTACCCAGTGCGTGACTCTAATAGCACGAGTGAGCTAAACGAGAAATAGTACATTGTGGAGGACTTACTCAAAACGGCGCCGTGGCGGTCACAGACGGAAGGCTTGGCAATCAGTGAAACGGCCGGTGTAAGACCGGAGATAACAAGTGCAACATAGAAGACGGACTAGGAAAGAAAGTGAACCAGTGGGGGCCATGATGGGACAGGGAAGTGTGATAGAAAACATAGAAGAGGGGTTGTGTAGATACAGCAAGCGAATGTGGAATAAGCAGGAATATTAAAGGAAAATAAACGGTTGTTATACATGAAAAAACATATACTGGAGCATTAATGATTTGAATAGAGAAGAAATAAAGAGCAATGCATGAAGCTAAAGGTAACAGCTATATTCTACTCGGTCGTTAAGTCCATATGGCTTAAGTGTTTGTAAACGAAAAGTCCATTCTAGTTCTTTCTGCAAAAGTAATTTGCGATTGTCCACCCCTTCTCTACGGGTGACACATTCCAGAACAGTGAATTGCAGCTGTGCGATGGTATGATGTGATTCCTGGAAATGCATGGCAACATTGGATTTTACCTGTTTAGTGCGGATATTAGATTTGTGTTCGATAATGCGAACCTTAATCTTTCTTTCGGTTTTTCCGACGTAGAGTTTTCCGCATGGACACTTCAGTGCATAGATAAGGTTCATGCTGTCACAAGTGGCATTGACACAAAGTTTGATGGCATTGCCTTTCATGGGGTGTGTTATTTGGTTGCCTCTGATAATGCAATTGCAATTGTTGCAGTTTAAGCATGGTTGTGTTCCCTTATATTTTTGTGGGGTCAAAGCTTCCGTAGACAAGATTTCTTTAATGTTTTTCCCTCGTGTATGTGCGAATAAAGGAAGATCGTTAAAGATATTCCGAAAGTCTGGTTCAATTCGCAAAATTGACCAATGGTTCAATATTATTCTTTTGAACTATTGGGTTGCCGAGGAAAATTTAGAAACAAGGACCATGCGTTGCGATGGTGGTTTAACGGTTTGAGTTAGGCTTTGTTGTCTGGTGATGTTAGTCAGGCGTGTTTCAGCAGATTTGAGGACTTCAATGGGATAACCTCTGTCTATGAAGCGTTGATGCATCTCTTTGATGCGGTAGTTGTAAGTGTCCTGTTCAGATACAATCCTTTTTATGCGCAGCATTTGTGAATAGGGTAAATGTTTTTTCAGGGACCCTTGGTGAAAACTCTGGAAATGCAACGTGTTGTTGCGATCGGTAGCTTTGCGATGTAAATCGGTAATGATCTTGTGGTCTTGGATTTTCACCTGCACATCGAGGAAAGATATTTCTGATTGGCTGGTCTGCCATGTGAGTTGGATGCGTGGATCCTTAGAATTGAGATCCGTTAAGGCTGCAATCAGTTGGTCATGTGTGTTATTCCAGAGGAAAAAAAGGTCGTCTATGTACCTTACGTACATTTTGATGTTTTGGTAGAATCCGGGATTGTCATAAATGTAGGTTTTTTCGAATTGTTCCATATATATATTGGCGTAGGAGGGAGCCGCACAATTGCCCATCGCCATTCCCGTAAGCTGAAGATACCATTTGTCATTTTCCTGAAAGTAGCTATGGTATAATGTATAAATCATAAGTTCCATGAGAAATGTCTGCATTTTGGGATCAATCTCACTCTGGAGTAACGCTTGCTCAACAGCCTCAATACCTCCTTGATGAGGTATGGAGGTGTAAAGAGAACTGACGTCGGCTGTGCATAGAATAAGTGACTCGTCATTTTTGATGTTGATAGTTGAGAGTTTGTTGAGGAATTCAGTGGTATCTTTAATATGACTTGTGGATTTAATGACCAGGGGTTGCAAGTACCTGTCTAGGAACTTGCCTGTGGGTTCATGAATAGATCCTTTGGTTGAGACAATTGGGCGAAAAGGCGGATCAAGGAGGTTCTTATGAATTTTCGGACTCATAAAAATTCTTGGACTTCTGGGGAATTCTCTCAAAAGATATTTTTTGGTGCGTTCTTGAATGATACCAGTTTGGTGAGCTTTGTCTAAGATGTTAGATAATGTTTCTTGGAATTCCTTGGTGGGGTTATTGCCAAGTTCCACATAAGTGTTGACGTCAGTGATGTGTTCCAATAGACGTTGTGAGTACATGTTGGTGTTCATGATGACAAGAGCACCGCCTTTATCAGCTTTTGCACACCGAATGTTAGGGTTATTGGCCAAGGATTTCAGAGTGTCACGATCCTTTTGTGAAATGTTACGATGTTTGTTGAATTTCTTAAAGTTGATTTTCGACAAGTCATTTTTCACCAAACTCTCAAACAGGTCGATGCTTTTGTGGCTCAGGGGAGCCAGGTAGTTACTAGGTGGCCGTAGGCCCAGAAGTTGGTCACTTTTGGTTTCAGTGCTAGGTGGCAACACGTTCTCAAAGTAATGACGTAGTCTGAGTTTTCTAGTGAGCTTAAAGACACTAACTTCTAACTCCAGTTGATTGGTGTGAGTTACAGGAACAAATGAAGTGCCTTTCTGAAGGAGATTCATTTGGTGTTTAGAAATAATGGTATCAGAGATGTTAATAACTAAGTTGGTTTTTTGGTCTTGAGATCCTTCTTGGTTACAGTGCTTCGCGTGTTGGGAGGACTTTTTTCCAACTCTTTTCTTCTTGCTCCTCCGGAGTCGATGATTGTTTCTTGGCCTGTTTCTAAAAAAGGAACCGCGGAGGTTTGGTTTGATGCACTACTTGAAGCAGATGCCTGGTCACTTGAAGATCCCGTTGGGGCAGTGGATGTTTTTTGTGAGGGACAACGCCCATGTCGGCGGGCGTTGTAAAATTTGAAGAAAAGATCCACATAAAGCGAAGGTGTTGTTTTTACCATATTACCGGTGTCAATCGATCTTGTCCTTTACTGTTGTGTTATCAGAACGGTTTACCATACGTGTGCCCAGTACCTGTTGTGTATCTTTTTTACATCTATGTTGCCCCATTAGCCAAAGTCTTCAGGGCTTTGGTTTTGAAATCATATTGTATGTGGATGACCCGCAGCTACTCATTTTCTTTGATAAAATCAGGTCAAAATTAAAGGTTATTTTTCTGCTGGGATGAAAACAATTGCTACATGAATGACATAAAACTGTCTCCAGCTAAATGCAGGAAACACAGAAAATATGCTGTTTGGGAAGGCCCAACAGCTTTGGAATCCTGACTGGAGGCCTCCAGAACTTGGTCTACCTCAAACACCAAAAGAGGAAGTTAAAAACTTGAGTTAGACTGGACCAATTTCTTAGCATGAAAGAGCAAGTTTAGTCTATTATTGGCTCAGGATTCCACATGATGCGTTTGCTGAAATGGGCCTTTCCCACCACTTACAGCGAGGACAACTTTAGTCCAGGCTCTGGTCAAGAGCCATTTGGATTATGGGAATACCCTATTGGCCTCAGTAAATGAGAGGTAGCTTTTAAAATTACAAGTGATACAGAACACTGCAGCTCGTCTCATCAGTAATCTCCCATCTGGAGCTGCATCTACCTCTCTCCTGCATGCATTACACTGGCTACTAGTACTAAACAGAATCATTTAAGATCGGTTGTTTAACCCATAAGGCTCAGATAGGGAAAGGTCCCAGCTAGGTGTCTTCAAAGCTTATTTGTTATTCCCCTTCAAGGCTTCTAAGATTAAGTGACAACGTTTTGCTCACTATTCCAAGGGTCAAAAAGTCTTGTTCAGGGGGCAGGTCGTTTTCATACCTAGCCCCTTTTCATTGGAATAAGCTGCCTCTTCAAATTCAAACCTGCATGGATCCCTACCAATTCAGGAACGATTCAAGACTGCCTTATTCTTATAGAGTTGTTTTCTTTTGCCTCTGTCCTGGTATCATGCCAACATACCCTCCTGTGGTGATCTGCACTTGTTATAAATTAAAATAACATAACATGCATTTTGTAAATTACTTATACCGATTAGCTGGCTGTACAAAGTTAGGTAGAAAAGTAATATGGTGGTTAACTACCACAATGTAAAGTATAAAATAAACTAAAGCACCCCTTTCATGGTTTCATCAGAAATGTCATTTGAGATGTCATAAATGATGTCATAGAACATGTTATGAGTGATGTCATATGTGAGGCCATCAGCAGTAACTGGCAGGGGTGCAAGTTAGTGAGCTCTGCCAACTATAACTGGAGAATTTCTGTGTTTGTTTAGTTCAAAACTTTAATATTGTCGCTGACAAATGTACCTAACTAGAACATGTTTTTATAACTTAAATCAATTTCTACGTTTAAAAAAATCACACCTAACTATAACGTTATTTTAACCTTTGTTTTTGAGTGAATTTCTAGTTATAAAAAAAAAAAAGTAATATTTAACTACTATACGCAAAGCCAACCCCCTTCTTCTGGGCACAGCGGGGGATTATCTGGCCCTGTGGCTAAACCCCCCCTTGCACCCTCAAAGGCAGCCAACCCCAAACGTGCATGGCCTTTGGCAGTGCACAGCAGGGGCTTGGCAACAGGGCCTGGCCTACAGCCAACCATCTGGCCAACCACCCGGAGCCAGCACTGTTCCATACTATTAATGTAGAAGGGGCAGGGGCAAACGGACGGAGCTTGTAGGGGCTTTTCCTCCATTGCATATTAAAAAGTACAACTGTAATATCAACGATAATGTAATTTCAGATGCGATTAGGGATGTTGATAATGTAGTCAAATATATCATTAGTGATTTAATATGCAAGGGCAATAGCAGTGCATGGCGAGGGAGAAATTTATAGTTAAATTAGGGTACTAGTTATAGTTACTCAAGATAACTATAACTGGTGAATTTCAGTGGTTTTGTTAGTTTCAAATGATGTTTTACGTGGCAACATCACGTAACTAAAACAACTCTGTTTTTTTTCAGTGAATTTCTAAGGTTTCTTTAAATATTAAGTTAGATCTTCTTATAATTACTAACTATAATGTCACTTTAACCTTAGTTCTTTTCAGTGAATTGCTAGGGTCAGGACGCAGGGTCTGGACTAGCATTGTCTGTTGTGCTGCTCCCGTCCAAGCTTGCTGCACAATTCCTCCTTGGCCTCCATTGTTCAAGCCCATACATTTCTGTCCCCTAGCTCAGCACTTGTGCGGCCACTGTTCTGCCACTGCCCTTCCTGCCTGCCCTGCATAGTTAGCTTGCTGCTCCTACCCACATCCTCCCTGCCCTCTGTTGTCCAATTCCATGAAGCTGCCCACCCCCTCCTACTGTGCATGGTCCGATGTGCTGCCACTGTCCTCCAATTAGCTTGACATATATATACACACACACAATATAAATTAAAAGAACTAATGTAAACAAAATCATACATGACAGATCAGCTGTGTAAGGTGATGGGTTCTGCCCATCAAATCCACACAGATGTATTTTTTGCTTTTTGACCACTTTGTATGTGCTATTTATTTACTGTGGATGAGCCCCACCACTGGTGACTCACCCATGGTAAAAATAAAAATAAACATAAACCAACAACAAGAGAGAAAGGGTCAATAGGTCACTCTTATACCCCTTGGAGCTAATATGTCAAAACAACAGAAGAGTACCAGTTCTGAAAGACTGATTGAAAACTAAGATTAGGAGCTAAAAAAGGTAAGGAGTTAAAGACCACCACCAACGGGTGAAAGAAATGTGCTGCACAAAATATAACCAAGATGGAATAAACAAAGACCTCAGTGAGGAAAAAGAAACCACAGGCACCAACTAAATAGATTGGTTGCCAGTTGTCTTCATTTGGCTCCTTGTTGTGAATACGTGGAAAACTACGTAGTCGGGAAAAGAAAGTGCTCAATTAAAAAGAGTATGGACTACACCCCAGACTAGAATTTTAATGTAGGGGTAGCTCTAGCTCTATTAAAAGCAATCGTGCAAGGGCGGACATATACAAGGTTGAGTTAATTTGAACCAAATGTCCTAAAGGGTCGACATGTTTCTTGCAAAAGCCTAACGTCAGCTCAGCATTCATCAGGACCAAATAAACCCTGGCCTCATGTTACGCGCTCACTGTGGCACCAGAACTATAAGAGGCGGGGTACCAAAGTGTATTAAAAAAATTAAGATTACAAACTTATCTAATTTCCTACACGCTGACTTCCGTGCAGAATCCCTGTCTCAGTAAAGGGATGAACAATGTGAACCAATAAATCGTTACATGTAAGTCTATTGGCAGTATCATTTAATAACTCCTTATGGGCTAGCTTCAAAAAGATAGCCTGAACTAAATGCACATCGCACATTTTTAATTAACATGCATAATTGTAGGACATATCCGAAGTGCAAACAGAAATCAAAAAGGGGGATAACATTAGTCCCAATTTAATGAACTGGTACACCATTTGTGGCAATCCAATTCAGAACTCTAAATGTTTATTTATAATTCTGTTAGGTAAGCATTGACCGTTTTCACGAGCCCTCACAAATTATAGTGCAACCAGGCCCTTAAGTCTTTCTCCAATTTGAGAGTGCCCGTCTAAAATAACTTGGTTGGGGGGCGTGGCCAAGATGGCGGGGTGAGCGGACGCTTCCTCCCGTAGCTCCCCCGGCCCAGCTCAGCTCGAGCCCCGATTCCTGCGCTTCTCTCCCCCCGCGGCTGCACTGCGGGCGAGAGAACTGTGCCGGAGTTCTTGGGGCACGTTTTGATACCACTTTGACTTCTGTAGCCCCGAGGGAAGTCCTCGAAAGGTCTACTCAGCGATCGCTCCGAGGAGTGGAGCCCGGGTCGCCCCGAGGAGAAGAGCCTGGAGGCGGAGCATACTGCGGCGCTGTCCGCGCGCCTCGGCTGGGCCGAGTGCTGAAAAGCTGAAAACCGGAGATCCCGAGGGAGCGGACTAGACGGACTCCGCGAAGTGTGGAGGCTTCCTGGCCGGTGCCCTGGTGGCGAGCACCATTGCTGGGTGACAAACCCCGGCCTTCCGTCGGCGATTCCCCCCTGCCCTGAGTGTCGGGGGTGACGACTTGCGAACTCCGCGCTCGGAGGCGACGGACGACGGAGTTCAAGCAGTGCCTGAGCCGGGCAAATCAACTGGTGGTGATGGGAGACATTGGTTTCGCACATTTCGGACCCATTGCTGTTTGAGGGTCGCCCATGGACTTGCTGGCCTAGGATGCCTTCTTGGGTTCCGCCCTCCCGCCATCTTGTCTTTGTGGAGCTGATACTGGGGACCCTCGCCTGCGCCCTTATCATACGGGTGCCTCGGTACATCCCGATGCCCGCACATCTGTTGTCCTCCCTGGGAGCGCAAGGCTGAAGGCCTCCAATTTGGACATTGCTAGCCGCCCTACTGGCTCGAAGGTTGTCTCGTCCAGACCCGGGCCGCCATTTTGTCGCCTGTGACGCACTACCCTTGTCCTCGGCGAGGACCTCACATCTGGGGCCCACGGGCGGCGGGGCTCGCCTACAGCGCCTGGCCCTGAGCTTCACCGGGGGTCAAGATGACTGGGAGACGTGGCGCAGCACGAGGAGATCGCACCTTGCCGGAAATGCTCAACAGGACCCAGCAACTACGCGACAGGGCGCAGCCATCCCCGGGGGCCTCCCGGGCATCGACGGATGCCACCGTGGGCGAACCACCAGTCACGAGGTCCTTCATGGAGGACTTATTCAGCTCCCTCAAGGAGGAACTCCAAACTCTTAAGACCGAAGTGGCCGGAGAGGTCCGTGAAGTGCGTAGGGAGGTCGAAGGCCTGGGCGAGCGGGTTGACACTGTGGAGACGGCGGCCCAACGTCGCGATGAAGAGATAGTTCATCTCCAGCAAGACGTCCTCCGCCTGCGGGAGCAGTGTGTCGAGCTCCAGGCCCACTCGGAGGAGGAACTTCGAGAACAGGTCCAGGCGGATTAACATCCGGGTGCGAGGCGTACCATCCGCAGATGAGGGTGCGGACCTGGTGGCCTATCTACAGGACCTGTTCCGCGACATCTTGGAGGAAGGAGCGGATTTTCCGATCCGCATTGACAGAGCACACAGGGTGGGCCGCCAGCGCCAGTCATCGGCACCCCCGCCTGATATCCTGGCATTCCTGCCGGATTTCCCCCTAAAAGAACGCATCATGACGGAGGCCCGCAGGAAGCAACCGCTGACCTTCCGAGAAAGACCTGTGGCGCTCTACCAAGACCTGTCCGCCATCACACTGCAGAAGCGCAGGTCTTTCCGCATCGCTACGGACTTTCTGCGAGAGCATGAGACAGCCTATTCCTGGGGTCACCCCTTCCGTCTTATCTTTCGATGGAATGGGGTGCTGCATCAGCTGCGCTCTTTACAAGATGTCTGTGGAGTGTTGGGCCTCACTGCTACGGAGGAGGAAGGAGCTACACCCGCATGGCGGCGCCCCGAGCGACGGGCCGAAGGAGATCGAGGAGGCGCCAATCGTCAGCGACAGCGAGTCGACCTGACTCCCCCACCATCAGTGCAGATATGGCGGAGGCCCTGAGGACAGCGGCCAGGGATTTGCCTGAATCTACTGGCGTGGCCCTGACGGCCTAACTTTACTCCGGGGGGAGAGACTCTTAGCTTTTAACGATGCTGGGCTGGGGCTGGTTGGGGGGGTGAGGGGGGAGGTGTGTGGCTGAACGTCCACTTGACTATTTTTCTGCAGACTCGCCCACTTGGGCTGGACTGAGACAATGGGGTGTTTTTTCTGGTTTTTTGTTTTGGCTGGTTGCCATGGGTTGGTTTTGGGGGGATTTAAATGTTGGTTTGGTGCTGGGGGGGTCCCGTCCGATACTGTCCGAACATGTGCGAGGCCGTCTCTGGCCTTCCCTGCGCCCCTGCCTGTGAGCCCCTCCCACTGATCCCTCGCTTGCTGCATAGCGCGCTGTTTCCCTGGGAGCGATGCCACCCCTGAAAGTAGTGACCCTTAACGTTAAGGGTCTGAATAACCCCGTGAAACGTAGGGCGATCCTTTCCCTGCTGGAGGGGTGGCAGGCGGATATCTGCCTCCTGCAGGAAACCCATTTACTTTCTAAAGATTGCCATAGGTTGCGCTCTGCCAAGTTCCCCACGCAATTCTTTTCCTCTGCTGTGACCAAGACTGCAGGGGTAGCCATTCTTCTAGCCAGCTCCTTCAGGGGGGAGGTGTTGTATAAACATGCTGAGCAGAAGGGGAGGCTTCTAGTGTATCGCATGCGTCTGGGAGGTGTTGCCTTTACGGTTGGTTCCGTATACAGCCCAAACGACCACCAGGATCGCTTCCTGGAATCTGTGTTGGTGGACGTCACTGCCTCGCCCGATCGCCATATCATCCTGGGGGGAGACCTGAATATGGTCTTCGATTCCGCCCTGGATAGGTCTGCCCAGCGCTTTCCGCAGACGGGGGAGCTGTCTAGGGCGGTACAGGACCAGATCGCGGAGATGGACCTGCATGACCTCTGGCACACCATGCACCCCGCCGATAGGGACTACTCATACTTTTCCCACGCGCACCGCACTTATTCGCGGTTGGATTACCTCTTGGTGAGCGGACCGCTTTGTTCGGCCGCCACGGCGGCAGACATCGGGGTCTTGTCCCTGTCCGACCACGCCCCGGTTTCCGGAGTCTTTGCTTGGCCGGCGGCCCCCCCCTCTAGAGGGATGTGGCGGCTTCGGGATACGCTTCTCCATAAGAAATCGGTGGTGAAGCGAGTGGAGGAGGTCATCCGGGAATACCAGACCCACAATGACAACTCTGACACGTCCCTGGCAACGCAGTGGGCAGCTTTGAAGGCGGTCATCAGAGGGGAGTTTATCTCCATTTCCTCGGCGGAAAACAGGGAACGCCAGCGCAAGAGGGAAGAACTAACGGCGCAGGTTAGGGAACTTGAACAGGTTCACCGCCGAACGGGGGCCCCTCGTGTCTGGAAGCAGCTGAAGGCGGCACGGAAACTCCTCTCTGCGTTGGATCTAGACCGGGCGGAATATGCAGCTCTGCGCCTGAAGCATGCCTTTTACACCGGCGGAGACAGGTGCGGTAAGCTCCTGGCCCATAGGCTCAGGGCTGCGCAGCAACGCAATGTAGTAAAAGAACTAGTGGGAGTGGATGGGATCCCGGTTTCCGGTGACGCGGAGGTGGCGGATTCCTTTCGTTCCTTTTACGAGGCGCTGTACGCTGCGGAGCCTTCCCCACCGGGGAGAGGCTGAGGCCTATTTGGAATCCGTGACCCTCCCGGCCCTGGATCCCGCCCAGGCGGCCCACCTGGAGAGGGACATTCACGTGGAGGAGGTCATCTCCGCGATTGCACGACTAAAGCACGGTAAAGCCCCGGGCCCGGATGGCTATACGGCCTTGTTTTACAAGACCTTCTGTCCCACAGTCGCGCCTCTCCTGGCCCGCTTGTTCAATTCTTTCTCCGAGCCGGGAGCCATCCCACCGGACCTTCTCTCGGCGACTGTGTCGGTTATCCCGAAACCGGGGAAGGATCGGACCCTGTGCGGCTCGTACCGACCCATTTCGCTCCTAAATGTGGACCTCAAGCTTTACACGGGGATCTTGGCGGCTAGACTGGGTCTACACCTACCAGGTTTGGTGGAGGCGGATCAGGCCGGTTTTGTACCCTGTAGGCAGACGGTCGACAATACCAAGAGGGTGACGCACGTGCTGGAGAAGGCCTCACGCGTCCCGGGGGAGCGGATGCTACTATCGGTTGACGCGGAGAAGGCCTTTGATAGGGTTCATTGGCCATACCTCGAGCTGGTCCTTGGGAAACTGGGGATCGGCGAGAGGTTCCGCACTATGATCTTTAATTGTTATAGGAGACCGTCAGTGCGTGTCAATGGACACAGCTCCAGCAGTTTTGCCATTGAGCGCGGCACGAGACAGGGTTGCCCCCTATCGCCGCTCCTGTTTGCCCTCTATATGGAGCCGTTTGCACAGAGGATTCGCGATAACCCAGACGCTATTGGGGTGAAGATGGGGCATTACACGCATACTGTCAGCTTATACGCAGATGATGTCTTGCTGACCCTGGATGACCCTAGGCGGTCGCTCCCTGCCTGCGTCCAGGAACTGAATGCTTTTGCCCGCGTGGCGGGCTTCAAAATGAATATGAGTAAGTCGGCTGCACTGGACGTGTCACTCTCTGTCGACACCAGGCGAGACCTCCAGCGTCTCTTTCCTCTGCAATGGTCCTCCTCCACGGTGCCTTACCTGGGGATTTTACTTGCCCCCTCCCTGCCTGCAATGGTCGCAGCTAACTATTCCTCTCTGGGCAAAAAGATCAAAGAGGAACTCGGCCGATGGAACAAAGGCCTGCTCTCGTGGCTGGGCCGGATCGCGGCAGTAAAGATGACGATACTGCCTCAAATCCTGTATCTCTTTCGCGCTCTACCTCTCCAGCCCCCTGTGGGTTGGATACGGCAGACGCAGGCGGACATCTCTCGCTTTGTGTGGCAGGGCCGCAAGCCTCGGATGAAGCGGGTCCTCTCCATGCTAGCCCCGGAAGCCGGGGGTTTCGGGGTCCCAGACCTTCGGAAGTACTTTCAGGCGGCGCAGCTCCGGTATTTGGTGGAGTGGAGCAGGTGGGAATCGGACAAACACTGGCTCTTTCAAGACCAGGCAGTGGCGGGTCGTACCCTTCAAGAGATTCCGTTCCTGCGGCGCACTCACCGCCCGCCTAATCTCTACGCCTCCTTTGTCACCCGGGTTCCGCTAAGAGTGTGGGACGCGGTGTGTGAGCTTCGTGAGCTCACTACCTTTCCATCGCCGTTCACCCCCATTGTTGGCAATCCAGACTTCACTCCTGGTCTGGAACCGGGAGCTTTTTCCCACTGGGTGAGCGCGGGTTGCAGGGCGCTTTTCCAGATCTACGGGCCGGAGGGCGTGCTCCCCTTCCAGCAGCTCCGACAGGAGTTTGGCCTAACGGAAGGGGATAGACTGCGTTACATGCAAGTCCGCCACTGGGCTCTTCAACCCCCAGTGCGCGACGTCGCTGCCCGTTCGATTACGCCCTATGAGCGATGGTTGATAACCCGGACCTCGGATGCCAAGCTCATTACTGACTTGTATAAGTTTCTCCAGCCCCTGCCGTTTCATTACTATAACCCAGGGAGGGAGCGCTGGCACATGGAATTGGGCAGGACCCTGAGCCACAAGGAGTGGGACAGGATTGCGTACCGGGCGAGGCATTCTGCGTACCACACTGGGCTGACGGAGACCTTCACCAAGGTGTCCACCTATTGGTATTACACGCCGGAGCGGCTCTATGAGATGCGCAAAATCGGCGATAAAGGCTGCTGGCGCGGCTGCGGACAGGAGGGCACCCTCACGCACATTCTCTGGGAGTGCCCGGTGCTGTCGGCTTATTGGAAGGAAGTCTTAGATGAGGTCGATAGGCATTTTGAGATCGAGCTTCCGCGCTTCCCTGCGTATGTCTTGCTAGGCCTCCCCAATGACTTGATGTACCCGCTGAAATCCCGCAGGGGTAGGCAGATTGCGATTGCGCTAGGCTCCGCGGTTCAGAACATTCTTGTGCTCTGGCGCACCCCCACGGTTCCCTCTATCACTGGTTGGCTGCACAGGCTCTGGCAGGTACTCTGGCATGGAGAAAATGTCGCTAACGGTGGCTGAGAATGTTGACCAGTTTGAAGAGCTTTGGCACCCCTTCTTGGCACTGCTGTCCACGGAATTTCGCGAGCTCACGTGTCCACGGTACTTGCGCCTCCTTAGGCTGACGCCACCGGCGGCTCCAGCTGAGTGAAAGTGCGGGTTCAGGGGCCGGGGGTTGGGGGTGGGAAGAGGGGTTATACGCTTCTAACGCTGACTTTCGGACGGGGATGTTGGGGTATTGTTTTCTTTTTTTCCTCCTTTGCTTTTCTTTCTTCTTCCTTTCTGGGGTCGGGGGGTTGGAGGAATGGTGGGCTTCTCTCTTACTGTGTTGCGGGGTGCTATTTTGCTCAGCCTTGCTTAGGGGAGTGGCGGCCTACAGGGGGGTCATCCACAGTGCCTTATTGCCTTATGTCTTATGCCTTGTTACCCTCTGGGGCTTCCAGCCTCCCTACTTCTCTTCTGACCTGCTGCAACGTTACGCTTCTTGTACTGTATGTTCACTTGACCTCCTGCTCCCTTCCCCTTGTTTTTTGTGCCTTAATAAAATACTTTAAACCTAAAATAACTTGGTTAAAAACAACTCCAGCATTGAAAACTCGAAACGCCATAAAAGACCCACTCACTTTGTAATGATATGAGAATTACCCCTTAGGTCCGTGGCAGGGGAAAACCTTCACATTCAGATAATCTGCAAATACAACCGAGAAAGAAGGGTTCGTCACTCGCCCTGTGTACAGCATTAATCTCTCTGAACTCGGGTTTCCGTTATGTGCCACATAAAGGAAAGTAAATGGACTGGTGGTGTTTACAGGCTGCTTACACGTGATCACGTGTGTACATGTGTGAGGGCTACGCATGGGAGACTCGTGTTGTGCGCAGCCTGATACCTGCGCACAGGTAGCCTGGTGCAGAGGGGACTCTGCAGGCTAGGATATTGACCTTGGATAGGCCTTATATTGTTAGTGTACACTCATAGGAAAAGTCAGTGTGGTTTACTGTCTTGTCTGCAGCAATGCTTCATTATATACCTATGGGGAAGACAGCCTTACAGTGCAGCTTAGCTGCCCTTTGGCTACAGAGACCAGTGTATGCCAGACCCAAATATAACAGTTATAAGAAAAAAAATCTGTACAGCTTATGGGTTGTCCAGGATTACATTATTTCTGTGGCTTAGCTCCGTATCAGAGCCCAAGCCTTTTGTCACCCTACTGTGCCAGGTTTCTTGCGAAGATGGGGAGCGATGTTATCTGAGGTGGAGCGGAAGGTCATTCCAGGCTCTGGCCGCGCGGAAGGAGAAGGAGCGGCCTCCTGATCTGGTCTTTCTGGTGCGGGGACCACGGCGTAGGAGAGTTGGGTTGATCGTAAGGTCCATTGGGGTGCGTGGAATTTGAGTCGGCTGTTCAGGTATGCTGGTCCGGTGTCGTGGTTGGCCTTGTGAGCGTGGGTTAGCATCATTGAAGGTGACTATCTTTGATGAGGAGCCAGTGGAGTGTGTGCAGGTGCTGGGAGATGTGGCAGTGTCTTGAAAGGTTGAGGACCAGTCTTGCGGGTGCGTTTTGGATGTTCTGTAGCTTGTGCATGAGGTTTCTATTTATTCCAGCAGAGTGCGTTGCCGTAGTCGAGCCTGCTGGTGACCAGGGCATGAGTGACGGTCTTTATGTGTTCGATGGGGATCCATTTGAAGGTCTTACGTAGGAGGCGGACGGTGTGGAAGCAGGAGGACAAGACAGAGTTGATCTGGCAGTCCATTTTGAGCTCTGGGTCCAAGATGATTCCCAGGTAGCATGCGTGGTCCGTGGGGTGAGTGGGCTTCCAAGGGAAGGGGGCCACCAGGTATCGTTCCAGGCATCGGGGTTTGGGCCCATGATGAGTACTTCCGTTTTTGTTGTTTTTAGTTGTAGGCAGCTGCTTTTCATCCATTTGGCGACGGCTTCCATGCCTTCTCGAAAGTTGTGCCTGGCGGTGTAGGGTTTGTTGGATAGGGAGAGGATGAGTTGGGTGTCGTCTGAATATGACACAATGTTGAGTCCGTAGGTTCTGACAGTGGGGGCAAGCAGAGCCATGTGGACGTTGAAGAGAGTAGGGCTGAGGGAAGACCCCTAGGGGACTCCGCAGGTGGTAGGTGTTGGGTCCGAGAGAAAAGGGGGGAGTCTGACCCGCTGCGTTCTGCCGGAGAGGAAGGAGTGGATCCAGTTGGGGGCCTTGTCTTGGATCCCTGCGTCGTGGAGTCTGCGTATTAGGGTGCGGTGAGAGACTGTGTTGACCGCTGCTGAGAGGTCGAGGAGGATGAGGGCTGCTGTTTCTCCTTTGTCTAGTAAGGTACAGATGTCGTTTGTTGCGGTGAGGAAGGCGGTTTCCGTTATGTGTTTTATTCTGAACTCAGATTGGGAGGAGTCGAGGATGTTGTGCTCTTCGATGAATGTGGCAAGTTGGCTGTTGATGGCTTTCTCAATGACTTTCGCTGGGAATGGGAGCAGGGAGATGGGTCTGGAGTTTTTGAGGTCGGTGGGGTCTGCCAAGGGTTTCTTCAGGAGGGGGTTAATAATAATAATAATAATAATAATAAAAAAAATGTATAAAGCGCATGGTTACGCCAGTTCGGCGTGTCCCCGCGCTAGGTGAGAAGGAGATGGCAGATTACCGGAAACAGAGGGCCAACATTATGCTAAGCAGTGAACAAGTAGGTTTTCAGCAACTTTCTAAATTTAGTTTCAGAGCATTCAAGCCTTATATTGAGAGGGAGCCTATTCCAATACTGAGCAGCCAGAACACGGAAAGAGCGCCCTCCCATTTTGACCTTCTTTACCTTGGGAATTACCAGCTGCCCCGTCCCGCTGGATCTAAGAGACCTGCTAGGAACATACTTGGTAACCAGGTCTCTCAAATACGCTGGGCCCACATTCTGCGATATACGGTGACAGATGAGAAGCGTCTTGAACATCACTCTTCTTAACTGGGAGCCAGTGCAGCGAGTCTAGGGCCTTTTTTGACGCTGCTCTCCTTGGCTGCATAAGACCAGCCGAGCGGCAGCATTCTGTAAAACCTGTAGTCTCCCCAGGCCCTTAGCCGTGGCTCCCAGATATAGTATGTTCCCATAGTCAAGACGAGATGTAATAAGTGCATGTATCATCGTCTTCCTAGCCCCCAATGGGAGAAGATCAAGCGTTTTCCATAGTTTAATACTCCAAAACATTTCCCCACTACTCGTCTGTTGTGTCCATCATAGCAGAGTGTTGGATCAACCCAAATCCCCAGATTTTGCGCCTCGGTACATGGGTAGGGGTAGGACCCAGACTCGGAGGCCACCATTCCGGGCTCCAGCTTGAGTTACCGCCTCCCACCACCAGCACCTCCGTCTTGCTGCCGTTCAATTTCAGGCAGTTCTTATCCATCCAGGAGGCAAGCTCCTGCATACAAGCTCTGAAATTAGATGATGCAACCTTTTGTGCCTGGGATAGGGAGATTAGTATCTGTGTATCGTCAGCATAAGACACTACATCTACTCCAAAGGCCTGTACAATCTCCACCAAAGGGGACATGTATAGATTGAACAGGGTAGGACTAAAGGCAGAGCCCTGAGGAACTCCCTGTTCTAGTTTAATATCTTCGGAGTAGTGTACACCCTGCCTGACCTGGAAACTGCGCCCAGTTAGAAAGGGTTTTAGCCACTTCAGGGCCACACCCGAGACACCACCGTTGTTCAGACACTGTAGCAAGGTGTAATGTACCACAGTGTCGAAAGCTGCACTGAGGTCTAACATAATCAGTGCCATGGTGTGTCCCGCATCAACCCCTTGTCTGATGGTTTCCGTAGCGCGAAGTAGAGCAGTTTCCCTGGAATGGCCGGCCCGAAATCCCAATTGTGAGGGATGAAGAAGACAAGTGTCTTCCAAGTGGGTCATAAGTTGGTGATTGACCACCTTTTCCGCTACCTTAGCCAAATATGGCAAGAGTGAGATGGGTCGCAGATTTTCTAATATGTCTTGGCTGACATTCGTTACTTCCTAATTGGAAGAACAATCGCTCGTTTCCAACTAACTGGCAACGTGTGCTGGGTAAACGAAATATCCAGCACATGTCTGATAAATGGTTCAAGCGTGTCCAGGCTTTCCCCCATCACTTTGGGTGGAGCTGGATCTCTGTGAGAGGTAGATTTTACACTCAGGCAAATACTCCTAAGGGACTCAGGAGGGGGAACCGTGAAGTAACTTAATCTCAGCCCTAGGCTGCTTTCTTCCACCTGTTCTTCAAAGTCAGCTCCGTTAACTGCACTTCCTAAGAAGGATGAATACATTCTTTTCACCTTCTCCAAGAAGTACTCTGCAACCAGATTGAACTCTTCAATAGACCTGCAGCTTGGCACTTCCATAGCAGCCAAAGAGGATATTTCCTTATAAATTTTAAAAAGTTCTTTAGTGGAATTCTCAGCCTTTCCAATTCTGTCCTTGTAGTGGGTGGCTTTAGCCCTTCTAAGCAAGCTTTGATAGTTCCTCTGTTCCACCCTGAAATCCTTTTCTCCACTGCCTCTCCAAGCGTTTACATACTGCTTTAGCCCGCTGTAAGGCGGGGAAAACCAGGGAGCGGATTTACACCCTCTGCCCCTGGCTTTGTTCAAGAGCAGCGGTGCCACCTTGTTGAGGGCCAGATTGATGCGCCTCTCCAAATTCTCACCAGCAGTCTCACTATCAAAACCACCTGGAGGGCCACCCACATTCAGTTCTCTATTAAAGCTGTCCTGTGCAAAGTTTTTCCACTTTCTACACAGATGATAACTCAACGACCCCTCCTGACTTACAATCGTGGGCATCCATATTACAAAAGGCACCAAAAAGTGGTCCGACCATGGGATAGGGAGTGGAGTTATAACCTCAACTTCCTCCCAGCTGGCAAACACTGGATCGAGTAGGTGCCCTTGCTGATGAGTGGGACAGCAAGATTTTAGGCCCAGATGTAACGACTGCAAGTCCTGGCGTAAGTCAGCTGCCTCCTTATGCAAAGGGTCCTCAAAATGGAAGTTCAAGTCCCCTAAAACCAGGAGTTTATTGCGTCTTATAGCTAGAAGAGCGATGACCTCAAGCAAACTCGGTCGAAAAACCGGGTAGCGGGACCTGGAGGCCTACAGATCAAGATCCCTGACACCGAAAGATTAGAACTGATCTTTAGTGTGAAAAGGCCAGCCTCACTATCCCATATTGAGATAGGGTCCATGGTACATTCAAGGGGAGATCTAATAATTATCGCTATCCCGCCCCCTCTACCTTCTGCTCTGTCAATTCTAGTCATGGTATAGGCGGGGGGTAGTGTTTCTATAATATCCGGATTGGAGTCCTCTCCCAGCCAAGTCTCTGTAAGGAACAGAAGGTCGAGCTTCGCATCAGAGCGCAGCTCCAATATTTAAATTTTATATTTACTCAGGGACCTGCAGTTTAGTAAGCCACCTGAGATAGACCCTCTTCCCATCTGCCGTGTATACTCTGAGCTCCACGTGAAGGAGCAGTGATGACACGCACTTATTTGCATGGCTGACATACTGTGTCTGCAGGCCGAGTTAGGACGCGGGCATAGATTCACCAGTTCCTCCCTGCCATATTGAATTTTTGTAGTTGCTCTATATTTTGT
Organism: Lissotriton vulgaris; assembly: GCF_964263255.1. NCBI lineage: Eukaryota > Metazoa > Chordata > Amphibia > Caudata > Salamandridae > Lissotriton > Lissotriton vulgaris. The sequence continues at coordinate 156,520,395 of NC_141697.1, read as the reverse complement.
GGTGGAAAAAGGTGCTGAGTTTGTCGCAGAGGTCTTGTGAGGGAGGGATGTCAGAATCGCTGGTGGGTTGGGCGAACTCCTTGATGATGTTGAAGAGTTCTTTGCTGTTGTGTGCGTGAGTGGAGATTCTGTCTTCAATCGTTTTTTTACTCGTTTTTCTGATGAGATGGTGGTGGGTGTTAGTGGCGGCTCTGAAGTGGTTGTGGGCTTCTGCAGATTTGGTGCGTCTGGACTCAATTCGGTGGTGAACCATCTAGCTTTCTTGGCGTGGGTGGTGTTGTTTTTCTTGTGGGAGGGCTATGGAGTTGGCGCTGTCGGAAATCCATCTGTGCAGGGTTCAGGCTGCAGTGTTGGGGTTGTTGTTTTCCGCAATAGTTTGGGTGGAATTGCTGAGTGATTAGGTTAGCTGGTCGTCTGTGATTCTGGTTCAGTTTCTTCATGGGAGCAGGTGCTGGTGTCTGTGGATGGTGGGTGTTCTAAAGGTGAAGTGGACGCATCGATGGTCAGTCCATGGGAGTTCGGTGGTGTGGCTGAAGGTGATGGAGTTTCCTGTTGTGAAGATTGGGTCGAAGGTGTGTCCTGCTGAGTGCGTGGCTTCGGTCACGATCTGGCGGAGCCCAATGTTGTGGAGGTTGTCCAGGAGGGATGTGGTGCTGGGGTCCAGTTGCTTGTCAAGGTGGAAGTTGAGGTATCCCAGTAGGGTGGCGTTGGTGTATGCAATGGCAAGCGGGGAGATGATGACCGTGATGCAGTTGGCCAAAAGTCTGCGGGGTCCAGGGGGTCGGTAGATGAGGGTTCCTCGGAGGGTGGAGGTAGGGCCGGCCAGTATCTTGAAGTGAAGGTGTTCCATCAGGTCTGTGGGCTTGTCGGAGATGGGTCTCAGGCAGAGGGTGGATTTGTGGACAATGGCGATTCCTCCTACCGGGCGGGTGGGGCAGTCCTTCCTGAAGATCTTGTATCCTTGGGGAATGGCGATGGCCGGTCCCGAGCTGGTGTTGGTCCAGGTTTCGGTAAAGAATGCTACGTCCGGGGTGGTGCTGTTGAGGAGGTCCCAGATTTCAGTGGCATGCTTGTGGAGGGATTGGACATTGATGAGGATGCATTGCAGGGTCTTCGATTCAGTTGTGTTTCCAAGCTTTCCAAGTCAGCAACCCCAGTTTATAATCTCAATGCACTAGAAGTTTCCGAGAAGACCTCCTCTGTGCCAAGTAAACTTACTGGAGTTGGCCACATTCCCACAAGCATTTCAAAGTCAAAGGAGTTCTCATGTATTATTCTGCGCTCCCACATGTTCTAGCCCCTTATCTTAGCGAAGCTTGAAAAAGTAGAAAACATCTCCAAAAGAACAAAAAACTATCTTTAACGTTAATAGCCTAAACAACGTAAGTGATCTGGGGGCTAGCCTGTGTGTGTGTGCAAAGCTCAAGCTAGACAGAGTTAGAATTCAAGATGGCATGAGGGCATGACAAAGCCAATAGTAAAAACTTCATAAAACTTCCCAATATACAACATAATGCATGTTTGAGCAACACTGCTTATAACTACACTCAGACAGAGAAGTACATTGCAAGCATTTCGCTCTCCTGCTTTAAAAAGCCACACCCCACACGTTCTATTCCTGGCAGTCTGTTCTACTCTGTGAAAACACGCTCACTCTGCAGCTTTAAGGAGACACGAAATGCAAGAGCAAAGTGGAAATAAAAACACAATCAATTAAAACAATGGCAGTCAAGGGTCATCATGTGGTCCCAATACATCGGAGTTCCTCTGGCCCTACAACCCCTGGATGCCCATCTGGACTTAGGACTGACTACAGTTGCCCCCAGGACAACTGAGGCTCTCTCCAAGACCTGGGAAGCTGGTCCTCTTACACCACAAGAAAACTAGTTGGAGGAAAGAACAGGACTTCTGCATCATGAAGGAAAGAAGCTCAAGATGAGTTTTAAAAAAAAAGGCTGGTGCAGGGATACAGAGGAACCAGCCCCCTGCAAGGTTCGCGACCTTGGAGGGCAGGAGGCCTTTGGAAAGTGCTCCAGATGGCAAAGACTCGCCACCAGGAGCAAAAGGAGCCCAATGACAAGTAAAACAGGATAGTGGGGCCTGAGATGTAAGCTGGGGAAGGATTTGTCCTTGGATCCTCTCTGTGCAACCCCAGAGCGCGTCGAGCTCCACTGCCCAGCTGTGTTGAGCTCCCTTCGACATGGTGGGGTCAATGCAAGGAGTAAAATATAATCTTCCATGGGAGGGGGCATGCGTGGGACCCCCTCCCCAGAGTTAGAGGGCCCAAAGATCTCAACCAGAGGGCTAGATGTCATCAATGGAGGCCCAGGATCCCAAACTCCAAGATCTCCTACCACCGCAAGGATGCGGGTTTGGCTTTCACTACCCTCCAGAGAGTCAAGCGAAACTTGCCCTAGACTGTTTTGATCCGCTACCCTTAGTCAAGTGCTTCAATGGGGTGTCTGGTTTCCAGTGGAGGGTAATTGCAGACCCATTTCTTGTGCAGGCCACACAACTAATATCCCATTTCCTTGCAAGCTGTCACATACATTTATAACACACAGCCAGCTAGCTGGCATATGTAAAAGGGTGAACTTTAAATATATACGGTGCACTCTCCTCTCTCTGATAATTGCAAAAACGCAACAGACACAAATAAAATGAGCATTTGAAATGCAATTAGGTCTCACATTTGCAAGAGTTAAGAGCTATTGTTGCTGTCCACGCTCGTCTTAAAGAAATTGAAAATGACAATACCATCAAAAAGTTGTGCAGAACTGCTGAGGGTAACTACTGTTGCTGAAAGTAAATAAAGATTAATGCTGTGAAATCTCTGTGCTTCAAGTTGCTGGAGGAGGCGAATTAATTATTTCCAAATGCCTAAAATGATAAGGAGTCCCAAATTATGTGACACCTTCTCAGTCTGTTTTACTAACAATATGCATTATGGGATTCGTAATTTGACTTTTGCCATTATTCACATGGTGTCAAAAATCAAATAGAGTACCGTTTTGCAAAATATCAGGGCTGCGTAATGGTGCCACACATTAAAGCCCATGTGCAGCTACATATGGTTTCTAGAGTGATTTGATGCTAGTATGTATAATGACTAAGTCTGTTTCAAGCCAAAGGGCTTGCAGGCATGTCGCACACGGTCACGCATTTCATTACCCTAGTCGGACACAGATCTTGGGCACATCTCCTCCAGTGCAATGAGAAACTGGAGGCGATTTATTCAAAAGCGCACGTTTGTGTTTGTAAATTATTATATGTATTAGCCGGGCATTCCCTTACCTGGTCATTAGTCAGCACCATTGTTCCGCGTGCAATTCGGGACTAGGAAGCTACTTGCAGTCAGGTAATTTCAAATGTATACAGAATTGACAATAAATAACTACTTTGATGTTATAGCAAAGATCAGAGTGAAAATCAATATCTGAAAATATTGTAAAATTCTACTGAGCCATGAGACGCGTCCTTGCAGCCTATTTAGGAGAGATGTCAGCCCAAAGGCAAACTAAATTTAGATTGCGTGTCAACACGCATTTAGTCTATAAAAAACGGTCACTTGTTTCCATGTTGACCCAGGGGGGTGAAATGACTGCTGCACTCGCAGTGTGCCTTTAGATCACAAAGGGGATTGCATATTTACCACTACAAATCTGGCGCAAAGCTTTTGATTTTGAAGAGTAATAAACGTAGTTCCCTTCACAAACTATAATATCCAAGCACAGACAACGACATTGTTATAGAAATAGAGAGAGGACTATGCTGTGCTTGTGATCCGTACCAGATTATTGCGGGCTGAGGGCTGGTGACTCCAGTGCCAATAGTGACTTTCAGAGCTGGCACAGATTCAGCTGTTGGTTTAATGTTTAGATTATCAGTGAAAGACACTAAGCAGTGTTGTGGGAGGAGTGATGAGGTGGGTGGGACAGCACAGACAGAGTGCATGGATGGTGCAAAACATGAACAGGCAAAAAAAATAGTCCCCTTCTGAACACAAACAAGAAGTGCAGTACCTTAGGCTGTCACTAGGTGTCCCTTGGGACCTCTTTAGAGCACATATGGCACTGCACCCTGCAACATAGCTAGGATATGGCTAAGTGGTGAAAGCTGCTGAGTGGTAAGCTGTGTTCGGGTCCGGCGTCAGATAAATGTTGAGCGCATGAAAAGGTGCTTTATATATATAAAAGACTAATTAAAAATAACATAAGAATTCAAAGCAGCGTTCTTGAATGCTGGCAAGCAGTGTCATTCAGGGGGTAGCGGTGGACTTGGGGTAGGCAGCATAAATTAACCAGTAGACAGGATAAATTAACCAAATGAGCAAAAGAGCAGTGGTTTCAAGAGGGGTCGTGGGGGACTACAAGCAGTGTTGTGGGAGGGGTGAGGGGGAGGCACACTGCAAGCAAATGAAATGGCAGAAGTTTCATTGGACAAGTAAACAGAAGAGTTCTCTCAAAGTATAAATAATCTGAATAGTAAGAACACATGTAGGAGGGCCAGTCCTCATGAGAGGATACAGACTTCCAAAAGGAGGGACTACTAAGTGTATTCACCAATGAAAAGACAACATTTCTATAGGACAGCAAGAGGAACCAATGAAAAAGATTTTTTCCACACCAATGTCCTAGATATAGCATGTCTCAAAGAGACAGCGCATGTGGGGCCTAGGTGAGATCTCAAACCATTAGTACATTTCAAGTTCGTTCAGTAGGGCTGCTTTTTTCAGAGATTTAATTTTAAACAGCACAACATTTCTGTCTCAGTTGCTCATGTTTTTACATTATAATTATAAACTATTAAAATAACTCAGTGGCTTACTTGACCTGCTACTGATATTTCTGTGTAATTTATGCATCCCTGCTCTCAATTCCAGCATGATCATGTCCCCTCCAAGTACAGTAATATTAAATAAACTATGTTATGGAGTGGAAGACCTGAAGTGAAAATGCTTTAATCCGAAAGTAATTGCTGTGGAGCTGAAATGTGGATTTCAATTTCATGCTGCACGAGACTCAGTTCTGAAAAAAACAATCTGAAACTACTGCGACTGATTTTTTGGGGTCTGAATGAATTCCACAATTTGCAAGGACAGTGTTGCCATGACACCATCCAGGAAATGCGAGTAATTTGTGGAAAGCACTTACCCAGAGTTCACTACTGTTGAATTAATCAAAGATAAGATGTATAAAAACGATACAACTTAATTGTTTGTTGCATAAATGTCTTACTTTTAGACTATTTAGAGGCGCGCAGTAAAACTGCATTGCGAAATGTTAGTGTAATTAGTAAACAGTGCATCAAGCAACTGATCGCAAAATAATCAAAGATAAATAAAAGAAACAGTAGTGTTTCGTTCGGATGGTATCTATGCCAAGAAATAACGTAAAACATGCACATTTCCCTGCAACAAATGCTGAAAATATTACGTTTTCCACATGTTGTCAAATCAGCAAACGCATACACTACACTTAGGAATCAAAAAAGCTTTCCTGTCCCCTAAGTAAGAGCTCAGAGGTTTTTGCTCTGATCTCCCCTGGCACAAATGGTTTGAAGTCAGGGGCCCCTTCCAAACTTTTATGGCGAGGATTGAGTAAGCGTGAGGAGAGCTGGGGTAGAGCTTTTGAGATCATTTCATGGGTACTTTTTCTGGAGCTCATAATCCACAATAAATCTAATACTTAACAGGGCAAATTCTCCAAACAAAAACAAATGTACCAAAGCAAAGTGTTCCCTATAATGTGGGTACTGTTAGCCCCTGGCACTCCTAGACCTCAATGCAACTGCACCTTCAGAAAAAATTATAGCTGTGGCCCTGAATAGAAGCCTATCTCTTCAGCCTCTTTCACCCCTTCCCCACCAAGCCTATTCATCACTCCAGTCTTGAAACAGACTGTCTTTTTAGGTTTTGCCTAACAAATGCGTACGAATTACGCATGCGCTAGGAAAAATCTTATGTTTTGCTCTGTGGGGTCGGGTATCTGCCCCCTCCTCCCATTGGCTAGCTCCATAAATGGAGGCTAGCCATTGGGAGACGGCTCTGTCCGTCAATCCCGGACCAGATTCGGGGGCGTTCCCGAGAATTTTTCCATTTTGGTGACGTCAGCCGAAAGCCTGTTCTCTGGAACGCCCCCGAATCTGGTCCGGCATTGACGGCACCCGCCCTCATTGCAGCCGCCGTCATTTCTGGGATCCTGTTCAACAAGCCCCTTAAAGCCCGTTGTGGCGCAGGTACAGTAAGTGATACCCCCGGTGCGAGAGATGCCCGCCCCGCCTCTGGTGACCGCAGGGCCGGGTCGGGTCGGGTAACTTGAGCGGGTTTCACCTGTATTGTGCTTGACAACAAAGGTGTGAAATGAAAGCAGACCGCTTCATTCTCTTTGTTAATCTTCAAGTCTGTGCCCCCCTCCCCCCTCCAGCCCTCCAGCCCCAACCCATGCTCTATTACCACCTTCCAGCTCTCTTCGGCCCCGCCAGACGGCTGTCCTGAAACCTTATAATGCGAGCAGGGCCTCGAGCGCTGACACCTCTCAGAAAACTGTTGTGACAGGCCGTGCACGCACTAAGGTGATGGTGCGGGTGGTGTGGGGAGCGTTGAGAGAGGTCAAAGGGGAAGAAATAACCGGTTGTGAGAGATGAAAACCGTGGGAGTGAGGGGAGATTAACAGTGCCCTCTGCGATTTACCAAACGTGCAAATTACATGTACACGTGCACTGTTAGTGTTTGCACACATTTCACAGACCTGCCCTGCTGCAGGGCGAGTCGTTTGTCCTCCTGACCCTTGGACGGTACAGAAGCCCCGCAGGCACTGTGTCTACTGCGAGCCGCCTGGCATATAGCGCCTCCTGTGCCCCAGCATTCCAACATCCTCCTGGCGCTTCACTCTAGTGAGACAAGCAAATCACTAGCGCCTAGACTACCTGAGCCAGGAAGGACGGGTTCACGGCGCTCCTATGAACGAGGGGGTCACTCTGCGTCTGACCTTTAGTGTTAACCCTGCACTTGTTCAGTGTGATATTTGTATTTGCTATTGTGAGCACCCTCACACAGCTGTGAAATCAACCTTTCTCCTGAGTGAAGCTGCCTCACAGCACCTCGAGGCCAGTCAGTAATGCTGTAGTGTGCACTGAGTAGTTTCACTGAAAAGGCGCATGTGCAAGGCCTTTACAAATAACGCTGCATAGTGTTTAAGAGCCAGAGGCGCTAGGAACTTGTGCTGGCAAATACTTAGGCCAACATTTTACACAGGTTTTGCGTCAGGTTTGCGTTCGTTTTTTAACACAAACCCGACGCACAACCGCAGTTTGTGCAATGGGCAGGAGCTACCGACCTGAATTTGGAAAGAATCTACAAGGGTGAGTGAGCTAAGCTATGGAAGTGTAAGATATTGGACGAGAGAGGCACAAGTTAGAAACAGAATTAATTAAAGAATGTATTTGGGAAATAGAGCACAGCTTTATTAAAGTCGCCGGGTTGGGGAACCGGGTCTTTTATATATTGGAACAGACTTAAGCGCAGAGCAAGACAGTGGACTGAAAATGGAGGCGGGGGGGGGGGTGTTGCAAGAGAAGGGAACACGGCGTCATAAAAAGTGTGGGTGGAAAAAGAAGCTACAACTGTGAGTGATCTAAGCGACGGAAGTGTAAGATATTGGACGGGAGAGGCACGAGTTAGAAAGAAGATTACACATATTTGGTATTCGACATCGTCCTAGAAAAACAATGCCTCGGCCCATTTATTTTCGTTCTTATTAACCACGGAAAAGGCGAGCCAATGGAGATAACTGGCTCCATGCCCCTCCGACACAGTTTAATGAAACGGGCCAGGGCTTCTGTGATGGTATTCATGGGTACAAGATTAAATACCGTAGTACCCCTTGCCGAAGCATGACATGTTTTTGTGTGCGCGCTTGTGAGTCAGTGAGCGATTTAGTGGCTATAGTAAGCCACTATATTTCTGTACGGTTAATCCAAATGCTTTGAGACGTGCATGCCATGCACATAACCCTTTCGCCCCATCAGACCTTAGTCAACCTATTACAGCTAATCTGCATTTATTTGAGTTTTACGAGGCTTATGCAGCACGACTAAAAAGAAATGAACCTCAGCGTTCCCTTCCAACCTACATGCATACCGAAACTGAAAGGGATCGCTATCGCAATCAAGCGTGCGGCGAGCCATGTGCTTAATGAGCATGAGGAGAATGCCATGTGGCGCCTCTGCTCATAAGCTGATATTTGGATAAGATGCAGTCAATCCAAAATGCAGCCGCACGAATGCTGGCTGGGATCCCCAAGTTCGCACCAGTTACAAACATCATTAGGGATCTCCATTGGCTCCCGATACGCAGCCGTATCAAATTCAAATCGCTGTGTATTGTTTACAAGTCACTCAATAATCAAGGTCCCCACTTTCTCAAACAGAATCTTCTCCATCATGTCCCAACCCGATCTCTTCGTTCCTCTATTCAGAACTTCTTGGCTGTGCCTCGCACAAGAACAGTCACCTGGGGCGACAGGCGTTTCCTGGTTGCCGCCCCTAGACTCTGGAACACCCTTCCTGCACATATCCGAGCAAGTCCCTCCCTGTTCACATTCCGCAAACAGCTAAAGACGTGGTTATTTGACCAATAGCCTTGTATATCTTCTTTACCCCAGTTGCTGATCCATCCCTTAATTAGCGCAGAGACGCCCACGGGTATTCGCCGCGCTCTACAAATGTCAATAAATAAATAAATAAATAAATAAGCGTGCGCACATGCATTGCAAGCTGTAGGCCGGCGGTAGCATTTTTTATTCGCTCTATCATTTATTTTTTGCTGTGACAAGACTTTGTGAGGTGTTTAGTAGACTTTGTGAGGTGTTTAGTAGACTTTGTGAGGTGTTTAGTTAATCTCTGTCTCACGATCGGGACAGTAAATGCCCTTGCTCCATCTAAACCTTGAGTGCAGAGTGACAGTGAGTGCAGAGTGAGTGACAGTGAGTGAAGAGTGACAGTGAGTGCAGACTGAGTGCAGAGTGAGTGCAGTGACAGTGAGTGCAGAGTGAGTGCGAGTGACAGTGAGTGCGAGTGACAGTGAGTGCGAGTGACAGTGAGTGCGAGTGACAGTGAGTGCAGAGTGACAGTGAGTGCAGAGTGACAGTGAGTGCAGAGTGACAGTGAGTGCAGAGTGAATGCGAGTGACAGTGCAGTGCGAGTGCAGACTGAGTGCAGACTGAGTGCAGACTGAGTGCAGACTGAGTGCAGAGTGAGTGCAGAGTGAGTGTGTGCAGAGTGAGTGCGAGAGCAACAGTGAGTGCAGAGTGAGTGCGACAGTGACAGTGAGTGCGAGAGTGACAGTGAGTGCGAGAGTGAGTGAGTGCGAGAGTGACAGTGAGTGCGAGAGTGAGTGAGTGCGAGAGTGAGTGAGTGCAGAGTGAGTGCAGAGTGACAGTGAGTGCGAGTGAGTGCAAGAGCGACAGTGAGTGCAGAGTGAGTGCGAATGACAGTGAGTGCAGAGTGAGTGTGAGTGCAGACTGAGTGCGGACTGAGTGCGGAGTGAGTGACAGTGAGTGCAGAGTGAGGGCAGAGTGAGTGACAGTGAGTGCAGAGTGAGGGCAGAGTGAGTGACAGTGAGTGCAGAGTGAGGGCAGAGTGAGTGCAGAGTGAGTTCAGAGTGACAGTGAGTGCAGAGTGAGTCCAGAGTGGCAGTGAGTGCAAAGTGAGTGCAGAGTGACAGTGAGTGCAGAGTGAGTGTGAGAGTGACGGTGAGTGCAGAGTGACAGTGAGTGCAGAGTGACAGTGAGTGCAGAGTGACAGTGAGTGCAGAGTGACAGTGAGTGCAGAGTGACAGTGAGTGCAGAGTGACAGTGAGTGCAGAGTGACAGTGAGTGCAGAGTGACAGTGAGTGCAGAGTGACAGTGAGTGCAGAGTGACAGTGAGTGCAGAGTGACAGTGAGTGCAGAGTGACAGTGAGTGCAGAGTGACAGTGAGTGCAGAGTGACAGTGAGTGCAGAGTGACAGTGAGTGCAGAGTGAGTGCAGAGTGACAGTGAGTGCAAAGTGAGTGCAAGAGTGACAGTGAGTGCAGAGAGTGCGAGAGTGACAGTAAGAGTGCAGAGTGACAGTGAGTGCAGAGTGAGTGCAGAGTGACAGTGAGTGCAGAGTGAGTGCAGAGTGACAGTAAGTGCAGAGTGACAGTAAGTGCAGAGTGACAGTAAGTGCAGAGTGAGTGCAGAGTGACAGTGAGTGCAGAGTGACAGTGAGTGCAGAGTGAGTGCAGAGTGACAGTGAGTGCAGAGTGACAGTGAGTGCAGAGTGACAGTGAGTGCAGAGTGACAGTGAGTGCAGAGTGAGTGTGAGTGCAGACTGAGTGCAGAGTGAGTGCAGAGTGAGTTTGTGCAGAGTGAGTGCAGAATGACAGTGAGTGCAGAATGACAGTGAGTGCAGAATGACAGTGAGTGCAGAGTGAGTGCAGAGTGACAGTGAGTGCAGAGTGAGTGCGAGTGCCTGTGAGTGCAGACTGAGTGCAGAATGAGTGTGTGCAGAGTGAGTGCGAGAGCGACAGTGAGTGCAGAGTGAGTGACAGTGAGTGCAGAGTGAGTGCGAGTGACAGTGAGTGCAGAGTGAGTGCGAGTGACAGTGAGTGCAGAGTGAGTGTGAGTGCAGAGTGAGTGCGGACTGAGTGCGGAGTGAGTGTATGTAGAGTGAGTGCGAGAGCGACAGTGAGTGGAGAGTGAGTGCGAGAGTGACAGTGAGTGCGGAGTGAGTGCGAGAGTGACAGTGAGTGCAGAGTGAGTGCGAGAGTGACAGTGAGTGCAGAGTGAGTGCGAGAGTGACAGTGAGAGTGCAGAGTGACAGTGAGTGCAGAGTGACAGTGAGTGCAGAGTGACAGTGAGTGCAGAGTGACAGTGAGTGCAGAGGGAGTGCCTGTGAGTGCAGACTGAGTGCAGAATGAGTGTGTGCAGAGTGAGTGCGAGAGCGACATTGAGTGCAGAGTGAGTGCGAGTGACAGTGAGTGCAGAGTGAGTGCGAGTGACAGTGAGTGCAGAGTGAGTGCGAGTGACAGTGAGTGCAGAGTGAGAGCGCGTGACAGTGAGTGCAGAGTGAGTGCAGACTGAGTGCGGAGTGAGTGCGGAGTGAGTGTATGTAGAGTGAGTGCGAGAGCGACAGTGAGTGGAGAGTGAGTGCGAGAGTGACAGTGAGTGCGGAGTGAGTGCGAGAGTGACAGTGAGTGCAGAGTGAGTTCAGAGTGACAGTGAGTGCAGAGTGAGTTCAGAGTGACAGTGAGTGCAGAGTGAGTTCAGAGTGACAGTGAGTGCAAAGTGAGTGCAGAGTGACAGTGAGTGCAGTGAGTGTGAGAGTGACGGTGAGTGCAGAGTGACAGTGAGTGGAGAGTGACAGTGAGTGCAGAGTGAGTGCAGAGTGACAGTGAGTGCAGAGTGAGTGCAGAGTGACAGTGAGTGCAAATTGAGTGTGAGAGTGACAGTGAGTGCAGAGAGTGCGAGAGTGACAGTGAGAGTGCAGAGTGACAGTGAGTGCAGAGTGACAGTGAGTGCAGAGTGACAGTGAGTGCAAAGTGAGTGCAGAGTGACAGTGAGTGCAGAGTGACAGTAAGTGCAGAGTGAGTGCAGAGTGACAGTGAGTGCGAGTGAGTGCAAGAGCGACAGTGAGTGCAGAGTGAGTGCGAATGACAGTGAGTGCAGAGTGAGTGTGAGTGCAGACTGAGTGCGGAGTGAGTGACAGTGAGTGCAGAGTGAGGGCAGAGTGAGTGCAGAGTGAGTTCAGAGTGACAGTGAGTCCAGAGTGGCAGTGAGTGCAAAGTGAGTGCAGAGTGACAGTGAGTGCAGAGTGAGTGTGAGAGTGACGGTGAGTGCAGAGTGACAGTGAGTGCAGAGTGACAGTGAGTGCAGAGTGACAGTGAGTGCAGAGTGACAGTGAGTGCAGAGTGACAGTGAGTGTAGAGTGACAGTGAGTGCAGAGTGACAGTGAGTGCAGAGTGACAGTGAGTGCAGAGTGACAGTGAGTGCAGAGTGACAGTGAGTGCAGAGTGACAGTGAGTGCAGAGTGAGTGCAGAGTGACAGTGAGTGCAAAGTGAGTGCAAGAGTGACAGTGAGTGCAGAGAGTGCGAGAGTGACAGTAAGAGTGCAGAGTGACAGTGAGTGCAGAGTGAGTGCAGAGTGACAGTGAGTGCAGAGTGAGTGCAGAGTGACAGTGAGTGCAGAGTGACAGTGAGTGCAGAGTGACAGTAAGTGCAGAGTGACAGTAAGTGCAGAGTGACAGTAAGTGCAGAGTGACAGTAAGTGCAGAGTGAGTGCAGAGTGACAGTGAGTGCAGAGTGACAGTGAGTGCAGAGTGAGTGCAGAGTGACAGTGAGTGCAGAGTGACAGTGAGTGCAGAGTGACAGTGAGTGCAGAGTGACAGTGAGTGCAGAGTGAGTGTGAGTGCAGACTGAGTGCAGAGTGAGTGCAGAGTGAGTTTGTGCAGAGTGAGTGCAGAATGACAGTGAGTGCAGAATGACAGTGAGTGCAGTGACAGTGAGTGCAGAGTGAGTGCAGAGTGACAGTGAGTGCAGAGTGAGTGCGAGTGCCTGTGAGTGCAGACTGAGTGCAGAATGAGTGTGTGCAGAGTGAGTGCGAGAGCGACAGTGAGTGCAGAGTGAGTGCGAGTGACAGTGAGTGCAGAGTGAGTGCGAGTGACAGTGAGTGCAGAGTGAGTGCGAGTGACAGTGAGTGCAGAGTGAGTGTGAGTGCAGAGTGAGTGCGGACTGAGTGCGGAGTGAGTGTATGTAGAGTGAGTGCGAGAGCGACAGTGAGTGGAGAGTGAGTGCGAGAGTGACAGTGAGTGCGGAGTGAGTGCGAGAGTGACAGTGAGTGCAGAGTGAGTGCGAGAGTGACAGTGAGTGCAGAGTGAGTGCGAGAGTGACAGTGAGTGCAGAGTGAGTGCGAGAGTGACAGTGAGAGTGCAGAGTGACAGTGAGTGCAGAGTGACAGTGAGTGCAGAGTGACAGTGAGTGCAGAGTGACAGTGAGTGCAGAGTGACAGTGAGTGCAGAGTGAGTGCCTGTGAGTGCAGACTGAGTGCAGAATGAGTGTGTGCAGAGTGAGTGCGAGAGCGACATTGAGTGCAGAGTGAGTGCGAGTGACAGTGAGTGCAGAGTGAGTGCGAGTGACAGTGAGTGCAGAGTGAGTGCGAGTGACAGTGAGTGCAGAGTGAGAGCGCGTGACAGTGAGTGCAGAGTGAGTGCAGACTGAGTGCGGAGTGAGTGCGGAGTGAGTGTATGTAGAGTGAGTGCGAGAGCGACAGTGAGTGGAGAGTGAGTGCGAGAGTGACAGTGAGTGCGGAGTGAGTGCGAGAGTGACAGTGAGTGCAGAGTGAGTTCAGAGTGACAGTGAGTGCAGAGTGAGTTCAGAGTGACAGTGAGTGCAAAGTGAGTGCAGAGTGACAGTGAGTGCAGTGAGTGTGAGAGTGACGGTGAGTGCAGAGTGACAGTGAGTGGAGAGTGACAGTGAGTGCAGAGTGAGTGCAGAGTGACAGTGAGTGCAGAGTGAGTGCAGAGTGACAGTGAGTGCAAATTGAGTGCGAGAGTGACAGTGAGTGCAGAGAGTGCGAGAGTGACAGTGAGAGTGCAGAGTGACAGTGAGTGCAGAGTGACAGTGAGTGCAGAGTGACAGTGAGTGCAAAGTGAGTGCAGAGTGACAGTGAGTGCAGAGTGACAGTAAGTGCAGAGTGAGTGCAGAGTGACAGTGAGTGCAGAGTGAGTGCAGAGTGACAGTGAGTGCAGAGTGAGTGCAGAGTGACAGTGAGTGCAGAGTGACAGTGAGTGCAGAGTGAGTGCAGAGTGAGTGCAGAGTGACAGTGAGTGCAGAGTGAGTGTGTGCAGAGTGAGTGCAGAATGACAGTGAGTGCAGTGACAGTGAGTGCAGAGTGCAGAGTGACAGTGAGTGCAGAGTGAGTGCGAGTGCCTGTGAGTGCAGAATGAGTGTGTGCAGAGTGAGTGCGACAGTGAGTGCGAGAGTGAGTGCAGAGTGACAGTGAGTGCAAAGTGAGTGCAGAGTGACAGTGAGTGCAGAGTGACAGTAAGTGCAGAGTGAGTGCAGAGTGACAGTGAGTGCAGAGTGAGTGCAGAGTGACAGTGAGTGCAGAGTGAGTGCAGAGTGACAGTGAGTGCAGAGTGAGTGCAGAGTGACAGTGAGTGCAGAGTGAGTGCAGAGTGACAGTGAGTGCAAAGTGAGTGCAGAGTGACAGTGAGTGCAGAGTGACAGTAAGTGCAGAGTGAGTGCAGAGTGACAGTGAGTGCAGAGTGAGTGCAGAGTGACAGTGAGTGCAGAGTGAGTGCAGAGTGACAGTGAGTGCAAATTGAGTGCGAGAGTGACAGTGAGTGCAGAGTGCGAGAGTGACAGTGAGAGTGCAGAGTGACAGTGAGTGCAGAGTGAGTGCAGAGTGACTGAGTGCAGAGTGACAGTAAGTGCAGAGTGAGTGCAGAGTGACAGTGAGTGCAGAGTGAGTGCAGAGTGAGTGCAGAGTGAGTGCAGAGTGACAGTGAGTGCAGAGTGAGTGCAGAGTGACAGTGAGTGCAGAGTGAGTGCGAGTGACAGTGAGTGCAGAGTGAGTGTGAGTGCAGACTGAGTGCAGAGTGAGTGTGTGCAGAGTGAGTGCAGAATGACAGTGAGTGCAGTGACAGTGAGTGCAGAGTGAGTGCAGAGTGACAGTGAGTGCAGAGTGAGTGCAAAGTGAGTGCGAGTGCCTGTGAGTGCAGAATGAGTGTGTGCAGAGTGAGTGCGAGAGCGACAGTGAGTGCGAGAGTGACAGTGAGTGCAGAGTAAGTGCAAGAGTGACAGTGAGTGCAGAGTGACAGTGAGTGCAGAGTGACTGCAGAGTAACAGTGACTGCAGAGTGACAGTGACTGCAGTGTGTGAGTGTGCAGGGTGCACATTGTGTGAGTGCGCAGGGTGAACAGTGTGAGTGTGCAGGGTGAGCAGTGAGTGAATGTGTAGGGGCAGTGTGTGAGTGTGCAGGAAACAAACACTCAAACTAAGTCCACCACACACTACTGCATATACTAGTGAATACAGTCATCTCTATATACCGAAAAAATGAGTTATATTTAGAGGGGTCGGAGTGAGACACAGTGGGTGGATGGATGCATGATGAATGGATGTATGCATGATGCATGAATGTATGGGTGGATGCATGGATGGGTTGTTGGTTGGATGGGTTGGTGGATTGCATAAATTGTTGATGGATTGGCTGTATATATGCATCTATCCATCCACCCATCCATGCATCTATCCATACACCCATTCATGCATGCACCCATGCATGCATCCACCAACTCATCCATGCAAGCATTACAACAAGAGCCCGCAGCTCTCCTTCGTCTCTCCTCGCCCCCCTTCCCTGTGCCCTGCCCTGCTATTGTAAATGACAATGCCATTTATTTATGTTAAAAAAAAAAACAAATAAAAAACATGTCAAGAGCAATGCCAATAGCTCTAACTTTAACAAAGGCAAAACCATTGCATTGTAAATGCTTGTTTAGTTTTGTTTTCCGGAGTTTTATATAGTTCAGACTCAGCCCAAGGGCACTGGCACACTTTACTTGAGCACAAGTTATATTATAAAAGGTCAGACTCGATTCTCATTAAAAAAAATGTAAATTAAGATAAGGGAGATGATGAGGAAAGCTTTCAAAAGTTGAAGTTTATTAGTTACAACTTCGGATACCGTAATACATCCTTTTTGACCTTCTTCCACTCCAGCTGCTTTTGGTGAACTGTTACAAAGGTCAAGAACACTGAACTAAGCGGACGGGTGGAATGGAAGCCAGGTTTACAAATGAAAACATAAGGTTTACAAATGAAAACATGAGCGCACGTAATACATGCGCTTGACTATAATTAACATATAAAGTAATACAACAGGAGATTATGTGATTTGCACAGCATCAAAGAACGTTGAGCTGACGCCACTACTTGACCCAGATTTCCCAGTTCCATAGCCGGCATCTCTCGCTGTTGGGCCACATCAACTCCCTTTTAGGACCAAAAATTAGCACCCACTTTTTGCAATAAAGGTGCCTGCCCCCGGCTCTAACACTAATGTTTCCAATGAAAATTACCCATATACTGTTTCTAAGAGAAAGAGTCCTCATTGTGGTCCGATGGGTCCCTCAGACAGCTGGACCCCAGGGCTAGCTAGTGGCTTGTTAAGTGGGCTGTTTCCTCTGCCCTTTATTAAACAAGCATTGGCATAGCCAATAGGTCTTGCCTTTGGGACCTTATAAGTATTTAGTTATATAGCACATATCCTTAAAGCAACAACATTAACTGTTGCATAGCTAAACACTTATAAGGTCCCAAAGGCGAGATCTATTGGCTATTCCAATGCTTGTTTAACTTCATGCCTGTCTTGTTTTTAAAGAAAGTGTTTTTATGAAAACCGTCAGATTCGAATTAAAGAGCTATTACAGAGGGATAGAATTAAGAGGCAGTGGGTGAAGAGGGGAAAAAAAGCAACAATCCACTGAGGCATGAAAGGATTAAGACCCAAAATACCGACACACAAAACAAGTGAAAATACAAACGCTTTACGAGAGACGTGTAATTTGAGCTTCATAAGGCCATGGTACAAGAACAAGTCTCAGTTCTTGATTCAACATGAGAACAAAGCTGAGGGGATTTTTATCCTCTCTCTCGAGTACTCGGATATGCCGCTCAAGTGAAGAAAAAGAAAAAAGGAAGGTAAAAAGGCACTGCTGTGAGCACAAGGCCATTCACTAGATAAACAAGGGAGGAGTTATACACGATTTGGAACCATCAACCACGAGGCCGTGGGGCATTTAATCATCTTGAGAGCACATGCTGAGTATTTGTGCACAGTAATGTTAATTGCACAAGGCCAACAGTATATCAATCACTCCGAAATGTTTAATAGGAATGGAAACAAAAATGGAAAACGGATATTTAATCTCCATGGTTGCACAGATAGGGTGCAGCAGTGGCTTTGAAACATATGCACATTTTGCCAGTGCCTATATGAAAAGGTATTTGTGGATGCACTGCGGGTTAATAACTCGTTTCTTACGGTACATATTTTGATAAACCTCTTAATTAAGAGTTTAAAATATGGGCCCGCTCTGCTTCTCAACAATATGGACAGTGATACTGCCCACTAGTTGACTTTCCGAAATTCAGGCTAACACCCAACTGATGTAATCTCTCCAGTCCTCTGTGATCTCAAATGGCTCCAACTTGAAGCAAGATTCTCCTTTGGCAGTCCACATTAACATACCAAAATGCCTTTTGGGAAAGCTCAAGATTGTGTGGAGTGGCCACGCTTGTACAAGTAACATTTTTGTACGGCTAGAAGGCTCTAATGGGAGCAGGTGCTTTCTTTAAGCACTAGGATTTTTTGCCAATTGTAATTTTTTCTTTCCTTTTTAAGCATGGGGAGATTAAGTGATTTGGACAGTGGCATTGGACCTACTGGATGCATATTTCCATGCCCCTGTCCTGCAGGCCTACAGACGCTACCTGCAGTACGAGGGGAGCCACAAGCACGTCAGTTTGCTGTACTCTCTTTTGGCCTAATCAGTCCCTGTTGGGTTTTCACAAAGGTACCTTCGGAGGTTGGGGTACCAGTCTAACCCTGTCTAGATGACTGCCTGTAGAAGGTGGGCTTGCCAAAACCAGTCGTAGATCATCTCTAGAAGGTGGCATTCCTCCTTTCAAGATCAATGTACCAAAGTCGCACCCCAGCTGTTCTCAGAGGCTCCCTTTCATCAAAACTATACTGAATATGTTGCTTTTTTGAGCCCTCTGTCCAGAAAAGAGTGCAGGACATTCAGGATATCATCTGAATGTTTCAGTCATGGGTCTCAGTAAGGATAGCTCTGCATCCTGCTCGTCAATCTTGTCACATGGTTCATGCAGGCTTTGCAGTGGAAACTAAAGACTAAGTGAGACTAGCACTAAGAAACCCATCGGACTCCATCCGTGTTTCGGAGTGGACTGAAAAATATCTTCAGTAGTGGCTTCTCAACTGCAATTGGACTAGTGGCAGACCCCTTCCTGACCACCAACAGCTGACGGTGGTGGTAGACACGTCACTGCTGGGTTGGGGAGGTCATCTAGGAGAGGTGGAGATAATACTCTGTTCAATGGCTGAGAAGCACCTTCATGTCAGCCTGCTGAAGTTGCAGGCTGTTAGACGGACCGGGAGGGTCGGCCGAGGTTACGGGGAGAGGTCTCCGGGGAGAGCCGTCTCCAACGACTGTACAGACAAGC
The DNA here is from genome assembly GCF_964263255.1 of Lissotriton vulgaris. Lineage (NCBI taxonomy): Eukaryota > Metazoa > Chordata > Amphibia > Caudata > Salamandridae > Lissotriton > Lissotriton vulgaris. The sequence continues at coordinate 156,502,124 of NC_141697.1, read as the reverse complement.
AACTTCCCCCCCACAGACGGACACCACACAAGATTGACTTATAACGAGATTTTATAGGTAATTCTTAGGTACGATAAGATGGTACAAGGAGGTCTGGACTCAGGGGTCCCCTCGGTTCTAGTCTCTGGTTTAGGAAAGGGGTAGCGGGACAGTCTTGTTACCAGAAGGTGGATATAGCTCTCAATCCTCGAGCTCGGCGTTCTAGATGATCGGGCCGCGGCGGAGCCAGCAGGTCCCGAGATGGACGAAGGAAAACGACGGTCCGCGGCGGAGCCTGCAGGTCCCGGTGAAGATGACGGTTACAACGGTCTGCGGCCACGCCAGCAGATCCCGACGACGATGAAGGATGAAGGTTACGAAGGCTGTGGCAGCGCCAACAGGCAGGACGATGGTGCACAAGACAGAGCTACGGCAGCGCCAGTAGTCCGTCTAGGATGAGTTCCTCTTTACGTCTCTCGACTCCAAGATACAACTACCTTCTGGCTCTGGAGCTGCCACAGTTATAGGGCTGGCGTGCTTTGATGTCCGGACCCTCGCACTTGGAGGTCGGGAGGTCCGGGATGAGGGAGTCCAGACACCCAGCAGGGGGGTGGAGCCAGCGCCCGGGGAGGCGATGGGCGAGCGGCACTTGGCGGGGGAGAGCCATCGGCACCTCTTTCTCCCATTGACTTGCCAAGTAGCCCGCTCACCTCCTGGGTGGAGGGTGGTGCCGGAATGTCTGAGGCCGGGCCAGGCCCAGGGTTGAGGTCGATCGGGGGCCAGGCGGCCTCGTGGTGAAGTGTCCAAGATGGCGGCCCAGGCTGGGCGCGTGGGCCGGCAGTGGATCGGCCCCACGAGGTTAACGTGCTCGAGGGCCGGGGCCCTGGGGGGAACAGAAGACGTGCAATGGTGGTGTGTGGTACTTGCGTGACGGTACCCAGGCCTGGTTGGGCCGGGGGAGAGCGGCTCTTCATGTGGCCTGTCCAACATGCGTCCCCCCCAGCTGAAGGCGGGGAGAGTTACCCATCCTCTTGGGGACTCTCCTCGTCGAGGCGGAAAAACCGGGACAGGCCATCCGCGTTGGCGTGATCTGGCCCAGGCCGGTGTTCGACGGTGAAGTCCATACCTTGCAAGGAGATGGACCAGCGTAGCAACTTTGGGTTTTCCCCTCGCATATGCATCAGCCACTGCAGGGGTCGATGGTCGGTCTGCACCCGAAAGTGGGTGCCAAAGAGGTAGGGCCGGAGCTTCTTGAGGGCCCATACCACAGCGAAGGCTTCCCTCTCTATGGTGCTCCAGCGTTGCTCCCGTGGTAGGAGCCTCCGGCTGATGAAGGCCACCGGTTGATCAAGGCCTTCGGTGTTCATTTGAGACAGGACCGCCCCAATGCCCTGGTCGGAGGCGTCCGTCTGGACGACAAACTCCCGGCTGTAGTCTGGGGCCTGGAGCACAGGAGCGGAACACATGGCGGCCTTCAATTGTTCGAATGCAGTTTGACACTCTGGGGTCCAGTTGACTTTCTTGGGCTGATTCTTTGACGTGAGTTCCGTGAGGGGCCCCACTATGGTACCATAGTCTTTCACGAACCTCCGGTAATAGCCCGTGAGGCCCAGGAAGGCTCGTACCTCGGTTTGGGTGATGGGGGGCTGCCAGTCCTGGATGGCGGCAATTTTCAGCTGTAGAGGGGCCACTAGGCCGCTTCCCACCTGGTGTCCGAGGTAGGTTACAGACCCTTGTCCAATTTGACACTTGCTGGCCTTGATCGTGAGGCCAGCTCGCTGAAGGGCTTGCAGCACTGCTCGGAGGTGGTGGAGGTGCTCGGTCCAATGGTGGCTGTATACAGCGATGTCGTCTAGGTAGGCGGCGCTGAATCCTTCGAGCCCCGCCAGGACCTGATTGACGAGCCGTTGGAATGTTGCTGGGGCATTCTTCATGCCGAAGGGCATGACCGTGAAATGGTAATGGCCATCGGGGGTGGAGAAGGCAGAACGTTCTTGTGCTCGGGGTGTGAGGCCGATCTGCCAATAGCCTGCTGTCAGGTCGAAGATGCTGAGGTAGCGGGCAGCTCCCATTCGGTCGACCAGTTCATCTGCCCGGGGGATGGGATGTGCGTCCGTTCTGGTGACCGCATTCAAGCCCCGGTAGTCGACGCAGAACCGGAGTTCTGGTGTGGTGCCGGGGGCAGCTGCTTTGGAGACCAGTACGACAGGGCTGGCCCAGGGGCTGTCGGAGGGCTCGATGACTCCGAGCGTGAGCATCTTGGCTACCTCTGCCTGGATGCAGGCCCGTACCCGATCTGGCACGCGGTAGGCCCGGTGGCGGATAGGAGGGCTGTCCCCGGTGTCCACATCGTGCACACACCAGGAAGTGACACCTGGGGTGAGGGAGAACAGACTGGCGAACTGTGACAGGAGGGCTTGACATTCTTGGCGTTGTTCTCTGGTGAGGGTCTCCGAGAGTCGGACCCCATCCACGGAGCCGTCTTGCTCCTGAGTCCGCAGGAGGTCGGGGAGAGGCTCGGAGTCTTCTTCAACCCCATTGTCTGTGGCCATCAGGAGGCTGAGCTCTGTTCGTACAAAGTGGGGTTTTAGTCTGTTAGCGTGGAGGACCCGGAGAGGGTTCCGGGGGGATTCCATGTCGATGAGATAGGTGGCAGGACCCTTGCGCTCGATTACTTTGAAGGGCCCCGTCCATTTGTCTTGTAGAGCGCATGGCTCCGTGGGGGACATTACCCATACTTGTTGGCCAGGTTCGAATTCAATGGATGAGGCATTCTGGTCATACCATTTTTTCATGTCCTCTTGACTGGCCTCTAGGTTGGCTTTCGCTAGTTCTCTGAACCGCCGGGTCTGGTTGCGGAGGGTGAGGAGGTACCGGAAGACATCTGGAGGGTTCTTTAACGGGGGCATTTCCCAGCCCTCTTTGACTAGGCTGAGCGGTCCCCGCACTGGGTGTCCATATAGCAGTTCAAATGGGCTGAAGCCTAGGGATTTCTGAGGGACCTCTCGGTAGGCAAAGAGGAGGCACGGCAGCAGCACATCCCACTGGCGACGGAGGGGCTCTTCCAACCCCCCGATCATCCCCTTTAGCGTGCGGTTGAACCGCTCAACAAGTCCGTTCCCCTGGGGGTGATAGGGGGTCGTGAATCGGTAGGTGACCCCGCACTGTTGCCAGAGGGATTTCATGTATTTAGAGATAAAGTTCGTGCCTCTGTCGCTGACGACTTCCCGGGGGAAACCCACACGGGAGAAGATCCCCATCAGAGCCCGGCCGACTACCGGGGCTGTCACAGTCCGCAGAGGAACAGCCTCAGGGTAGCGGGTGGCGTGGTCCACTAGCACCAAGATGAATCGATGGCCTTGTTTGGTGCGTGGGTCCAGGGGCCCCACAATGTCTATTCCGACCCTCTCAAATGGAGTAGTGACTACAGGAAAAGGTTGCAAGGGGGCCTTTAGCTTGCGGCCGCTCTTTCCACTGGCTTGACACGTGGGGCAAGATCGGCAATGCTGGTGCACATCGTTCCTCATTTTGGGCCAGAAGAAGTGGGTCACTAGGCGACTAAGTTTTATCTTGTCCCAGGTGCCCTGCCAGGGGGACATCGTGGGCCAGGTTTAGCAGAAAGTCTCTAAAGCGGTGGGGCACTACTAGTACTCTGTTGGCCCCCAGCTCGGCGATTCTTTGCTCGCTGTACAGCAGATCATTGTCCCAGTAGACCCAATGAGTTCCGGAGGTATCCCCTGCGCTTTGGGCGAGCGCTTGCTGGCGGAGTCCCTCGAGGGAGGGACCGGTCTTCTGTTCTTGGCGAAATTGTTCTTGCGTGGGCCCCCCCTCTTGGGCCCACTGGTCGAGGTTAGCGAGGTCGGAAGGTGGAGCTGGTTCGAGGGGGATGTCATGGTCGGTGGTTTCGGCTGGGGCGACCGAAGGCGGTGGCGCCGGCCATTCTGGTTCTTCTGGGCGATGGTTGGCACGGGCGGCCATGGACCGGGTGGTGACGCACGCCCAGTCCGGGATGCCTAACATTCCCAGGTGTTCTCTTCGCTCCACGGCTGCCCACGGGGAGCTCTCAAGGTCATTTCCGAGGAGGCAGTCTACGGGAGCATCGTCTCGGACCGTCACCTTCAACATGCCGGAGACCCCTCCCCATTCGAAGGGGACGCAGGCCATCCGACACAGACTTTCCGAGTTATCGGCTGATCGTACAGGGCAGAGAATGTTCGGTAGGTACTGTTCTGGGGTCACCAGGTGACAGCGGACGGCTGTTACACTGGCCCCGGTGTCACGAAGGGCTTCGGCCCGGTGTCCATTGATGCTCACCCATTGGCTGTACTTCTGGGTGTTAGCGGGTAGGGGGACCCGTGGGACCATGTCTTTTCCCCCTAAGCATGCGAGAGTCATGGCGGCTGGCTCCCATTCTTGATGCTCTTGTTCGTATGTTTCCTGTTCCTCGGAGATCTGCTCTTCCCCTAGGGCCGCAGCGGCCACTTGGCGGGGTCTTGGACTCTGGTACTGCGGGCAGCTTGGGTCGTTTGCATAGTGACCGATTCGTTGGCATCGGTGACACGTGACATTGGCTCTGTACCCCGGTCGCGCCGGGGTGCTGCCCCTGTTGGCCGGGGGGGTGGTGCTGGTAGCGGGGGCGACCGGAGCGTTGTCTCTTCCTCGTCCTTGGCCCCCTCCTCCTCCTCTTGGTCGGTGCTGACCATGGTTGTTCCGGTTCTGTTCGTAGGACCCATTCCGGCCCACTCTGGTGATCTCCCACCGGTCAGCTTCGGCTGCGAGCTGCCGCGGATCCGTTAACTTGCTGTCGAGGAGGTGCTGGCGTAGTTCAATGAAGCAATTGTTCGACAGATGCTCCCACACCATCAGATTGAACAGTTGTTCGTAGGTCGTGACGTTACTTCCTCTGATCCAGCCTTCGAAAGCTCGGCTAAAGTACGTTACATAGTCCACCCAAGTTGTACCCGGGATGCGGGTGCAGTCTCGGAACCTCTGACGGTACATCTCGGGTGTGAGGCCATAGCGGGTGAGGAGTGCCGCTTTCATATGGTCGTAGGAGGTCATCTGGTGGTCCGGGAGCTGTAGCAGTGTATCGCGGCCCTCATTGAGGAATCTCCCCCATAGACCGGCTCCCCAATCGCTCCTATCGATCCGGTGTGCAGTCATAGCGATTTCATAGGCTTTAAACCATTGCTGGATGTCGTCTTCTCGGAAATATTCTCGGACAACATCCTTGGGGATGTGTACCTTTTTCTCCGTGGTCCCTGCGGTGTGGGGTCGCTCGGGCACCCCTAACTCTTTATTCTGCTTGCGCAGGTTGATCTCGGCTAGGTTTCGTTCGTGTTCGTACGCCAGTTTCTTTTCCTCGAGCTCCCTTTGTCTCTGTTTCTCCTCTCTCTCTTCTCGGAGACGCAGGTGCTCTAAGTTGATTTTTTGTTCGGCCAATTTGAGTTCCACGTCCATCTTGAGTCGGGCCATTTCTAGCTCGTGTAGTCGGTTTCTTTCTCTCTCCTGGATCTCGTCTTGCGAGAGACCCGTTCTTTGCCCTTCAGGGGCCGTGGTGGTTTTTTCCGCGGTGCTTTGATCAGGGGTTCCGGCAGCCCCGGTCTCTGCCCAAGATTCTAGGGCATGCTTAAAATCGTCTTTGGTGCTTAGCCCGGTGGTAGCGATACCTAGTTCGATGCAGAACTGTTTTAGTTCACGGTGGCTGTACTCCTCTAGTTTCTCCATTTGGAACTTCTCGGTTGATCCGCTTTCTTTAGTTGTCATTGTGATTTCGTTGTGGGGTGAGCTACTCTCTGTACGTTATGCGGTGATTCGGATCGCGCCGCTGGCCACCAATGTTAGACGGACCGGGAGGGTCGGCCGAGGTTATGGGGAGAGGTCTCCGGGGAGAGCCGTCTCCAACGACTGTACAGACAAGCAACTTCCCCCCCACAGACGGACACCACACAAGATTGACTTATAACGAGATTTTATAGGTAATTCTTAGGTACGATAAGATGGTACAAGGAGGTCTGGACTCAGGGGTCCCCTCGGTTCTAGTCTCTGGTTTAGGAAAGGGGTAGCGGGACAGTCTTGTTACCAGAAGGTGGATATAGCTCTCAATCCTCGAGCTCGGCGTTCTAGATGATCGGGCCGCGGCGGAGCCAGCAGGTCCCGAGATGGACGAAGGAAAACGACGGTCCGCGGCGGAGCCTGCAGGTCCCGGTGAAGATGACGGTTACAACGGTCTGCGGCCACGCCAGCAGATCCCGACGACGATGAAGGATGAAGGTTACGAAGGCTGTGGCAGCGCCAACAGGCAGGACGATGGTGCACAAGACAGAGCTACGGCAGCGCCAGTAGTCCGTCTAGGATGAGTTCCTCTTTACGTCTCTCGACTCCAAGATACAACTACCTTCTGGCTCTGGAGCTGCCACAGTTATAGGGCTGGCGTGCTTTGATGTCCGGACCCTCGCACTTGGAGGTCGGGAGGTCCGGGATGAGGGAGTCCAGACACCCAGCAGGGGGGTGGAGCCAGCGCCTGGGGAGGCGATGGGCGAGCGGCACTTGGCGGGGGAGAGCCATCGGCACCTCTTTCTCCCATTGACTTGCCAAGTAGCCCGCTCACCTCCTGGGTGGAGGGTGGTGCCGGAATGTCTGAGGCCGGGCCAGGCCCAGGGTTGAGGTCGATCGGGGGCCAGGCGGCCTCGTGGTGAAGTGTCCAAGATGGCGGCCCAGGCTGGGCGCGTGGGCCGGCAGTGGATCGGCCCCACGAGGTTAACGTGCTCGAGGGCCGGGGCCCTGGGGGGAACAGAAGACGTGCAATGGTGGTGTGTGGTACTTGCGTGACGGTACCCAGGCCTGGTTGGGCCGGGGGAGAGCGGCTCTTCATGTGGCCTGTCCAACACAGGCCATTCACTTGGTGTTGAAGGCCTTCCTTCCTGGCGGAGGCCTTCCCGTTACCTCCGCCGTGTGCCGCACACGGCCACCACCACCTAGCGCCTCTCTCCCCCTTCCAGTTGGACGGATGTGTGCACTAACACACCGTCTTGCACACGCCTCCGCAGCATCAGTGCCCACTCCTGTTCTGCGCCAGGGTGGCCTCCCGTGCAAGCTTGTACCAAGGCCAGTTAGTATCTTGAATATTTCAATCTGCTGAATAAGCGGAGGAGATTTAGCGCTAAAATTGGGTGATGGCATCCGCCATTCTTCAGCACTAGGAAGTAGCGGAGTTAAAATCCAGTTCCAATTTCTGAGGGCAGACCTGCTCTACAAGTGGTTTTCCCACAAGAGCCATTCTACAGGTAAATAGGCAAATGGCCCATCGGAAAGCCACTCTCATGCACTGTTCCCAATAATGTGCGAGCTTGGGCGCGCGCCCACGTCTGTAGTATGAAGCGCGCAGTGCTGTGTGTGGAGCGCGCACACACACAGCACATCAATCAACAACATTCAGCGCGGCTGCTTTTAAAAGCGGGCGGCGCGATACCGGGTATTTCTTTATTTTGTGTGCTTTTGTTTAAAGTACTCATGTTAATTGCAGCGCCGTCACAAGCTGCAATTAACATGAACACTTTAAACAGAAGCAAACAATGTGCCCATCACCCTTGAGCTGCGCTCTATTATGAAAATAAATGCAGCAACTCTACAAACACGATGTGTGCTTTTCACGTCGTGTTTGTAGAGGTGCTGCATTTCGTTTCTTAACAGAGCTGGGCTGCGGGGTGATTGTGGGGCTTTGTTAAAGATTTCAGGTTAATCACAGCCCCAGACGGGCGCTGTGATTAACCTGAAATCTACTGTCAGTCTTATCGTGAAAAATCAAGGGACGTTTGGTGATACAAGAAGAACGTGGAATAACAATAATAAAATGTTTGAACAAGAAGAGTTTGGAACAATTTCTCACTGGCTGTGCGATTGGTGATGGAGCGCCTTGCCGTTTCAATTGTATGTGCATTATGTGAACGTGCTTTGAGGTGAGGCATGTGCCCAGTCTGCACGGGAAAGTAGAAAAAACGAAACAAGTTTAAATATGGAAAACACAGACAAAATGTGGATGTGCATTCTGCTACCCCCATAACTGCATTCAATGAATTAATTCTTGCCTCGCTTGCAGTTTGCACCCAATTTAAGAACGACTTATTTGGACCACTAGATTACATCATCACGATAAAGCTGCTTTGAATTCATGAAAAGGAAGTACTAAGTCATCGGTGGACAGTCCTTTAGGGTCTGTGGTTGATAAATACACTGGAGAACAAACGTATACACTTTTCGGCCACTTATGTTTTTTTTTTTTTTAATTCATGTATGATGCAGTAATTAAGCAGTTTATTTACGAGATTGTAAACCATTCATCTTTTGTGTTAGACTGTTAGCCAAATAAAGAGGGCTAGATTGAATTAAAGGATTGTGGGTCACATAGTTCTCTGGGAAACTTAGTTGCAAGCAATTAGCAGATTGTTCATTGGGAACATAATTGGAAACAAGTCAGTGAGAAGGTAAAAAGTAGGAGTGGAGGGATGTGGGCGTAACTTTAATGGAAGGGAGTTGAAGGTAATGAGGATGGGGAGGTGAGAGAGTTACGTAGGGGCAAGGGTTTAAATTCTGAACAAGGGGAGGAGTCAGCTGCTCGGGCATCTGTTTGTGTAAAACAGGCATGAAGATGGAACCCTTTGGTATTGCCAGGATTAAGGATGGAGTTAAAGCAGGTATGAGGATAAGAACGAGTCTAGGGGAGCGATTACAGAGTTCAACAGTTAGTGGTAGTGTTTTGGACACAACTAAAATCCTTGAGTGAGGTAGTGAAGGTATGGTTTTTGTATGGTTATAATGGGATAGGGCACATTTTTGCGGTTGAGGTTTCGCTTGATTATGCGGTTTAGTATGGCAGGTTTAATATCGAGGCTGGTGTAGGGGAGACTCGACATGGGTGTTTTATTTATTTCTGGCAAGGGGTGAGAGTTTGAAGTAGGTAAACTGGTGTGTTAAGCATGCAGAAAAATTGAGTGGAAAAGAGTTTAGCCTATCTGCACATGAATGACAAAACATATCAACCGAATTGATTTAAGGGATGCATTTGTGTATAACATCAGAGTTTGTTGACATGAGATTAATAGAGGTAGTATTTTCATTTTGATTTAACAGCTACCCCTGACGAAGGGCACTAAGAAGCCCGAAAGGCATTGGAACATTATCAAAAAAGAAATGTTGCTGCTACTATGAATTTCGTAACCACACGTGTTGCAATAAAAGGCACGGATAGGCATAACTGCTTCATTTGAAACAAAAGGGGTCTACATTCAGTCTTTTCGTGAAAAATCAAGGGACGTTTGGTGATACACGAAGAACGTGGAATAACAATAATAAAATGTTTGAACAAGAAGAGTTTGGAACAATTTCTCACTGGCTGTGCAATTGGTGATGGAGCGCCTTGCCATTTCAATTGTATTTGCATTATGTGAACGTGCTTTGAGGTGAGGCATGTGCCCAGTCTGCACGGGAAAGTAGAAAAGCATGGAAGAAAAAATTAAACAAGTTTAAATATGGAAAACACAGAGAAAATTTCAGTGTGCATTCTGCTACCCCCATAACTGCACTTCTGAAGCATTGCCATACCACACTTGCTGTCTTCTCTGAAATATCTTTTGTCCTTTTTTTTCTTCCACTCCCCAGCTGCTCTCGCCATCTCCTTCTCTTCTTTTTCTTCTTCCTCATATCCATCCCGCTCCACGTTTACTCACTTTCTCCTTCTCCCCATCCCATTCTTGTCTCCATTTCCCTCTCACTGCCTGTTCTTTGTCTTCTCTCTTACCGGTTTTCCATTCTCCTTTCTCCCTCCCAATTCTCCAAAGCCTCTGGCTACCTTTCTTTCTGTCCCTCTCCTACCAATTTCTCCATTACCCCTTCCCCATTTCTCGTCTTTGCGCCCTGACATTTTTCTACTTTGTTCCTCTCTCCCCCTTTCTCTGCCACTAAATCTTATTTCTCACGAGTCTCCTCTCCTTTTCCTTCAGGCTATGTTACAATTTTAAAAACACAGACTGTCTGGTGGCCTTTAGGGTCCCGGCTTGGGATACTCTGAGCAAGATAGCGACTAGTATTAAATCTGGCTTGCCTAAAGATCCTGCGCAGGCTAAAGTTTTAAGGGGAAGCACTGAGACTTTGGAGCCATATATCAGACACTTGTTGGAGCGCTCTTTTAGCTCAGGTAGGGTGCCGAAAACATGGAGGGAGGCAGTGGTGCTCCCTTTGAAAAAAAAGCTGAACATCATGATGGAGCAGTGAAACAACCTGCTCCCCATCTCGCTTTTACCCTACTTCACCAAGATTGCGGAGAAAGCTGTTGATCAACAACTGACAGCCCATATTGACACTCATAAGCTGCTCCATCCCATGCAATCTGGCTTCCATGCATTCCACTGGATGAGGGTCAAACGGCGGCACTCATTTTACCTGACTTAAGTGCCTCATTTGATACTGTAGCGCATCACACTTTGCTGCAGTATCTGAATAGGGGTGGAGTGGCTGGTAAGGCGTGAGAATGGCTGGAATCCTTTCTTCATGTTCATAGTTTCCAAGTAGCACAGGGACCATATAGGTCAAAAGCTATAAGCCTGAAGCAAGGGTTCCCTCAATGGTCCAGCCTTAGCCGACCCTTTTTTTAATCTTCATGTGGCGCCAGTGGCAGAGATTACCGATAAATATGGGGTGCAAGTAGTGTCATATGCAGACGACACTCATCTGGTTGTGGCTTTGGCACAGCCAGCTGAAAGTGCAGCCAGTAATTTCACCTCTTGTTTACAAGAACTGGTTGTCTGGATGGCTAGAAACGGTCTCCGATTGAACTGTGATAAAACCGAGGTGCTGATTGTTGGGAAGGCGCCGTCAGTATGGACTTCGGCGTGGTGGCCTCAGGCGCTTGGCCCTCTACCCTCACCCAGTGAACAAGTCAGGAACCTGGGGGTATGGATTGACTCTAAAACCTCATTTGAGTACCACACTAGAAGAGTTGCAGGCACCTGTTTTGGCATCTTGCGGGGCCTCAGGAAGACTTTGGATCAACAGCTAGGAAACCCTTAGTCCATGCCTTGGTCACTTCAAAGGCTGGACTATAGTAATGCCCTCTATTTGGGAGCAAATGTGAGGTGCATCCAGAGGCTTCAGCGCATACAGAATGCGGCAGCTCAACTGGTGTTGATGCTGCCAAAGAGAGCTCCCTCTAAGAAAGCTCTGGAGATGCTACACTAGCTGCAAGTGAAAGAACGGGTGCAGTTCAAAGCCCTATGTGTGAGTCATCGGATCACACAGGGGAAAGGGCCTTTTTATCTCCAGAACCTGCTAACCCTATACAATCCGACCCGAAAATTGAGATCTAGCGGGACGGGACAGGTTAAGGTCCCTAAGATCAGAAGAGCGAGAATGGGAGGGCGCTCATTTTGCTTTCTGACAGCACAACAATGGAACAGATTACCTCTGACGCTTTGGTTGGAAACCTTAGAGCTGGCTTTTCGTAAAGAGCTGGAAACCTCCTTATTCCATAGGGGGTAGGCCAGAGAGGTTTGTCCGGGGGAATGGGATATATGATGGCATGGGAGGCTGTGCTAGGCTGGTACTACAGCGCGGGGACACACTGGTCAGTGTAACCATGCGCTTTATAAGCTCAGTTTACTTACTTACTTACATCCAACTATCTCTGAATATTACATGGAAGCACATTTAGAATTTGGACCAGTGTGCCTCTGCAGTGTCGGTGACCTGGCCAAAAAGGACATGAAAAAGCTGAAATAAATCCAAAGCTGTTCAAATCAGTGGCCCCGGAAATAAGTTTGGCCCTGGCACTCAAAATCCTTAAGATGTCCCTGTGCATTTGTTAAAGTTTTCATGTTAATCGCAGCACCCATCATGAGCTGCAATTAACATGAAAACCTTAACAAATGCTCACAATCACCCCGCAGCCCAACCCTATTATGAAAAGAAATACAGCAACATAGCTGCCAATTTTTCAAATTGCAATGTGGGATGTTTTCATACTTTCACTGTAATTATTAGTGCCATTTGAACAGGGCCCGCTTTAGTGCTGGTGGCGCCTGCTGTGACCGTGTTTGTTGGCGACCCAATGACCACCTCAGCCACGGATATTCTCATTACCAACCTTTAACAGTGACCCTCAAGTCTCCAAAACCCCTCTTTCTTTCATATTTATATTGTTTAATAGCGCCACTCATACCAGTGTAAGGTGTTAAGCACTTTACATCACATACACATTACACAGAGACACTGAATCATAGTGTGTAAATCAATATATAGGAAATGTTACATCAGACAGAGGAATAAAATGTATTTTCTTAACAGAGCTGGGCTGCTAGGGTTTTAAGCAAACGTTTGTAGTGATATTTGGCGCTGCACACACGCGCGCTGTGTTTCCTGGCGCACATAGCCACGGCTGAAGCGCACAGAGACACTACACTGCCGCACACAGAGGAAAAAAATTAGAGGGAACATTGCTCTCATGTATGATGTAGGTTGACAGGCGAGGGGCAGAAACAAATGGCAGGGCAAAGGCCCTTTGGACTATCTGTAGGACCCATCTGTCGTATGTTTTTGTGTCCCAACTCATGGGGGAAAGCAGTGATCATGCCTACCAAAAGATAGCTGTGTGCCGCTAAGGTTAAAGTAAAGTAGCATCGAGGCTGCTGCTTGAGGGGCTGGGGATGGGAAGTTCATTGCCCCTACTGGTCTGAGAACTGCTTGATGTTGGGCCTTGACATTGTCTGGAGGCGAAGTATCGAAAGTGGCAGAGTTGTTGTGAATTCAGTTTCGCAGGTGAGGAAGAGCACAGTTGCCCTGCTTTCCTTAAAGTGCTCTAGGGCAGAGTCAGCCTTCTCACCATATAGGTGAGATCCGTCAAAAGCCATATTTATGATGGACGCCTGAATGTCACCTGAAAAGCCAGTGGATCTCATCAATGTGCGTTGCCAGAGCATCACGCTAGTGCTGACCCCTCTAGCCAAGAAGTGTGCTGTGTCTAGTCCTGAGCAGATGATATACTTGCCCGCATCCATTCATCCTGGATAGTATGTGGCGAATGGCTAAAACAATTCCTCTGGTACTGTCTGTAAGATTTCAGATACTAGTCAGGTACTCAAGCATCCAGCGTTAACCTGACCAAAGGGCCAGGATAGCAGAGGGAAACATCCTTCTCTCAAATGCCTCCATTCTCTTCAAATGTTTCTCCGACAGGGTCATAGGGAAGAATTTAGGGTCAACTCTGCTGGTAGATCCTGTACCACAAGGCTCTCTGGAGAGGGATGCTGCTTGTAAAAGGCAAGGTCACCAAGAGATGCTCTGTGGCAACGTGACACTTCTTTATTCACTGACGGACAAGAGCAAGGTCTGGAACAAGTGCCCATGGTAGTGTCAGTTAGGGCTTTTTGAAAAGCCAACAGAGGCTCTAATGAGGAGTGCCATGTTACAGATCCTCTGTGAGGACATTAGTCTTTACTATGATTAGATGCAGTTGTATATTCAGGACTTCAGCTGCCCTTCTAGTTACAATGGTGAAGGAAGCAGACTCTTCTGTGGAAGAACTGTAGGGGAAACTAACTCTGTGTCAGGGAAGGTATCCAGCCCATTGGCCTCTTGTAAGTCCATATAAAAGTTGTTGTTATATTGTGGGGAAAATTCATCCCCACCATCATTTCCAAACTGTGGTTTGCTCTGGGCAGAGTCCGATCGAAATCGTTGGTGGAACATGAAAGGACAACCTCTAGACAAAGGTAGTGTCCTGTCCGAGTGAATTGGGGTTGGATGAGAAGAACCTGAATCACACATGGCTTCGGTCAAGGTCGAGATGGATTTGGTTCAAAGTCAGACAGAACTATGGGTTTAACATCCTCCTCTGAAACGGACATGCCTGAAACCAGCATGGATCATGTTGCCCAGTGTGGGAATGGTCCAATGTCAGAGCATAACCTGAAGCAGGTTTGGGAGGCACAGCTGGTGCAGAGGGCAGATGAGCCAGGAGTAAGCCAGCTGAAGGCCTCTGCAGATCCATGCGGCCTGAAGGCATGCCAGAGGGAACGGTAGGTTAAAAAAAAGGCATTATAGAAGTTCCTGGAAATTCAGGGTGCATCGGGATCAACTACGGAATTTGATCCTCATTGGGTGACCGGGAGCGATACTGAGGAGTACATTGATAAAGAGTGGTACGGCTGGGACGAGGCCCTCTTGGAATTCTTGTGCTTCTTTTTGGAATTCGACTTACCAGAAGACTTGGAGTACGAAGAACATGCATCGCGGAACCGGCCATAGAGCGAGTCTGTGTCCTTGACCTTGAGTCGGAAAGGCCTTTGTGTGTTTGGCAACATACAGCTTGGCTTTACAGTCCCAGTTGGCTATTGGGTTCACACACTTTCCATGGGACTTGTGAGTCGAGGCTGAAACCCAGGCAGCAGAGGCCCAACTCATGGGGATCTGTCACAGACATTTGTTTGAGTCACACCCTACAAGGAGGGCTTAAACTCGTTTGTCTTAGTATGGAACAATTCCTTGTACGCTGGAAATAATTTGGGGAAAAAGCGAATCGACTGAGTTTATGTCTCAGACATAAGGAAACTGCCATTAGTGCGCTTGGGTGCCAACTATACACGGCTCCAGTCATCACATCCGGAGTGGAGTAGTCACCAAGCTGCACAATGCCACCTATCGGCGCAGAACATGCAGTTTGGTATATCCTTCAGAAACGGAGTGCCCCTGGAGTTAAATGAAAGACTTGCTGCAACTGGGAGAACAGACTCACTAATCTGGAGGAAAGGAGGAGGAGGAAGAAACTTCCTTTTCTTAGGTGGAGGGAATGGTTACTGTCTGAGTGGAATCTTTAGCAAATGTCATTCAGCTCATAACTCTTTTCATTAGGATACTTGTAGTAAACATAGAACAACAAGCACCAAACCACAAAGAACAAGAGAGACTGGGTAGGTTAGATGATCTGGCATGGTCAACTTGACCTGATTTGAACCTCTTTCAACTGATCCTTGTACAGAGGGTGTCACCACTTCCGGAATGCTCTTCTACCTCCAACACCCCTCTGGCTAAACAAGCAAAAGGCCTCCATATACATCAATGTCTTCAGTCAGCTAGCAAGTCTACACCATACTGCCAACAAAGGTTCCCTTCCATTGACTTCAAGAGCACCAACTTCCACAAATTGTAATCTCCCTTCCAACAATGCTTCACTGCCACCAACTTCAATGGCATCAAGGTCTCAACAATGGTTCACACCATTTACCTAGCACAGGCCTCCAATGTACCAGCATAGCCAATTAAACAATAATCCACCTCCAAGGCTTCATTCTTTCAAGAATAGTTCAGCTCCATTTTGACAACACCATTAATGACAAAATAATGTAAGTATTTTTCACAAAAATGATTTGCTAGGTGATCTTCTAATAAAACACACGAAAAGTGAGGGGATGGAGGAGAATAAAACACCGGACAATACTCTGTGTAACATTCAAAGCCATCATTTTTAGCTCAATGCTGGTAATCCAAGCTGTTGCCACTGGAAAAAATTACCAGTGCCATTCTGGCAATAGAAAAGACCACTGGTACTGCTTGGAAAATTGAACACTCTGTGTCAGGGAACATTAACATATACTACATATTCATCAGCCCCTCTCTCCCTGGAGTCCTTCTGGAAGTAAAATGCACAGACTCAGACATGCGAGGGACTAGTGCAAGAGAACATACAAAACAAGTTGTTATGCCATGCAATCAACGTGGATCTTACTCCAGGTGAAGAATGTGGATTGCTACCTCTCCCTGCACTTGGCACAGTTTAGGTGGCAGAATACAATATTTGCCCAGCACATGCATGACACTTTCTCTTAAAGTCACGTTTGACACTCTGTGTACATTCTTCCACCAGAGTGAAACAACCACATTAGGCGTTCCCTTATCTCTAATCTTGTTCCCAACAATTTATCTGAATTATCTTTTTGGTCCAAGTCTCTAAAATACTTCTTTCTCAAGATGGCTCCTAATCAAACTTTCGATCAAGAAACAGAAAAGGACATATTGCCTTCCTCTCAAACCATCATGGTCTCCTCTACAGTCTGTGATGCGGTGACATCTTGACCTATTAAGGCGGTGGTACTTCTTGCATGTTACTTTCTGCTGTCTCTTGCCCCTACGTCCCATTTCACACTATAAAAGAGCTGGAACTCTCAGTTCTATGCATCACAACTACTCGAGTAACTGTGGTGCTGGGGTTTCCTCCTTGCTATTTGCTCCAGGTTTCCTGTGTTATACTGCTTCATCTCCTGGAGTACAGCTCCATCTCCTGGAATCATTACCCCTTTTACTGGAATACTGCTAGTGCTAATCTAATCATCTACTCCTGTCTGGGTTTTGTGAGCACCAGGTTCCTCACCTGCTCCAGATTGTCAACTTCCCATGACAATTACACTCTCTGAGTGGCTGCCTTTTGACGATGCCTCCTTTGCCAATTGTCTTAAGAGCATTAAATCTGGATCGCCTTGTGACCCCCTCCCGGCAAAAATTCTTAAACAACTGGACTTAAACTCGCGCAGGGTATTGATGAAACTCCTAAATACCTTGTTGAGAGAATCATGTGTCCCACAGAAGTGGAAACACAAAAATGGTAGTTCCCCTGCTGAAAAAAGCTGGTGTGGATACTTCAATTCTATCCAACTATAGGCCTATTTCACTGCTGCCTATCTTCTCCAAAATCTTGGAGAGACACATTAACTCTCAATTATCACATTTGCGGGCTACCTGCATCCATCTCAATCTGGGTTCAGGGCCCACTACTCCACAGAAACCACTCTTTTGGGAGTTTGAGAATTTGAGACACAGTGTCGATAGCTTCTTTTCTGAGAGGACGTACTTTCCAGGTTTTCTCGGCTAAAGCATCATCTAAAATGTGTGCATCGGCGTACGGCATGCCGCAGGGGTCTATCCTTAGTCCATTACTATTTAACATCTATATTAGACCCCTAGCCACTATTGTGGAAGGAGCTGGCCTAACGTTATTCTCGTACGCCGATGACACACAGATTATTTTCACTCTATCTGGAGGGGATGGCAGTAATGTCTCGGCTCTTAAACTGGGGCTGTCTCGGGTGGCTGATTGGATGAAGGCAAACTTCTTGAGGCTGAACTGTGATAAGACCGAGATTGTAATCCTGGGTAAAGATAAAGATCTCTGGGGCCCACAACATTGGCCCGAAAGTATGGGTCTTATTCCCAAGCCTGTGGCTCAGGTGCGCAACCTCGGTTTCTTAATTGATGACAAGCTTACGATGCGTCAACAGGCTGTCAAAGTGGCTGCCATCTGTTTTGCCACTCTCAAATGGCTCCAAAAAATCCTGTGGATGCTTCCGACCAACACCCAAAGGACAGTGGTCCAGGCTTTGATAACATCACGCCTGGACTACGGGAATGTCCTGTACCTTGGCGCTGATCTGACTACGCTGAGAAAACTTCAGGTAGCTCAAAATGCGGCCGCAAGGCTGCTACGCAATGTTCCCAGGAGAGTATCAGCACTCCCTGCCCTTCGCGATTTGCACTGGCTAGAAATTAAAAATAAAATTAAGTTTAAGGCGTTGTGTTATATTTTCAAGATTAAACAAGGCTCTGCCCCCAAATATCTACAAAATCTTATTCATGCCTATACTCCGAGCCGTACCCTTAGATCTGCAGGTAAGGGAGACTTGGCCGTTCATAGATTTAGGCTGGTGAAGATGGGCGGCCGCTCCTTTTCGCATCTGGCCACTAAAACGTGGAACACCTTGCCTGTGAGTCTGAAGTTGGAAACTAACTTTGTTGAGTTCCGTAAGGGACTAAAAACTTGGCTTTTTCAGCAATTTTTTTTTATTTTCAAGTAAGCACTGTTTTCTTTGAACAGCCATCTCTCCTTTAAGTCTTGTAGTTTTTCTTCTTCAGTCTTTCCCTTGGCGCCGGGAAACCCATTGCGGGTAGCTGTGCGCCTTACAAGTTTAAATAAATAAATAAAAATAAATTCTCTGCTTTGGCTATCCTGTCTGATTAGAGGTTCTTCCAATCGGTGACCCTTTAAAGTAGACACCTGTCGCTTCCACATGAAAATCCTAAGTTTTAAACAACACATTGGCTACAGGAAGGAGTCACCCTTACTTCTGGCAGCTTCAACAAGAGAAGGTGCAACCACTGTGCTTAGCTATTGATACATGTGTATGCAAGGGAGTATGCTTTAGCCAATCTTGTCTCTGAAACTATTTGTGAAAGCCTAGATGCTAGAGAAGAGGGTCATGCAAACTCCAACCAATTGCTTTTGTAGAAGAATATTAATTTTAAATCAGATGTTGAAAATCAGTTAGACTGCTTGCTCCTATAGAAGCAGCCACGGTTCCTATAGGCAACCTTTTACAAAGCGTAAGGTTGTCATTTGTAGATGGAGATGGAGATTATCGAGTTGGTTAGGAAGTTCAGGTCTTGTACTTCTAGTTTTGTAGTTCTGGTCTTGAGGTGTTAAATATGCCAGATAAGGTTGCGAGGTATAAAATTCAAATTTATGGGGTGGAGGTCGATACTTACTGTGACAAAACAAATAAAAGTGAGCTCTGTACTTTCTTATTGGTTACAAAAATAAAGTTATCATTAACAAAGCAGGCTTAACTTTTTTTATTGATACTTGATTAAATGAATGCTCAAACCCAGATCTGCTATGGGTCAAAAAAATTATTAGGTGTGATAGCAATGCCCATAAAGCAGGTGGGTCTTATGTTTCTATTAAAACGCATCCTACAGGTGGAAAAAAAAAAGATTTGGTTCTTCACACAGGTACTTACATTTTCATGGCACTAAAAATACTTTAAAATTCCTCCTGGTGTACAACTCCTCCCATCTCCACCCACCCCCTTTCTGCTCATGTGGTCTTTGAAGGATGCGCCCATTTAAAATAGGAACCGTTAACCTTCAAGCCTCACACATGCAGGGGTGTGAAATTTTATAAAATAAATACTTGTCCAAAGGACAGAATGTTTTGGAAATCTACTTGGCCCATTTGATGCTGTGCCCCGACGTGACAAATTAGAGCACTGTTTCTAATGCATCATATATGTGATACTACCATCTTATATTATGTCAGAGGTTTTGATTCCAGCAAGGCTCTCAGTATGAAATATTTCTAATTATACCAGACTCTGAAAATATTACGTTTCCATTTATGTTAGACCTTTGATGAGTCACCAGTTCTGTTAATGAATGGGTTCTGTTTAGGGCAGCTTTTTGATCATAGTAGGGCTCTAAATACTCCAGCACTTTTACTATACCCGAGTTCTGATTACAGCAGGGTTTAAGATATATCATTTTATTAACTGTAACAATCAATCAATCAATCAATCACAGGCATTTATATAGCGCGCTACTTACCCGGAGGGTCTCAAGGCGCTAAATGGTCTCAATGGTCTCATAATTTCTCAAGTTTGAGGAAGCATTTTGGGAATTGCTCCGGCAAATTTACTTTTAAGCATTAACTGGATTTCTACTGTAAATTAACCCAGATTATATTTGCTCTCCAGTGCCTATGTTGCCAGTTGAGGATTAATGGGAATACTCGGTCTGACCTCCACAGTGTATAATTCACTGGAAAATCATTTTCTTTGATCCTGTGCATCAGTTCCCATTTTTGTCACAATTGTGGGTATATGCCAAGCACAGTCCTCTTTCTCAAAGGCATTCGGTGGTACTGTAAACTAGCAGGCTGAGTATTGTGCTGCTGGGGTGTGTGAATCTACTTGTGCAGGTAAACAAAATAGAGGAAATATTGTTGACTTTGACCCCAAACAAGATGTCACGGACTTCGGGAGATAGGGATTACACATACCGGAGTGTGTGGCTATTAACAACTGCATGACGGAGAATTCACACAATGGTGTCCTACAACATAAAATCCTGATAAGAAAAAAATTAAACGTGCCTCGGGAAGTACATTGCATTACAGCCCCTGAAGCATTTAAGGACTTCTTGATTTTAAACAATGACTAAATCAATTAGAACGCAATAATTAATACTTAATACGGCGTGGTGATGGACATGCTGGGATGATATTACCTGACAGTAAGCATGGTTTCCCAAAGCTTTGTGCGCTTCATCAATGACGAGACACTTGATCTGAGGTGCAGGACAGGCTCCACGGGTAAGGTCATTCACCATTACTTGCGGCGTTAAGAAAAACACTTTGCGGTTCTGCCAGATCTCTTTCCGATTAATGGCCTGGGTAGTACCTGTAAAGTACAGTAAACACAATAACTCACAAAAGGATTTTTGACATTCTCTGTCACAGCATAGATGGAATCATAGTGTTTGTAACTCTCAAGACATGCATTACGTGCTAGCATAAGTATAAGTACTGATTTCTCTATTTCTATTACATTAAGTGTGACTGGACAGGGCATCTCAAATTGAGAAGTAGTTTATGTGCCCTTAGATACTGGATGACCTGTCTCTTCACATTTAAAGAGATAACTAGCTTGTGAAATACCAGAGACATATATGATAGGTAAACTGAAAGAGATAGTTGTACATAGATTGCAGTATAATGCTAAAAGGATAGGAGCACGGAAACGTCCACCAGGGCCAAGTGACTTGTCCATTTCCAATACCGCTCCATCAACGTGTATTCACTAAAGGGATGAATTAGATTTGGCTGAGAGGGTACTCAGTCGGAACAGCGACGAAGTATCCCTGCTACCAAACTCTCGATCTGGCCGTACGATTAAAAAAATTGGACGGATCACCAAGGTTTATATTGACGGAGTAAAATTTTCTTCAACTGCCTGAGCGAGTAGGGGCTGTCAGAAGTAAGGTTTATCAGAAATGGGGGGAATGATCCACATCAGTATCAATACCAGAGGCTCAGAACTTTTTGTTCCGGAGACCCGCAACCACACATTCACAGACTGCAGTGTATGTAATCTCCACTTAGTGTGGTTCGGTGGATAGCGTCATCATCGGGTCTTGTCACCTGAGTGTCCAGTTGTACAAGTGGCATCAAAACCTCCACCAGGAGGGAGACAGGATGCGGACAGTGGTGAGTGAATTAAAATGATCTACTAACCTTTAGGTGAATCTTTATTGGGGGTGGGTGGAAGAGAATAGGGTTAAGTCTAAAAACAAAGTGGTGTTTAGTGGATGAGCCACAACACCTAGTGGTCAGGTCGACATGTTTCAGCCTGGAATGGCCCCTACGCATCTATGGCCTTCATCACGAACAAAGGAATATATTTGGAGGCCTTATACTTCAGGGCTTCCAAGATAGTGGGTTATTGGTGAGTAGAAGCATTCACAAGTCTTAGTCAGTGAGCACGCTTTTCTCCAGAAAGAACGTGGCTGTAGGTACTGTTGTATGGCCTATTACTTAAATATACATTTTATTTCCTTCATGGTGTGGAGAAATGTAGGACAGGGGTTTAAGCTTGGCTTTAAAACTTCCTGCGCAGTGCTCCTGCATGCATCTCTCTAACCGAATGTTGTCAGAAGTCAGTCATCTAACCAACCGCCATATTTAGAGTGAGCAATAAAATGGCTTTTTCTTACTGTCCGTAACATCTGCAAAAAGATAAAAATGGCCCCTACTCCATGAGGGAAAAAGTCCTGTGATGTGGTGGTCATTAGTTTTCAACAAAAAAACTTCCGCTTTTGGAATTTGTTTTTGAAAAATAAACAACTTTAGGAGGTTGGATGACCGGCGGTCATGTTTGACTTGAGGGATCAATCAAAATGCCTTGATGGCAGTTCTTTCAAAAGTACAGAATGTGAGCAGGGCTTACAGACAGCTCTAAATTCGGTGGCTGGAGTAAAGGCTGAGTGCAATACGTACAGTCCCCTGCCACCCTCTATGCATTTACTTCACCCATCAAACCCTAAATTAGGGCCTCAGTCGTCAGTTTTGGCTTCAGGTATACATTATTTATTATGTGAAAATCAGTGTCCGTGTTACAGGACTTTGTGCTTGTAAAAATGATGAGAGCATTAATTAATAGTTGAACAAACTTCAAGGATGACTGCATTCATTAGTAATGAATGTACGAGAGAGAGTTCAGACAGATGTAGACAGTTTACAACAGTTTTACATACTGGGGTTGCAGACAGTCATAATGATGTCATAAAAATGCTAAGAGTTACAGATATCAAAATGCACGCCTTATTCCACGGGTGGCGCCCACTCTGCTGAAAATGGCTACCATTTTTTGCCCATATTCAAGTCTACACCATTATTACTACACTTAGGTAGGTCTCATCGGCCAGGTTTAGCTTGTTTCAAGTGACACAGTGTGCACGGGACCCATATCGGGGCATATCCATCAAACCTAGGGCAACACACTAAAGTAAACAAAAACTGATGGATGGCATACGTCAATTAATCTCAGCCAAGCGGAGGTGGTATGGTGGGCAAAAAACAATGGACCAGAATGCACCTCGGAGCTATTGACAGTGGCTGAACTTAATTCAAAGACTCGATCCATCACTTTGTTGTTGCAGTTTCCACCCGAAGTGTGATGGTTATGCCCAGACATGGGTTCTGTGCTTATTGTGCCACTGAAACCAGGCTACACCTAACTGAAGAGCTCCATCAGGGCAAAATTAGGCCTGGGTTACTTGTGCTCTGGTTTAAGGAGACCCTGCCCAGGAATTCTGACTAGATTGCTCATATGGGTGCGGGGTCAAAACTGATTTGCATATGGTTGGGATCAAACTGAGGTGGCATGGTTGGCGAAAAACAGTGGACTGGAGTGCAGCCCAAAACGATAGCCAGTGGCTGAGATTAATCCAAGCACTCCATCCATCACCTTGTTGTTGCAGTTGCCTCCTTAAGCGCAATGGGTATGCCCAGACATGGTTCCCGTGCTCACTGTGCCTCTGGAACCAAGCTACACCTGACTGAAGAGCACCAATCATGGTGTTGGTTCCTATTGGAGTAGGGTCAGGACTGATTTGCGTGTTACTCAGTCACAACTGAGGTGGCAGGGTGGCCGAAAAATGATGGAATTAAGTGCAGACCAGAACGATTGCTTAAGTCAAGCACTCCATCAAACACCTTGTTGTTTTAACTTTCAAAAAGTGCCATTTTCAGAATAGTAATTAAAAAAATGCCCTCACCATTAAAGAAGATTTCAATTTACAAATCAAATGAGTGGAAGAAATATTTCTGTACTTGCCCTAAAACGGAATTATCAATTATAAAGTGAAATAAACTAACCCAGTGTTAGTTTATGGGAGAGCTAATCTTACTACAGTGAAATACTACCGGGGGTGTGGGGGGTTCAATGCCAGGGTATGTAACACTGAAGAACACATCTTACTTTTTTAAAAACCCGACAGAGTCCCAATGCCAACAAAAATGGATCAGTAAACAAATCAGCTGGTAAAGGCAAAATTATTGATGGGGATGGTCATTGCCAACATGCCCACCTTCCCTTCTGCAGAAATTAGGGAGAAGTACCAACCCTCAAGGGAGTTCTAATCTCTAAGGCAAAAACACCTGGAGAGACCATCAGCATTGGCGCAGTCATTCCCAGGGTGATGTTCCATACTAAAGTCTATTCCCTGTAGAAAGATGGTCCACGTGAACATTTTTGGATTCTCATCATTCATCTGCATCGGCCATCTGAGCGGTATGTGGTCTGTCTGAACCCAGACATGGGCCCCAAACAAGTATGGCCTCAACTTCTTCAGTGCTCAGAACATTGTAAAATTCCTCCCTCCATCTCTGCGGGGTGAGCATCAGTCTTCGTTACCATTATTTAGGCCCCTGTAATCCACAGAGAAACTTGGTTCTGGAGTGGAGCCTGATGGGGCAGCCTTGAGGACCAGTATTATGGGACTGGACCAGGTCCTACAGGTGCACTCAATCGACTCTAAATCAAGCATCTTGGACACCCAATCCTTAATGCTGGCTGTCACTTTGTCAGACAGCCTGTACATTATTTTTGTTGACCTCACCATCATCTGTCATCAAGAGTAGCGACTTTCAAAGTCTCAGAGGGTATTGAGGCGGTTCACATGTAAAACCAGTAGGGGTTCCTAGAAGTCTTGCGGTCCACTGGGTAGGTGACCTTCCCTTTCAGATCCTTGAATCATGGGGACTGTCAGTAGGAAGCTGGCTCTCTATTTACTATACCAAAGTGAGGTATAGATTGCACAGAGTCCGGTGGATCGCAATAGGTAGGCAGAGGTAAAGTAGATAGCACCCCACTCTATATGGGTGGTAGTGTTGTCAAGCAGTAAGGCTTTATCAACGGACAGTGTTAAGCATTTTTTGTACCCACTCCATCAGCAGATGAATTCACACACTCAGAGACTGAACTTCAGACAAATTGTTTTTGTATACAAATATTCTTTTAGTTATTTTATTTTCTAGGACCAAGCAAGCCTGGCACAGGTAAACAATAGATACTTTACAGTAGTAATGCAGTTTGTAAACAGATTGGATTGCAATTGTAAATGTACTTTGATTCGATTACATACGTTTTACTGTTAATGCAATGCTTTCCAGAATACAGTACATATACTTTGTATAGGATTTATAGTAAAATATAATTTAAGTTACTTTTCAGATTACTTTTCTTACACAGTGTAATACCCCTGGATACTACACTGGGACATTTCCTGTAAACAGGTAAGTAAAAGCGTTTGTTGTTAGTACAATTTTAAAGAATTTCTTTAGGTTTTTTCAACTCCACACTTAAAAACTTTTTATAGAAAAACACTCAATTTTATCCTATGGGGAAAATAGTGTTATTGGTAAAGATAAGTACTTTGTCGCTGGAGTTGGTATTCTGGAGTTAGACTCAGGGGCCACCGAGGGTCAAGGATGCACTCTTGTTACACCCTCAGCAGCACTAGGGCGGCCAGGTGTAGAGTGCTGAGGCCCAATTTTATCCAATGGGGTATAGGGGGCCTCCGGTTGGTGGCTGCCTACGAGCAGGCCACTGGGTTTTGGAAGCAAAGCTCCTGGACCTCAGCTCAGGTCAAATGGTGGTTTAGGCCAGCAAAAAAGATTCACCCTCAGCGGCACTGGGGCAGCTGGGTGCAGCGTGCTATTTTGGCGTCAGAGGCACTGTAGCTTTCAATGGAGAGTCTCCGGTTTACAAAAGCACTGCAGGCTCAGGGACGAAGAACTTCTGGGTGCGAACACCACTTAGAGAGTTAAGTTGGGATCTTAGGAATTGGTTAGGCACCATAGGTTGGGACACCCAAGGCTGTGGGCATCGGATGTAGAGGTGCATTTTAGGGTCGGATCTTCTTGCCAGCTCCTGGTCGCGGTTGGGGGGAACCTTCGGGTTTCAGGCTGCAGGCGTCGGCTGGAGGCTTGAGGCAGGTCAGGAGTCTCCGTATTTTGGGTCAGGATCGCCAGGAGAGGGGGCAGGCCTCCTCTTGATGTTGGGCTACTCGAACTCGGGTCATGGGCGTCGGGTGCAGTATGGTGCAGATATAAGAATCCTTGCAGAGCTGGAGTCTGTTATTTGAACAAATCCGGTGTCCATGGGAGACGGAGTCTTTGGGATTGAAGGCAGGCAGGTCATCTGGGTTTCTTGAGGTTGGTAGCTGCAGGACACACCAGGATTTCGCTGGAGCAGGTTCGAGGTGGGGACACGCAAGGGGTGGGGCCAAGACAGTGGATGTTCTTCTTTTGTTAGCTTCCGCATGGCTGTTCGGTCCTTCTTCTGGTTTCTAGTCTGAGGAACCAAGGTTCAGAGGTGCCCCTAAATACTAGATTTAGGGGTGTTACAGGTAGATAAAAAGTTTGGGACCAATGGTGTGGGTACACCTCCTATAATGCCACCCTCCAGTGGGAGGAGGACATAAGCTTTTCCCTGGTTGGCTGGGTCCCCCCCCCATCTGCAAGATGGCGGGGACTGAGAGTTGTGCTTTACCTCGCCTACCTCACCCGAGGGGTTGAGTTGGCAGAGATGGGCAAACCTCTCTCCCTCATTTGTTTTTCCCGCCGGTTCTCCCGCCCAAAGTGGGGGTCAGAACCAGTGGGGACCAGTTGCTGAAAGCAGCAAGTGGCCTGGGGAAGCTCACAAAGTGGGTAAGCCTTTGAAGCTTCCCCTTGTCCATCCTGGGGGAGGAGGCTCGACAACTCTTCAAAGCATGTGCATTGTTTCAGGCCCCCAAGAGCAGCAGGCTCTCGACTCAGAGGTCCAGAAACATGTCTGGTGGTGGCAGTTAAAAGAAGCCACTCAACCTGGACACTAGTGGTAGGTCCTTTTTCAGGGGGCATCTCTAAGATCCCCTCTGTGTTTATATTTTGTTAAATCCCACACTGGCACCAGTGTGGGTTTAATGTGCCGAGAACTTTGATACCAAACTTCTCAGATTTCAGTGTAGCCATTATGGTGATGTGGAGTTCGTAATGACAAACTCCCAGCACCATATACTCTTAATGGCAGCAATCAATCAATCAATCAATCAATCAGAGTACTTGTAAAGTGTGCTACTTACCCGTGAGGGTCTCAAGGGGCTATGGCGGGGGGGGGGGGGAGGGTGCTGCTACTGCTCGAAGAGCCAGGTCTCGAGGAGTCTTCTGAAGGCGAGTAGGTCTTGGGTCTGCCGTATGTGGGTAGGGAAGGTGTTCCAGGTCTTAGCAGCGAGGTAGGAGAAGGATCTGCCGCCGGAGGTCGTTCGTTGGATGCGGGGGACAGAGGCGAGGACGAGGCTGGCGGAGGGGAGCTGGCGGGTGGGTGTGTAGAAGCTGAGTCTGCTGTTCAGGTAGGCTGGTCCAGCGTTGTGGAGTGCTTTGTGTGCATGTGTGAGGAGCTTGAAGGTGATCCTCTTGTTGACGGGGAGCCAGTGTAGGTCTCTCAGGTGGGGTTTGATGTGGCTGCGGCGGTGGACGTTGACGATCAGTCGGGCAGAGACGTTTTGGATGTGTTGTAGTCGTCGTAGGTGTTTGGCTGGGATTCCTGGGTAGAGTGCGTTGCCGTAGTCCAGTCTTGTGGTGACGAGGGCCTGTGTCACCGTTCTTCTGGTTTCGGTCGGGATCCACTTGTAGATCCTGCGGAGCATGCAGAGGGTGTTGTAGCAGGAGGAGTAGACGGTGTTGACCTGCTTAGACATGGAGAGGGAGGAGTCGAGGATGAATCCTAGGTTGCCTGCATGGTCAGTGTGTGTTGGTGCTGTTCCCAGTGTGGTCGGCCACCAGGAGTCATCCCAGGCAGAGGGGGTGGGTCCGAGGATGAGGACCTCCATCTTGTCCGAGTTCAGCTTCAGACGGCTGCTCCTCATACAGTCAGTGACGGCCTTCATTCCCTCGTGGAGGTTGGTTTTGGCGGTGTGTGGGTCCTTGGTGAGAGAGAGGATGAGCTGGGTGTCGTCGGCGTAGGAGATGATGTTGAGGTTGTGATGGCGGGCCACTTGTGCGAGGGGGGCCATGTAGACGTTGAACAGCGTCGGGCTGAGAGATGAGCCCAGGGGGATGCCGCAGATGATGTCGGTGGCTTCGGATCGGAAGGGTGGGAGGCGGACCCTCTGCGTTCTGCCAGAGAGGAAGGACGTGGTCCAGTCAAGGGCCTTCTCTTGGATTCCGGCTTCTAGGCGGCGTGTCTTTAGAATGCGATGGCAGACCGTGTCGAAGGCGGCTGACAGGTCCAGGAGAATGAGGGCTGATGTTTCGCCGTTGTCTAGTTGGCGCCTGATGTCGTCTGTGGCAGCGATGAGGGCTGTCAGTGCTGTGGTTTCATCTGAATCCGGACTGGGACGGGTCCAAGATGTTGTCTTCCAGGTGGCGGGCCAATTGCATGTTGACTATTTTCTCAATGACCTTTGCCGGGAACGGGAGTAGGGAGATGGGCTGGAAGTTCTTGAGGTCCTTGGGGTCCGCCTTGGGCTTCTTGAGGAGGGCGTTGATTTCGGCGTGCTTCCAGCTTTCCGGGAATGTCGCTGTTTCGAAGGAGATGTTGATGACCTTCCGTAGTTGGGGTACGATGGCTGAGTCTGCTTTGTTGAATATGTGGTGTGGGCACGGGTCTGACAGAGATCCCGAGTGGATGGAGTTCATGACCTTGCGTGTCTCGTCGTCTTTTACGTTGGACCAGGTCAGGCAGTTGGCGCTGGTAGTGTTAACTGGGGAGGTGGAATCTGGCATAGTCGGGGTGATTGTGGTGTTGAAGCTGTCATGGATGTGAGCGATCTTGCGGTGGAAGAAGATGGCGAGTGAGTCGCACAGTTCTTGTGAGGGCGGGATGTCGTTGGGGTTGGAGAGTTCCTTTACGATGCTGAAGAGCTCCTTGCTGTCGTGTGTGTTGTTATCCAAGCGGTCTTTGAAGGAGGATCTCTTGGCTAATCTGATGAGGTGGTGATGTCTGCGGGTGGAGTCGTTGTGGGCTGCGTGGTTGTCCGGTGTGCGTTCGTGGAGCCATATCTTCTCCAGTTTCCGGCATGCGCGTTTGGAGGTCTGGACCTAGTCGGTGAACCAGGTAGCTCTCTTGCTGGCGTGGCTGTTGGAGGGTTTCTTGAGCGAGGCGAGGGTGTTGGCGCAGTCGTCTATCCACTGTCTCAGGTGGCAGGCTGCGGCTTCTGGGTTGGTGGGGTCGGCGGTTGGGTTCTGGGCGAGGGTGGTGATCAGCTGGTCTTCGGTGACTTTGTTCCAGCAGCGGCGAGGCAGCTGTTGGGTGGGGTGGTGCGTAGTTGGTTTCTTGAAGGTGATATGGATGCAGCGGTGGTCGGTCCAGTGGAGTTCAGTGGTGTGGTCAAAGGCGACGTGGGTGCCTGAGGAGAAGACTGGGTCCGGCATGTGGCCGGCGGCGTGGGTGGGTGCGGTGACGAGGTTGGCGATCAGGGTGGCGGAGTTGGCGTCGTTGTTGTTCTCGATGTGGAAGTTCAGGTTCCTGAGGAGGATGTAGTCCGTGGATGAGAGTGCGTGGGTGCTGGCGAGGTCGGCGATAGAGTCGCTGAACTGAGCCCAGGGTCCGGGGGGTCTGTAGATGAGTGTTACTCTGAGGGTGATGTTGGGGTCGGTGTGGATCCGGAAGTGGAGGTGTTCGGCGGTGTTCAGGGTGTCTGCGTGGGTGGCAACCTGGAGGGTGGACTTGTGGACGATGGCTATTCCTCCTCAGATTCCGTTGGCGTGATCCCTGCGGGTGATCTTGTAGCCGTCCAGGATGGCTATGGCGATGTCGGGGTCCGAGGAGTCTTTTCACCAGGTCTCAGTCAGGATGGCCACGTCTGGGGCGGAGGTGTTGAGCAGATCCCAGAGCTAGACGGTGTGTTTGCGTGCCGAGCGGGTGTTGAGGAGTATGCAGCGGAGGTGGTTGGGTCCAGTCCTTGGAGGTTTGGTGGCTCTGTCGCAGGTGAAGATGCAGGTGCGGCAGGAGAAGTGTCCGTCGGTCCGTTTCAGGGTAGCCTGGAAGCAGGTGTGGTTTCCGCCGGCGTTGAGTGCATGGAGGGTGCTGGCGTCGTAGTTGAGTCTGGTGTCGTGGCGTTCGCAAGGTCCAGGGGCTCTGGCGCTGGGCGCGGTCCAGGCGCGGACTGGCGCAGATGGGCTTGCCTTAGGCGCGCCTTCGGTGTGCAAGCGGCAAACCCGCTGCGCGGCTGTGCGGCTGTGCAGCATCCCGCATATATGGGGAGGTGGGAGGGGGGGGAGCAGCTGGGAGGCGGGAGCAGCGAGTGGGCAGGGGGCGGGACCGCAGGGGGCACAGCAGCGGGGAAACAGTGGTACAGAAAGCAAAATGGGGCACAAGGGGGGGGGAGACGGGTGGCACAGAGCAGAAAACGAGGCACAAGAGGGGGAGACAGTGATACAGAAGGCAAAATGAGGCACAAGGGCGGAAACGAGTGGTACAGAGCAGAAAACGAGGCACAAGAGGGGGAGACAGTGGCACAGAAGCAAAAAGGACGGAGGACACTTACCAGCGGCAGCAGGAGCACACAGTCGGAGATGCGTGGAGGGGGAGCGACCTACCAGGAGGGTCAGGGGTCGCTCA
Source organism: Lissotriton vulgaris (assembly GCF_964263255.1). Classification (NCBI taxonomy): domain Eukaryota; kingdom Metazoa; phylum Chordata; class Amphibia; order Caudata; family Salamandridae; genus Lissotriton; species Lissotriton vulgaris. The sequence continues at coordinate 156,472,173 of NC_141697.1, read as the reverse complement.
CCTCACCGCGCAGCGTCCGGTATATATGGGGAGGTGGGAGGGAGGAGCAACTGGGAGGCGGGAGTAGCGAATGGGCAGTGGCCAGTACAGCACTGCACTTACAATGTCTAAGAATGGACTTAGAAACAGAAGGGGTATAGGGCTCATGGACCTGTACCCTCACCACTGGTATAGTGCACCCCGCTAGAGGGGTGACTGATCTATGCCAGGGCAGTGGGTTGTAGGATGGCACACAGGGATGTGTATGCGTTAAGGGATTGCAGTTGCACACCATTATCTGTCCATTTTTATACTTATTTCTCCTTATGTATCCGTTTGCGTGCAGAATGGGTTAAACGTGCTTCGCCTCTTTGCACGTGAATTAATATGAATGACGAGTTGCTGAACCATTGTGCTGCAAACCCAATCGCACAGCTTTGAAGAATCACTGTACACCTCTTTCATTTTCCACACGTTTATTCAATGTTTTTCCAACTTTATCCGTTTTTTTTCAGCTTTATTGTTTTTAACACGATAACACCGTTCAAAGGCCCATATTGCTTCACATGAGGCGGTTGTGCGCATCCAGGCCTCTAACCACAACACGATGAGACTTAAATCCATGTTTGCAGCTAAAATCATAATCCCAATGCATTTCGGGCTATTTTTAATGCCCTTCGTCAGGGGAAGCTGTTTAAAAGCGAAAATGACATAGACCCCATGTTAATCATTTGTGTTTAAACACTGTAGTAATCATAAATAAGTGCATTCAGCCATAACTTTTATACTGTGTGTAACGTGACATTACCAATGATTGCCCACCCAACACCATCAATGCCATTTGTGGCCTAAATTATTTTCTGTAAATCATTTCTCACTGTTTACATCATGTGTGATCCATTACAAGAATTTACTGCAAGCGGAGACCTCCCCCACTCCTTCCTCGATCCTAAACCTGCCATTCTACCCGCTTTGCTATGTAAACATTCGACTTGCCTGGTGCTCTCTAAAACAACAGCTAAGTAATAACATTTTACTGCGTTCAGAAGTTGATTACAAATAAACATGAAAGCCTCTCGTTGATTTATTACTGGCTAAAACAGTTACCTGCTTGTTGTTCACATGACGCTGTTGCCGCTCTGCACTTTCCTATTTTGAATTGAACTACTGTTATGGCTGAATGCACTTATGTATAATTACTACAGTGTTTAAACACAAATGATTAACATGGGTTCTATGTCATTTTCGCTTTTAAACAGCTTCCCCTGACGAAGGGCATTAAAAATAGCCCGAAATGCATTGGGATTATGATTTTAGCTGCAAACATGGATTTAAGTCCCATCGTGTTGTGGTTAGAGGCCTGGATGGGCACAACCGCCTCATGTGAAGCAATATGGGCCTTTGAACTGTGTTATCGTGTTAAAAACAATAAAGCTGAAAAAAACGGATAAAGTTGGAAAAACATTGAATAAACGTGTGGAAAATGAAAAAGGTGTACAGTGATTCTTCAAAGCTGTGCGATTGGGTTTGCAGCACAATGGTTCTGCAACTCGTCATACACGGGGATGTGTGCCTTGCTGACTTCACTTTGTTCTGCACCAAGACAACCAGCATGCAAAGGCTGTGTGTGTGTAAAGGTACAGGGCATCTAAGGGTCGCACAATAAGTGAGGCAGCCCTCAGAGGTCTTCCCTGGTCACAGTGACCTGGGTACCTGTGGTACCATTTACCAGGGGCTGACCCGTGGCCAGAGATGCCAGTTGGGTTTGGGTTTGTTTTGGGGAAAGAACACAGGCCCTGGGAACCTAATTGGCAGGGTCCCAGGGCACAACAAATCAAAAGTGTATCAGTAGTCAGGCAAAAAGTGTGGGGGGTTACTGCAACAGAAACCCAGCTTCTCACACTGGTCCACTAGTCCTTTAAGGCCCGAGCTCCACAGGCCCAATAACCCACACTTTCGGGCCAGGCTGATACTCCACCTGGCAATTCCACTGTTTCTGGCCATAATAGTGTTTCATAACCTCCTAGCGGCCCCCAGATTCTCAGTTGTCTCTTTCCATAATCACCTCATTTGAGCCCGGAGGGTCAAAATGTAGCTCATTACATCTTGAGGGGGTTTCTTGAGAGCTTGCTCACATCCTCCTTTACAAGGTTGAGAGGTCCACACAAAGGGTGCCCAAACAGAAGGTCAAAGGGACTGAATGCCACTCCCTTCTGAAGCACCTCCCGGTGAGGAGACATAAGGCTTTGCTAGAGTACGTCCCACTTACTCCTAATGGGTTTTGATCGGCCTTTCAGGGAATTGCTGAATCTTTCAACAAGCCCATTAGTCTGGGGTTAGTATGGAATGAAGAACATTTGTTACCTCCACACCCGCTCACAGGAACTTCATGTAGTCAGACAAGGATGGTGCACCTGTCAGAAACAATCTCTTTGGCTAAACCCATTCAGGTAAATCTTGCCATCAGAACGTGGTCACTGCGCGCATAGTCATGGTCCTCAGAGGAATGGGATTAGGGTTCAGAGTGGCATTGTCCACCAAAATAAGGATGAACCTGTTGCCAAGGGCAATCTTGGGGTTCGGAGGCAAAACAATGTCAATATCCATCCTTTCAAAGGGGGTTCCTACCTCTGGGAATGGAAGCAGGGGGCCTTGTACGTTGGCCTGGACTTCCCACTGGCCTGGCAGGTTTCACACGATCTGCAGAATGCCTCGGGTTGCACTCTCATCCAGGCCAATAAATGTGGGTGATAAATCAATCATAGGTTTTGGCTTGCCCCAGAGGTCCTGTGAGGGAATATCATGTGCTAACTCAAGGAGGAAGGCCATGTAGCACTGGAGGACCAACAACACATGGGTTGCTCCAGGATCATGGACCTTACACTTGCTATACAAGAGACCATTCTTCCAAAAGAGAAAGTGATCACCAGAAGTGCGCCCGCTGTCTACGTTTCCGCCTGGAGCCATACAATCTCAAGAGAAGGGCACTCAATCTGTGCTTTGCAGAACTCGTCCTGGGACAGTCCCCCCGCCCCTTCAGTCTGGCAACTGGCTAACTCAGGTAGGTCCCACTGAGCAACAATGTCTTCCCCATTAATTTCTGGGGTGTCCTCTCAGGATCAGTCTCCTCCTGAACTATGAGAATATCTAAAGCAGGTTTCCCATGCCCCTGCCATTTCTCTTATTGGTAAGTACCTGGGCCATTTTTTCAGGTTCCATTTCCTTTTGATTCCCTTGGTGGGCTGCCATGGACCATGTGATCATGTACACCCACTCAGGCAATCCCAACATCTCCATGTGTGACCTGAGCTCTACCTCTATCCAGATGACTCTAGGTTTTTCCCTAACAGATAGTCAACAGGCATGGAAACACTCACAACTACCTTTAAGAAACCGGATTCCCTCACCCGGATTCATAAATACCCTGGTTGTTTGCTGTCACAAACTTGGTGAATTACATCGGAGACTACCTCCCCAAGTACACTAGATGACACCTAACTGTAGTCATACTAGCTCCTGCGTCTCTCAGAGCCTCTAACTCCATTTAGGGGGAGAATGTGGCCTAACGGCTAGGGCAGGCAGTCTCAAATCTGGGGAACCAGGTTCTTGTCTTGGCAATGACATTCAACGTCCTGTGATCCTGGGCAAATATCTTAATTTTCCTGTGCGTAACAAAACATTTGTTTGGTCTTGTGTAATGCAACTGGTGCTTATGCAAAGCACTTTGATACCTTCAGATAGAGTTAGTGCTATATAAAACTCTGCTAAAAAAAAGCCTCTGCCCTTTGATGGGGACCCACTGCCTATACTTCTTGGTGTTGTCAGGTATGTGAGCCTTTGCCGCCATCTTTTTGTCTCCCAGGAACTCTAGGAAAACCACTCCACTCCTTCCCTAGAACTAACTAGGGAGACCTACTCACGGGCACTACATTAGCCTTACCAGGAGTAGGTTGACTAGTAAGAGGATGCTTCCTATGCTAACAGATGGAATCCACCTTACAGTGCTCGTTTTGGTAACACTCATTCCACTTGGGCCGGAAGTAGCCTGGGGTCTTTTCCCTATTAAAACTACCCTTCTTTTGCTCAGGATTGGAGTGAGACTTCCTCCCCCTGGAAACATTATTGGAGGCCTTATGAGAACTTTTTTGGTTTATATTTGTCTCACCCCTTCTTCTAGAGAGAACCCTGTCCAACCTTTTGATGTGCCCCAACCCCCAGTACCTTCTTGTCGATCTTGGAGCTGAGCAAGAGCTACACTTCCTTGACAAGCTTCCAGGATACAGTGAGCTTAGGAATAGCTGTGAGAAACAATTACTGAACATGTGCTCTTTGAAGAAAAGATTGTATAGCTCATCATAATTATTTGCGTTACTGCCCCTTCACCCAACCACACCAGTGCCTTACTGAAATACTAAACCCAAAAAATAAAATCGACCCAAGACTGGTTAGACTGCTTCTGACTGTCTCTAAACCTTAACCTGTACTTCTCTGGGGTGAGAACATATTTCACAACCAGGGATTCTTTTATATCGGGGAATACTTCATCCAGCGCCCCTTTCCCAGGGGAGGTAGGGTATCCCTCCTTGAATTGGGGATATATGTTTCCACAGACTAGATCCCCAATCCTCATCAAGGACTCTGTGCATTTCTAAGGCCACCTTATAGGCCTCAAATCATTTTTCAATGTCATCCCCCACCACAAAGCTAGGCGCTCGGTCTTTGGGGGTGTGGGCCTGTTTACCTGCCTTAGGCACTCAACTGTCACTGCCACCATCCTCTCTGGACTCTGGCCTGTCTTACGTTTAAGTCCAGTTCTTTTTGACTTATTTCATGAGCTAACATGGCCTACTTCTTTTCCAAGATCAACCCTTTCTCCTCCAGGACCAATTCAGTTGTTGACCTTTTTCCCTCAGCAACCATCTTTTTCGCATCTACGGTTTGCTCTCAGCCCTCATGTCTTTCAAACACTCAGGGGGCAGGCTCTGGAATGACATACTGTTCCCTGCCCTGGGATCCGGAAGGAGACCTCATTCTTGAAGGCCCTCTCTCCTCTGCCTCTGGGGGCATGATCAGGAGGTCCTCTCTTTCCTCCTACACTTCATCTTCCCCTTCTACATAATCATCCTCCTCCCCCTCCTCCTCTGATACAGACTGCAGCAGGTGGGCTGCCTCCCAGGCTCCAAGGGCTATTTGCTACTCCAGTTTCTTGGGTCCTTAGGCTACCTTCATCCCCCTCTCCTTACTTAACTTTCAGCTCCTCTGCTACAGTAAAGCCTTCAATGTTGCGGAGGTCTCCTTCCATTTTTGGGAGAAAAAAAAGATTAATCCCAAAATGTGAGGCATGAAGTGTATTTGAAAAAAAAGGTAAAATGGACAATTAAAAATCAAGGAGAATTTTTAAAATATATATTTTGGGGGTGCTCCGATACAGGGGCTACTAGCCTCCTACATGGTTGGGAGTGGTTAGGGGGAGGGGGGAAGCTTTAGCGTACGTGGGTGTTCGGGATCCATTGGTATGGTAGGCTTTGGGCGCTCTGTTTTGGGCCCGAGGCCGCCCATATCGCGACAGATACTTCAATGTTCTATGAGGTATAGGGGGGGGGGGGGAGGGGGGCTTGTTTGGGGGACAGGTTGGGACAGGAGTTGGGGTTAGCGGGGTGGTTGGAATGGCTGGGTGGGATTGGGGACGGGGGTTGGGGGGAGAGACGGTGGGGGGGGGGGGGGAGAGGGTGGCACAGTGTCTGCGTTACTTAGGCAACTTTCTTGTGTGTGTGTGTGGCTCCAGGAGCCCAGGACTTTTCATCTCCTCCCCATTGACAATGGTTGATCCCCAACGGTCAGGCCTACCAAGGGCAAAGTTACGAGTGGTGAGCTGGAATGTCCGGGGGATGCTGGATAAAATAAAGCGAGGGGCGGTGCTACAGCTGGGGAAGAGGGAAGGGGCGGATGTTCTCCTCCAGGAGACGCACCTTCAAGGCACCAAGACCCTCAGTTTACAAAGATATGGCTATCAACTGTACACACTGGGTCGACGCTCATGGTAGATACGTGTTTGTTAAAGGTATGGTTGGAGATGAGCCGATGGTCTTTGGTAGTGTGTATGCTCCGCCCCCGTTGCAAGATGCACTTATCGAGAAGCTGTTCGAAGTGTGGACTGATATCCCGGATGTACTGGCGATTGTGGGGGGGGACTGGAATGATGTGATGGATGGACGGACGGATGGACCGCTATAGGCCCGGTAGGGAACCCCAGACCACGGCGCCGACGAGGCTTCATGGCCTGGCGCAGGGCATGGGTTGGATTGATACATGGCGCTACCAGCATGCCCTGAGCCGAGAATACTCTTATGTGTCGGCTGTGCACAAGTCCTTCTCTAGGCTGGATTACCTGTTCGTACCGTCACCCTGGCTGGCGAGGGTCGCTTCCACGGCCGTACTCCCCCGTGGCATCTCGGACCATTCCCCCGTGTCCCTGGATCTGCTGTTGGACAGGAGGCGACAGCCCTTTCGATGGCGCCAGTCCGCGTGGCACCTACAGCAGGATGGCTATCGTTCACGTTTGCGCGAGTCTATTTCCAATTATTGGACTGAGAACGATGGGCCGGAGGTTGACGCCGTCACCCAGTGGGAGGCGACGAAGTCGGTGCTCAGGGGGGTGGACATTGCTTGGTGTGCGGAGGCCCGCAGGACCCGTCTGCGCAAGGTAGATGAGGCTGCGAGGCGGGTTCGGGACCTGGAGAGGGACTGTGCCGTGGGTGACACGGACGAGGCGGTGGGACCGCTCCTGCAGGCACAGCAGTCGTATTCCTCCCTACTACTCAATGAGGCACGCCAGCTTTGGCTGGCCACCCAGAGCAGAATCTATCAGTGGGGGGATAAATCAAGCACCATGCTTTACAGACTCTGCCAGCACACTTTCCGGCCACAGGCTCTACCGGGCATTCGAGATGGCCAGGGTAACCAGTTGGCGGCCCCTGAAGACATAGCTGCCAGCTTTGCACGGTATTATGCGGATCTCTATGCCCCCCGGGAGGCGCTCCCTGCGGAGGAAGTTGAAAAATTTTTGGCGGACATCCCGCCGCGCGCGCTTCCGGATGAGGCCAGAGATCAGCTGGACCTTCCCCTTTCATTGGAGGAACTAGGCACGGCACTTGGGGAATTGAACACTGGCAAAGCCCCGGGACCAAACGGGTTTCCGTGTGAATTTATGAAGACCTTTCACCTCCAGCTGGAGGGGCGCTATAGGTTGGCACTGGAGGCAGCCAGAGAGGGTGGTCGCCTTCCAGCAGACTGGCGACACGCAGAAATTGTTGTTTTCTGTAAGCCCGGAAGGCCCCCGGAACAACATTCCTCGTACAGGCTGATTTCCCTTTTAAATTTTGAGGAGAAGATATTGGCCAAGGCCTTGGCCAACCGCCTTCTCCCGTATATCACTGATTTGGTGCACCCTGATCAGGCGGGGTTCATGCCCCATAGAGCAACTCGACACAACATTCGCCGGGCACAGGTGGTGGTGGAGACGGCCCGGGCCGCCGGGATCCCAACGGCGCTCCTTCTGGCCGATATCGACCGGGCATTTGACTCTCTCAGTTGGGTGTACCTTAGGGCACTACTGTCCCGCCTCAATCTCGGGCCAGTTTTTTTCTCGTACTTGAGCTTGCTTTATACGGACTTGACCGCGTCGGTGCTGGTGGCGGGAGCGGCGTCCGAGCCCTTCCCCATCGGACGGGGCACCAGGCAGGGATGCCCTCTCTCCCCCTATCTATTCGCCCTGGCCATGGAACCTCTGGCGGCGTGGGTCAGGATGGACGCACAACTCTGGGGGCTGGAATGGGAAATGGGCCCCTCCGACCGTATTGCGCTCTACGCCGATGATTTCCTGTTCTTCCTCACGGCCCTCAATAGGTCCGGACCCAGGGTCCTGGAGATAATGAGAATTTTCGGGGAGGTTACAGGATTGCATCTGAATGTGCGGAAATCCAAGCTGTGGGTCCGCGGCGGCGGCGAGGAGCTGGGCGCTTGGGCCTCGACGTTACAGAGTGCGGCGGGTGGCCTCAAGTATCTGGGCGTCTTTATTACAGATGCTCCGGACTTGGCATGGGAGCGCAACGTGGTGCCCGTGTGGGACAGAGTGCGTTCGGACATAAGAACCTGGTCCAGAATGCCACTGAATATATATGGCCGCTCGGCGATCTTTAAAATGGTGGCCCTGCCGCGCCTTCTATACCAGATGCAGAACCACCCATACCCTATAGCACAACAGTGGTTTCGTCAGGTGAACGCCGCACTGAGTCAGTTCCTTTGGGCCGGGGGAGTGGCGAGAGTAGCTCTCCGCACTTGCTTCCTTTCTACGTACTGCGGGGGCCTGGCCACCTGAGACATTTTATCTTACTATCAGGTGGCGCACCTGCTGGTGCTTAACGACTGGTGGTATGGGGATCGGGGTGACCCGACCTATGCCCTGGAACGGTACTTGATGGACCCGGACACAGTCCACACCATTCTTTATTCGGCGGCTATCAGGAAACGGCTCCCCATGGTCACTCAGGTGGTCTTCCGGGTGTGGCGCGCTGCCTTGCGCCGCATGGGGTGGTGGAACAAACTGACGAGGGAGACCCCGCTGTGGCGGAACGGACGTCTCCCGGCGCTGGCGTCCCTGCAGGGATTCATGGGCTGGGATGATATTGGCATCTCCACGTTCGGCCACGTCATGAGGGGCACCACCCTTAAGTCTTTCCAGATGTTGAGGGAGGAATATGCCATGCCCAAAACTCAATTCTTTAAATATCTGCAGTTGCGTCATGCACTATCTCCCTCTCTGGTGGGCTTGGAATCTCTGCCCGAGTTTAGCCCCCTGGAGGCCAAGGTGTTTATGGGGGAACTGGAGGAAAAGAAAATCTCCAATATCTACCAGACCCTGGTCATGCACTGCTCCTCCTCCCTGGATGGACTGCGTGCTGCATGGGAGAGAGATATTGGTGCTCTCGAAGAGGAGGACTGGAGGGAGGCCCTCGAGGCCCCTAGGGGGGCGGCCATTGCGATGCGCCTCCGCTTTATTCAGTTTAAATATTACATAGGGCCTACTTTACCAGAGAGCGGCTGTGGAAAGCAGGTTTGATTGCCTCTCCTGAGTGCTTGAGGTGTGGACGGGAGGTTGGGACGTTTGTCCATACTGTGTGGTCGTGTGCGAACCTGGCCAGATACTGGATGGGTGTCTGGGACTGCTTGGCTGAGGTTCTGGGCTGGGACCTTCCCCGATCACCGCAACTCGGCTTGCTACATGTTATGGAACAGGTGGGAGGTAACATATACAAGCGTCACCTACTGGTCCTAGGCCTTACTGTAGCTAAGCGGGATATAGCCAGGGCCTGGAAGGAGCCCAGGGCCCCCTTGTTGGAAGTTTGGAGACGGGGGTTGGACTTTTGCATGGGACTGGAGCGCCCGATCTTTGAGGCCAGGGGATGCCCCCGGAAACATTTTAAGATATGGAAAAGATGGGCGGATTACAGGGGACTGTGGCTGGAACCACCGATGGCCCAGGACACTGGAGAGGATCTTTAATAGCTGTACCCTGGGCGAAAGGGAGTGCACACACTTGGTATTATCATGCTTTATGCCTTGAGATTAACAGACACTGTGTGGGGGACGGGGTGGGGACGGGGGGGTAGGGAGTTGGGGGTTGGGGAGGGGTCGAGTAATTAATACAATACTGCTTGTACTGAATGCCTACTCTTTTCATGCTTAAGCTCATTGGTCCTGCGTTGTGATGCAGGACGATGTCCCTCCATTTTGTGTTATGTCAGTACTTGAATAAAATTTTGTTCTGAAAAAAAATATATATATATTTTGCTGTGAGATGATAACCAGGGAGTTTTGGTTTTACAAAAATCAGTGAGTGGCATTGCACAACACAAATATTGAATCCCGCCACTGAATACCAATATAAGAAACTGGGTTATTAGTTGAGAGGGGTGATATTTATAAAGTAATCAACAATACTTGTCAGGATGAACCACAAAAGTCACTAAATAAACCTGTGCCTAACCCTCTGGTATTGTGCCATAAATCAGTCAGGCTTAACTCAGAGGCAATGACTCAAGTATTTATGCAGCCCTCAAACAGCAATAAAGTTATAATACAACATAATCTCAAACAAAACTAGAAAAATAGACAATATTTTCGTAAATAAAATGAGACCAAAATTACAAAAGTCCAATCAGTAGAAGTGAAGTAAATGTTTTTAAAGTTTAAGGTAAAATCACACCTAAAAGGTGTGAAGCACCACCTGCAGGTATCTGGTTGCAATGGACTGAGACAAAGCTGCAATTTCAAGCGGACCACAATGGAGAGCAGGTGAGGTACAGGACCAGGTGTGGCCCGCTGCGAGTTGTACCTTCTATCCTTGGTGCGGGGCTGAGCGGTACTGCCTGCAAGGCTCTGGTCCAGTCCGTCGGCTGCCGATCGGGAGCTGCGAGGTTCTGCATAGGATCCAGTGAAACCATCAGTTGAGCAGGGAGGAGTACACTCCGACTGCTGCCAAGGGTTTAGGAACTGAAGGACAGCAAGTGGGGACCATGACTTACTCCCGCAAAGGCTGGTAGAGAGGACCAGGTCAGGTCCAGTTGGGTCTGGAAGGCAGGCGAGGTCTTTGGAAGTTTGTTGTGTCCCTGTAACTGAAATAGGTTAGCCAAGTGACCCTTAAAGTCACTTTTGGGGTCCTGGGTTTAAGTCAAGCAGGTCCAGTCTTCCTTCGTCAGACAGCAGGACAGTCCTTCTGAATTTTCTCAGGTTCAGAAGTGAGGAGAGATTCGGAGGGTGCTAGTTTTATGCCCAGCGCAAGCCTGTACATTTGGGGGTCCAACACTCAACTTGTTCTCTTTATTTCTTCCCTTATTCCTGGGGTTTGGCTCCAATTTGTCTATGGGGACAAAGGGCAGGCAAGCCCAGGTGTGAGCTACATCTGCCAGTGATGGGCAGGCCTTTTCAGATGTCAGGAGGGGCTAGGTACAACCTTCAAGCTACCCTTTGAAGATCAGGAAAGGCAGACCTTTCCCCAAGGCCATGGTCATTTCGTCCCGTCTGGAGGGAATACACAACACAAGAGTGTCAATAACAGTCATGTGACCCTGAACACTGGCAGAAAGGCACATTTGATTTAGGTTGAAAATTGTTTACTTTCTAAAAGTAGCTTAATGCAACAATGTCGCAATGGGAGTCAATAGGAGGATATGATTTTAAGGGTAAATTAATGACACAAGAAAGAACACATTGTCCCAATTTTTAGATTAGATGCAGTTATATCTCACAAGTCCCTTAAGATTTCTTACTTTGGACAAGCTTTATTCGGTCCCGTAGCTTTATATCTTCATCTCACCCATTAAGCACAGGGCTTGAAAATTCCACTCGACCGCTCGCTTAGTCGAGCTAAATTTAACAAGGTTGAGCTGTTTTTAGGTCCTACTCGCCCTTTCTGGTGAGTAGGAAAACAAACCAACTTTTGTCCTCTGTCTGTGAAAACGGTGACAAGATAAAAGATTTAAAGAAATGTTATTGCTCACAAAGTTAATGAGCAATAAAAATGCCTTTAAATCTTGTTATTTTGTGACATTGGTTCGGCTTTCAGAGACGGAGGTCAAGTAGGTTGCAGTTAGGTCGAGGACATTTTTTAAGGTACTAGTCCTGCAGGACTAGTACCATTTTTTGGATTTTTGGAGCCCTGAAGCAGCAATCCTCCACCTTGTGTCACCCTAGTGCTGATGATGGCCTCTAGAATGACAACCAAAATAATTATAGGCCACAATCTGCACTATAATAAACAAGAAGTCCAGCCGGACTTAAGAATTTATTCAATAGTTGAATATATTGGTTCTGACAAAAGACATTGAAACAGTGGGACACAGTCCTGTATCCACAGTGCTACACATTAATAAGACAATACATACATGTAAGGTATTTCAGGCATATAAGGAACGGGAGCAAGAGAACAATATTTACAGTGTGTTTGCTTCACATATGTGGGAAACACATGGTTTTTTGGCACTAAGTTTACAGCGCTATGGGTATCATCAGGTGTTCCATGCTGGTTTTGTCCGGGGATCCCGGTGTGTGGCGGTCTTGGTTCACCGCAGGGTGTCTTATGTTCATTCTACACATTGGATAGATGCCCAGGGCAGATATATTTTTATCAAAGGAATGATTGATGGGGAACAAGTGGTCTTTGGTAGTGCGTATGCTTCCCCCCCCCTTACAATGGTCTCTGGTGGAGAAGCTGTTCACTGTTTGGGCTGAGATTCCAGACGCGCTGGCGGTGATAGGAGGTGATTGGAATGACGTTATGGATAGAACCGTGGATCGCTACAGGCCGAATGGCGGACAGCTGGCGGCTGCCCCTACGAAACTGAATGATATGGTGAGAGGCATGGGATGGATGGATGCCTGGCGCTATCAACACACACACAGTCGGGAATATACTTATGTTTCGGCGGTCCATCAGTCCTTCTCACGGTTAGACTACTTGTTCGTCCCATGCGCCACGATGGGAAGAGTGACATCGACGGCCATACTGCCGCGTGGGCTTTCTGACCACTCCCCCGTTACGATTGATATCCTCCTTGAAAGGAGGCAGCAGCCATTTCGATGGCGCCTCTCTACGTGGCACATGCAACAGGACGACTACCAGTCCCATATGCAGGAGGCCATCGCTCACTACTGGGGTAAAAACGAGAGGTCTGATTCGGACGTGGTGACCCTCTGTGAGGCCATGAAGCCTACACTTAGGGGAGTGGATATAGCCTAGTGTGCGAGGGCCCGTAGGGCGCGAGGGGAGGACCTGGAGAGGGCGGCGGATCGCATCCGCACTCCAGAGGCACGGTCCACGGAGACCGGGGCAGAGGAGGACATACGACGGCTACTGCAAGCACAGAGCGATGCTGCTTCCCTACATCTTGAGGAGTCACGCCATATATGGCTTGCAACGCAGAGTAGAATATACCAATGGGGGGACAAATCCAGCTCAATGTTGTATAGGCTGTGCCAGGGCGCGTTCCAGGCTCAGGCGCTGCCGGCGCTGAGAGATGAGGCCGGGAATTCTATAACCGATCCAGGGGTCATTGCCGACAGTTTTGCGTGCTATTATGAAGCACAATACGCCCCCAGAGATTCTCTCCCAGCGGTGGCTAGGGACAAATTTCTGGCAGACCTCTCGCCACGGGGGATCTCCGATGAGGAGTCTCGAGCTTCCTTTGTCCGTGGAGGAATTGGGCGAGGCACTTGGTGAGTTGAACGCCGGGAAGGGCCCAGGGCCGAACGGTTTCCCGTGCGGGTTGTTTTCGGAAATACCATCTCCAGTTAGGGCCCCATTTCAAGAAAGCACTGGATGCTGCTAGAGAGTTGGGTCAGCTGCCGCCGGATTGGAGGCATGCCGAGATCGTGGTGTTCTGCAAACTGGGAAGACCGCCGGATCGCCATGAATCGTACCGCCCTATCTCACTTCTGAATATCGAGGTGAAGATACTGGCGAAAGCGCTCGCCAACCGCCTCCTCCCATTGATTACCGCTCTGGTCCACCCAGACCAGGCTGGCTTTATGCCACACAGGGCCACTAGACACAACATTAGGCGGGCCCAGGTGGCCTTGGAAATGATGCGGGCCACCGGCTCCCAGGCGGCGCTTCTATTGGCTGATATTGATAGAGCCTTCGATTCACTGAGCTGGGCTTATTTGCAGGCACTCCTACCCAGTCTAAATCTCGGTCCTCATTTTCTCTTGTATATACGGCTGCTATATACCGATTTGACAGCGTCTGTGCGAGTGGCCTGTACGATTTCAGACGTCTTCCCCATCGGGCAGGGTACCCGGCAGGGATGCCCGCTCTCACCGTACTTATTCGCTCTTGCGCTGGAACCTCTTGCGGCATGGGTGTGAATAGACACGCAGATGAAGGGATTCGAATGGGAGGCTGGGCCGTCAGACCGAATCGCGCTTTACGCGGACGACGGCTGTTCTTTCTTACGGATCTCAATAGGTCCGGCCTAAGAGTTCCTGACATCATGAGGGTATTTGGCGAGGTTTCAGGGCTTAATCTCAACGTAAAGAAGTCCGTCTTGTGGTCCCTAGGCAGTGGTGTGGCTCTTGGTACTTGGGCATCCGCCCTACAGAAGGCGACAGGAGGTTTTAAATATCTTGGGGTATTCATAACAGATATCTCTGGAGTCTCGTGGGAGTGCAATATTGTTCCGGTCTGGGACAGGGTCCAGTCGGATATGAAAACATGGTCCCGTATGCCCTTGAGCTTGTATGGCCGGTCGGCCATCTTTAAGATGTTTGCTCTCCCTCGTCTGCTATATAAACTGCAGAATCATCCCTATCCTATCTCGCCACAATGGTTTCGCCAAGTTGACTCGGCGCTGGGCCGCTTTCTCTGGGCTGGGGGTGCTATTCGTGTGGCCCTTCGCACCTGTTTCCTATCTACGTACTGCGGTGGCCTGGCGTCTTTGGACATCCTCTCCTACTATCAAGCGTCCCATCTATTGATACTCAACAAATGGTGGTATGGGGATCGGGGCGATCCGGCGTATGCTCTGGAGAGGTATTTAATGGAACCAGATACTTTGCACACGTTGCTGTACTCGGCGGGGAAGAGGAAAAGGCTCCCGGTGGTTACGCAGGTTGTCTTCCAGGTTTGGCGTCGAGCAATTAGTCGTATGGGATGGTGGAATAGGCTGACTAGGGAGACCCCGCTGTGGCAGAACAGCCGCCTGCCGGCCTTGTCGAATTTGCAGGGGTTTCGCGGCTGGGACTCAATAGGGATCTCGGTGCTGGGGCACGTCATGAGGAGCACAACCCTTAAATCCTTTCAGGAGCTGAGGGACGAGTACGAAATGCCACGTACCCAGTTCTTTAAATACCTGCAGTTCCGCCACGCTATCTCCCCCGCCTTGGAGGGGTTAGACTCCCTGCCGGAATTTAGTCCGCTAGAAGCTAAATTGTTTATGGGAGACTTGACAGAAAAGAAAATATCCTGCATCTACCAATCACTTGTTACCCATTGTTCATCCTCCCTAGATGTCCTGCGGTCCAAGTGGGAGAGGGATGTCGGAGAAATTGACGAGGAGGGGTGGAGGGAGGCCCTTGCGGCTCCGAGGGAGGCGGCCATACGACTGCGCATTATCCAATTTAAGTACCTACATAGGGCTTACTACACGAGAGAGAGGCTGTGGCGAGCCCAATTGATTGCCTCCCCTGATTGTCTGAGATGTGGCAGAGAGGTGGGCACGTTCCTTCATACCGTGTGGACCTGTGGGGCACTGGAGAGATATTGGAGGCGTATATGGGACTGTTTGGATGAGGTTCTGGGTTGGCAACTCCCACGTACATCACAGCTGGGCCTCCTGCATGTCTTGGAGCAGGTGAGTGGCAACATATATAAAAGGCACTTGTTACTCCTGGGCTTTACAGTGGCCAAGAGGGATGTGGCCCGCGCCTGGAAAGACCCTAGGGCTCCCCCGATTGAGGTATGGAAACGGGGCATGGATTATTGTATGGGACTGGAACGTCCAGTATTTGAGGCCCGTGGTTGCCCCAGAAAGCACTATAAAATTTGGAAGAGGTGGGTGGACTACAGGGGGTTGTGGCTGGAGCCGCCGCCGCGGCAGGATGCAACTGAAGACTAATTGTCCCGTGAACCGAGGTGAGGGTGTGAGTGTATTACCATTATTGTATGGACTGATTTGCTTAGATCCAGGTGACCATCGTCAACAGGGCTAGGGTGGGACCCGGGAGGGGGTGGTTTTCTGGGGTTGGAGGGGTCCGGGTAGTTCAATGTTAATGTCTTATCCTGCTTACTGTACTGATTGCTATGATGTGCCCCTTGATTATATGCTCACAGCCCCTCCGGTGTTCGGAGTGCTGTGGATATCTTGCAATCATATCTGAAATGTCAATAAAATCTAGTTCTGGAAAAAAAACTCCTTGAAAGATTCTAGAAACGTCATCCTAGGAGACCTAAACCTACATCTGATTTATGCCAATGGCACTACGGTTCAAGCACTAGACTCCCTCTTGGAATAGAAAGGTCGCAATCAACACTATAAAAAGTAAAACCCAAAACAAAAGGTACAACTCTTGACGCCATAATCTACAAACACGAAGACATATCCCTACACTCCATTCTTTCCATGAACTGGTCAAACCACCACCCAATTCTTTTTGACCTGAACGGTAATCAAACTTAGCTTGACGACCAAACCTACCTGCAAAAATATTGGACAAGAAACCTGCACCAAATCAAACAAGCAGAGCTAGAAACCCTAATTAGCTCCTAAATCATTCGCCAGCCCGACCTGTCAACCACGAAGAACTCACCTCTCACTACAACACACAACACCAAAATGACAGAACCCCGTAACAAACATCGCCACCCCTAAAACCCACCCAAAAAATCAACAAGCGCCCCATACAGATCATGGTTCAACACAGACCTTAATATTAAGAGGCAACAACTCAGACTGACAGAAAGAAAATGGAGAAAATAACCCTCTCTAGCTTATCTCTCACTCTCCTAACAGAATTCCTAAAACATAAAAAACACATATACAGTGAAAAATCTGCCTTCTTCCGAGTCAACTAGACCATTCCAGAAACAGTCCTAAAGACCTCTTCAAGATTATCAAAAGCCAAACCTCCTCCATTCATGAATATCCCAAACAACGATGTGAGGAGTTTGCTATATTCTTCGCAGACCAGATATCAAACATTGAACTCTCGTTAAACCCCCTCCTCCCTTCCACGAAAGAACCCACATCCAACGCTCCTCAATTACCCCCTCACCAATTGAGATTGACCACAACAATTTCAACACCACCACAGTGTCAACCGCCTCTATTCTAAAATCAACGCAAACTGGTTCAAATTTGCAACCATATCTGAAAAGGAAGTCCGGGAAATAGTACTATTCATAAAGCTGACCTCTCTGACCAGCTCCCCTTCTGCTGTGTCAAAAAACTCAGTCACAGCATTACTCCAAATGGACGAATATCATCCAATCCTCCCAATCCAGCGGCTCCCTGCTGGACTGCCTTAAACATAACCAAATCCCTCCCCTCATCAAGAAGACCAATGCCTACCCCGACGACCTCAATGATTACAGACCCATCACCAAACTCCCTCTACTTGTCAAAACCATTGAAAAATGTGTCCTCTCAATTAAACAACCACACTGAGAAATTCAGCATACACAACAAACTCCAATCTGGATTTAGGAAAAGCTGCAGTACAGAGACTGCAATCCTGAACGTCACTGATGACCTACACAGATCCCTCGACGAGGAGGATGCCTGTCCCGTCATCCTCTTGGACCTCTCAGCAGCCTTTGAAACTGTCAATCACAACACACTTCTCAACACCCTCGTACAACGGGCAGGCATCAGCGGCACCGTCCTACAATGGTTGTTATCATACCTGAACGAAAGATCTAACCTAATCAAAATAATAAGTCCAAATCGACAATAACTTTAGTCATCCAAGGAGTACCCCAAGAATCAATCCTATTTCCTACCCTCTTCAATATCTACATTGAACCTCTTGCTCAAATCCTGAAAACGACTAGAATTGCCTACCATCTATATGCAGATGACACCCAAATATATTTTCAAATCAACTCACTCAAAGACACCCAACGTCTCAATAGCACTCTCTCT
The DNA here is from genome assembly GCF_964263255.1 of Lissotriton vulgaris. Taxonomy (NCBI): domain Eukaryota; kingdom Metazoa; phylum Chordata; class Amphibia; order Caudata; family Salamandridae; genus Lissotriton; species Lissotriton vulgaris. Next base: position 156,454,498 of record NC_141697.1, on the reverse strand, counting down.
CTGATACACACCTAGCTCAACAACAATCGCCTTAAATTAAAGCCCAACAGAACGGAGCTCCTACTCATCCAGCCTACAAACAATCCCAACCGCATCCACCTCTGGCTCCACAGTCTAACTGCACTAAACTTTAACCTATGTACATCTAACCCAGTTAGACAAAAGCCTGAATTTGAAACAACATTTTAATGCATCTGCAAAAAGTGCCTTCTGTACATTCAAATAAATGTAATTTTTTTTACTATTTATCACTTCCAAAGACTTGAAGACAGTAATCCAAACCCTTATCCTATCCAAGCTGGACTATAGCACTGCAACGATTACTGGCACTCCAAAAACCCACCTTCTGCCAATGAAGTCCACTCTCAATGCAGCGGCTAGACTGTTCTATGGAGAGAGAGACTATTCGACCATAGCACTCCCACTCTAAAGAAATTCAACTGGTTACCAATTGAAGTGAGTATTATATTCAAAACAGCCTGTATAACACACAAATCTCTCCACTCTGAAAACCCCACCTACCTCACTAACCAACTCAATAAAGCAGGATAAAGAAGACTTCTACGAAACTCCAACACCCTTCCCCTCATCTCTCCCAAATTCAAGGAAACCAAATCGCTGACCCTATCATTCTCCGGAAACGTCTGAAAATTTCGAATGCCCTTCCTAAAGAACCGAGTGACAAACAATCATACCTTCACTTTAAAAAAAAATGTTTTACTGTTTTCTCAACAAATTCCTAAACTAATCAACCCCAACTACCTTGCTAGGCCTATCTGTATCCATCACCTGTAAACGAGCCCTGTGTACCCTTTACCTGCCCTATATGACTTTTCTCTCCCTTACACCACAGGCTATCCACGAAATGTATCCATCGTCCTCTGCACAATGTCCCAGATGTGTTCATAGCCCTGCCAATTTCACTCAAATGATGTGGTCATGCCCTACTTTGGGGAGGTTACCCAAGGGCTCTGCAGACTTGCGGGACACACTTGTTGGGATACCATGGAGGTGTGCCTGTTGGGTCTCTTTCCACTCCCGAAGAAGGTAAAACTTCTACGTCGCTTCGCAGGGTTAGCTTTGATGCTTGCAAAACTATTAATAACGCATTGTTGAAAGACTTGCACAGCGCCACGTGAGGGCAAATGGACGAGGTTATTAGAAGGGCGGTGGCAGAGGGGGAGGCGCTCAGTCAAGAGGAATATAGGGGATTAGGGAAAAGACAAATTTCCCTAGAATGGGCTCAAGTACTAGAGCAGTTGAAAGCGGTAACTGACGAATACGCCACAGAAGCCCCGGACCCACTGTTCACCTAGAAACAGTTACTGGATCCCTGCATGGTGGACGGGCGGGACAGGGAGAGTCCAGGTGACCCCCCCTCTCTTTTTCCCCCTATTGCCCCCCCTTCACCCCACCATGGATTGACCCTCAGGAGCCGGTCCCAATGGGAATGACTGGAGTACAGAGGCAAAGTTTATGTTAATGGGTTAGGGGGGAGGGTAGAGTTGCGGGTGGGATACTGGGGGTGAGGGCCCATGTCTGTGGGTATATGGAGTACTGAGACGGAAGTAATCCAGATTTTTGGTACTCATAATAGTGTCATTGACCACGGGTTCATGAACCACATAGCTGATAACAGCACTGAAAAGTGAAAAAGAACTGTGACAGATCTGACTGTTGATCTACATGTCTGTATGTACTCCAAAAACTAAAAACTACAATGTAAGACAATATGTATCTCCAAACCCTAATAAAATTGTGTTAAAAAAAAAAGAGGAGGAGCCAAGCAGGCATTCGAAATGGCCGCATAGTCGCACGGCTCCGCGAGCCCTTTCGCCCCACACGTCTATCCTGAAGTCTATCCTGAGCCGTGAAGGCATACTTTGCTAGGAGAAGGAAAACGAACACCTACCGTTTGTTCCCGGAGTTCCGGTGTGCAGCGGATCCTGAGAACTGTCCCCGTCTGCTCCACGGCCTATGCGGTGATGGGACCGGGGCGTTGCCTCGGCGGGGCCTCCAGCCGCGGCGCTAGCATCAACAGCCGTTGCTGTCGATAAGGGGCCTGCCAGTGGGTGCCATTGACGTAAAAGACCGCTTCTGGCGGCGAAGACCCAGTCCGCTTGCGGCGACCTTGAGGAGTAGTGGGGTGGAACTGTGTCGGAGGGGGCGCTTGACTTCTGCCCCCCTCCCCAAACTTTGTTGATCGGGCATAACCAAGGTCTGCCCCCAATATTGGCGGGCGACTCCCGCGGCCCGACCGGGACTTTAGCCTTTTGGTGGCTCTCCTTTCTGGGGCCTGCCCCACAGTTTGTTTGCCCTGGAGACGCATCCCGTGGCGCCCCCGTGGTGAGGCCTGCTCCCTCAGTGTGGAAGAGGGACGGGGCCTGCTGGATCAAGATGGCAGCTGGTGCCCTCCATTACGACCTGAGTCCAAGTCGGACGGCTGATGTACGGATGGGGCCGGGAGGCTCGCCACACGCAAAGAAGGTCATTTCCCGAGACGTGATGGCTGCCTTAACAGTTTTGCACGAGACTATGCTTTGCCTTGCTCGAGACTTGGGCGGAAGAATGTAAATGTAAATGTAATGTAAATGTGCTGGACTTGTAAAGCGCACAGCTGCCCGTAAGCGTCCCGGCGCTTGCTTAGGGAACCCGTCCTGGTATTCCCCTGTGAGAAACCATGGCAGGGTGACCACAAGGTGAAAGCCAGGCATCCCGCCGCGAGGGGCCGTAGTGGAGATTAAGCAAGCTATTGCCCAGAGTCGCAGAGTGTGACCCCGTGAGTTGAGTAGGCACCAGAGCGAGAATTGTCGAGTCCGTGGAATTTTGAGCCCGAGACCCACCGAGGCGGGGAATCGAACCCTGGTCCACGGTCGATCTCAGCTTCCGGGTCTGGGTGCAATGGATTATGGCCCAGATCTTTGGACTGGGGTGAGTGTGTGACATTGATTCACATTCGGTCCATCACCTTTTTTTGCATATTCCGCCCTAAGTGCGCTGGGGATGCCCAGACGTGGGTCCCAGGCACTCCACACCACTGGAGTCAAGCTAGCCGGGCTGATGAGAGGTGTTACCTCGAAACCGGTCCGGTCCTCGGATGCTTGATTCCGTTCTGGGAAGGACATGGCTTTTGTAGTTCGGACTGGACTGTTCCCATGGGGCACAGGGTCAGAGCTGATTTGCATATCGCCATTGTCTAACCCAGGGTGGTGTGGAGTGCAAAAAACCGATGGATTTGGGCCCAGATCTTTGGACTGGGGTGAGTGTGTGACATTGATCCACATTCGGTCCATCACCTGTTGTTTTTGCATATTCCGCCCTAAGTGCGCTGGGGATGCCCAGACGTGGGTCCCAGGCACTCCACACCACTGGAGTCAAGCTAGCCGGGCTGATGAGAGGTGTTACCTCGAAACCGGTCCGGTCCTCGGATGCTTGATTCTGTTCTGGGAAGGACATGGCTTTTGTAGTTCGGACTGGACTGTTCCCAAGGGGCACAGGGTCAGAGCTGAATTGCATATCGCCATTGTCTAACCCAGGGTGGTGTGGAGTGCAAAAAAACGATGGATTTGGGCCCAGATCTTTGGACTGGGGTGAGTGTGTGACATTGATCCACATTCGGTCCATCACCTGTTGTTTTTGCATATTCCGCCCTAAGTGCGCTGGGGATGCCCAGACGTGGATCCCAGGCACTCCACACCACTGGAGTCAAGCTAGCCGGGCTGATGAGAGGTGTTACCTCGAAACTGGTCCGGTCCTCGGATGCTTGATTCCGTTCTGGGAAGGACATGGCTTTTGTAGTTCGGACTGGACTGTTCCCATGGGGCACAGGGTCAGAGCTGATTTGCATATCGCCATTGTCTAACCCAGGGTGGTGTGGAGTGCACAAAAACGATGGATTTGGGCCCAGATCTTTGGACTGGGGTGAGTGTGTGACATTGATCCACATTCGGTCCATCACCTGTTGTTTTTGCATATTCCGCCCTAAGTGCGCTGGGGATGCCCAGACGTGGGTCCCAGGCACTCCACACCACTGGAGTCAAGCTAGCCGGGCTGATGAGAGGTGTTACCTCGAAACCGGTCCGGTCCTCGGATGCTTGATTCTGTTCTGGGAAGGACATGGCTTTTGTAGTTCGGACTGGACTGTTCCCAAGGGGCACAGGGTCAGAGCTGAATTGCATATCGCCATTGTCTAACCCAGGGTGGTGTGGAGTGCAAAAAAACGATGGATTTGGGCCCAGATCTTTGGACTGGGGTGAGTGTGTGACATTGATCCACATTCGGTCCATCACCTGTTGTTTTTGCATATTCCGCCCTAAGTGCGCTGGGGATGCCCAGACGTGGATCCCAGGCACTCCACACCACTGGAGTCAAGCTAGCCGGGCTGATGAGAGGTGTTACCTCGAAACTGGTCCGGTCCTCGGATGCTTGATTCCGTTCTGGGAAGGACATGGCTTTTGTAGTTCGGACTGGACTGTTCCCATGGGGCACAGGCTCAGAGCTGATTTGCATATCGCCATTGTCTAACCCAGGGTGGTGTGGAGTGCACAAAAACGATGGATTTGGGCCCAGATCTTTGGACTGGGGTGAGTGTGTGACATTGATCCACATTCGGTCCATCACCTGTTGTTTTTGCATATTCCGCCCTAAGTGCGCTGGGGATGCCCAGACGTGGGTCCCAGGCACTCCACACCACTGGAGTCAAGCTAGCCGGGCTGATGAGAGGTGTTCCCTCGAAACCGGTCCGGTCCTCGGATGCTTGATTCCGTTCTGGGAAGGACATGGCTTTTGTAGTTCGGACTGGACTGTTCCCATGGGGCACAGGGTCAGAGCTGATTTGCATATCGCCATTGTCTAACCCAGGGTGGTGTGGAGTGCAAAAAAACGATGGATTTGGGCCCAGATCTTTGGACTGGGGTGAGTGTGAGACATTGATCCACATTCGGTCCATCACCTGTTGTTTTTGCATGTTCATGATGATGGCAGGAGACCCTTTTAAGGGAGATCGAGGCAGAACAAAGCAATCTGCTGTGGGGGAGGCGGGGAGGGGGGAGGCAGCCTGCAAATAGTGCTACGTAAACCACAACGGGGTTTACGAGGGCAGCCTGGCAACCCCAGATATCAGGAGCTACTATTTGGCACTTCAGCTCGTTAAAGTCAACAACTGCGTTTATGCAACATGCGATGAGCCTGCTTATCGAACAGACCACCTAGTCATGGGAAATGGTGGCTACCAGGCTGTGCTGTACAGTAAAAAGCCAGATAGATAACTTCCAGTGCATACTGGGACAGTGGCAAAGGCATAGCGCAAAGCCACAAACTTATTGGGGTAGGAAAACAAATTAACTGAACAAACTCCGCTCTGGGATAGGGACCTTTAAGGCGTTTGCTAGGCTTTCGTACGTGGAATCTCATGGGGATAGCCTGTCTGGGGGACGTTTGGCATGGCAGGGATATGAATACATTTGAAGAGTTATAGATGGAATACCTAATGGCAGATGGTGAGAGATTACGCTATTTGCAACTGGGACACGCTCTGGGATGCCATATACCAGAGGGAGAACAAATACCAGAGTGCTCCCCCCTGGCAGACAGGCTTCTACTTGACCAGATGATTGATAAAGCGGTCTCCCTCACATATATAAAGATAATGAATAACCCTCTTGACATATTAGGCCCCCTGAGGGAAGCGTGGGAGGCAGATGTAGGACTGATGGAGGATGACGACTCGGAGGAGGTCATCCAGTGCCCTAGAGAAATCGCCATACAGGCACGGTTTCGAATGATACAATTAAGAATCCTACATAGGTCATACGCCCCTAGGTCACTCCCAACACCATATGGGCCCCTGCGATTCGAAAAGGTGTGCTAGGGGATGTGGGGGAAATCTGTACTATTTTCATAGCCTCTGGTCCTATCAAAAAATTCTGTCATACTGGCTGAAAGTCACCCAAGAGATGTCGGAGGTGGTGGGCCTCCAGGTTCTGGTGGAGGCACAATGGCATATTCTGGGAGGGACAGAGGAGAAGGATTGGCTGAAGTACACTGAAATATGGCTCAGACTGGTAGACGGGGTGGCAAAAAAGGAACTGTCAGCACAAGAAATACAACACGCCACTAACCTTTCTCCGATGTCCAGCAGAGACAATGGAAGAGGATATGTTCCTCAATTCCCCTGAACGCAACCCCCAACAGAGGAAGGGAACCCTGCTGTGTGGGTTCGTGCCCGGGGAAAAAGGGAAGGGGAACAAAATAATAAACTTGCTGCAAGATCTATTCCCCCGCTTGGTCTGGTCTAGGGGACTTGTGTCACTCTTCTGGAATATGTCTCTGCAGGACAGGAGGAAACGCAACATAAATTAGAACCTTACTCTGATGTCCTAAAATGTAATATCAATGTTCTATAAACTCACTCACCAGAAGTATTGCAGCCAATTAAATTAATCAAGAATATGCTTTGTTAAGACTGAAAATGTACACTACTAGAATATACTGAGGAGCAGGCAAGTGAACATAAAAAAATAGACAAAGTACAATATACCACTGTTGCTCCACAGTAATATATAAAAGGACCAGTATTCACAATGCCCAGAAGTAGAATCTGTTGCCACTCCAACTGGTGCTATAAAAAAGGCCACTCCTGGTGTCCGGTGTGGGAAATAATATTGCGAACAACTGGCAGTTAAGAAACAATTTTAACCCACAGACAAAACGTGATAAATGCCTGTGTTGCAAAGTCTAGAGAATAAACATCCCAGTGAGGAATTGTAATCACGAGCTCTGAAAATACGGATAGCTGGAAAGTTAGAATTTGGCTGCCCAAAAACGTCTCAGCCCAAAAAAAATTGAAAATATTGCCAAAATTCACGGGCAGAAGAAAAACGCTCCTGTGAGTCTTCCGCTCTGCGGGGTTTGTAAAAGAAAACCCGAGTCGCAGCAACGGAGGAAGCGCTCCTGCGTTCCTTCGAAAATACTGCCCGCGGCTCGAAACAAGAGTAAACAAAAAGGCAGCGCAAATGTCAAGGACGCACACCGGCGTTCCTTCGGAAATACCTGCACCTCCAATGAAATCTCCTAGATGGAGTTGTAGGCCTCTGGAAATGTGCCTGAACGACACTGAAAATGCTTCTAGCTGGTAATCCGGCGGGGAGCACCACCCGCCATCCAGAATCTCGGAAGTAGAAGATTGTCAAGCACCTTCCTCAGGAAGAGGAGTTGCTTACGTATGGAACTGCCTTGCCTTCCGATTGTCTCGTCCCACTGCCTGCTGGGAAACTCGCCGCAATTTCCAGTCGATTCAGGGTCGCGGGCGAGACCAGACCGGTGACTTCCGGTTTCCAGCTCCCGCTGTTCACTTTAAGGTCAGGGACTGGGGCTACGCCAGGTCCTGGCTTGGGGGAGCAACAGGCCTGACTTTGGCGGGCAGCGTAACTCGGGAACCTGACCTCGGATTCAGTCGGGAGTTGCCGCGCCGACCATCGCTCCTCTTCTGCCACAGGATACGTGGCACAGGGCCCAGGATCGATATCAGGATCAACTCGGAGGTGGCTGGGGTCTCGGGAGCACAGAGCTCACGCGGCCATCTTGGTTCCACGCGGGCTCCTCCTCCGCGACCGGCAACTTGATGTTGCTGATCGCGAAGAAAAAAGTCTTGCCGGGATGTCATTTTGCTTGTTTACAGTCGCCAACTTAACGTTGAGGACCGCTAGCAAGCAAAAAATGACTGCTGCCCTATGCTACGCGTGTTTGCACTGTGCTACGTGCAATTCGCGCAGTGCGTAGGAGCGCAAACTACGCAAGTGTAGTGTAGTACTTTGCCCAGGGTTCATTTATATATAATCAATGTACACAAGTGTGAATTTAAGAATGGAAAATCTATATTTGCATATAAATACTTACTGGCTGTCAATATTTTAGCCACAATATTTTTGCATGTTATTTTTATTACTATATGTCAAAGAGAATTGTGCAAAGCAGAGAAAAGCTGACAGCCATACTGTGGAATCTTAAGGACCACTTTTATGTGTGGAGGAAACGTGCAGCTGTCCACAAATGCATTTGTGAATAAGGAACAGTCACTAAATAGCAATGAATACGTTTGTATCACCATTGTGGTAAGTAGCTGTTGGTACTGCACTATAATATTCACTATCATTCATGCTGGTGTTTAATTCTTTAAAACGGAATAAAGAAATAAAACGATAGGTCTTCTGGGACAGCAAGGCATGCAGCGCCTGATCATTCTACCAAGAATTAATGCAAAAAATAAAGTTCATAAGATGTTTTAAGTTAATACTTAATGGTCCAACATGTTATATTGTTCTGTTCCTGTGGAAAATTCACAAAGATGCAGCTGTTTCCTACGATAACTGATAAAGTGCAAAATTTCGTCCTCTCAGTGAGTAGCCTATTAAGTCCCTACAGTACATCTATTGCATGAACCAAACAGCTGACGTGGGACTTAAATTCTTGCCTTTAAAACGATATCTAATATACCCCATTTACAATTTTCTAGGTCCTCACCCCACTCCAAGTGACCCTTGTGCTGTAGTTGGGGTCCTGCCCAACTCCCTGCTCTAAACATCCCCTATCAACATTACGTGAACAAACCTAAATCCTAAAATGTTTAGTGTCAATCTCTGTCGTTTTACACCTTTCATCACTCTTATTTTATTTCTGGTCTCCCAAACATCAAACCCTTTAAGCATTTGAAAAAGGTTTGACCATCAGAGGACTTAAAAATCACTTGAATTCGCCTATTGGAAAGCACCTTCAATTTAGACATTTGAACTAATGAAGCCTGCTCCCCATCTGGTTAAAATTGCAATATCATGATGTGATTTCTTTGCATCTACCTGCGGACTCCTCCGTCATATCAGAATGTGAAATAAGAATTTATTCGGTTTAGAAAAAATTTACAAAAAAATCTGCAGGGAACCCTTCTAGAACGTTCACTTCTACGACACAGGCCTTGTTCTGGAACATTCAGATTTCCCTGAAATTAATCCCTTGCATCAGTCCTTTCACAATTACTGCAGAGAAGATTGTTTTCAATATCTTTGCCACATTAGGCACACGGGATGCATTCCAACATCGACCACAGGACGTGTATGCAGCATTGCCACATACCGGTCTGATCTGCACACATCTCCTGAATTTAGAGATAACTTTACTGGAGAAAAGAGCGTCTTTCACACGTATCCAAATCACCCACACAAAATGGACCTTTATATTTCTAAACTATTCCTCACGACCACTACTTGCAGCACTACTCGTCACTGTTGTGTTTCGCACTTCTACTGGAATTCTGAACATAACCTCATTCTTCCTGATTTCAACCATCCGAAACGGTGAAAGACCAGACACCAAACTTCTCCCTCTCATCAACTCAAATGGAACTTCTCCAGCGATTGAGTGTGGCGTTAAACGATAAGCCACAACATTTCTCTAAAGCCCTCAACACAGACCATTATTGAACTAAGAGCACTTTGAATAAATTCCACCAAAACTTTGTTTAACCTCTCCAACTTACGGTTATATTGAGGATGATCTAAAGGAGTGCGAGAATGTTTAATGCCACATTTGTTAAGATACTCTGTATTGGCCATTGATGTGTACTGTACACCATTATCCATCAACAATTCACATAGTACACTTTTCATAGCAAAACGTTGTTAAAAAACAAATATCAGTGTTGGTTCACACACTCCCTTCGCTTCTATCCAACGAGACAGATGATCAATCATAACAATAAAATCATTCATATGTGTGGACAAAACATGAAAAGACCATTTGAAATCAACTGTCACCTTCTGCGAAACTTTAGCAGGACACAGAGACAAAGATGGTACAGACACAGAAGTAGCAGATATCACCACTACCAACACATTGTACACAATTTCTCACCATCTACATCCATATCTGCCCACCAGAAATTATTGCGTATCCTGCTTTTGGTGGACCTCATATCCAGATGTCCAGAATGAGCAGTCTCAAGAATACGCTGACTAAAATATTATGGCGGAATGAGTTTATCACTCCTTACCAACATTCAATTCTCTAAAGACAGCTCTTTAGCTACTTTGAAAAAGATTGAAGATTACGCTTTAGCATCTTTTCTTTTTGTCAACCACCCATGACCAAAGGCAATATTTATTTTAATACCTCAGCCAAATGCAGCTCCTTGTACCATTCCGGCATATCAGTACAAACAATACAATCTTTCACTTTAGCAATAATGCACTCTTCAACTTACTCTTAAACGGAATCACGTTGCTACTCTCTAAGTAACCTAGACAAGATCTACTTTCCTATTCTTTCCACCTGCAAAATATGATAGCTCAAAGTTCTATTCTAATAATTTGGTGGAAAGTCTGGACAGATTAGTGTCACGAACCCCGCTTACGCCCTCTCTGCCCGACCCCCTCCTACGCCCTTACGTAGTGGTCTAACGCGTGGGGCTCATGTTGCATTTCCCCTATGGTACTTTATGGCATGCTATAATACGATGACTGATGTTCCCCAAAACCTGTGATTCCATTGCACTTAAGTATTTGCAGGAGTGCAGGAGTCATCCTGAATCTGAAATTCCATTAAGCTTGAATCCCTGCAAGCATCCCCCAGAACCTGGGGACCGATAGATTATCTGCACCTGCTGTTACTAAGGCTGTGGTGTGGTTTTCCATTGAAACCCTGAAAGCTTCCCCAGAATCCAGTGAGCCAATGGCAAGCCTTGCTTCTGCTGTTACTGGGGCCTTGGTGTTGTTTTGCATTATGCACATTTGAGCGAAAATCGTATATTTGATTCCTGTTATTTGGTTGCGATCATCAAGTTGCACATGCCTATTCTGTAAGGTCAAAAAATTGCACTAACACATGTTTTCTCCAAGGTTCAAGAACCTTCCAGATGGTCTTGTGCCTCAAATGCCGCACAAGATCTTGCTACATCGTCGAGTCTTCTAGAGGTTATATAAACCCCGCCCAACCCTGAATAATGGTCTTGTGCCTCAAATGCCGCACAAGATCTTGCTACATCCGTCGAGTCTTCTAGAGGGTATATAAACCCCGCCCAACCCTGAATAATGGTTTGACCTCAGTCCCTGCGGAACAAGCTTCACCCCTCCCACTCACCAGAAAAATCCTTTCTGGAACTGAGAAGTGCTCCTTCCTAGTCCATCTGAACCAGTGGTTCCCATAGCTACAGCTCTCTTGACGTCTTTCTTCTTCCTCCTCTCCCACTCCTGTAAAACTACTCTGGACCACCCTCTATCCCCCCTTCAAGCAACTCCCTAAGTCAAAGCCTCGAGATCTTCTTCGAACTACAGTCAATTGGAATAACTAGGCTAAGTTCTTGTTATCAGGTTAGCGCACACTAATCCTCCTATAGTAGTAGGCAGGACCGAGTATCAATGTCTTCAAGAACAACAGACTTTTCCTCCGTGCCCTCTCTGTGATTACTCCAGCGCTTCTTGTGTATTTATACTCAAGACCCTTCCTGAAACCGTGGCGCTACAACGGTTAGCGCGCATGGATTAAAGACTTAAGCTTTGTGTTTCTCTGATTAACAGTAGTACCAAGAGAAAGCACTTCAATCTTTGATACATGCATGCATGAACTTTGTACCCCTCCCTGTGTTCTAAGTGTATCCTTGTGAGTGCAAGTAACTCAAACCTGTATTCAGAGCAACAAATGAGAAGTTTTGCCTTAAGACGCAAAGTCCCTCTATTTTGACTGTGGCATGGTACCAAACAGGTCACAAGAAAGAAATAGGTGTAAGTAGGCAAGCAGCACCTATGAGCACACACTACTCCACTAAGCCATGCAAAATGAGCCCAAATTAAGGCGTAAAGCACGTAATTTAAATACACCACATCCAGTAACTGTAAATCTGTATTGTGGGTGATGAGTGGTAATCGGAGCCAGACGGGTGAAAGGCAAGCAACAGAGCTACCGACGGTGATGTGGCACGTCTAAAACAATGATGCAAGGAAACAATATTAAGCATAAATGCCACATAGCCTAAAGTGGATTCAACTAGGATGAGAGTTAACACAGGAAGGAGTGACAATCTTTTAAATAATGTGCCGACACTGTTACACGGAGTCACGTGCTACTTTGCAAACAATCTTGACTTGTTTTCATTCAAAATGGGCCCTGGGAGGTTTAGACCCACAGGCACACGCTCTACACAGATCCCAATTGCAGGATGGTGTGCAGTGGAATATCTGCACTGTATTATCCTGGGTTGTAGAATGAGCAGTTTTCTACCCTACCGCAGGAGTAACTAGGATATAGGTAAGAATGAATGGGTGTGAAGACAATCTCTGCCTCTTATGGCCGACTGTTTCTACGAATAATTAGGAGGCCTATGATAGGCCCAGCCCATCTGACTGTACTTACAAACGATACAAGTTATATACCTACATATTGTTACTGGCTTTTGTAACTTAGCACAACACACTTCTTCACCAATTAGTCTACAGGATACATCCCAATCTTGGGATCATATATTTACAGATATATCTCAATGGGCTTCCATATCTGCCATTACAATTTCTACTCCTTCAACGTTGTTTTTAGGTCTCGCCTAGACAGCGCTTGCGCTGTCTCTGAGACATGCTGTATTCAGGATTTGGGCATAAAGCTCTGCCCACTTTCCGCCCATCTTTTTAATTGGCTCCTGTCCCTGTCCTTTGTAAATGGTGGCTTTTCATTGGTCAATAGGCTTAGTGATCCCTCCTTAGTACCGCCTTGTCTCTTCGTGCAACAGCCCATGAGCACACTCCCTGTTACATGTGTTGTTACTCCCTAGGTTTTAATTACAGCCTCAAGACACTATTTTCTCAAACGGCTTCAGGCAAGACACACATTTGGTCCTAAGGTAGGCTGGCAGTGGTTACTTAGCTCACTAGAACATCTCACATTTATATGAGACAGTCTATAAATTTCCCTTCATCAGCTCCACACTGGGTATAACCTAATCCAAAATTAATTTTATAATTCTTTTGTCACATTTCAAAGCTAATAATTGTATATATGGACATAGCAATTTGAATGTTTTTAGTACCGTTTTGCATGTACTGCATTATAGACAGGGTGGATTTGCCATATCTTCTGCAGGGTGCAGTACCATATGTGACCAAAAGAGGTCCGCAGTGCTGGTACTTTGCTCACTAGGGACCTCTAGGAGCAGTTTGCGGTACTGCATCGAGACATGCAGGGCTGGTGGCTTGCTCACTAGGGACCTCTAGAAGCAGCTCACAATACTGCAACGAGACATGCAGTGCTGGGCCTTGCTCACTAGGGACGTCTAGGAGCAGCTTGCGGTACTGCACCGAGACATGCAATGTTGGTGCCTTGCTCACTAGGGACCTCTAGGAGCAGTTACGTTACTGCACTGAGACATACAATGCTTGTTCCTGGCTCACTACGCAAGCATTTGCAATGCACTAGGTCTCGCAGTATGAGTTAATGGCGTTGCATTATTATTTGCAATGCCAATACCTCAAACTATCAGTAATGCAAGACCTATTGCATTGCAAATACTTGCGACTATTCGTAAGATATGTTGGACCATACTTCTTAATTCCACAATACATGCTAGACGTTCTAATAACTTCTACTTAGGCCCTGAGAAAGTTCATGGGATGAAACACGTCGGCTGTATGGACAATTTGCTCCCTTTATGTGTTTACTTTGTGCTAAATATAGAGATATTCCGAACAGAATAACTGTTGAGTTTGAACTTTGTTGTAAGACTGCGTTTTTATGTGCATGGTTGCCATTTTTGTTTATCTTAGAAGCTCGCTGATTTGTACAAGTGAAACAAGAAAACCAAGATTATTTGCAGCATCCCCACTTAACACATAGTGTAATCTAAGGCAAGAATTTTATTTTAGCAATCCTCCTTATAATTCACTATTGCATATGAAAGCACCTTCAGATATGTGATCTCAGAATATGAGCTGTACAAGAACCTATTGTGTTCGAGTTAATCAACCATAATGTTGCTCAATTTAAAAGAATCTTGAATTGGGGAGACGCTAGGCCGGTCGACCTCAAATCTGGGGAGCCAGGTTCGAGCCGTGGCAAGGACGCGCAACATCCTATGATTCAGGGCAAATTACTTATTCTCCCCGTGCATGAAAAAAAGGAATGTGTCCTCATGTAACGCAACTGGTGCTCGTGTAAAGTGCTTCGATACCCAATACCTTAGGGTCAAGTTCGGATATTAAAACTGTTAAAAAAAACAGAAAGAAAAAAAAAATCCATAAATAGAGGGATCACATGACAATTTCTTTGCCTCTTAGTTCACTAATGGCACTGTCGCAAGGGTAGGAATGGTTCTAAATTCATATTCAAAATCTATAACTTTTAATAAGAACCTCTCTGTGTAGTGCTAGGTGAGGTATTAAAGTCAAGGCTTCCATATAAAATCTTTTGAGTTCTGCATGGAGCACAGAAGTCGAGGCTGCCAGAGGATGCAGTTGACACGGACTATTGCAGTCCTGAAGGAGATATGTGCCCATCTAGGCGCAATCCTTTAACAAGGTGAATTGCAGGTACAAGGGATGACAGCAACCACTCAGTTGGGTGGGATAAAACAATGAGGTGAAGAATGGTTTCCCCGTCAGCCCTGATGAAGTTGCCGAAAACAGGCTGGCAACGAAACATGTTGGCCTCTTGCGATTGAAAGTGGGCCATATACATGCCTTTCTTTTAACCCGAGGACACTCACTGCATCAAATAAAATATGTTCTGCATGTGAGTGGTACCCCATTTTAATTGTGAGAATAATAATTCTCTTTTCACGATTGGGGACCAGTTGACACTGAGCTACACTATTATTCTCAGTGATATTTGCCACATATTTGATTTATTCTTTGTACATCTTTTCTGGATTTCCCACCTCTAAGGAATTTCAGTACACACCTTCTCTTTTTCTGTTTGTTCATGAAAGCAACCTATGATGATAACGTGGGCATACTGGTGAGTACCATCCAGCAGCTCCTTGGGTATGCTGCATAAGTGAGGTGCTTTCTGACCTTTTCTCACATTTTTTTTCTGTGACACACATTTATTTGAAGGTTTAAAGACACTCTTATGTGTGTATGTTATGTGGTTATTGGCGTTCTCTTTAAATTGAATAGTCAGCCCAACAGGTCCCTGGCAGCTAGCTGTACCTGTGGGGAAGTCAAACGTTTTTGAGAGACTCCTTGTGAGTCATAAAAATATAAGGACGGTCGTTCTACAGAGGTCAGGTCTTGTGATGTTTATAAATGATTGAGTGGGGGGCGATCTGACCCCTTTTCCCCCCTGTGCTCCTGTTGTGTATGTGTTTCTGAAAAAACTCATAACACTTCAACTGTGCAGTGGTCACCATGCTATACATGTTACCATGTGGTACGGGGCAAGACTGATTTGCATATGGCTGGGTTCAAATTGGGGTGGCGTAGTTGGCAAAAGAACAATGGATTTAACCCAGATCTCTTGACTGGGGGAGAATGTTTGAATCATTCAGCATTCCGTCCATCGCAGTTACACTTTTCCCCCTAAGTGGGACGGGTATGCCCAACCTGGGTCCCTCGCTCACTGTGCCACTGGATTCAAGCTAGCCTGGCTGATGAAGGGTGACATATCCCTAAACTGGTCCCAGGATGCTTGTTTCTGGTCCAGGGAGGACCTGGCTTGGCAGTTCGGTCTGTTCCTATAAGGCACAGGGTCGACTGATTTGCATATGGCTGGGTCCAAACTGGGGTGGCGTAGTGGGCAAAAGATCAATGGATTTAACCCATATCTCTTGACTGGGTGAGAGTGTGTTAAATCAATATCCAGGAATACAAGTAGTTTGGAAAGTAAGTTTATTCCAAGATAGGAGGCAATCCCCGGCACACATCCGATGGCTCCGTGCAACAGCAGTAACTGATCAACATTCACTGGATAACACAGTATGGTACGTTGTGAACAGCACAGTACACATTTGAAATAATACATGTCACGAGGAATGCACATTTGAAATAATACATGTCACGAGATACACGAGATACATTTGAAGGTAAATACACTCACGAGCTAAGCGCGAGTCTGTGCACGTGAATGCCAGCGCGAAGCAGGCAAGCACGAGATAACATGAGAACACAACACACCTTCCTCCCTTATAAAATGAACAAAAACAACAAACAAAAAAAAACAAAAACTCAAAATGTTCCCATCATATAGGCAACAAAATCTGACAACCACCTTGGTTTTTTGGTAGCTCTTTTCTGTAAAGATACACTATCACCATGGGATTGAGGAATACCCTGATTGAAATTGCTGGTGCTAGAACAACAAGGTATCACATCTCCATCATGATTGATGTCGCTAGTGGTGGAGCAACAAGGTTCATCAAATACAGTGTTTCTACTCAAATCCTCATCTAAATAGGAAAGATCAGAATTTTCTAGTGTAGATTCTTTACGATAAACGTCTTTATCACCCTTGAGAATAGCAATTCTACTGAGATTCCAGACTTTATTGTCTGATAATCTCACAGAGTTTTTTAAGATTTCAATGACTTCAAAAGGACCCATGAACGCACTCTCCCCTTTCTTGACCTTCCAGGGTTTTTTAACTTTCACCATCATCCCAATTTCTAACTTTGGATCTGTTTTAGAACCACATTTCTCATCAAAATACTTCTTATTAGAACAGTGAGTACGAATCAGGTTCTCTTTGACTTTCTTCAGTTCCACACTAGAGAAAGATGACTTCACTAACCATGATGGATTCACCTTGGTCCTAGGAGTTCTCCCCCTCATGATTTCAAACGGGGAATAACCAGTCATTGAATTCATGGTTGTTCTATACATCCAATTTTTTTTTAAAGATTTCAATCTCCCATTTCTTTTCATCTTTGCCAACAGATTGTATGGCACTCTTGAGAACTCTATTGAACCTCTCTATAACTCCATTGCCACTGGGATTATATAGGGAGGTGGTAGAGTGTGCTATGCCAAGCCTTGCAAAATAATCCTTGGCTTTTTTTGAATTGAATTGAACTCCATTGTCAGATATAATCCTTACTGGCAGTCCTTCCTCAATGAAAACTCTATCTAAGAAACAAAGTACTGAATCAGTATCTATTCCTTGAACAATTTTGATCACAGGCCACTTAGAGAAAACATCAATCGCTGCAATTACATACTTAGAATCACAACCGACAGGTCCCATAATGTCAATAGCAATGGTCTCCCATGGATTGTCAGGAATGGTGTGCACCCCCATATTTGGTTTCAGAGTGACTAATGACTTGTCAGAGTTCGCACAAACAACACAATTCCTCACCCTTCGCTCAATAAACACATCCATTCCAGGCCACCAAAATAGACGCTTAACTACCTGTTTAGTTCTGACCATGCCGCTATGCCCTTCATGACTTTGTAAAACAATAATCTTCCTCACACCAATGGGTGGAACAATACGTTCACCTCTCCTAATGATGTCTTCACAACATGAAAGCTCTGATCTTACTTCCCAGAAGCTCTTCAAACTAGAATCAAGATACTTTTTATCAGGCCAGCCGCTTGTAACATATTCTGTCACACTTTTTAACGTTTCATCAACTTCAAATTTCTCTCTCCACAGAGTCTGATCAATGGAAATAGGGCCTTCATCATGGATCAAAGCAATTTGAAAATCATCCCACTCATTATGCAAATCTTCTTGAATAGGTAAAGGCATTCTTGACAAGAAATCAGCAGAAACATTTTCTTTCCCTGGTACATATTGTATGTCATAAATGAAATCCTGTAAGCGCATGGACATGCGCGCAATACGGGCAGAGGCTCTTAACATCCCTTCAGTGGTAAGAAGACGTACCAGTGGTTTATGATCACTCCTCAGTACACACTCTTTGCCCCAAATAAATACTCTAAAATGTTCCAAAGCCCATATGCACGCTAAAGTCTCCCTTTCTATTGTGGAGTATTTTTCTTCAGCAGGAGTAAGAGCCCTAGAAGCATGTGCAATAACGACCTCTTTTCCTTCCTTAGTCTTTTGAGTAAATACAGCTCCTAGGCCCTTCGAGCTAGCATCAGTGGTGATGATATTTTGTAAAGATGGATCAAAACAGGCAAGAGCATTGGCAGAACAAATGGCACCTTTCACATCACAAAACTCCTTCTCACATTCATCGGTCCATTCAAAAGCAACCCTATTCTTAATTAACTGCCTAATGCTGTATGTTCTGCATGAAAAATCAGGTACATACCTTGCGTAAAATTCCACTAGTCCTAAAAATGATCTTACATCATCCTTTGATTGAGGATGAGGTGCAGACTTAATTGCTTCTAAGAGAGAAGGTTTAGGTTTGATACCTTCTTCACAGAGTTCATGTCCCAAATAATTCACAGAATGAACACCAAATTTACACTTTTCATGCTTTATAGTGAGGCCATGTGCATTAAGTGCACCTAACACCTCTTCTAAAGCAGAGATATGTTTGTCTTTGTCATCATTAAACACCAGAATATCATCCTGAAAGCAGATGGCATTTTTACAGTCTTTCAGGATATCTTGCATTACTCTTTGAAAAATGGCTGCCGCGGATGCCAAACCGAAAGGCATCCTGTTGAATCTGAAACACCCAAAAGGTGTAATGAATGCGGTTAAATCCTTGCTTTTCTCATTAAGTTCTATCTGGTGATAAGCCGCAGATAGGTCTATGGTTGAGAAAAACTTAGAACCACCAACCACAGATAGCATCTCTGAAATACGGGGAAGAGGAAACTGATCTACAATGATATTGTTGTTGAGGTGGCGAAGATCGATGCAGAGTCTCACTTTACCATTGGCCCGTCTGGCAACCACTATGGGCGAAACCCATTCAGATGATTCAATTCTTTCGATTATGCCCCCTTCCACTAGACCATCTAACTCATTTTTTACTTCTTCCCTGACAGCAAAAGGTATATTTCTTGCTTTATGCACTTTTGGACAAGAATTCTCTTTTAACCGAATTTCATGTTTAAAGTTGGTTAACTTCCCAATACCTTTCGAAAAAACGTTAGGGAATTTACTTAACATTAGTGAAGAAATCCCATTCTGTTCATCAACTAACATTACAGGATTGGGACTATTGGGATCAAGTATGATATCAAGTTTTCCAAAATCAAACCAACTAAGTACTGAAGGACCTTTCTTTGAAACATATAATTTTGCAATACATTTTCTATTTTTGAATCTGAAGACTAGAGTCCTGAACCCTAAAATATCTATTGTTCCGCCAGAATACCCTTCTGGGTTGATGTCACTTTTCTCTAGATGACTGCCCAATCTAGGAACAAACATTTTTTTCCAAACGGATTCACATACAATAGAATAAGGAGATCCAGAATCCGCATACATATTGATCTTTACACCACCAATAATCATATCACATAAGGGTTTTTTCTTAATAGTGGTATCACTAACATTCAGAATGGCAGATTCTTTTATATTAAGAACAAAAGAACAATTATTAGAATAATTATTGAGATCCTCATCATCACTATAGTCGCTTAATTCAATGCACTTCACCTTCTGGTTAATTTTACTCCTTCTACATGCAGAAGTGAAATGACCCATTAAGCCACAATTTGAACATTTCTGTTTTAGACCAGGACAAATTTTGTCATTGGCTAAATGTGATTTACTGTTGCACCTAAAACACCTTAAATTACTCTTGGAACCTTCAGAATTTCCTTTTTGAGAAAATGTTTGTTTCTTTTTTGAAAAATCTCTATTTTTGTTATCGTACTTTTGGTTAATCTTTGATACAATGTCTTTACTGACAGAGACTTCCTTCCCTTTGACTTGTTGTGCACTCCTACAAGAGAGTTCTGCTTTTCTTACAATGGATAAAATGAAATCTAAATTCTCATCACCATTGATCCACAACCTCTCCTGTATGGTTTCATTTTTTGAGTGCATGACAACTTGATCTCTAATCAAATCTTCTTGTAAGTTGCCAAATTTACAATCTAATGCAAGAGTTTTTAAAGAAGATACAAAATTGTCAACAGATTCCTCAGATAACTGTTTTCTCTGGAAAAACTTGAATCTAGAAATTCCTATACACACTTTAGGAGAACAATATTTGTCAAAATCATAAATAGCCTTATCAAAGACGTTCATATCTCCACTGGCTTGTGAAATGGGTAATTGATTAAATGCTTTCAAACCCTCTGGTCCTAGTGAATGCAAAAAAATACCCTTTTTTTCAGGCGCTTTCATCTTACCATTTGCATCTAAAGTTTCTATGTAATTTAAGAAGTATGCCTTCCATTCTATCCATGGCATGCAAGGAGAACTGCCTGCTGACCAGTAACTTTGTGGTGGAGAAAGAGTGTATCCTTGTGCACACATACTGAAGTAGAATACAAGGCTTAATCAAGATTCAATATAAAAGTACAAGAACTTTGCTTTCAGTTTAAAAGGAATAACCAAAATAATTAATTAAATGTAAAAGAAAACGAGATGGTAAAACTCAATTCAAAAAAAAAATCAAAGTACTTGTAAATAGTTGATGAAGGAGAAGAAAAACGAGTAGTTCCAAGTTCCTTCCAGAAAAAAAACGATGTTTTGCTGTATGAGCTCTGTATATGTTGCAGGAAAATCAAAGAATTCACCTTCCTTTATTTTCTTCCTCTCGCTCCGTAAGCCAGGAAATGACTTTTACCATTTTTTCCAAGAAACTGAAGGAAAACGGAGAAGTGAGAAGTCACCTCTTTACTTTTAACTAAAATAGACGAAGAGTAGCGTCTAACGGAAATGCGCTAATCATTTTCCGCCCACAATCCTCTTCCGCTTCACAATCATCCACACGGAGAACGTATGCTCATACAGAGTGCAGTAGAAGACTGGAGAGAAGATAAAAAGAGGTACGAAGGAAGGGTTAATTTATATAAAATCAAACCACAGTAGATCGGTGACAGTCCGACTTGTAGTATTCAAATCTCGTTGAAATTGAAGAGATGAGACACACGTGTATTCAGTAAAGTTCAAAATCCATCGAAGATTTGTAAAATGTCAGGAAAAGCCTCCAAATGGTCCGTAAATGCTCCGTCCCTCGTCGCCAAATTGTTAAATCAATATCCAGGAATACAAGTAGTTTGGAAAGTAAGTTTATTCCAAGATAGGAGGCAATCCCCGGCACACATCCGATGGCTCCGTGCAACAGCAGTAACTGATCAACATTCACTGGATAACACAGTATGGTACGTTGTGAACAGCACAGTACACATTTGAAATAATACATGTCACGAGGAATGCACATTTGAAATAATACATGTCACGAGATACACGAGATACATTTGAAGGTAAATACACTCACGAGCTAAGCGCGAGTCTGTGCACGTGAATGCCAGCGCGAAGCAGGCAAGCACGAGATAACATGAGAACACAACAGAGTGTTTGAATCATTCAGCATTCCGTCCATCATTTGTTGCACTTATACATGGTAACGCTTCACACAAAGCCTTACAACACACCCACACGGTGTTGCAAGCTACATGCGTGGACAATAGCTTCAGCACACCACATAGGGGTAGTAAGAGTTACACAGAAAGTACAAAACAATCAAAGTTTTCTCACCCGTCATTTCAGCCATGTGTTCCTGTGGGATACCCATTACATTGTAGCAGGCTTCGATCTGCTGGGCCACTAGAGGCTTGGTGGGGGCCATAAATACGATCTTACCAGATGGATACCACCTGTAGAAGTTGTACATGACCACAGCTGCGATGAATGTCTTTCCCAGGCCAGTGGGTAGACAAACCAGGGTGTTCTGCAGCAGGGCGGTGTGGACGATGTTGAACTGGTAGTCTCTGATCGGCACATTTGTAGGGTAAATCCAGACACGCCCGGCTGCCAGATCGAACCCTGGCAGGGTCTCGGCGACAGCCTGCGAGGGACCCTCCCCAGAGAACACTTCAGCCTGTTTTTCCGACGCCTGGTAACCGGTGGGGGCCAAAGTCTTCTCCGCCTCATAAACCGCAACCAGAAGGAGGTCGTCATCGTCCTCTTCTTGCTCTACTTGGAAGGCCGGGGGGGCAGAAAGCCGAGGAGGGCCTGCAACGCACTGCCCACCTTTACCGGCGACCGGCTCGCTATGCCTGCCTCTTACGGACTGAGGGCGAGATCCCCAAGTCTGGAAAAGGGTCCTTTGCTTTCCGCTCATTGCCCTTCGGAATAATAGAGTTTTCAAACACCGGGCACCGTTCGCCTCCTGCCCCGAGGGGCTGCATACGTCCGAGCCATCTGATGAGATGGTGGTTATCAACCGGCTCAGAATGACCACCGTGCCTTAGGGAATATGGCTCACATTCTCCGTCTGGAAACGACACTGCAGTCTGGGCAGTCAGTATGGTGCTAACTTTGAAATTTATGATACTGCCAACACTGTCATTCAGACTGTCACAACTTCAGGTCTCACTTGAATAAGGCGCTTCTTTCGTAATGCTTACAAAAAGATGAAACGGAAGTGAGATCACGCCTCCTGTAGTCCTTCTTTAAAGTGGTGTAAAACGAGAAAGCGCGATCATTCACACTAAGTTTAATGTGCCGCCATCTTGGAATGGCTTTCTGGTTTTATCATTTTATAACGGGATATCTGGCACCTTCCGTAGCACCTAAAGCAGATGTAATATTCACACAGTTTATTTTTGGCTTAAAAGCCGTCTTAATATTATACGGAAGCAGAAGTAGATTTGTTGCGGGGCCCGATTCTTGCCAGTGCTTTGGAATCCCTCACCGGAATCTGTCGTGACAGTTAATTTTTATTTAGACATTTGTTTTAAATGTGGTATTACCGTGTTAATGTGTGCTCTATCTGCACGCCCGTTTGCTCGCCCATCCATCTATACATACATGGATTTAAGTGGGATGAAAAAACTGAAGGGAGGAGGGGGCTCTCAAAGGGGCGCGGCCGATGTAATTAAGGGCGTGTTTTAAAAACCACATAACTAACAAGCATTTACAATGCAACGGTTTCGCCTTTGAAAAAGTTAGAGCTATTGGCATTGTAAATGACAACATTTTTATTTCTGTGTTGGTTTTGAAAACAGATAAATAAATGGCATTGTAATTTACATTGCCAACAGCTTAATCTCTCGCAAATGTAAGACCTATTGTACCCTAGTGGGCGAGCTCAGAAGACAGCAATTACTACCACACACACACGTCCAGAGCCAGCCACACACACACACCAGAGCCACACACACACACCCAGAGCCACACACACCCACCCAGAGCCACACACACACACCCAGAGCCACACACACACCCAGAGCCACCCAGAGCCACACACACACCCCCAGAGCCACACACACACACAAACACACCCAGAGCGCCACACACACACACACACACACACACACACACACACCCAGAGCCACACACACACACACACACACACACCCAGAGCCACACACACACACACCCAGAGCCACACACACACACACCTCCAGAGCCACACACACACACCTCCAGAGCCACACACACACACACACACCTCCAGAGCCACACACACACACACCTCCAGAGCCACACACACACCTAGGAGAGCAAGCACAGCGAGGGGGCAGGGAAGCAAGCACAGCGAGGGTGCAGGGAAGCAAGCACAGCAAGGGACGAATAGAAGTAAGAGGTTTCTAGAACTTTTTGGATGCTGGGCTAATTAACCTCTTCCATTACCTACAAATGGATGCCCCACGGAACATGGATAGTACACCAGGCCGCAGGGATTTGGTTTTTCTCCATGCCATCTGCAAAATACAACTGGCCCATGCGATTGCTTAGTTATTGTAAACTGTCTCTGCCATGTTTTGTGGCTCTGTTAATCAGAAGTTCCCGGCTCCGAGTAGAGATATGAAGCCCCCTTGGCACTCGAATTAAGCATTTTAAGCTTTTAGTTGTTCGAACTAAACAATGTACCAATGTTGATATTTACTGATCGCCATCTGCATCCACCCCCGTCTCTTCTTCATTTGCATCTCTGTGACACAGAGGTGCAAGCGTGTTCGAGTCTAGAAATATCAACACTGGGGTATAAACGTGCGCTTGCCTTGCCTCGGGGAGCTCGACTCCACTTCTGATTGAGGGGGCTCCACATGCCGTTTTGCTCTGAGACTCGACCATTCTTAATCAATACTCTTTCAAACTCGACAAAACCTTAAGTTGGAGTATTCTTCCACACACCAGAGTGACAGTAGGGAAGCATAATGGTCACGCCCCTGGACTTCCGGCAGCAGTGAAAGGACATGGAGCACCCGAGGCCAATTAAAGGGGTAAACACGTTCTGCTTCCGCCTTGCACACAAGTGGCAACGTGTTGCTTCAGTAGACATTTCTAGTAGGTATGCTGGATGCGAGCACCACCATGGGGGCTGTATGATGAGAATGCGTTGTCTGACTCAAGAGTACAAGCGCTGCCAATGCCACACATGTCGTTCCATGGTGAAAGGTTTTTTCATGTTTCAGCATTGCACACCTAGTAGATACCTGATGAGCAACAGCAGTGCAAGCTTCCCTTACGTGCATAGAAGAGTCACAGCTTGGGTAGTAGTGGTAACACTCACACACACAGCAACACAACGAAGGCCATAGAATTCAAAATGGAGTCAAACACATCCCACTGTAGTGCAGGAAGTAGCTTCCCGCACAATGAACAGGCTCTCGTTAGGCAATAGCAGCGCACACGTCTCTCGCATACACAAAAGCTACAGAAAAGGTAGAAGCAGTAGTAGTGTAAAATCGGGGCTTTGCTCTTGACAACAGATTTGCAGGTAGCCTGAATGGAGGCATGTACCCCAGATGGGCGTTACAAGAGATGGTTAATGGACGCTTTTCAGGGTGAGAGCTAGACAGGGGGCTGAGCAGCTTGAGAGGAGACTGAACCACTCACAGAAGTTGAAGCGGTTATAATAAAGGGGAGCCCACGTGAATGCAGTGCAGACCAGGGCTACCTGGGGGAAAAGCCTGGAGGATGCCCACTCATAGAGGTGTGGATGTGTCCGCCAACCCCATAACAGGACTGTAATACCCAACCTAAAAATCATCTGTACCCTCTGCGCTGTCATTAATACAAGTTGGGTAAAGCTTAATTTTATAAAGTGTATTCAGTCCATATTTCATTTAAAAGAAAACCATGTCTAGAGACTTTAATCTGCTTGCGTTTAACAACCAGTACTCGGTGGCTGCAGCATGCCAAGACTTCCATTTACTGTGGCTGGGCATTTAATCTAATGAAACGATGCCCTTTTGAAGGGCATTATTTGAATTATTTTAGGTAACACTTGCAACTTCTGAAACATTTCCTTCCCGCTCGTCCAAAATATGTAGTGCAGTCCAAGAATGAGCTGTTCCAACCCCCTTTCGAAAGCAAGCAATATGCCTAAAACAGAAGTGCCTAGAAACACAAAGAGTGAGGTGCCCACGTTGCTCGCAGCAGCAAGCCTCCCGCTTCCCATACATAGAGCCGCTCGGCGAGACAGCCAGGCATGCAGTGTAACAAATGGTCACGAGACCGCATTTGGAGATACTCAGAAACTCTGGAGTAAGAGGCCTCATTCCTCACTCTTCAGTGGGGTGCCCCTTCACACGGCCGAAGTACTTCCGGGAGACAGGCCACAAGAGGGGGTCAATATAAAAACATAGAAATGCGTGTACCCCAAAAAGCGCAGCCTGGCAGGCAGGAAGGAGGCCCATTATTCAGCCTTTCCGCTTCTGTGATATTGTCTGCCTATAAAAACTCTCAACTTTCACCCTGAGACCAAAGGGGGAGACTGCCGCCCGCCAATATATTGTTTGTACTATGTGTGTCGAGGTGAACCTTCTCTGCACGCAGTTCATCCAGAACATTTATTTGGTATTGGTTACGTCGGCCTTGACAAACGATTAATATGTCAGTACCTAGTTTTTTGTTTGTTGTTTCTTGCAGGGACCTTTAGTTTGTCACCCTGCACAGAAACATGTTAAATATCTTGTTGACGCGTTTGATCATGTGAATATTTAGGGGCCGTTCTACCAAGCGAGCGTATTGTTTACATACACCTCAGACCCTCTTCCTTAAAGAGTCATTACCTCATGTCCACTCTTCTATAACAAAAAGCCTCGGACTGTGAGGCTGTGCTGCGAAATGCTTGATGTATGCAGTCGCGCCAATTGCATCCGGTCCGTGTATATTAAATGGAACAACCCTAAAAGACTGTTCTACTTCAAACCTACATGCACCGAGAAAAATGCTTAAAGATTACGGTCTACTTTATCTGAGGAAAGCCCAATCATTCAATCGAGCGATATTCACTAAAAGAAAGTCACACAATCGTATCATTAATCGCACCCGCATTCTTACAGGGTCCTGGAGGTAGTGCTTACCTATCCGTCGGTACCTCGGCGCGATGGCTCTCACTAGGCGGAGGTAACTTGGCGGGGTAGCCGGCTTGTTTAAAAGCCCTCAACTCCAGGTGTCGCTCATTAAGCTGAGAGTCGGCGCATCTCAATGGCGTCACCGAGTTTGAACTACCATTTACACTCAAGAATCATGGGAAATGTAGTGTGTCTTACGATGATGATCATTATCGTGTACATTCTGAATACTGTGCCCGTGTATACTCCATATGATGATTTTGTGGCAATTATAATATTACCCAATATCCCTTTGCTGTTAGACTTTTGGGCTATAGAATTTGGAAAGCCACTGAGTTTAAACTACCCTTTCCCTCTAGCATCATGGGAAATGTAGTATGTCTCTTATGATGATAATCATTATCGAATGTATTCTGAATAGTGTGCCCGTGTATACTCCTGTGGAACGGACCCTGCCCCTACCTCTATTGGGCGGTGGCTCAGTACCGATTCTTTGGGCTCCGTTGATGGTCCCACCGCGTCCCTGGCAACCCGGCATACTCCCCTTTCTCTTTCCATGCAGGAATCGAGTACGAGTGACGACAACCCGGAAGCAACTATCCCTGACCCCGGAAGTCCCGCCTACGATCCCGGACCGGAACACGGAAAAGGACGCCGCAGAGAAGGAACGGAGTTCTTGACGGCGGACTCGTGGCAGGAGACAGCAAACCAAGAACTGGAGGCGGTGGACGGAGATAGCGGAGGCCAAGGAGAAGTGAAGACCGGAGGCGAGGAGGAAGAGATCTGGAGCGAGGACTGGTGGAGTCCCCAGGAGGTGGCTGGAGAGCGGCCGCAACTCGGAGAAGAGTTGCGGCGGGGCATGTGAGTACCCTGTCTCCTGAACTGCAGGTCGACTTGTATCATAGTGTATATAAGAAATCCCCTCACTGTATAGCACTCCTAGGAGCACTGTATATACGCGCACTTCCCGAGCCACTGTATATAGAGAATACCGCCACCGGACCCCTCACTACTTTCACCCTTTTCCTTTCCCGATTGTATCCCCTTCCGTCTTCGACCCTTCCGAACCCTCCTCACTCTCTCCTCTGTCCCATCACAAACCGGGTGTTGGTGTCATCGGTCAGTACTCAACGTCGAACACTAAACTGCCCTATTTTGTCTCTCTTTAACTCCGAGGGCCACCGGATCCTCAAGTCGGAGAGAAGAAGACGTACCACGCCAGCTCATCGCGGATCACTCCTCCCTGACGACTACCTTCCAGGACCTTCCCTCTCCAATCCTTTGGTGCCTCTACCTCTGCAAACTCTATATCTGTGTGTGTTAATAAAAAGAGCTAAAGACATAGCTCACTACATACGGCCTCCACGCCTGTTATTCCGGTCCGCCCATACCCAAAGCCCACAACTCCATATGGTGATTATATGGCAATCATAATATTACCCAATATCCCTTTGCTGTTGGACATTTGAGCTATAGAATTTAGAAAGCTGCCAAAGTCCCTTGGGGCATGCGGGGAAATGTAATTACTTGCTGATCTGATAAATGGCTGATTCTTAATCCAGATGTCACTCTTTAAGCTGAGAGTCGGCGCGTCCCACTGACGACACCGAGTTAGAACTACCATTTTAACTCGTGACTCATGGGAAATATAGTGTGTCTCTTACGATGATAATCATCAAATACATTCTGAACAGTGTGCCTGTGTATATTGGCCATCTTAATATTACCCAGTTTCCCTTTGCTGTTAGACCTTTGTGCTAGAGAATTTGGAAAACTGCCAAAGTCCCTTAGGGCATGCTGGGATATGTGGTTACATGCCGATCTGGTAAACGGCTGAATCTTAAGATGTATGTTTTTTTACCTAACTCGGTGATGTTCACTGCTAATATTAAGGAGAGTTTTGTCTGTAGAGGCTGAAAAATTGGCCCTTTCATTCCTATTTAATATATCTTACTGTTTAAGGAGAGTATGTAAATCACATACAATCTTAACAAGCACCTACGAGGACACGGGGGGGGCGGGAGAGGACACGGACGGCAGGAGGGGGCGGGAGAGGACACGGACGGCGGGAGGGGGGCGGGAGAGGACACGGGGGGGCGGGAGAGGACACGGACGGCGGGAGGGGGGCGGGAACGTGCACAGGATAGCGAGGGGGGGCGGGAACGGCGCACGGATAGCGGGAGGGGGGGAGGATCACGGCGCATGCATATTTCGAAACAAAATGCTCCTTACCTGATCGTCGGAACTCGAATCTTGCAGCCAACTCCAACAACAAACAGTTTAAAAAAGACGAAAACAGGCGGACTAAAAAAAAAACAAGTCAGGTCCCGGGCCGTGCTGTGATTGGCTGACGTCACGGGGTGTCCCGGGCTGGCAGCCAATCACAGCGCGGCCCGGGAAATGACGTCACGGGGGTGTCCCGGGCCGGCAGCCAATCACAGCGCGGCCCGGGACAAAGGGGCGGGGCTTAAAAAAAGAACGAGAAACGCCCCCGAATCGCGTTTTCGAAAGAAAGCATGATTGACAGCCTCTGTCTCCCAATGGCTAGTCTCCATTTATGGAGCTAGCCAATTGGAAACAGAGGCGGTCCGAACATCCCTACTGAAGACAAAAGTTTTCGAACTGGGAGGGGCACTGCGTGCCCCTCGCCAGGTCGAAACCTAAAAACAGCCCACACACTGACCTAGCAGACCAGCCCTTCTGTCACTACCAGATTGCCCTATAAGCAGGGCCACTGGAATTATGTGATTCTAAGGCTGAAGAGTATTTAACATAATATGAATTTGCCACATCTACCACATAATCCATCATTTGCTGCATAATCCGCAAATTGTACCCAATATATATATATATATATATATATATATATATATGCGGTAACGTTGCAAGCACAATAAAGGACAATTCATTAAAGTCGACTAGTCACTAACGTTTCAGTTGCCTATTGCGGTATGTGAGGGTTAAACTGTTACTAATGAGGTAAAACCTTTGCCCAGTATTATCGTGGAAAATTGACAAAATAATGCAGTAATACTGTCACGAACTGTGGTACAATATGCCTCATAATTTGCCTTTTCTTGAGCCATAGTATAGTCACCTCTCCTGCCTACTTTGGTCCTCTCGTGTCGCTTAATTCCAGTGGCTCTGCCTATCGGCCAGTTCGACCTACTTCTTATGCTAAACACATCTTCGTGACAGCATGACAGTTAACTATATGTGAGTGGCTTGTCATGAGGCAATTTAAACGCTACTTGACATGAAGCAGAAACTAGAGTTTAAAATGCCTAGTAAAATGTGTGGGCCTATGCCAAGCCCTGCCTGCATTAGCAGGTAAATAGTTTACACTGAGTAAATATTAAAACATGCAAAACTCGTTCTACATGCAGCGTTTGTTTTACTATTAACGACGAAAGCGTTATATCTTCGGACATGATACACCTTTGCTTCCTGCTACCGTTTTCCTTCTTTTACTCAAAACACATCCGCAACTGCATCAGGAATATTTGGTCAACAAAAAGCTACTACATTGAGAACTGAAGAATCTCTGTACAGGCGCTCTCGAACGTCCCACCCAGCCCTTGGCGCGTCCCCAAGGGCACCCCATGTTTGGGAGGGGGGGGGGGAGAGAATACGCACGTGCAAGAATATTTGCACGGAAGTGCTGCACGCTGCCGTCTTTCAGCTGACTCCTTCACCTCAGAGCCGCGCGCACCACTTCCGCGTCCACTGGGCGCGCGCGGCTTTCATTTTCTCTTCACCTTTCAGGACCTGTCCTGGGATTCCCTGATTGGAGCCGGAGGAAGCAGGCGCCTGTGTTCAAAGAGCGGCGAGGACGACTCTGAAAAGTCTCCTTCATGGCTATATGCCTGGCATCCACGAGCCGACAAAACTGGCTGAACTTTTTGAAGCGGTGCTATCAAGTAAATACAGTCGTAATTTTAAATCGGCATACCTGTCAACTGTTGCATAAAAAATGCGAGTGAAATCAGACGTTTAAAAGCTGTTCTCATTCAGGTCAAAGGTGAATTGGGGGTTGTCGAACAACTCCAACAACAAACAGTTTAAAAAAGACGAAAACAGGCGGACTAAAAAAAAAAAAGTCAGGTCCCGGGCCGTGCTGTGATTGGCTGACGTCACGGGGTGTCCCGGGCTGGCAGCCAATCACAGCGCGGCCCGGGAAATGACGTCACTGGGGTGTCCCGGGCCGGCAGCCAATCACAGCGCGGCCCGGGACAAAGGGGCGGGGCTTAAAAAAAGAACGAGAAACGCCCCCGAATCGCGTTTTCGAAAGAAAGCGTGATTGACAGCCTCTGTCTCCCAATGGCTAGTCTCCATTTATGGAGCTAGCCAATTGGAAACAGAGGCGGACCGAACATCCCTACTGAAGACAAAAGTTTTCGAACTGGGAGGGGCACTGCGTGCCCCTCGCCAGGTCGAAACCTAAAAATCTGTGCTTAGTATAGTGTTCAACCGGACTAGTACAGTGATGCTTCTGTCATTGCATCCAGATATCTAATACAACACCAAACATTACGCCTACAACAAGCCAGGACTATTGGCTTTGTCAATAGCTGTCAGTTGCATAAGATAAATAAGCAATAACTTATTTTATTTTATTTTATTTTATTTATGCAATTTTATATAGCGCAGACTTTACCCGAAGGTGTCAGAGCGCTTCACAGAAGGACCAATAATGATATACAGGAACAAAATACAAAAGCAAACAATAAGTTACATGGATCAAAAGTGACACTAGTGAGCAACCAAAATACATGAGGTAGCAATCGGTGCATTATAGGAGAAAAAAGTGATAAGGGTGCAGGTTACAAAAACATACAAAATACAAGTAGAGGTATAATACTGCAATAGAAGGCAGACACTCCAGCACAATAACAAAAGTTACGTAGGCAAAGGTGGCCCTTGTGCAAGTCTCTAAAACAAACAAAACGTGCGAGGTAGGAAACAGTGTGTTACAAACAAAAGTGACGTGTGCAAGTTCCAAAAGGGTACCATACACAGGTATTTGGAGATTACTAAACATTTAAACTACCAGAACACCCTGGGGAGGAAGTACCATAAACCTGGCCAATAGACTTTCCAGTAATGGGAGGTCTTCCTTCAGACGAAGGCAAGGGTGTGAGTTAGACTTGGAGGTGCCTTTGGAGGAGGAGAACTTTAAGGTCCCGTTTGAAGGCCTGAGAGGAGGAGGTAGTCCGGAGCTGAGGCGGGAGTGAGTTCCAGATTCTCACTGCGTTGCCTGAAAAGGATTGGGCCATCGATCTTTCCTTCTTAAAAGTGGGGGGTTCAAGCAGAAGATTTTCCGCATTCCGAGATGGTCTAGAGCCTCCAGAGAGTTTCAGTTTATTCGACAGGTAGCGAGGAGAGGAGGAGTGCAAGGCTTTGTGGGTGATACAGGCAGTTTTGTAGATAGCTCTAGCCTCGATGGGAAGCCAACGAAGGGAGGATAGCAGCGGAGTGATGTGGTCGCTTCTTTTAGCCCCATAGATGAAACGGGCTGCTGAGTGTAAGACTGATTTCAGGGGGCACAGGTGGGATTTGGGGAGGCCAGTAAGCAGAGAATTGCAGTAGTCCAGTCTGGAAAGGACCAGCGATTGCACCAGTGTTTTAAGGTCATGCTCAGGGAAAAAGCGACGGATTCCCCAAAGAAGTTGCAGTTGGTATCGTGCAGACTTTGCCATGGAATTGATGTGAGAGATTAGATTGAGATTGTTGTCGAGTAAGACACCAAGGGATTTTGCGCTTTCAACAATGATATGCTTATTGTTAAGTAGATTAGTCTGATCCATCCAAGATTGAACCGGGGGTGGAGAAAGTGAGGAGTAGAGGAGGAGGAATTCAGTTTTGGAAGGATTCAGAATCAGTTGATGAGTTGACATCCAGTTTTGAATGGAGTCGAGAGTTGAGCTAAGGATAGCGAGATCGTGGGTGGAGGCAACCTTGAGGTAGATTTGAGTGTCATTTGCGTAGAGATGATAGTGGATCCCAGATTTACTTAGGAGATTTCCCAGGGGTTCTAGGTAGAGGTTGAACAGAGTAGGTGCAAGTATAGAGCCTTGAGGAACACCTTGACCTACCACCAGAGGAGATGAAAGGCTGTTCGCTATTTTGATCATTTGGGATCTATCTGAGAGGAAGGAAGCACACCATTTAAGCACATTACCCTCCATGCCCATTCTCTGTTGCAGAGTATTGAGGAGAGTGTCGTGGTTGACAGTGTCAAAGGCTGCAGAGAGGTCAAGGAGAATAAGAAGACAGGACCCCCCCGAGTCGAGTATCCTCAGGGCGTCATCGATCACTTGCAATAGGGCTGTTTCAGTGCTGCAGTTTTGGATGAAGCCGGACTGACATTTGTCAAGAAGATCGTTGTCCTTGATATAACGAGAGAGTTGTTTCGCTACACATCTTTCTGTGATCTTCGCAAGAAAGGGAAGGTTAGTGATGGGGCGG
Organism: Lissotriton vulgaris; assembly: GCF_964263255.1. NCBI lineage: Eukaryota > Metazoa > Chordata > Amphibia > Caudata > Salamandridae > Lissotriton > Lissotriton vulgaris. The sequence continues at coordinate 156,421,649 of NC_141697.1, read as the reverse complement.
TAGTTGTTGAGGTCATTCGCATCAGCAGAGGGTTTTTTAAGCAGAGGGGTGACCTGCCCAGTTTTGAAGGAGACATGAAGGGAGCCTTGGCAGAGGGAGAGGTTGACCAGAGTGGTCCAATAGGACAGTGAATGGGAATAGAAGTCGATAGCAATGGCACTGGGGATGGGGACAAGAGAATGGTTGGAGGGCTTTGTTTCAAAGATGCATTTGAGGAGGGCATCTTCAGAGATGAGGTCAAAGTTCTGCCAGATGGCTAAGGATTTGCGCTCCTCAGGAGGGGTAGGGTGAGCGACCTGAGCCACAAGGGATTTCACTTTTTTGTCAAAGAATAGAGCAAAGTCCGTTGCTTTCTTTGTAGAGTCCTCCAGCTTGGAGGTAGGGGGAGAGTGGTTAGGAATCTTGATGAGATCGAATAGTTTTTGGGTCTATTTTTGGCAGAGTCAAGGAGGGTTCTGAAGTGCAACGCTTTCCCAAGGAAGATGTTCTTATGGTATTTGGATCTTGCAGAACGAAGCGTGGCTAAGTTATCGGTGGAGGGCGCTTGCCTCCATTGTTTCTCCAGGTGTCTTAGCTGCTTCCTTTCTTCATAGAGGGATTTGTTGTACCAAGGTGCTGACGGAGTGGGCCTAACCTTTTTGCTTTGGAGAGGAGCGACCTTATTGATTTCGACTGCAAGGACTGTGAGGCATTGGGAGGTGAGTTCGTCAACATCTAGGTTCGGGTCTAGCTTTGGAAGTGATAACAAGGATGATTCACAGAAGGAACCAATGTCAATATTCCTTACATCACGGAACCAGGAGGTAGCCCTCTTAGGTTGGCCAAGAGTTATAGAGTGTGAAAGGTGAAGAGAGAATGGGATGAGGAGGTGGTCAGACCAGTCTACAAGAATAGGGGTAGTGATAGAAAGTCTGTCTGCTTTGGAAATAACAAGGTCCAGGATTGAGCCCTTAGAGTGTGTTGCCTGTGTGCAGTGTTGTATAAGATCGTATGCAGAGAGGAAGGTGGCAAGCGAGTTCGCAGAGGAGTCTTGCGGTGAGCCCCAATGGAGATTGAAGTCCCCCACAAAGGTCTGATTGTCACTTTCCGAGTGTTGGTCGCTGATGAAGTCAGTGAGTTCTTCCAAAAACGAAGGGTCGCTCCCCGGTGGACGGTAAATGACATGGAATCTGAGGGGTGAGCGATGGTGCAATTGGAGCAAAAGAGAAAGGCCTTCAAAAGTGCGGAAAGAGCTGAAAGGAAGAGCCTTCAGTTGAAGGGAGTTTCTAAAGATAACTGCAGCACCTCCCCCAACGCCTTCGGTTCTGTCTTTCTTGAATATGGAATAGCCTGTGGGTAGTAGGAGATCAAAGATAGAGTGTGAGGTATCGTTGAACCAGGTCTCTGTGAGGAAGAGCATGTCAACCTTGTGTAGGGTGATGGTATCGGAGATTTGAAGTTTATGTTTTACTGCTGATCTGCAATTGTGGAGCAGACAGCGCAGCTCTGTCAAGACTGTTTTGGTGATGGGGGTACTTGGGCTCTGCAGGGTGATTGGGATGTTGTACCTATACAGGGGTGCTCGGGATGGTTTAGGTGGGTGCTTGGTTCTGACAGAGGAGATGGTCGGAATAGAGTAGACAATAGGGTAATCGGGAGGTGCAGGTTGAAGAAGGGTGGAAATCGAAGGCTTGTGTGAGATAACCACGTTTGCCGATGAGGGGTTGGGCTTAGTTATAGTGGGGTGAGGGGGCGAGGTGCATCTCGTGGGGTGGTGAGGGTTATCCACAGGAATGGGGGTGTATGGAAGGGAGGGAAACTTTGAGCTTAAAAGTGAGATGGCACTTACAAGCTGGGAAATCAAGGTGATCAGGGAGCCTAGCTTATTTTCCAGTGAGAGTAGGGAAAAGCACGGGTTGTTGGGTGGTTGTAGGGAGACAGGAGGGGGTGGAATTGGAGGGGGAAGGCAGGGAGAGGTTGCGGTGGAGGAGGGGAGTTGGGGTGTGGGGTTCAAAAGTGGGGAAAGGTGGAGGTTGAGAGTAGGAGAAGGTGCGTCAGAGGCGGAGGGGGAGTTGTCTTTGTTAGAATTGCAGGAAGGAAAGGAATTAAGGACAAATTTAGGAGAAGATCGGTACAGTTCCGGGCGGTATGGTAGAAGGAGAGGGGAGGATTGAGTGGAATCATGGGAATGTGGGAGGTTAGGGAGGAAAAGAGGGGAGGTGGTCAAAGGGGTCCTGTCATCGATAGCGGGTTGCTGTAGGGAAACGGGCATCTGGCCGAGAGAGTGGGGTTGGGAGAAAGGTAAATTGAGGAAGGGGAGTGGTTCCCGAGGGAGGGAAGAGGAGAGGGATACCAAAGGGGGAAAGGGGGTAGCACAGCATAGCTGGAGGTGAGGGTGGGAGGAGAGAGATGCAGTGAGTAAGAGGGGAAAACGGGGCGAAAACAGCGGGGAGGAGGGGGAAGAGGAGAGGGGGGATGGAGGAATAAGCTGAGCGTAGGGAGGGAGGGTTAGCCTGGGTAGAGGGTTGGAGAAGAGGTGGACTCAAAAGGGGGGTGACGGGTAGGAATATGGGTGAGGTGAGGAGATTGGGGAATCGTGAATGTGTAGCTTGGGCGAGAAGCGTATTAGTTAAAGGTAAGGCTGTAGTGAAGAATGAGGGGGCAACCTGTGGAGGGGGAGGAATAGGAGGGGGGTGGTGGGAAGAGGGCCTGCCTGTGATTCTCGAGGGTGCACCCTAATGGTGTGTAGGGGGGTCAGGGGAGGAGAGAGTGAGTAGTGGGTGTAGCTAGGTGAGGAGTTGGGGGAAGACCCAGTCACAGAGGAGGAGAGAAGGGAGGGGAAGAGGTGGTCAAAGAGCGAGAGACAGGAGTCTTTGCCTTGTATCATGACAGTACCGTTGTTATAGAGTGAGATAGTGAGGTGGCCATCGAAACGCGCGGAGGGGGAAATTTTTAGTTGTTTGTCATGCGGGATGGAGGAAGAGGAGGTGACGTTACGGGAATGATAAAAGCTTGTGGACCAAGAGGGGGTGTCGCGAGTGAAGAAGATGAAGTCGTTATTGAGCCTCCCAAGATGACCATTGTAAAATTGATCAACAAAGAGGGAATCAGGGAAACGTTCAATAGTGTTATTGTTATATATAACATTGAAACTGCTTCGGTTCTGAAATGATGAGACTATGCATGAACTATAATGAGTCTCTTTGAAGTTACATGTTACATCACAGGCAGTGAGGAGTGGTACTGCTGCAGAGTTAAGATTTATTTTTCACCCTGATGGGGGATGTGAGAAGTTGGCCTGATATATGATGCTCACTAGTTCTAGTGATCACCTTGTATCAGTCCAAACAGCCCTTATGGTGATTGGTTGTAAGTCAACCTTATAGACCAGCTATCCTAATGGTAGCATGGACAAAGCAGTCTTAGGCTAAACTCTTTTGGCATATGAAGCCAGCTGTTTTACCACATATAACCCCTTGAATACCAAGTGAAAGGACACCACACAGGTTGTTATGAAAATAAACAAGTATTTATTAACTAACATACACCTCTGAACTCTTTATGGGATCAGAGGGCTAAGCACATGACAATCTCTTAGGAAAAATATGTTTAAGTTGCACGATTTACAATGGTGCCCTAGGGGCACGACAAACCATATACTAAGTAAGTGGAATGTGAAAGTCAATACTAGGAATGGAGCTGTCCAGAGGCTGTAGGATCGCTGGGAGCACGCTATACTAACTTGAGGTAAGTAATAGGAGGCCCACGGAGCGCGTGTGCAGAGTGTGAACTCACACGCGAGATGCGTACAAACGTCTATGGACAGTACAGTTTAAGAAAAAGGTGAGTACGGACGTCCCTGAGTAGATATGACTGAAACGACTGTGGAACTGGACACTAGGAGAGTCAAGCTACCCTTGAGCACCGGAATGCTCGTGTTACCTCACCCACAGGCCGCGGGTGCATAGGTGCCAAGTCGTGTCGGGTTCCGGGGTTGAAGTCTATGGAGCCTGGAGGAAAGGATGCTGCAGGCGGTCAGGAGGAAGATGTCCGGTGTGATCCAAGGGTGGATCAGTGAAGAGAAGAACCTGAAAGCAGAGGGGACAATGTTCAAAGTCACTAGCCAGTGACTGGAGTGGAACCAGGAGTGGAACCAGATGTTGTTGTCGCGATCAGGTGAAGGTGGACGCTTGTCTCTGCAGCCACGTGGACCAGGTGGTGTCTTCAACGACCAGGATGGAGGCACAAGCTGTCCCATGCAGGCTCTCGCTGTCAGCGGTGTCGGCTTCGGATTCGGAGTCAACAGGCCTTGGCAAAGGCAACCCACGCGGTGAGTGGAAACGGCGTCTGGAGTGGACCAAGAGGGTCCGGGGTGCTCCTCTTCTGGAAGGGAGCAAGGGCCAGTCTGGAGCAACCAGACCAACAGTGAAGTTGTCGGAGTTCGTCGTCTAGGAGGTCCCTAGCCAGCCGGCAAGTGACCAGACAACGCGTCGAGCAGCTAACAGGCAGAAGGGCCCCACGCAGATCTCGTGGATGCTGGAGGGCTGATCTTCGGTGCAGGAGCTGCTCGTGGTCGGGGCTTCTCAGTCCCCAAAGCACTTGGACGAGGATGCCTCGGAAGTCGTGCTGGAGCGAAGTGCTGCTTCTTTCAAGATGGCCAGTCCCACGTTTCTCGTCGCACCCACGGATCTCAGCTGTGCTGCAGATGTAGGTAAAGGTCGGAGAGGTCTGGGAATCCGGGTCTCGTCGGGCTCTGAAGTCTGGATCCGAGAAGGAAGACGACAAAGGGAAGCCGCTGGACGCTGATGGTGCCTGCTTGTGCAGGGTGGACACTTCTTGCCCACAAGGGAGATTTCTTCAGTCTTCTGTGGAGCAGAAAGTCGAAGTCCAGAGTTTCTTCTTGTAAAGTTGTTCAGGATAATCTAATTTGGAATGGGACCCGCTCCTACCTTTATCCGGCTAAAGGGGGCTGTACTACGACTAGGTCCCTCCTCTGAGTGGGACCAGGAAGGGGGGTGGGTATACCCCCTATCCTTTGTCCGGTCTTGTGCCAGCACTGGGGCTGGAGTGCCCCAGAAACTGGTTCAGACCGGTGTATGCACAGGGACACCTTTCAGCCCTGTCCTACCCAATACACAAAATCCTGTCTGGGGTGGTGCTAGCACCTCCCAAGGCAGGAAACCCTTTGTCCAAGCCTCCCTCGCTGGAAGGACTCCCAGCAGCAGGAGGTCAGACTTGTGTCTGTGGTGGCAGCATCCATTTTGTGATTTTGTGATGCTGAGGCGCGAGTTAACTTTAACCGGGGTTCACAGTTACATACATGTCGTGTCCCTCTAGAAGGGTGGAATTTTACCCCCGTCACCAGAATTGGCGAGGGGGTAGTATTCCAATTCGTATGACACCTTACTCGACATGTTTTGATAATGCTATACCAAAGTTAGCAATAACCGCTGGGATTATAATGCACTTAAGAGTATATGGTATAGCGTTATCATGGAAACAGCTAAAGGACTTGGTTCCGAAAGCTGCAGACAGGCTCAGCTCATGCCAGAGCACCATCTCACATAATTCCAAGCACTCTGCCTTCAGGATTGATAAGGCCTGCCATAGGAGTGACTGATAGGAGGATATGTGTCCAATTTAGGGTTAGATATAGGGATACTATATCTAAAGCAAAGGGTGATTACACCACCTTGCCCCAGCTGATTGATCAGCCAGTTGTGTTAGATTTGGATGGCCAGCCAGGGGTGGCATAATACATGCTGCAGCCCCTGGTGGGCCCTGAGTGCACCTATGCCCTGGGTACCTAGGGTACACTGTACAGGGACTGATAAGGTGACTCAGTCCAATTGGATATGCACCTAAGATACATGGATGTCAATTTAGAGAGAGACAGCTAGGCTGTGGGTCTGATTAGCAGGCCCACAGCCAGGGAAAGTCGTAAACCAGTTGAAGCAAAAAGCAAAAATCGGGGGTGACCATAGGATTGCAGACCCTACTCTCCTACAGGGGAGGGCAGAAATGAAAAGCTTGATACAGACCCATCTCAGCACCTGCTTTTTAGAACTGCCGGTGCTGAGCACTGGCAGGGACACAGCCCACTTAAAGGCCTATGAAAGTTTTTAACTAAAAAAATCACAGAAAAATGCTATAGTTAGAAGAACTACCTATAACTTGTGCCCCTGCAACGCACTCCTTATGACCTCGCATATTACATCACTCATAAAGCTGGGCAGAGGAACGTAGGCCCACTGCTCTCTGAGCAGTGCAAAGGAAAAATAACATGACAACAGAACGTTCTTTTTTTAAAATATATTTTTAGTATGGAGCCAGATTAGGGTGGGGCTGGGCTCGCGTCAGAGGAAGTAGGAGTGGTTGGTGTGCATGACGGTTTTGCCGGATATCTTGTGCCAGCAAAACCGTCATGCGCACTTAGCATTTCTCCACCTGGCTGTGTTCCACAGCTTGGTGGAGAACTGTCCCAGGTTCCCAAACAGGCCACTCAGACCAATCATGACGCTGCTGTCAAGCTGGTGACAGGTACGTCATGATTGGCTTAGGGGAGTCTCGGGCCTTGGTGCTGCCGGGAGGCAGGAAAAGAGGGAGGACGGAGGAGAGGCGGCAGCCAGCAAACGGATCACTGAAATAATATCGAGGGACAGAATATCGACTTGCAAAAATATCGTTGACAAAATATCGACAGACAGAATATCGAGTTTGTATCTACAAACAGGTAAGTACAAACATATCGAGTACAAAATATCGTTTACAAAAATATAGTTTATAAAAATATCGACTTAATTAAAAACAGTGTTAAATTAAATTAATATTAAAATTTATTTACTAAAATATACTTAACAATACTTAAATTAACTTATAATAATTAAATAATTAATGAAATTAATAAAAAAAAAATTACAATAATATTTGTTAAACATATATATATAGTAACATAATAATAATTAATTAATATCCAATATTGTTACCGTACGATAGAAGAAGTGTAAAAAATACTATTCCCACTCCAAAGAGTGCAAGCGTAGGGAAAGCGTTGGATAGCGTAGGGGTAAAAATTAATATTCCCACTCCAGTGGGTACAACAGTAGTGAAAGCGTTGGATAGCGTAAGGGTAAAAATTACTATTCCCACTCCAAAGAGTGCAACAGTAGGGAAAGCGTTGGATAGCGTAAGGGTAAAAATTACTATTCCCAATCCAAAGAGTGCAACAGTAGGGAAAGCGTTGGATAGCGTAAGGGTAAAAATAACTATTCCCACTCCAAAGAGTGCAACAGTAGGGAAAGCGTTGGATAGCGTAGGGGTTAAAATTACTATTCCCACTCCAGTGAGTGCAACAGTAGGGAAAGGGTTGGATAGCGTAGGGGTTTAAATTACTATTCCCACTCCAGTGGGGGCAACAATAGGGAAAACGTTGGATAGCGTAGATGTTAAATTTACTATTCCCACTCCAGTGGGTGCAACAGTAGGGAAAGCGTTGGATAGCGTAGGGGTTAAAATTACTATTCCCACTCCAGTGAGTGCAACAGTAGGGAAAGCGTTGGATAGCGTAGTGGTTAAAATTACTATTCCCACTCCAGTGGGTGCAACAGTAGGGAAAGCGTTGGATAGCGTAGGGGTAAAAATTACTATTCCCACTCCAGTGGGTGCAACAGTAGGGAAAGCGTTGGATAGCGTAAGGGTAAAAATTACTATTCCCACTCCAAAAAGTGCAACAGTAGGGAAAGCGTTGGATAGCGTAGGGGTAAAAATTACTATTCTCACTCCAGTGGGTGAAACAGTAGGGAAAGCGTTGGATAGCGTAGGGGTAAAAATTACTATTCCTACTCCAGTGGGTGCAACAGTAGGGAAAGCGTTGGATAGCATAAGGGTAAAAATTACTATTCCCACTCCAGTGGGTGCAACAGTAGGGAAAGCTTTGGATAGCGTAAGGGTTAAAATTACTATTCCCACTTCAGAGAATACAACATTAGGGAAAATAAATACTTCATGTATTATTTACAAATGTATAAATGAATATCTATTAATAATTATTAAAAATAATAAAACATTCTATATAATATAGTAATAATATATTAAAATGACTAATTAACAATAATTATTTCAACTGATCACCTATTAATACTAATTATTTAAAAAATAACAATTAATTATTTGATAATTAAAAATTATTTAACAATTATTTCAAATTAAATAATTGTAAATAAATTTAATTATTTAATTAATTATTAATAAATTACTTCCTACCCTATTCCCCTATAAACCCACAACCCGCTACAGAAAATAAATTATTAAAATTAACATAATTAACAATCAATCAATTACATTTAATTAATTGGCAAATACATTTTTTATAATTACCCATAAATACTTAATTAATAATTAATTCTAAATAAATACCAATAAATAATTTTACATATTTAATTAATTATAATTTAATGACTTCCCACCCAATTCCCCTATAAACTCACAACACGCTACACAAAATCAATTAGTAAAATTTACATATTTACCAATTAATCAATTAATTAAAATTAATTACCAATTAAAATTTAAATAATTAACAAATATTAATTCATTAACAATTAATTAAGATTTACTATCAATAAATAAATTTACATATTTAATTAATTATAATTAAATTACTTCCCACCCTATTCCCCTATAAATCCACAACCCGCTACAGAATTAAATTACGCAATAATTATAAAAACAAAATTCCTTAATACAAATTAATTATAACATAAATACACAATTTTCACACATATTATAACATAAAAATACACTATAAAAAATTAGATATTATTAAAAAATCGATATTTTTAACTATCTATATTATATACTTCGATATTTTAACTTTCTATATTTTTAACAGTCGATATTACATCACTTACCTTAAAAACGATATTTTGGTTATCTATATTCTGTCCTGTCGATATTTTGTCCAGTCTATATTTAAAACTCGATATTATGTCCAGTCGATATTTTGGAGTCGATATTATGTCTGTGCACCCCAGCAAACAGCAGGTAAGTCTTTTTTTTCTGCTACCCCCACCACTGTTTCCTAGAAGCCCTCATGACATGTTCTATGACATCATTCATGACATCACTGATGACATCTCAAATGACATCATTGATGACATCTCTGATTACATCATCCAAGCTTTTTTTGTACACATTACTCTATAAACTAGTATGTTATCAGTTATCAGTTATTAAAAGCTTTATTTCGGCTCAAGGCCATAAAAGCACATAAATAAGCATGACAAAATAAAATATTGACAATCATAATCAGGGCTCCCGGTTTTATGGTATTTTTTTTTTTTAACCCTTTAGGTGCTGCGCACGTTCACCGGCCGACGGCACCACTACCTCGGGAGTGCTGCCGTCGGCCGTTGAACATTCGAATTGCACCTGCGCAATGGAACGTCCATCACTGGAGCTGGACGTTCCATAGCAGCTATGAGGTTAACATTTCAGTCTGTATTTATCCATATTTATTTTTTGGCCATTTAATTGGTATTTATCCATATTTAATTTTTGTTTTCAGTATAAATGGAGTTGCAAAATAGTATATTTTCACATTTATTTAACTTCTGGACAGGTACTCATATGTGGATGCCTTTCAAGTTTTAGCAAATTAAGCAATCACATGTAACAAAACACTACACCCACAGGTGCCTATTAGACTAATACTACAAATATATGTTAACATATGCTTTAATTTAAGGACATCTCATCCTGTTTTTGTTTTGTTTTAAAACGTTTTTATTGGCATGTGTCTGGAAACAGATAGAAACATAGCATAATAGGCAGCACCACAATATGCAATGGCAATACAAAAGGAAGAAAAGCGAGAGGCTATGTGCTGTCCAACTTCCCACACAATGGGAGAATAGTGGGCCTAGGGATTCAAATGGCATCACTTTATACAGTTCTATCAATCATAGCATTCTTCGACGGCTGTGTACTTCACTAGCGCTAATATCCTAGATCTCCAATTACCCAATAATGAGAGCAAACCTCTGCAGTATAGGAAAAAACGAATTCCAACAAGCTAGCACTCTTTCGCTATATAACATGCTTATGTTGTGTTAAGATACCATTGTAGCAACAGTGGGCTGCTGAACATGAACAATGAAACAGAAAAGAAAATCAAAAAAGAAACATATACATAACCAATATGGAGGGATGGAAAGTGGGAGAGGAGTAGAGGGAAAGGAGGAAGAATGTGGCGGGGGGGAGTGTGTGGCACCTTGTTATAGTTTTCAAATAATTTCACGCCGCTGGAAGGCGTTGCTCTAGACATAGCATATGTGATCTCTGGTGACACGCAGGGAATAGTCAAGTACCTCGGTAGTAGTCAGTGTATCTGAAAAGGAGATGTTGGAGTCCTAATGAGTACTTGTGGGGGTTATTTTGGGCGACTAGTCAGTGGAGATCCAAAAAGTCTCTGTGGCAGTGGGGCGTATTGCATCATCAAAAAGCTGCAGAGCTCGGAGTCTTGGTGGTTGCAGTCTAGCGTTTTCTAGTCGCCCAAGATGCTCCACCATCGGTTTCCACAGCCTTGGGAATTTAACATCCCGAAGCTGTAGGCGCACAGTGAGTAGCTCCATTGCAACTGTGTGCCATAAGCGAGTGAACCATACATTTATTGAGGGTGATTCAGTTTTCTTCCAATATAGGGCAATAGTCTGCTTCGCAGCTCCCAGCATGTGGAGACTGAGGTGCCGGTCCCGGCGGGTCATTGCTTGCAGGTTCACTGGCCTAAGGTCCAGAATGATAGTGAGTGGACTTTCAGAAAGGGGGTACCCTAAGACCCGTTTAATATGGCTAAGGATCTCCTTCCAGTAGGTAGCTAGAAGAGGGCATGTCCACCAAATGTGTATAAAATAGCCAATCGATTGTGTGCAGCGCCAGCAGAGGGGAGACACGTTGGGAAACATTTTTCGAAGCCGAGACAGAGTGTAGTACCACTGGGTCATCACCTTGTAGGCGGAATCCTGCTGGGGGACGCTATGGAAAGTTTTTGGAATATTGCGCCAAAGGCGCGTCCACTGGGAGGGAGCAATGTCTGCATCTGACAGGGACTGCCAGTGCAATTGGTACGGGTGAGGATCCGAGCGGCATGACTGCTGAAGGATTTGGTATATGCAAGAGATTATCCCCTTGGAAGAGCTAAAGGTATGCGCCAGCTTTTCAAGCGGTTAGAAAGGTCGCGCGGCTGCTTGCAATAGCGAAGATCCCTGCAGCCAGTGCCGGAGTTGAAGATACTGGCACTTGTCTTTCTCGGCCAGCTTAAATTCTTGCTTATATTGGGTAAGTTTTGATGTCTTCTCCCGAGAATAAGTCGCGAATCCTTCTGCAATCATTATCCGTCCAAGTTGCAAAATAGTGCGTCCAGCACGCAGGAGGGAACTGCGGATTGCGAGCAATTGGGGTGTGTGGGGATGGGAAGGTAGTGAGGCCCGACGCACCGCCACTCCATCCCAAATCTCAAGCACCGTTTTAGTAGGAACCGCCATGTAAGTGCTGCAATGGCGCGCCTCCCGAGGCAACCATGCATGGTCCCAGAGAGGACGACAAGTGACCGCTCTGTCCATGTGGAACCACACCTTCTCACTTTCCCGCACTGTCCATTCTGGTATAAAACGGAGGTGGGACGCCCGGTAGTACTCTATCAGGTTAGGGCAAGCGAGCCCCCACTCTAGCCTGCGGAAGCATTAACATTTTACTAGATAATCGCGGTTTCTTCCCCCCCCCCCCCATATAAATGCTATTAACTCTCGTTGCAGTCCCTGGATCTGGTGTTCCGGGATGGGTGTCGGCAGTGTTTGAAATAGATAAAGAATTTTCAGCAGGAGGGACATTTTGACTGTATTAAGGCGCCCCAACCAGGAAAGCGGTAGAACTTTCCATGCCCGTAAATCAGTGATGACTGAGTTTTTGTATTCTTGCCACTTAGATTGAGACCAGGTGGCTAAGTCTGGCGTTAGATTGAGGCCGAGATACCGTATAGAGTTGGTTGCCCATTGATATGGGACGAGGGCTTGCAAGGTCGCAATCTCATCAGCTGAGATCGTGAGGTTAAGGGGCAAACATTTTGTATGGTTAATTTTAAGCCCTGAAGCTTGCTCATAGAACTGGAATAGGGTATGTACTGCTGGAAGGGAGCGCAACGGATCAGACAGGGTAAGAAGTAAATCGTCCGCAAACAGGGCAATCTATGTTCTATGCCCCCAAGCGTAAGGGCGCGAATATCAGGCGACCGGCGTATCATAATAGCGAGCGGTTTCACTACAAGGGCTAACAATAGGGCCAACAGGGGACAACCCTGTCTGGTACCCCTAAGGATGGAGATGGGCTGCGTGAGTTGCCCGTTAACACGGACCCTAGCAAAGGGTGAGATGTAGGGAGCCAGGATGCGTGCAATTGTTCGCGGGCCTAGACCAACTTTCCGCAGAACAGCACGGAGAAACCCCCAATCCACTCGGTCAAACGCCTTTTCGGCATCCAGTGAGAGCAGGCAGGCTGGTATTCCTCCAGTGCTGCACCCTCTCCACAAGATGTGTGACTCGCCGCACGTTATCCGCCCCTTGGCATTGTTCAATAAAGCCCACCTGATCTGGCTCGATGAGATTGGGCAGATGCATGCTAAGTCGTTTCGCCAAAATTTTGGTTATAATTTAAGATCGTATTTAACCATGCGATAGGGCGGAAGGAACATTAGAGTGTGTGATCTTTCCCAGGCTTAGGAATTAGTGCGATTTCACCCATTACCATATCTGAGGATGGCCCTACTGCAATTGTGAAAGAGTTAAAAAAAGGAGCAATAGATACGTTTGACATTGCAGCAGAAAAGTGCGATAAAATAAAACTGGGAGCCCATCTGGGTCTGGCGTTTTGCAGAGTGGGAGTTCTTTCAGGGCACTAGTTAGTTCCTCCGACGTAATTGGCTCCTCCAAAAGCTTGGAGTGGTAGTCATTCAGAGGGTCCCAGTTGCAGGCATCTAGGGAAGCCGATATGAGTTCAGGGGCGGGCTGATTTTGAGCATAGAGAGAGATGCATAGTAATCTTAGAATGCTTGGAGTTTGTCAGATTCTGTGGTAGCCCATGATCCCTCCCCTAGCTTTAGTTTTTTTTGCGATGTGGGCTTTGGTTGCCCGCGTTCTAAAACAACACACTAAAACAGTACCCACCCTGTCCCCTCCATCATAGTAGGGCTGACTCAATGCAAGCAAAGCGTGCTCCGCCTTGTTCATTCTATGGGCCCTAAGCTGGCCTCTGAAGACAGCCAAGTGCCGTTCATGCACCGCCAAAGGTCGCTTCTGGTCCATTTTCTCCAACGTTTTGATTTTGCGCGTTAGTTTGTTCTCATATAGGCGAGCTTCCCGCGCCCTAGCAATAGCACTTGACATAAGGGTACCGCAGATCGTAGCTTTAAACGCATCCCACAAAACAGGGAGAGGCATTTCCGGGATATCATTAGTTTCAAAATAGGATGAAATGGCAGATTAGAGCTTTTCCCTATCTACCGGGTCCCTAAGAATGTGGGGCGGAAATCGCCATCTCGTAGGCCGTGTAGGGTGAGCGAAGCACTCATGGATGAGAAGTTCCACATGAGCATGGTCAGACACTGATATATCAGAGATGTCCGCATAGAGGGTATCTTTAACCAGAGAATGGGACACAAAGAGGAAGTCGATGCGAGAATAAGAGCGGTGCGCATGAGGGAAATATGTGTGTTGTGGTTTTATCTAGGACCCTAATTAGATATTTCATAATAGCCAATGCAAACCAAATGCGGAAAGGCTACTTCCTTAGACTCCTAGAAAGCACAACAAGTTCTTACAACATACCAAACCTCCAACCTTTTGATTTATCCTAGAACTCCTGCGAGCACTGAACGAACGACTCATACTTAGTGACATCCTTTTATTGACGTCTTATGTCCAACCTTACGTCAAACACGGCATCATTCAGGTATAAATATACCAGCGTTTGCCTTAAGCAACACAGGGTGGTGTTGAGCAGAACGGCTATCTACTTATCTGAAGCCCAGCTGATGCGAGTGCCGAAGGAAGCCGTCCCTCCCATTTGACGCACTGAGAAAGACGCTGTCTTTTTCACCTGCTGAGAAAATCCAGCCCCAGTGTTTCCAGTCACCCTTGCGGGTTGCTGGGCGATCGAGTCCTGAGAGCGAGATACAAGACCTCTTCCATTCTAAAACCAAGGTACGGAGCTGATTAGATCCCTAGAGAATTCTTGAGTCAGAATCTTGGCAAAACTAACTTAACTTAAACTGCAACTCATTTACTCCTTCCCACGTACTAGGCTTAGGTTAGGTACATCCGGGTAGGCGTATTTAGAAGCACCAGTTGAGTACGTTTAGTCAAACTATTATCATTGTATGTAACTGTATATATTTTATACCTTTTAAGTATCACATGGCTCAGAAACCATATCAATGCTTTTACAGTATTATTTCATAATACTCCTTTTACTGTACGCACTTTACTTTATAACAAGTATTGCAATTGTGGCAATTCATTTCTCTTGCATGAGAAAGAAGACTGCTCAATAAATAACACCTTTTATTGAAAAGGCCCGTCTCTCTATTTCTCTGCACTCTGGTGAAACTAAGTATGCACGATTGACTGAGTGAAATAGCTATCTATTGTTTTCACACAACTCTGGAGATATACTCCTTATTCTGGGGGAGCAAAGTTGTCATGTTTATGCGGTTGTCAGAAGCTGAATCCCTTCTTGTCTAATCAGGGAAGTTCACTCCTCCCTGTTCATTCGAGAAAGTTTCTAGTGACCTCTGAGCTACCTGGCAAACCTAAATTAAGTCTAACATATTCAATAGAGACCTAGTCGACCTCATTCCTACGTCTAAACTATTGTTTATGCTATTCCAATGTGCAGAGCCTATTGGGAAAATAGGAACTACACTACATGGCGCCCAACGTTTGGAAAGGCGATAATCTAACGCAAGATACTAGAGTAACTCAGTCGTGCTTTTTCACACAGACCCCTTTTTCACATGAAAACTCCAATAGACGTCTGGAGTGGGTGAAAGGTTAATATCCACCAGAACTTAGTAGGATGAGAATCCTATGTATTAGTTTAAGGTATAGTCAACGTTGCAGGATACAGTGTTCCAAAATATTGTGCACCTAATCTTTGTTTTCTTGAAACTTGCTCTGCAAACTTTCTGCCAGTAAAAATGTCAGAAAGTGACGAGGAAAGGGAGAGAGCTAGACTAGCAACTCAACTCGTAGCGGACGACACACTTGTCCGAGATAACGACCCGGATGCAATACTCATCCCGGTCAATATAAGAAAAAACATAACTATAAAACTTATAGAAAGTGGAGTATCATCACGAGGTGGTACAGTCATATTTGTGGTAGAGGCACATGAATTTCGGCAGACAGAAGTATTTTATTCCTGGATAAATTTTCCAGCAGCACATGCTGTAACACATGAGTTCCACTACTACAAAATAGCGGAATCTCCAGAGGCATACTCTCCTTTCGAGGAAGTTGAAAGTCCACTAACGTATCAAGAGCACCTGCTCTTGTTTAATGGCGCCGTAAAACATCAAAATCACATTATCAGGTTCATTCCACTAGGTAGACCAGGAGCCACATGGCCGGTTCTAGCCAGCTACAAACTGAATCCCGACATTGATAAAATGTCAAATAAAGAACTCTTAGTTAAAATAAAAGAATTAACAAGAGCATATAGGGATTTAGTTCAATTAACATTAGATGGTACAAAATATCAAATAAAACCCCAAATAATTGAAAATCCTGAAAAAACTTTTATTAACAATAATCTCAATTCTCAAAAGAAAAAATGGGAGGGTAACAAACAAACCACTCCCAGAGAAAAACAATTTCAGTCCAGAGGAAGGTCGCCCCAACGGAGAAATAGATCTCCAGAAGGGGGGGACAAGTCTCCCCAAAGGGAACCCTCTGAAAAAAGATACAACCTTAGAAATAGGGATAATTTGAGGAAACCTGTCAGATTGTTAGGACCCGAACCCTGGGTCCCATCCTCTATTGCCCAACCACGACGCAAACTGGACGAGATGTGGCTAGAAATGCTTGGGTAAAGAAGGTGCGGACCTGGAGACTCAAGATGGCCGCCGCGGTGGCCACAGCAGGTGCCCAGTAGGCGTTCTAGTCTCTCCGTCCCCAGCTGCATTGAGCTTATGTGCAGCGCGAGCGCCTGACGGAATGCGCACTTCACTAGAAGAACCTGACTAGAGGAGTTCGTTTTTCTTGAGATTCCTAAGTTCCTGAATTAATGGTCATTTTCGGTAGCTGAGTCTTCTTCGAGACGCAATACTTGTGTAGAACTGAATCTAACTCGGAACTCGGCGCATAACCCAAGCGTGAGTTGCCGAGTAAACTTTGTAGAACGTTTTGAGTTAATTGCCGCTTGTCAGCAAGCCTGAGGAGAAGAGCAGCGAGCGTCGAGAGGTGAAAGGAGCAGTCAGCGCTTGGCTTGTTTCGGAAACTTCGGAGGGAGAAAAGCCCTATTGTCAAGTCTTGAGGAGAGGAGGTCACGCTGGAACTCAGACCCGTGAAGAGAAAAAGCTAAGTGAAAACTTATAGACTTTAGCGCTATAGTTTGTTATTAAGTTACTTACCTGTGTGGAAAGAAACCAGTACAGCTTCATTCCTGTAAAATAATAGAAAGATAAGAAGAGTTTGAAAAAACGGACATTACATAGTCCTGCAAGAGAAATGAAATTCTAATGTAAATATGTGAATACAATCCAAGGAACAACGAAGTATAAATACCTCTGCCATCCTGAAAGAGGCAAGGGTTAGACATCCAAAAGAGCAGCTTCAGAATACAGAGAATTACTGAACCCCATTTAGAAAAGAAACTCCACTATTAGTGAAGTAAGTGTACCTACTATGATTAATAGAAATAGTTAGTTAAGACTTCCTAGAGAGTTAAAATAATATTTTGTCTCTTCTTTACATCAGTGACAACTATAGAGGAGAATAGAATCGTTACCAATATTAGAAGAGGAGCTGAGGTCCAGCAACGCAAGGGTGGATGAGAGAAGACTAAAGAGTAGATCTTAGTAGAGAGTAGGAGGTTAGGATTGTAATGATGTGTTATTATTTTTAGGTTTCCATCAAAACAAGGCAGCACCAAAGGTAGCTGACTGAGGGAGCGTACGCCGGACCAGTCTCTTCTCTGTTTGTTATTTTGTCCAATTCCCCCATACCTTTAGGTAATGATGACCTACCAGCATTGCTGAGAGTGATTTGGGTTCTAGCATCTCTGTTCCTGTGCAGGAGTTGGTAAGGAGTTGGTAAGCCCTGAGTTATTTCGAGTTCTAACAGAGTGAAGTGCCCAAGTTGCCTTCGCACCCGAACAGAGATGGCAGAAGGAATTGATGTCCAATCCTTAGGTACAATCTTAGACGCAATACAGAAAGAATTAGGAGCGGTTAGGGAGGAAAATCGAAACCTAAGGCAAGAGGTAAGACAAGAGGTAGTCAGTGCCAGAAAAGAAACAGCTGAATTGGCGCTAAGGTTACGCCAACCTAGTAGTTTGGAGAGGGAAGCCATGAATCCAGTATTAGAGACCACCAATAGGTCTACCACACAAGTGATACATTCTCTTTCCCCAGTCATCCCATTGGCCGCTCCAGAGAGATTTAACGGGGACCCCCAGAAGGCGCAGATATTCCTCTCCCAATGTTCCCAATGCTCGTTACACTTCATGTGCCACTCCTCAATCTTCCCAGACGCGCAGTCTAGAGTGGCTTTCATACTCTCATATCTAAGTGGAGATGCAGCTTCGTGGTCCATGCCATTGGTCTCACGGGATGACCCTTTGTTAAGGAATTTTGAAGATTTCAAACGAGAATTCTTACGAATATTTGACCGACGGAGAATATCTCAAGTGGTGGATAATGAATTGCTTGATTTACGACAAGGGAATCGAGATTTTATTGCATACCTGAGTCAGTTCAATAAGTCGGTGGTGGAGACCGATTGGCCAGAAAGTAAGAGAGCTGCGGTATTCTATCGTGGATTGAGAGATGAATTGAAGGACACCTTAGCCCAGATTCCAAATCGGCCCACCTAGATATCAGCGCTCATATTTATTTATTTTATTTATTTCAAGATTTCTAGAGCGCGTATCTGCCCTTGAGTGTCCCAGCGCTGACCCATTACCGATGAAGTTGGAGTAGGGCTGATCACGGGACCAGCCACGTCTTCAGTGCTTTGCGAAATGCTAGCAAATTGGGTTGTGCACGAAGATCAGAGGGCAGGGAGTTCCATAGCTTAGGCGCATTGTAGGAAAAACAGCGGCCTCCTGCTCGTGTTCTGTTGATCTTCGGGACTCGTGTAAGGTGGGCATTAGAGGATCGGAGGGGTCTAGAGGTACTGTAAGGAGTGACCAGATCTTTGAGTATGGGGGGGCCTTTCCATTAAGAATTTTGTGAGTAAGGCACAGCGCTTTGAACTGCACTCTCTCCATGATGGATAGCCAGTGCAGTTCGCGGATAGCTGGTTTGGCCGAGCAACGGGTCTTGGTGTTGGTTAGCATCCTTGCGGCGGCATTTTGCACTACTTGAAGTTTAGTTGTGACCTTTTGGGGCACACCCAGGTAAAGTGCGTTGCCGAAGTCCAGCCTTGATAGAACGAGACCATGAATCAAGAGTTTCCTTGATTGGAAAGGGAGCAGTGGCAGGATTTTTCGGGTGGATCGTAGGAGACCGAAGCAGACTCCAGCCGTTTTCCTGGCTTGGGTTAGCATGGTGAGGTTTTTATCGAGCCATAGACCAAGGCTTTTAATCTCCGGCTTGGGGGTTGGAGGTTTACCCATGCATGGGGGCCAGAGGGAGTTAGGATGGAAGTGGGCTTGGTTCCCCATCACCATGATCTCGGTCTTGTCGCTATTCAGCTTCAAGTGAGATGAGTCCATCCAGCTGACAATGTATTTTAGGCAGGAGTAGAGGTCTGTGGTGGGATTTTCCCGCTGGGAGAGGGACACCACCAGCTGCGTGTCATCCGCGTAAGTCAGGAGTTTTATCCCGTGTGCGGTGACTATCTTTTGTAGGGGGGACATATATACGTTGAAGAGTGTAGGGCTCAAGGAGGAGCCCTGAGGCACTCCACAACGTATAGGGGTCTCTTTAGATGTGTAATTGCCCTCTATGACCTGGAATGAGCGGTCCTGCAGAAAAGATTTCAGCCAAGACAGGGCTATGCCTGTGATCCCGAGATCGCTGAGTCGCTGGGCCAGGACCTGATGGTTAACTGTGTCGAAGGCCGCACTTAGGTCCAGGAGGATCACTGCCACCGATCCTCCTGTATCCATAATCTTCCTGGCTTCCTCGACCACAGTTACCATCGCTGTTTCAGTGCCCTGGCCCGGGCGAAAGCCTGTCTGAGATGCTCTAAGTAATTTGTTGGATTCAAGATACTTCGATAGCTGGGCGTTAATACATTTTTCTGCGATCTTGCTGGTGCATGGCAGGAGGGAGATCGGTCTAAAGTTGGAGAGGTTAAGGGGGTCCAGGTTAGGTTTTTTAAGTAAGGCCCTCACCTTCGCCTTTTTCCAGCTGGGGGGAACCAGTCCGTTGGTCAGTGAGGCATTGATCACATTTGCCAATGGTTCAAGGATAGTGGGTGCAAACAGCTTTAAGATTTTGACTGGAGCCGGGTCCGATGGTGAGCCACTTTTAAGCGATTGAAGAATAGGGGACAGGGACTCAGGACTTAGCGGGATGAATGAGTCAAGTCCCGTATTCAGATTGTTGCTCAGCAGTACCGGTGGCAATGCCTGGTGTAAAAGATGAAAAATTAGTTGGCCCTTTGTTGAATGAAAATATTAAATTGAACCGTAGTTTATATTAATTTCTGTCTTTAACCTGCTTGCAATCAAAATGAGCCCACTAGTCATAATGAAATGTTGCTCCATGGTGCACAGCTGATGCACAGAGGGTTAAATTAAGTTGTCTGAAATTCAGCTAAAACCAGAAAAGAATGGCAAGTGAACATGTACGTGCCCATTCTGCTGTAGCTCCAAGTTGTTTAATGATTCACTAGCTTTTCACCTATGTACAGAGCCAGTTCAGTCAGTTCAGCGAGCCCTTTCTAGGAATCGCTCGCTGACCTAGGACGTGACAAGTTTGGCCTGCCCTTGCCCGGTTAAGTGAAGAGGCAAAGTGTTTGCTCAGCACAGATAGCAAGTGCGTCATTTGTGTGGGAAAGCAGAAAACACGGGCCTCTGCTGATAGTAGATCAACATTGCACATTGACATTTCAAGATAACCGGCCAAGGCAAGGCTGAAAGTCAGGAGGTGGTGGTTTAAAGATTAACCTGTAGCTGCATGGTCAGATGCGTCGCAAATAATGTAAAATGTGACCGTAGACATATTTCTGAAATGCACCTTGATACTGTAATGTACACGTGGACCTAATTCTAGCATGGTCACACCATGATGTTATTGTTAATGATTAATGTATCCAGGTTCTGAAAATTGTATATAAGAACTGGCTTGCTTTCTGAAAAAACCAGATCACTTTGCAGTCCTGCAAATTGTCTCAGCTGCAGCTTTATTGGCAATAAAGCCACTTTCTTTTGAAACCTTGTATGTGCCCTTTTCTTGTCCCTATTAATAAATTTCACATTTGATAGATGACGCCGTGACTCGACAGGAACTGATGGTCTCTGCAGGGGATAAAGAACTGCTGTCTTTGGATTCTTCAGGGGCCTTCCAGTCTCAGTGTATACTGCGCAGCTACTGAGAGGACTTGTTTCCTGACACGCCCAGACGACAAGGCTCCCGTTGATAAGCCTTTGACAAAAGACACCACCAGCTTCCTTTGAGCCATCAGGTGATTTTGCCACAGCTAAGAAGGGTGCATACAACGGCATACAACTGGTCTGATGATCAGGTAGGCAGTGCTTAATTGCACTGAACTCAATTTTATCAATTGAATAGTGTTTTTCTAAAATACATCAGAAGGTACATACTGAGATTCATTAGGGGTCTCTAGGGGAGGTCTGAGGGCGCCTTTAAGATAGGTGCCTGAGGAGGACTGTCCAACCTGTGAAAGATCATAAGTATCCCAAGGACAGAACAGGGACCGTGGGTGGTCGCCTTTAGACAGAGCATGCTTCTGAAAGACGTCTAAAAAATAAAAATACATATGCATATTGTTGAAATAGGTCGTACAACTGTATCTTGCAAAAGTGTTGAAATATAGTATAAACAAGTGTGTAAAGTAGTGTAAAATAGTGTATTTTAAGTGCACTTTAAAAGAAAAGGAAATAAAAAGTGATAAAAGGGGAAAAATAATAAAATTAGTAACTAAATAAAATTCAAAATGCTTAGCAAACTATTTTTGAGCATAGCTAAAGGCCGCAGGGCAGCCTTAGATGTCACTCAACCAACACCTCCTCGTGGCACACCAGCATGGTACGTGTCACGGAAAAAAGGGTACCATACAGCTATTCATCTAGATCAATGGACTCATTATACCAGGAAAAATCCTGATTTACAGTGGCCAGAATATGGGACATTTGATAGAGCTAAAATGCTTTATTTAGAAGATTGTTTAAGGGAACGTGAAAAGAAAGGGAAGAAAGTACGTTTATTACAATGGGATGCATTTCATGCATGGCGGTCATACGCCGCTAACAGATGGCCAGGGGAACCTAGGACAACGAAAGGGAAAGCTTTGGCACATGATAGGGAGAAGACAAAAGAAAGATGTGTAACAAGTTGTAGGGAAAAAGAAATGGAAATAGACAAATGCCTTACAGTTCACAAGCCAATACCAGATGTATACCCCACTCTACCTAATGCTCCCTTAGAACAGGAACATACTGAAGATCCTGTAATAGAGGCATTATTAACAACTCCACCACCATACAGCCCGCAAACAATGCAAACTTCACAAACTTCATCAGCACCACACACACGCACACCACAAGCTACATCACCAACTAGTAAGACGGTACCTGTACAACTACAAGATACACCTCTTTCTACCTCTGGTAGACCAGGGTTACGAATAAAAATATCAGAAAAAGAACAGAAAATAATACACGAGTGGGTGATGGAGGTTATGAAAAATGGTACTTCTACATGGCGTAGTGCAAAAAGCCGCTTCCCTACTGATTTCACGCCTGCACTTCAACGCAGTGCTTTGGAAAAGCTGGACAAGAAAAGTTACAACTGGTTTAAAGACTGGGACAAACGTTGGCCTGAGGAAGACAGCTACCCCCAACCTGACAGGTTATCTCGTGCTCATAACGGCACAATATCAGCGGTCATAGAGGATGTAGGGGCAACAAGCACAGAAATACTAGATGCAGTCCAGATATTAGCTGAATGGATAGATACACTTCTGATACTAGAACGAAAATGTACTAAACTTAAAAAAAGTAAAGAGGAGGAAGCTAGGGCTCTTTCCCCTTCTCTTGCCATGCCATTAAGAGAAGTACCAGGTAGTCAGGAAGGGAAGCCCACTATTAAAGTGCACACACCATGGTCAAATGTTGAATTACATAGATTTGCACTTCAGTTTCCAGATATTAGACAAGACAGAGAAGAATGGTACAGACAGACAGAAATAATACTAAGAGTTAGCACTCTCACACTGGATGACATAGAACAAATGTTTTCTATAATATTGCCACCAGACATTTGGGGAAAAATAAGGAGAGAGGATGATGAATTTTTAAAAATAAAATGGGAAGATATAACTTCAGTAACAAGGAAAGGAGGAGATGATATATCAGATGATATTAGAGACTTACCAGCAAAAATAAGGGCTAAAGTAAATACACTGGTACCCAGAAAACAAATAGACTGGTCAAAATTAAATGCATGCATTCAAGACACTGAAGAAACAGTATCTGGGTTTTTTGCTAGAATACAGAAAGTCTTCACAGCTTCAAGTGGTTTAGATACTGAAAAGGAAGCAACACAAAGTGCACTTGTCTCTTGTTTTGTAAATAATTTAAAACCATCAATTAAAAAAGGGATTCTAGAGTACAACCCTACTTGGTCATGCAAACCGCTAACCGAAGTTTTACAATTGGCACAGTATTACGAAATGCTAGGTAAAAAGGAGTTGGAAAGTAAAAATAACAAATTAAAAGAGTTAAAAACTAAAGTTTTGATTCAGCAGGCAAACCAGTATAGCGGCAGAGGACAAAGAAGCAAGGGTAGAGGAAGAAGCCGTGGGGGCCCACAAAGGTCATTTTCTACTCCCCCTACACAGTATACCACCACAAATGAACAAGCACACACACAAGGATGCTTTAATTGTGGGGGTCAGGATCACTGGAGAGCTCAATGCCCACACCCCGTCAAGCAGTCACAAAGAGGGGGTGGGATGGGAAGATCAAGAGGCCGGGGAAGGAGCATGGGAAGAGATGGATATCAACAGCAAGGACGTGACTCACAACATGGCCCTACAGAGTATCCCCCCAACACAAATTTCTTTGATAATGAACAAATACCAAAAATGCAGGTGCATCACCCTTATGATGGAATATATCAGGAAGGGCCCCAAGGGGAATGGGACTATTATGCACAATAGGGGGGCCCGAGAGAGTTAATACAGAGGATGGTAATCCCTGTAGATCCCACTGGACCATATGTGAGGGGTAAGATTGAAGGTACACCTGTGGAATTACTAATATATACAGGGGCCACCAATTCCTCCTTGACCAAGAAAAAGTTTCCAGATTTTCCTCTCTCGGGAAAAATAAATAAGTCAGTGGGATTCACCAACATACTTGTAACAAGTCCAATTTCAGCACCCTTGAAATACAGTATAGGCCCAATTCAGGACACGCATTCATTCCTTATATCAGACAAATGTGCATTTAATTTGTTGGGATTGGACTTGCTAAAAAAGATGAATGCCTCTATTAAGTGCACTGCAGACGGAGTTTTCTTGGAAGCAGATGGACCAATGACAGAGGAAATGGGCAACTGTTTCCTATCAATAGGAATACAAAATATTGCCGCACAAATAATGGATCAGATAGATTCAAGGATATGGGCAAAACACAAAAATGACACAGGGAAAATGAACATCACACCTGTAACAATTACAGTCAAACAGAATGTAAAATTACCAAGAATACCACAGTACAAAATAGCTCCAGAGCGTCTAAAGGGATTGCAGGATATAATAGCTGACTTACTAAAAGAAGGGATTGTTAAAGAAATATCAGGCAGTCCTTGTAACAGCCATATTCTTCCGGTCTTAAAAAAGAGCGATGGAAATACTAAGGAAAAAAGCTACAGATTCATAGTTGATCTAAGAGAAATTAATAAAATAGTGGTGCCACAGTTCCCGGTTGTCCCAAATGTAGTATCAATATTGTCAACACTGTCACCAGAAATGGCATATTTTTCTGTGGTGGATTTGAAGAATGCCTTCTTCTCAATTCAAGTAGATGAAGGTAGCATGTACCTCTTTTCATTCTCTATAGGCGGGAGAACGTTCTGCTTCTGTAGGGTCCCTCAAGGGTTCACAGAAAGCCCGAGCATTTACAACCAGGCCTTGAAGAGAGAACTAGACACATTCAATTTATCACCTAACTCTGTGCTAATTCAATATATAGACGACCTGCTGCTTGGTAGCATCTCTGAGACACAATGTACAACAGACACCATTAATTTGTTGAATTTCTTAGCTGAACGTGGTCACAAAGTTTCATCAGAAAAGATACAATTTGTTCAACAGGAAGTATCCTACCTAGGACACATCCTGTCGAAAGGGCAGAGAAGATTGGATGATAAGCGCATTAAATTGATTCTACAGACACCAGTGCCACGCACCCAAAAACAGGTGCGAGCCTTTTTAGGCATGGCCAGTTATTGTCGACATTGGATTGCTAACTTCTCCTTGATTTAAAAACCCTTATTGGCCCAGACCCACAAGGACACGCCCGAACCCCTTCAGTGGTTGCCAGAACATGAACAAAGCTTCCTTGCCATTCGGCGAGCTCTCTGCTCTGCTCCTGCTTTAGGCCTACCAGACTATTCTAAGTCTTTCCAACTCTATGTTCATGAGTCTGACGGGAGTGCTCTTGGGGTTCTATGCCAGCAGTTTGGTGACCACAAAAGACCATGCGCATATTTCTCTGCCACCTTGGATACTGTAGCCAAGGCTTTACCTTCCTGTATACGTTCTGTTGCAGCAACTGCCTTAGCACTACAACGTGCAGAAAGCATAATAATGGGACATGAAGTTGATGTCTATGTTCCACATGCCGTAGAGCTGATACTAAATAAGACACGTACGCAGCACCTCACAAATGCCAGGCTCACGCAGTATGAGATCTGTTTATTTGCAGCACATGTGACACTTCACAAATGCAATGTGCTTAACCCTACCACTCTGTTACCTATTCCCACTGATGATCTAGTGGACTCAGACCATGATTGTATTTTGTTAAGTGAGGAGCAAACAAAAGGGAGAATTGACATGACAGATATACCCTATGCAGATGCAGAGGGAGAATTGTGGGTGGATGGTTCCTGCCTTAGAACAGAGGATGGAAATACATCAGCAGCCTATGCAGTTGTAACAAATAAAACTGTAGTTGAGTCCTGTAAGATACCTGAGTTGTCTGCACAAGCAGCAGAAGTTGTGGCACTCACACGAGCTTGTGAATTATCTGAAGGAAGATGTGTTAACATATATACAGACAGCCAATATGCCTTTAATGTGGCACATTCCTTTGGAAGACTCTGGAAGGAAAGAGGTTTCATTACCTCACAAGGCACAAAGATACAGCACAGAGTGCTTATCACCAAATTACTTAACTCCCTGGCACTTCCAAAGAAATTGGCCATAGTTAAATGCAGCGCTCACAAGAAAGTTACAGACAAGGTAGGCCAGGGAAATGCATTTGCTGACATAACAGCAAAACAGACAGCAAGAAATAATTCAGCACTAGTACTAACGGTCCAAGAATTGCCTGATGAAGTGAAGTCACTAGATCTAACAAGTGAAGGTATATGACTAATGCAACAAGGAGCAATAGCAGAAGAACAGATGGGTTGGTCAAAGGACGGGTCATTTGTTCAAGGATGTTGGATGAATGACGCCAAGGATAAATATATGTTACCAGACAGGATGGTCTACTCTATGTGTTTGGCCATGCATGGCCCGGCACATATATGCAGGGATGCGATTGTAAATTGCATGGACATATTCTGGGTGAACAAGAACATAAGAAAAATAGCACAGGAGATATGTCAAACATGTATGGTATGTGCACAGTACAATGTGGGTAAGACTGCTCCAGTACCCAAAGGCCACTTTCAGAAACCAACAATGCCATTTGAAGCCCTTCAAATAGACTATGTGGAGATGCCCCCTAAAATAAGTATAGGTATATCCTGGTGGTGGTGTGCATGTATTCAAAATGGATAGAGGCATATCCGGTGAAACACAATGATGCCATCTCAACAGCCAAGTGCCTGATAAAGGAGCTGATCCCACGTTTTGGGGTCCCAAAAACAATATTTTCAGACAATGGCAGTCACTTCTGTAATGAACTAATAAAGCTGACATGCAAAGCCTTGGGAATACAGCAGAAGCTTCACTGCGCCTATCATCCAGAGGCCGCTGGTGCAGTGGAAAGAAAAAATGGCGTGCTTAAGGCCAAGATAGCAAAAATATGTGCTGACACAAAATTGACCTGGATGGATGCCTTACCTATTGCCCTAATGAGCATGAGGAGCACACCAGATGCCAAGACCAAACTCAGTGCACACGAAATAGTCACTGGGTTGCCAATGGTAGCTTGGGGAGTTCCAGACAAAAATGCTCTGCCTATGATGACGAATTAACTGTTGAATGATTACTGCATGTCACTTACACGTACTCTTGCTTCTATCAACCAGCACGTGAAGGGAGCCCTTCCAGAGCCGCTGCAGGTCGAGGGGCACAAGTTCAAGCCCGGTGACTGGGTGCTCATCAAAGCATTCCAGAGGTCCAACTGTCTCCATGCTCGCTGGAAGGGACCGCAGCAGGTACTGCTCGCCACAAAGACAGCAGTGAAGTGCACCAACAACAAATCTTGGATTCACGCCAGCCACGTCAAGAGGGCACCTCCTGAGACTGCATCCAGCCAAGACCCAGGTCAGCAGCACATGCCAACACCAGAACTGATCAAAGAAGAAAAAAGGTACAATTTGAGGTCTACAAAGAAGAAGGAGATGAAATGTCAGTAATTCTGGTACCTGATCTTCTGCAGGAAATAGATGAAGTACTACTATTAGATATTATCCTAAAAGATATTTTGACAACAATTTTTGACTTTGACAATAGCAGTGAAGAAGACAACGAAGACGCACTCAGTTACCTTGAGGAAGTATTTAATCAGCTAGAATACCAACTAATGCGAGATTTAAATAGTATAGCATTACAAGAAGCCTTGAATAGAGTACTTTCTGACTGAGAAAATTCAACTAGGGTATATTGCACACTACCACCAGGAATAACAGCCTGTCTGCATAACAGGAAGAGACTACAACAATTCATCAGGGAAGTTCTTAGTAAAAAGTGGGCCAGTACAACGTTGAGTAGATGAACTGATACAGGAGGTATTTGCGAGTCCTCCTGTAACTGCATAGTGCCCGTGCCACTGCAGCAATTAGTAGATGAACTGATCCAGAAGGTATTTGCGGGTCCTTCTGTCACTGCGAGCACCCGTGCTGCTGCAGCAACCAGCAAAGGACTTGAACTGATCCAGAAGGTATTTGCGGGTCCTTCTGTCACTGCGAGCACCCGTGCTGCTGCAGCAACCAGCAAAGGACTTTTTCTAGATCATCAGGACAGCCAGCTTCAGAAAGATACATTTGGGGTGAGGTATAGTGGACACTCCTGTAAAACTAAATGTGGCTGCACTAACAATTGATATTCATGATCAAAGGGTCGTGTCTTACAAGAATTACATGCATATCTTTGGGAGGAGAGAAGTACCAAGAACAACTCAGAGATCATCTGAAATATTAACGAATAGCTGTTCGCAATATATTCTATACTACAGCCTCACCTTATATGTGTTTATGCTTTTTGTGTGTTTAGCTTATATTATAGTAAAGATTCATAGTGATAATTCACAACATAGTGTCATCAATAGCACTACATCCAATTAAAGAAAGTATAAGAATAGATAAGTATGGATAGGGAAAATACAGTTCTAAAAATGAAGAGAAAATGGTACAAGTCTAAAATGTGCATATCTGGGGTGATATTCTGTCTGTTATTACTAGCATTAATTACTGTATATCTATTAGATGTGTTCTATCCCATGGAAAAGTTGATCCCAACACCAACAACACCTGCTACAATACCTGCATACACTTTGTCACCTGAAGAAATAGCCCACAGAGAAGATATGCACCACAATTCCTTTGTGACTTTGTTGCATCATACCAATAAGATATTAACAAGGGGAGATTGCTGGATATGTTTGCAATTCCCAGCTTCTGTAGACCAAAGTTTGCCCCTGGTTCAAGTCCCACTACCGTTTGCAGCATCCTGTTATGCCATTTACATAACAATAGTAAAAATAGAACTGATAGCTGTTTTGCAGAATTTAAAGAAAAGTACTGCTGGTGCAGGGACAACTATGGCCCCACCTGCAGGAACATTATATAACAAATATATGGCAGATATTCTGACACTAGGGAACTGCACGGAAGTGATAGAACAAAATGCAACATTTCCCCTGTCTGACATCTTTACTCCGCTCTTTCCAAATAAGAATTCAAGCATTGGGATAGCAGGCCCATCAAAAGAGGCAAATAAGAATATACCATTTTTGAAGTTAAAATTAAGAAAACACAACGCAATAGGGAGTATATGTATTAAGAGTAATGGGACCTATCAGGTGGGCAATAGTACAAATTGTAACATGACATTTGAAATGACGGCCGGAAATATTAGCATTCCACTCTACGTAGGTGACTCAATTTATTTCATTTGTGGAGAGAAGGCTTATACATGGCTTCCAACAAATTGGGGTGGTTGTTGTCACCTAGGTTTTGTATTACCTGCTATAGCAATAAAAGACACAAAAGAAGTACGAAGGGACATGCAAAGACATGCACCACGGCGAGACAGGAGAAGTGTGGATCAAAGAGATACAGCATCACAGATAGCGGGTGACATATTTAAAGGAGTGATACCATGGATTGGTCCAGCTATCAACTCCAGGGATATACGTAGATTATCCAGGCTACTAGAAGCAACAATAAATGAAACAACAAGTATACTTGAAAATATTACAGTAGAGCTTCAAGCTGTGAGATTAGTTTCATTACAAAATAGAATGATTCTCGACATGATGCTAGCAGAAAGGGGAGGAGTCTGTGCAATTATAGGGGCGTCCTGTTGCACCTATGTCCCGGACTCCTCTGTTACTGTCAGGGAAGCAATAAAAAGATTGCATCATCTAGGTATAGAAGTACATCAGGATTCTGGTACATGGGATATAGGAGGTTCACTTTGGAGTTGGTTGACCGCATGGGGTTGGAAGATAGGAATGGTGTTCATAACAATTTTCCAATTAATAATAGGCTGTTGTCTATTAATTAATTGCCTGCCAATGTGCTGTCAACTATTGGGACAGCTGACAAAATGCCAAGTGAGGAAATTAAAGGAAAAAGAAAGAATGCTGATGCAAACAGTCACTACTGAGTTAATGAACATAGACATTTCTGACAATGATAAGACTGAACAATATAATTATTAAATTGTGATATGCTGCGTGAGGAAATTATTTTAAACTGAGGTTCAAAGGGTCGTTTTGTAAAAGATGAAAAATTAGTTGGCCCTTTGTTGAATGAAAATATTAAATTGAACCGTAGTTTATATTAATTTCTGTCTTCAACCTGCTTGCAATCAAAATGAGCCCACTAGTCATAATGAAATGTTGCTCCATGGTGCACAGCTGGTGCACAGAGGGTTAAATTAAGTTGTCTGAAATTCAGCTGAAACGAGAAAAGAATGGCAAGTGAACATGTACGTGCCCATTCTGCTGTAGCTCCAAGTTGTTTAATGATTCACTAGCTTTCAACCTATGTACAGAGCCAGTTCAGTCAGTTCAGCGAGCCCTTTCTAGGAATCGCTCGCTGACCTAGGACGTGACAAGTTTGGCCTGCCCTTGCCCGGTTAAGTGAAGAGGCAAAGTGTTTGCTCAGCACAGATAGCAAGTGCGTCATTTGTGTGGGAAAGCAGAAAACACGGGCCTCTGCTGATAGTAGATCAACATTGCACATTGACATTTCAAGATAACCGGCCAAGGCAAGGCTGAAAGTCAGGAGGTGGTGGTTTAAAGATTAACCTGTAGCTGCATGGTCAGGGTCAGATGCGTCGCAAATAATGTAAAATGTGAACGTAGACATATTTCTGAAATGCACCTTGATACTGTAATGTACACGTGGACCTAATTCTAGCATGGTCACACCATGATGTTATTGTTAATGATTAATGTATCCAGGTTCTGAAAATTGTATATAAGAACTGGCTTGCTTTCTGAAAAAACCAGATCACTTTGCAGTCCTGCAAATTGTCTCAGCTGCAGCTTTATTGGCAATAAAGCCACTTTCTTTTGAAACCTTGTATGTGCCCTTCTTCTTGTCCCTATTAATAAATTTCACGCTTTTACACTGGTTCGACTGGACGAGGGGTGGGAGTGACTTTAGGATATTTTGGATCTTTTGATCAAAAAATCTAGCCAGTTCATCACAGTGATTGTTAGAGGCATTGATAGAGCCGGAGGGTTCTGGTTTTTTGAGAAGTTGTTTAACAATTCATAGACTTGGTGTTGGAGATAGATTTCCGCCAGGGAGAGAGGCGAGGAGAAAAGAAGAAAGACTTTAAGGCGATACCTCCAAGATTTGACCGGGCTCGGTCAGACGGCGCTAGAACTTCAGAGACTCACTCTGGAGCCAAACCAATGCAAATTGGAGCAATAAGAGGCCCTTTGACCAAGGAAGAGAAGGAAAAAAGAAGGGCAAACAATCAATGTATGTACTGTGGATCCGGGAGCCATTTTGTTCGAGATTGCCCAAAGAAACCAAAGGGGACCTTCAAGCCGAAGGAAATTTAGCGGCACCACCTGCGGGAGAAGTTGAGCAGGTGGGTGTGATTCAAGAAATAACTCCACATGAACATCAAGTGGCAAATACGCTACAATCAGTGGCTCCGCATTTGGTTCTGACTATGGAAGTGAAATTCGGACAGACCATTTTAACGGAAGTGTCGGTTATGATTGATTCGGGAGCCACAGGAAATTTCTGCGATTTGAAAATTGCCGCCAAGGTTGGAATCCAGGCAATCCAAAAGGTAAAGAGCGAGCCTGTTCGTGCAGTGGATGGGACGAATCTTTCCTCGGGGCCAATCGTGAGCCACACGGAAATAATCCAATTGACGGCCAATGACGGACATCAGGAGAAGATTCAGTTTAATTTAATAGATGCTCCCCAGTTCCAACTAATTCTTGGCCTCCCGTGGCTAACGGAGCATAATCCTACGATCAACTGGAGCTCCAGAACCGTAGTTATGAATGCAAATTATTGTCAAGAGAATTGTTTCAATTCTGAGACCGGACGAGTGAAGGACAACCCAGCCTTGTCTTTGTGTTCCACTGGACATTCCATGTGTGTGATTAACATTCAGGAAATTCCCGAAGAAAATAAAGAACATTTACCACCACTTCGAGTTTATGACTGTAGGATAGAATTGGAGCCGGGATCAAACTTGCCATGCAGTTGTGTCTATGCCTTGACCGAGAAGGAGCACCAACATCTAAAGGAGTACCTAGATAAATATCTAGCCAATGGGTTCTTCCGGCCGTCCCAGTCACCTGTCTCGTCTCCCTTATTTTTCGTGCCAAAGAAGGAGGGAGAATTGCGGACGTGCATCGCCTACAGAGCCATCAACAAGATAAGAAGAACCGGTACCCCTTGCCATTGATTTCGGTGCTTCTGGACCAAGTGAAGGGAGCTCAAATCTACACAAAACTCGACCTGAAGGGAGCCTATCATCTAGTTCGAATGCGTGAAGGAGATGAGTGGAAGACCGCATTTCGGACTAGATCTCGGCTTTTTGAATATCAGGTGATGCCCTATGGACTGTGCAATGCCCCAGCAGCCTTTCAGCACTTCATCAACGACATCCTGAAAGAATTTATAGATCAATGTGCGATTGTGTACATAGACGATATCCTATTCTATTCCTCTGAAGTGGCAAAACATCACGAGCAAGTGAAAGGAGTGTTGCGGAAGCTGCAGGAGAATAAATTGTTTGTGAAGTTAGAAAAATGCGCGTTTGATGTATCACAGGTGGAGTTCTTGGGTTTCGTACTGTCGCCCTCCAGAATCTTGATGGATCAACGCAAGGTGGAAGCGGTGACGAACTGGGAGTCTCCGAGGAGCGTGAAGGAAGTCCAAAGTTTCATTGGATTCGCTAACTTCTACTGGAGATTTATCAGCGAGTTCTCCAGGAAGATGCTTCCCCTCACTAAACTATTGAGAAAAGGAACCAAGTTTGAGTGGTCGAGGGAGTCGGAGGAGGCCTTTCAATCCTTAAAAAAGGATTTCACCACGGCGCCAGTCTTGTTACATGCTGATTCGTCTGAGCCTTTTTATGTAGAGGCAGACGCATCGGATCAAGCAGTGGGAGGAGTATTATCGCAGCGACATAAGACCACTGGCCAACTGCACCCAGTCGCTTATCGATCTAGGAAGTTGACCCAAGCTGAGATAAATTATACAATCACAGAGAAGGAGTGGTTGGCCATTAAGGACGCCTTTAAAGAGTGGCAACACTAGTTGATGGGAGCTCGGCACCAAGTAACGGTGTTTACAGATCATCGCAATTTAAAGTTCCTGAAAACAGCCAGAACTCTTACCCCACGACAACTGAGATGGTCCTTGTATTTTGCGGACTATGATTTTGTGATCACGTTCCGTCCAGGAGTTCAAAATGGAAAGGCGGATCCTTGTCCAGAATTGGTACGGAGTTGCAGAAGACCGTCGCAGATATTCAGACAATCATTCCCAGTGACAAGATCATAGGAGCCACCACCTCCAAGGCTACA
Organism: Lissotriton vulgaris; assembly: GCF_964263255.1. Taxonomy (NCBI): domain Eukaryota; kingdom Metazoa; phylum Chordata; class Amphibia; order Caudata; family Salamandridae; genus Lissotriton; species Lissotriton vulgaris. Next base: position 156,388,511 of record NC_141697.1, on the reverse strand, counting down.
GGAATCGATTGCAGATGTTATGAGTCCGGAGGCCATGCAGAGTTGGGCGGAGAAGGAGGCCAGTAGAAAAATTATTCAACAAATGCCTTATCATCAGAATGCCTTGTACCTTCCGACCACTGAGTTGCAGCAGCAAGTAATGCATGAATGCCATGATGTCAAATTAGCTGGTCACAAAGGAGAAGCCAAGACGGAGGAAATAATTAAAAGACATTACTGGTGGCCTAAGATGACAACAGATATTGAGAAGTATGTTAAGTCCTGTGAGATCTGCGTGCAGGGGAAGTCTGAACGGCAGGCTCCAAAGGGGTTTTTGCAACCTCTACCCACACCTCCCCACCCATGGCACACAGTTACATTAGATCTTATCACCGATTTACCTATTAGTCAAGGGTACAACATCATCCTGGTGGTGGTGGATGCCTTTTCAAAGATGGCCCACTTTACTGTTCTGAAAGGGGTTCCTTCAGCCAAACAATTAGCTGCCCACTTTAGCTCCCAGATTGTCAAGATACATGGAATTCCGAAAATTGCCATCTCAGATAGGGGTTCCCAATTCGTGTCCCATTTTTGGAGGGCCTTTATGGAGGGTTTGGGAACAGAAGTTAGATTCTCCACTAGTTACCACCCTGAAACAGATGGTCAGACAGAAAGGGTGAACCAAGAGCTGGAACAATATCTGCGGCTGATCCTTTTTCAAAAGAGGAAGGTAATTGGTCGGATTATTTGTGGACAACGGAATTCGCTCACAATAGTGCAAAGAACAGTTCGACAGGGTATTCCCCCTTTTTCCTGAACTATGGCAGGCATCCAAATGCTACCATTCGACAAATGGAACAGCAGTTCCAGCAGTTAAGGAAGTTATGTCGCTCCTGCTTCAAATTCAGCAAAGAGCTGTAGATAATTTACGAGTAGCCAAAGAAAAGTATAAAAAATATGCTGATCGGAAGAGACGTGAAGGGCCATCCTTGGTTAAAGGAGATCAGGTTTGGTTGAGTACCAGAAATTTGAGATTGAAAGGAAACACAAAGTTTCAACCTCGATTTATCAGCCCTTATCCTATCGAAGAACAAATCAATCAGGTAACTTATCGACTAAAACTGCCACCCAAGTTGAAGATACACCCTGTCTTCCATGTTTCATTGTTAAAGAAGGCTCCTGTGAACCTGAGACACCAATCACCCCCGAAGTCAATTCAGTTATAAACAGGAACTGAGTACGAAGTAAAAGAAATTTTGGACTCCAAAAGATCAAGAGGGAAATTTTATTATTTGATTGACTGGAAGGGTTTTGGCCCAGAAGAGCGATCCTGGGAACAAGAGGAGGATGTACATGCACCTAGATTAATTAGATCTATTCATCAACGATTCCCCACCAAGCCAAGAAAGAGAGAACCTGCCTTGTTGGGGGGTACTGTCAGGACCCGAACCCTGGGTCCCATCCTCTATTACCCAACCATGACGCAAACTGGATGAAATGTGGCTAGAAATGCTTGGGTAAAGAAGGTGCGGACCTGGAGACTCAAGATGGCCGCCGCGGTGGCCCGGCAGATGCCCAGTAGGCGTTCTAGTCTCTCCGTCCCCAGCTGCATTGAGCTTATGTGCAGCACGAGGGCCTGACGGAATGCGCACTTCACTAGAAGAACCTGACTAGAGGAGTTCATTTTTCTAGAGATTCCTAATTTCCTGAATTAATGGTCATTTTCGGTAGCTGAGTCTTCTTCGAGACGCAATACTTGTGTAGAACTGAATCCAACTCGGAACTCGGCGCATAACCCAAGCGCGAGTTGCCGAGTAAACTTTGTAGAACGTTTTGAGTTAATTGCCACTCGTCAACAAGCCTGAGGAGAAGAGCAGCGAGCGTCGAGCGGTGAAAGGAGCAGTCAGCGCTTGGCTTGTTTCGGAAACTTCGGAGGGAGAAAAGCCCTATTGTCAAGTCTTGAGGAGAGGAGGTCACGCTGGAACTCAGACCCGTGGAGAGAAAAAGCTAAGTGAAAACTTATAGACTTTAGCGCTATAGTTTTTTATTAAGTTACTTACCTGTGTGGAAAGAAACCCGTACAGCTTCATTCCTGTAAAATATAAGAAAGATAAGAAGAGTTTGAAAAAACGGACATTACATAGTCCTGCAAGAGAAATGAAAATCTAATGTAAATATGTAACTACAATCCAAGGAACAACGAAGTATAAATAACTCTGCCAGCCTGAAAGAGACCATAAGAGGCAAGGGTTAGACATCCAAAAGAGCAGCTTCAGAATACAGAGAATTACTGAACCCCATTTAGAATAGAAACTCCACCATTAGTAAAGTAAGCGTACCTACTATGATTAATAGAAATAGTTAGTTAAGACTTCCTAGAGAGTTAAAATAATATTTTGTCTCTTCTTTACATCAGTGACAACTATAGAGGAGAATAGAATTGTTACCAATATTAGAAGAGGAGCTGAGGTCCAGCAACGCAAGGGTGGGTGAGAGAAGACTAAAGAGTAGATCTTAGTAGAGAGTAGGAGGTTAGGATTGTAATGATGTGTTATTATTTTTAGGTTTCCATCAAAACAAGGCAGCACCGAAGGTAGCTGACTGAGGGAGGCTACGCCGGACCAGTCTCTTCTCTGTTTGTTTTTGTGCAATTCCCCCGTCCCTTTAGGTAATGATGGGAGGTTCTGTGTAAAGACCTACCAGCATTGCTGAGAGGGATTTGGGTTCTAGCATCTCTGTTCCTGTGCAGGCGTTGGTAAGCCCTGAGTTATTTCGAGTTCTGACACATATATCAAGATATTGATACACGCTCCTCTCGATCTTTTCAGACTTCCTCAAAGAAATCGTAAAGAAGAGGACGGTCAGAACATAAAGAAGAGCACGTCAAGTCCAAAGACAAGAAACCTGCTCATCAAAGTAAAAAACAACAATTTTCAAGGAAGAAGGTAGCGAGTATTAAAATAAAACATGCCGAGAATCCTAAGGACACAACTGAAAAACGGAGAGTGGGCCCAGACAATGCTAGACAGCGCAGCAGAAGTGAGCATAGCTCGCAAGATCCTGATGAATCTTCTGGAGACAGTGGACACGAATGAATACATTCAAGTGGAAACTGCAGACACGCGAGTTAGCGTGCCCCATAAACTATATGAAATAACATTACGTATAGAGGGAGATAAAACTAGGAAAATTAAAGGTCTCTTTTGGAAGAACCTATCTAAAGGCTACGATATTATTCTAGCAGAAAAGGACTGGCCACCAGAGTTTGTCAGGGAGTGCCCACATGGCGAAGAAATGATTATGCCTGCCTTCTCAAATAACATTCCAATACATAAAAAATACACGCTTGCTAGAAAATGGGCAGTGGCCCAAGCCCCTGCATTATATAAAAATCATGTAGGATGGGATGAGGATTCTCCTCACCATAAAATCCAGTTAAAAAATCAACCTACTGCACAGAGGCAGTATCCGGTTAAGCAAGAAGCTAAAAAACAAGTAAAAGAAATTTTAGATCAACTTGAATATCAAGGGGTGATTGAAACTTGCACCTCACAAATGAACAATCCTTTGTTTCCTGTCTCCAAACCAGACGTGTCATATCGTCTAGTTTTGGACTACAGACATCTAAACTCCTGCTGTAAAACGTTTGCAGTACAAAATTCACACAGTGCAGCACTAATGAATAACATTGTGCGCAAAAAATATAAAACGACATTAGATATTTCATATGGTTTCTTCTGTCAAAACATAGCACCTGAAAGCGGATATTTGACCGCTTTCTCTAGCATGGGGACCCAAAACAATTTTGTCGTCTCCCACAGGGATTCAAGAACAGCCCAGGATTATTTTCAGCCAGGGTAACAGAATTACTACAAATATATGATGATGAGGCATTATCCTATGTCGATGACATCTATCTTACAGACGATGACCTGGAGACTCACTTGAAAAGAATGAACACCATAATGTAATGCCTCGATTCTCGATCCATTCCCCTCTCCTATATAACCAGCAATATTGCCTGTGCACGTTGCTTAGCGTTCTAGATTCTAGCCCCGGTTCCGTCCTATTGTGTCTTTGCCTGACTTCCGCTTTCGTCATTTCCTGTGTTTTGGGCGTTCTCCGTGTGTGGACGTTGTCCTCCGTACGCTCGGAATTGTGCTGAGGTGTGCCGGTGTCTGGTACTCGTCTCAAATTCCCTTCCCTGGTGCTCCGCTGTTGGGTTTGAGCTCCTCTCGACCCCGCAGCCGGGCGCTGCCTTGCTCATATCCATTTTCTTTCCCTGGTGCTCCGCTGTCGGGTTGGAGCTTCTCTCGACCCCGCAGCCGGGCGCTGCCTTGCACACATCCATTTCCCTTCCCTGGTGCTCCGCTGTCCGGTTGGAGTTCTCCAGCCATGCAGCCGGGCACTGCTGTCATATTGCCCTGTTCTCTGCCTGGTGCTTTGTTGGGTGGCTGGATTTTGTCCCATTGCCCAGCGGGTGTTGCCTATCATTTTATTACTTTTGAGTTTCGGTCCCCATTGTTCCGTGGGGTAACCGGAATACTTCCTGCTGTTTGGCTTGGCATTACAAGGTATTCACTTTGGCGGCTGAAGTCGCTCCTCGGCTACACTCTGATTCCTGAGAATATTGTACCTGGGAGTATTTGCGTGGACCACACCCCGGTGCAGTGTGTATTTACCACTCTTATCTTCTGAATCACGGTAACAGCGCGTTTACGCTATCTTTTGATTACTTTTCAATTGTGTTGGTTTATTTCCAATAAATTACAGTCTGACAATATTCCTAACACGAGTGCTACACACACCTCAGGAACAACCAGATACGTATGAAGAAAAGATCCTATAGCCTGTAGACTACTTGCCCTTCCTGGTGGCTCTCGCAGAACCTATTGGTGAGCCTGTTAATTCCTCATTCAGAATTGTGAGTAAATAGGTTGGAATATATATATATGCTTTGTTTGTCTGTTATACAGGTGTTACAAGAAACCATCCTATTACACCGACATAAAGAAGCCAAGTAGAACTACTCTGCATGCATCCCTCTATGTTTGCTACTAGCCGAGTATATCAAAGTGGTAGGTTAAATGTTGGTACTGCCATCATATGTCTTATAGCGTTAAGTCGCTAGTGCAGAAATGATCGTGTCCTTTCTTTACAGCCTATTTAACTCACAAAGATCCATTACTGTGGTGCCATTGTCAGAGAACTGTTTTATCCTACCCCCACCTTTCTTTGTTTTGTTTCCCTGTTTTCCCCTGGCATGCCACTCGATGCTCTAGAGTCTGATAGAGTCGAGAGGCCGTAGGGGAAGGCTGAGGACTATTCATCTGATTCCTGATGCTCCTGTGGAACGATCCAGCAAACCATTACACATAATACTTGGGTTCGCAGCTGAAGGGTACAAATTTAATTTTAAAAAATCACGAATTGCCCATCTAACTGTCCTATTTTTAGGATATGAATTATCGAGTGAAGGCAAAAGCCTAGCAGACAACTTCTTAGAGAAATGTGCTGTTCTCCAGGCTACAAAAACGCTGAAGAACTTACAATCAATACTGGGTTTTCTGAATTTCGGAAGAACATACATTCTAAATTATGCAGAAAGGGTTAAACCTCTCTACGAACTAATAAAACCTGATTTTAAACCAATTAATTGGACTCAAAAACACACAGAGATATTAAGATAATTACAGACAGATATATTGACTAAAACAAAACTGCAAACACGCGCAAATGAACGCAACCTTGTTATCCGAGTCATCCCAGGAAGATGCGGATTCACATACCTGACCTCTAATGAGGGAGAAACGGTACCAATAGCTTACAAATCAAATTTGTACACACAAGCTGAAATGAAATTCAGTTCAACTGAAAAAATTCTAACTGCGGTTCAGACTGCTGTAGCAAAATAAAGATCCCCAGCCCAAGGAAAAAGGATATCTGTTTTAACAGCAGTATCAGCCCTTGAGGCGGTAACAATACCAGGCAATCCTAATGCTAAAGCTCTAGATCCAAAATGGATAAAATGGGAAACTTCTCTTGCAACAGAAGGTGTGACACACGCATTTGATCTGAAAATGAAAAAACTAGAAAATCTGGAATATGAAAATGAATGTCCTCTGCCGATCGAAATTCTGCCTCTCGAACAGTACACCTGTGTAATCTACACGGATAGATTTGCACAACACTACGTTGTGGATAAACAGATTTGCAATGCTGCGTGTGCGATTGTTAAAGGTCGCTGGCGCTTAGGCAAATTCAGACCGATGGTCACTAAAACAGAATCACTCAGAAATTGTACAGCTCAGCGAGCTGAAATAAGATCTCTAAAGATGGCGCTTGAAAATGCGGATCGTGAATTCCCGACACTAATAGTGTGCGATTCGCATTACTGCGTCCGTTCTTACAATAATTCCATGCAGACCTGGATAAAAAACGGTTACAAAGATGAGACAGGTGCCACAATAAAGCATAAAAAACTATGGGAACAGGTAGTTCTTTTGCACAAAGAACTACAAAAGACTCACGTGATACATACGCAGAGTCTTCAACGTGATGGCGTTCACGTTGCAGGGAATTCATTGGCTTATAAAGCCACATCGGCGGCTGATCTCTCGGCTTCCGTAGCTACAAAAAAGTGTACGAAAAAACAAATAGATGGCGAACGCTGCTTGCAGTTAAAACCTCAATGGAAGGCAATTATGCGGCGTTACCTCTAAACTACCCACTCGATAATGCATACATAATTGATGCGAACTCCGTTCCGTTTGCTCAAATCCCTGGAGTAGGGGATAGAGTAATTCCAAACACAAACCGGGGGATCTTCTTGATACAAGAAGCACAAATTGGATTGGGTCTGAGGCACCAAGAGATCCTGTAATCTCTAATAGAATTACAATCTCAATACTGGTGGCCGGGGATGAGCGTAGAACTTTATAAATTTGCAATAAATTGTGAGGACTGCAACAGAGATCGCAGTTGTGAACCGGACCAGACACTAGCCCAGACACCACTATTAGACAGCATCAGGCTATCTATGCGCAGACATCCAGACGGAAAAATGCGGTCCCATAAATATTAAGACGAGATTCATTTGGATGTGGCCCCAGCGCTCAGCTGACGCCAGAACTGTTATAAAAGATTTGCGATTCTTTATCGGCACATACGCAATTGGCATGCTACATTCTGACCAGGGTCCTGCGTTTAGCTCTCGGGCTTACAAAGAGACCATGGGCAGCATGGGCATTGCATTGCGGTATTGTAGTCCATTCCATCCCGAGGGAAATGCGGTAGTGGAGAGAAAAAAACGGGACATAAAGCAATCTATAAAAGCGAGGGTATTAGGTTCAGGTGATGGGTGGGTCAAACATCTAATAAGTGTCCAACGTAGTCTTAATAATATGCAAAGAAATTCTCTAGGAGGTATCAGCCCGTATGAACTTTTATTTGGTACAAGAATGATTATTCAGGATTTAGATTGTCAAACTTCAGTGGTGCAACAAAAAGCTTTTGATATCAAAGATCGTTAGGCTGTTTTACAGGTCATAAAATGAAACAAGGAAATGTCTGAGTAACGAAAAGTTAAAGCCAACTACCACTGGAGAAAACCCACCTGTCCCAGCAAGACCTGTCTGGATTCCAAAGATTGGGGATCTGGTCAGAGAAAAGATCGCGGTAAAGAAGGAATTTGGGCCTTCTTACAGAAAAGCAGTACATGTTTTAGCTATCAGTGGAACAAGATCAGTTGTACTACCGCCCCTTGCTGGAAAAAAGGAGAACCGAGTTGTATCAATCGACCTGGTGAAACCACAACCATGTGGCCAATAATAAGTAGTAGGCCCAGTGGACTCCCAAGAAGTAGTAGAAGACCAAATCTTGCTACAATCCAAGATGTTCAAACTGAGAGACTAATCATATTTGACAAACCTGCAGTAATTAAAAAAAGACTATGCAACAAAGCCATGGAACTTGTGCCTTTTGAAACCCAAATTGCAACAATCCAACAAGAAACACCAGTCTACGACGATGTAGCCTCAAACTATACAAAAGTAACTAAAGAGAATGCAAAGATCAATGGAAATCCGGAAGCAATCCCACCAATTGACAGAACTGCATCTGGCTACTTTATCAACTTTGATGATTTTTCCGATGATCCAAGTGAACATGGAGACAAGCCAGAAACAAAAACATTCAAAGAAAAAGTCAAAGAACTCTTTTTTCAGCTCAAAGAAACATATCTAACTTCTCAATGGATTAAACTATGGATTGTGTTAGGTGTACTTTTCCTCCTTCTATGGCTCATCTTGGTTTTAAGTTTGGGTACATTTATTGATGGAAAATATAGTACAATGGACACAGCAAGTCAGAACATCAACTTGGTCCTGAAACCACACAGATCATCACACATTGAAAAACGAGAACTGTCATCAGTGAAAATCACAGTCATCCCTATACCTGGTGGTATAGCATGGGACAAAACTGACTTTGAAATTTATGGCCAGGTTGAGCTCTTGAAATTTCCACACCATTTTAAAATGTCATTGTGGAGAAGAAGTCGTCCCTACCTCTCCGGGGCGAAGTCCGAGACAGGGGTCCCTCCCCTCCACAACGGGTCGTACAGCGTCCCTTCCAAATCGGACTTCCCCTCTCTCTCTTCACCCACAGAAACCGGCAACAAACACCGAGACCGAAGAACCGGAAACAATCCCGCATGACCCCGGAAGTGAAGCACCAGTAGAGGAACCGGAAACGACCCCTTCCGAACCCGGAAGCGCTTCTACGGAAACCAGCCCGGAACAGAGAAAAGCCGTCTTGAAGGAAGGAGAGTTGTTCACACCAGCGGACTCGTGGCAGGAGACAGCGGTAGGCGTGGAACCCGTGACGGAGAGCGGAGCGGAGAAGCAGAACGGAGACGAGGACAAGGAAGAGGACGTCTGGACGGAAGACTGGTGGCGTCCTCAAGAGGTGGCTGGAGAGCGGCCGCAACATGGGAGAGAGTTGCGGCGGGGCACGTGAGTACACACTATCCTTTCTCCGTGTTCCCCCTGTACATAACTGTAAAATACTGTATAGAGACCCTCACGAGCACCCAGCACTATATATATATAGATAGAGAAGTATCACTGGCACTGTATAAACTCCTGAGCACTGATCCCTGACACACACAACACCCTCTTCCCATTCCCTTTCTTACTTGTCTTGTCCCATCCTACCCTACCGGTCCTTCCTCACGTTCGGTTTCCGATCCCTTCACTCCCCGGTGTAGGTGGAAGTACTCAATAGTCCTTGCTGTATTGGACTAACCCCTGTATTCTCTCTCCCCTGTATACCTCCGAGGAGTACCAGTGACCTGTATTCATCAAGACGACATCAGCCCAGCATAGGATCACACCCCACGGCGCCTAACCTTCATCCGAACTAACCCAGCCCTGCACTTCCACCCGGGAATCATTCATCCAGCTCTGTTACTAAAGACTGTTGTGCTCTACAAACTTCCAATAAAATCCACTCACCATAGCTCACTATATCCGGCCTCCCCGCCTGTTATTCCGGTCCGCCCAACCCACAACTCCACAGGTGGTGTCAGAAGTGGGATCAACCGGAAGCATGGAGGCCGCAGTCCAACAGCTCGCGGAGAGCCAGGAGCAGCTCGGGAGAATGATGGAACGTTTCCTCAAAACGGCCGAAGACGATCGGGGACAGCTGCATGATGTCCTGAAGGGCCAGGGCACCGCGCAGGATCAAGCCCTCGAGAAACTAACCACCGTCATGGGGCAACAAAGACCAGTAACTTCCCTGCCCTCCGTGGTCTTGCAAAAATATGTGTCGGGAGAAGACCCGACTATTTTTTCACAAATTTCGAACGCCTAGCCCAGGCCGCGGCATGGCCTGCCGACCGATGGGGCCACTACCTTGGTCCCCTGTTGACGGGTGAGCTGCAGGCAGCCTACCAACAGACCACCATCCAGGGCCAGACCCCATACAATGACATTAAAGCCTGCATTCTGGAGCGTCTGGGGATTGACGACGAAACATACAGGGTTCGTCTGCGTCAGGCAAAAGAAGGACCCCAGGAAACGCCTCGGGCTCTCTCGTTCCGTATACAGGACTTGGCTAATCGATGGTTGAAGCCCGCCACAGCCACCAAGGAAGACATCCTGTCGAAAATATACTTGGAGCAGTACTTAGTGTCCCTACATCCGACCACCCAGAAGTGGGTGCGACAACACGCCCGCCTAACTCTTGATAGTGCTGTGGAGATCGCCAGTGCCTACAGCAGAGCCCAGGAATCTCAGCGAACCAGGGATGAACCGTATCCTCGCATCCCACATGGCAGTCATCCCCGTCCCCAAAGACCACCTCCCGTGGCCAGAAAACCTGAACCCGTTCCATTGTTGCCATACCCTGTTATGCCTCGGCCCAACCCACCCTGACCTCAGTGTTATCACTGCGGTGGGTACGGACATATAGCTCGTATGTGTCCTCAAAAGGAAGAGCCCATGGACATAGGACTGGCCAGGAACTATGTCTGTCTCACCACTGAAGTTACCCCCCCCACCTTTTCGCTGTCCGGTACGGATTGATGGACACCGAATGATGGCGCTAGCCGATACGGGTTGTTGACACAGCGTTCTACGACCCCAGGAACTACCCCATCCTGTCGGACCAGTGACAGGCACAGTGGCTATCAAATGTGTCCACGGCGATACCAGGAGTTATCCGACGACCAGAGTACGTGTGCAACACCCCACAGATGAAGGAAGTATGTTAACTGTTGGTTTGGTACCCAATCTCCCTGAACAAGCCATCCTGGGTAGCGACTACAGTGGTCTCCCCCACCTCCTTCAGGACACTACAGTCTCCCTAAAGAAATGGTGGGCGGAAGCCCCTTTTCCTCATGTTTCTCCATCTGTAAACTCTCCGTCTAAACAGTGCAAGACCAAGAAGCAAAAGAAGAGAGAAAAAAGGGACTTTACCAGTGCCTACCCGGCTCAAGTAGACACCCATTCGTGGGAAACAGATAGGGAATTCCACGCAACCCAGCAAGAAGATCCTGTGTTGCAAGAAGCCTGGAACCGTGCCCTGGACAATGAGGACCCACTACAAGTAGGTCCTTACTTTTTCCGAAAGAATGGGCTTTTGTACAGAAAAGGGGGGACTCAGTTGGTTATCCCTGGATTGTTTCGGGACAAAGTACTGTTTCTCGCCCACAGCCACTTACTAGGAGGGCATTTTAGCGACGAAAAAACGGGACAAACGATCCTAGAGAAGTTCTATTGGCCGGGCGTACATGGGCAAATAAAACGGTTTTGCAGGGAGTGCCCGGTTTGCCAGAGAAACAGTCAGTATCGTCCCCGGAGGGTTCCTCTCCAAGCCCTCCCTCTTATTGATGTCCCTTTTTCCAGAGTGGGGATGGACCTTATAGGACCCTTACTACCCTCTAGGACTGGGTGTAGGTACGCTCTTGTGTTGGTGGACTATGCCACCCGGTTCCCGGAAGCCGTCCCATTGCGACAACCCACTACCCAAAACATAGCCAAGGCCCTCATCTCCATCTTCTCTAGAGTAGGATTTCCCCGCGAGATCTTAACAGATCAAGGGACGCCTTTTGTCTCCTCCCTCATGCGCCAAGTATGCGCCCATTTGGGTATCAAACAAATAAGAACCTCGACTTACCACCCCAGACCGACGGGTTGGTGGAGCGTTATAACGCTACCCTGAAAACCACCCTCAAGAAACTCTTGGGCCTCGAGAGCAAAAGGTGGGAGGAGATGCTTCCCCTTGCCATTTTCGCCATCCGCTGTAAGGTTCAAAGCAGTACCGGGTACTCACCATATGAGTTGTTGTATGGGCGAGCCCCCCGGACCCTGTTAGACATGGCTCGCGAGGCCTGGGAAGCTGAACCAGACCGAACCCGCCCCCTCCCCGAATATGTAGATAATCTCCAGACCCCTTTAGGACCAATCAGGGAGATCGTGAGACAGAACACGGTGGCAGCTCGGGTCACACAGAAACAGCAGTATGACAAAGGAACCAAGGCCCGCTCTTTTAACCCTGGGGACCTTGTGCTGTTACTCTTGACATCTTCCGACCATAAGCTATTAGGGCAGTGGCAGGGCCCCTTCCCCGTCATAAGACAGGTGACTCTTGTCACCTACGACATCGAAACGGACTCCACCAGAGGGATCACCCATATCTACCATATAAACCTCCTAAAAAAGTGGGAGGGGCCCCACCCGGTCCTGGTGAACACTCCATCCCTTCCTTTTGAAGGGTGCCTGGACTCAGACCTCCCTGAAAGGAACAAACAGGACCTCAGACAGTCCTTATCCTCCGTACAATCAGTGTTCTCGTCCCTACCGGGACACACCACCATAGTGGAGCATTCAATCCACACGGAACCGGGGAAAACAGTGAGACAAAGACCCTACCGTATCCCTGAAGCACGCAGAGCCATCATTAAAGAAGAGACGAACCAGATGCTGAAGATGGGCATCATAGAACCCTCCAGCAGCAGCTGGAATTCGCCCATTGTTCTAGTTCCTAAGCCCGATGGCTCTACTCAATTCTGCATCGATTTCAGAGAGGTGAACAAGATCTCTGCTTTTGATTCCTATCCCCTACCTCGCGTAGATGAGATGGTGGAGCGCATAGGCAAAGCCAAATATATAAGCACCCTTGACTTGTTGTCGTGCCTTGTAGGAGGATGTCTCGGAAACACCACAGAGTTGAAGCTCTTTCCTGACCTCCCCCACACCGGTTCACTCTACACCAATGAGATATGTATATACTTGGTGATAAGAGTTGATGCCAGTGCAAGGGACACAGGGAAACAAAACAAGGAAAGATGGGGAAGACACAGGAATCTGAAATCCGGGATGCAAAGAGAACTGGTCAGCACTCACTATCTCTTCAGAAACCCTCCTGTGAATAAAGAGAAAGTGATTAAGAGAGTGTTGTACTATATCTGTGATTTTGTATGTCATAAACAGAGATATTTGGTACCTGGCAATTTCTTGCAGTGCTTCTACCTGTACATGACTTCCCTTCTGTTGTCTTCACAGAAAGGTAGGTAGTGTGATACTTATAAAAGAAGATTCCTATAAGATAGGGATCATAGGTTATCAATCAGAGAGTGTCATAAGATTAGCTATATGTATCGGAATACGTAATAAAAGTACCTAATGTTTCCAGTGCCTTAAGAAGAATGACTCCCTGTTTCTCCACAAAAAGTAACTCCTGCATCTATGTATTAATTCCCTAGAGACATGAAAGATATTATCAGTATAGCTGTATACTCTCTATTTCACTTATAGACCTTTAGGGTAGCGCTAGTACCTGTCTTGTGTCAGCAAAAGAAGATATAGAAACAACCATGGTGCTCCAATTCCTATTCTCTGATGCTCCGATAAACAAATTAATAAACACCTCTGCAGCAAGTAAAACTCCAAACTAAGCTCTGCAAAGAGTGTTAGCTTACAATACAAGAAACAATAAAACCCCAGTGATGTCTCTACACTGGTTAGTAAACTCATCCGAGTTTTGCTCTACAAAAAGCCTTTGACCTACTCAAACACTCCCTGCTTTCCGAACCAGTGCTAATCAGCCCCAATTATACACAACCCTTCATCCTGCAGACAGACGCCTCCGATCAGGGATTGGGGGCAGTCCAGTCACAGAAAGATCCGACCGGGGTCGAAAAACCGATCCTGTATCTCAGCAGGAAGCTCTTCCCACGTGAACTGAACTATGCAGTTGTTGAAAAAGAGGCCCTACCAATTAAATGGGCTGTGGATAGTCTTCTGTACTACTTGGAGGGACGCAAGTTCCTCTTGTATACTGACCATGCCCCGCTAGAGTGGATGGCCCGCAACTGGGGCCACAACGACCGAGTCCTTCGATGGTTTCTCTCTCTACAGCCCTTTCGATTCAAAACGCTACACTGAAAGGGGCTGGAACAGGGCAATGCAGATTATCTCTCACGTTATCCACCTCCATCAAGCCCTACAAGAAAGACAGCTAGGGAAAGGGGATGTGGAGAAGAAGTCGTCCCTACCTCTCCGGGGCGACTTCCGAGACAGGGGTCCCTCCCCTCTCTTTCTTCACCCACAGAAACCGGCAACAAACACCGAGACCGAAGAACTGGAAACGATCCCGCATGACCCCGGAAGTGAAGCACCAGTAGAGGAACCGGAAACGACCCCTTCCGAACCCGGAAGCGCTTCTACGGAAACCAGCCCCGAACTAACCCTGCCCTGCACTTCCACCCGGGAATCATTCATCCAGCTCTGTTACTAAAGACTGTTGTGCTCTACAAACTTCCAATAAAATCCACTGACCATAGCTCACTATATCCGGCCTCCCCGCCTGTTATTCCGGTCCGCCCAACCCACAACTCCACAGTCATTAAGTGACTTTGTATCACCTAGTAGTTTCTCTGTTGATTGGGACTTTGAAAATATAAATATTAATAATATGATGTCAGATTTAGAAATGTCAGCAACATTTACTGCACATGATTATTTACAGGGTTCGTCGAGTTATGAGGAAATGTACTGTTTTAACCACTTTGGGCATCGTTATCTGCATAAATCTGCAAATCCAGGAAATACTTTCAGTTATAATCAATGGGAACATTGTCCAGCCCCGCCAAAAGGCAGCTCAAAGATCTTTTTTGAGAAATTCACATATTTCTCAGGGTTTAATGTCACTGATCCTGAAACATTCTATTTTAAAATATCAAACAAAACAGGGGTGAAAAACATGTTGACAAATACTAAACTGATTTATTCTAAAAAAATTATGAAAAAATGTCTACCTTTGGTTTTGAATTTTGGAAAAACACCATTGAGACAAAACCCATATGGGGAAGAAAAGAATGGCAGGTACAAGGTTTAGAAGCATTGTTCAGAGCCTGCATGATCCCAGAACAAATAATGTTTCTGAATGACACAATTCAGCAGACAACCTGTCTTGGTCTAGCCAAGATAAAAGATCTAAACAACCCGTCAATACCAAAGCCAATACCTGATAAAAACACCACTACAGATGAGGGGTTAGACGTGGCCTATATTTTAAAACAAAACAGAACACTTCTTGACTGGAAAAAATGGTTGATCTGGCCCAAAGACACTAATAACGGTCATGATAGATTCCTGAACAAAATACAGGGGTTCAAACAGAACAGGCCAGACCCAAGATATTCCCAAAGACAACATCCAGGGATAGTTACAACATACAGTGTAGGAAAATTATGCCTCGAGTGGCTACAGAGATCTACACTTCCCGAAATTAAGCAACACTTAACTTTACTTAAAGAAGGTGCTGACTTGCGAGATTTCATACTGGGACCTCGCAAACAGCGTCAAAAACGTTTCATATACGCCGGTATATACGCAGCATACAATGAAACTTGGAAATTAAATCAAATTGAAACTGCTGAAAAAATACGAGAAATGGATCGTATTAATTTGGAAAAAAAAATTTCTGTAGTGGACAATGGGTTAACGACTCTGTCCTCCAGGATCTATTCACTGGACAGCATTGTATGATCTGCAATTGATATAATAGAACAGGATATGATAATGTCACAACATGGTCAGTCCCAATTGCGTTCTATTGTACAGCTAGGCTGGACGTTACAAAATCTGCTTTCAGGTCACGTGCCATGGCGTCTAATCAACACAACGTCATTATTTTCTATCTTTAACCTTACTGATAGACAAATCTCGTTGGCACAGAAAGGAGCAGACTATACGGTGCTAAGCAATGAAAAACTTGAGAGATTAACATTGACAATGTCAGAAAGACCTGTCATTGAATGGATAATACATGGCACCATTACAATCCCGATAACGACTTTCCAGTTTCAATACTGCCAGAAGTATATACCAGCAGGCCTGTATGAAAGGTTGGGTAAAGGATACATCAAATCAACCTGGAATTTACCTTTTACTCATAGATGTTGGAGTGGCGGCAAGAAAGAGGTATTTCTTAGTGGTACTAATTGTAAAACATCACTGAGCGGTACACCCCTATGCGAAGGTATAAACTTGCATGGATCTTGCAAGGGTTCATCAAGCAACCTTTCATGTCATCTGCACGGCACTCCAGCTACACAAATAGAGCCCTTTTTCAGACAACTTTCCAACAGTAGCTACGTTATATTAAGTGACCACATCTGTTGTGGAATGGTGCCAGGAAAACCCTAACTCGTAACTGTAACGTCCAGGGTCATTTGCTGTATGCAAGTATTGTATCCAAACAGCAATCCAGACATGGAGGCAGCATTATGGCCTTCTGTGAATATCGCTTCTATTCGAATTGATACTTTAAGCAGAATGAAGTCTATTCTTTTACAGAAAACTGTGCCTTTAACCTCGTCCAAAGAGACATATGACCTGCAAGCTGCAAGGACAGCGGAAGAGATACATACACTTTTATCGACAAATTGCCCCGTGCATTTCGTAGAAATGTTAAGCCAAATTTTAAACATGTCAGATACCAGTGGCATCACACATGTATTTAAGACAATTTTTTCGGGACTGTTAGCACCCTTCGAGAAAGTCCTGGGCATCTTCCCGAATTTTGTGCACTCTCTTTTTGGTGGCCTGCTTCTTATTTTGGGACTCGTATCAGGAATTTTATTTTTGTTCCTCCTGCTCCGATATGGCAAGTCAAGCCGCAGACAAAACTCAGGCTTCGATGGAAGAAACGATCCTAGCAATACGATACCGAGACCGTATCACTAAGGTCCTCGGATTGGCCCGGCTAGGAGATCTGAATACAATCTGGTTTCTTTCGTTCAGACCGATCAGGCAAAATTGAATCTTACCTGTGCTTCGATGTCTGCTATGCGGAGAAGAATGCGTGTTGGACGTATGTCTTACACTAACATCAACAGTTGCGATGGATGTCGACACTTTGCTTTGTCCGGTAACGACTCATGCAACGTGTTGTCCCCAGGGGCTACTGATTCTGATGACGGCATTCGTTGAGATTTTACCATTACGAGTAGGTGGCGGTGGAGTACGAGATGAAAGCGGCAGCACACAGGTACAACCCTCTGTGAACATTGCTGATCTAAACACCCATGATGGCAATGCATCGCATATATGCACTATTTCTGATTTTTCAGCGTTGGCCCAACTTTCA
The DNA here is from genome assembly GCF_964263255.1 of Lissotriton vulgaris. Taxonomy (NCBI): domain Eukaryota; kingdom Metazoa; phylum Chordata; class Amphibia; order Caudata; family Salamandridae; genus Lissotriton; species Lissotriton vulgaris. The sequence continues at coordinate 156,371,375 of NC_141697.1, read as the reverse complement.
CCTACTGTTGTAGACAAATTTTTTGCTGGTCTAGCTGAGGTAATGTTCTCTCCTAACAACGAGAATAACAATTGAAATAGCGAGCACATAGCGTTCCCTGAACTCTGGAATCGGCCTGCGATTTTTATAAACAAAACTGCTAAAATCAATTGGAACTATATTTTTTACTTTTTCCTTCAAAGCAAAATTATTTTTCCCAACTTCCAAAATATTTACTTTTTTTGGCACATGGTACTCTGCTTAAAGTAGAACTATTCTTAAAGAACAGAACTTCTATTTTTAGAGAGTCTAGAGTCAATATTATGAATCAGCCTCTAGCACACTTACAATCTTGTATAAATATGTGACTAAATGGTCTCGACCTTCTCTTCTGTATTAAGAGCCATTTCATAAATGTGATTTATGTAATTCATTCAGCTGTCGGTTACATTTGCATTATCTGAATGATACCACTGCTTTAATGGGTACAGTATAATACTCATTTTCGTGTATCTATACCGTTTCAAATGCATTTAATGTATTTTGGGGTGGGATGAAGAAACACATGCATACCTATATGTTTATATATTGCTTAGTATTTAGTAATGATGGACATTATACGTGGAGTGGGTGTTGTGGTTTTATCTAGGACCCTAATTAAATATTTCATAATAGCCAATGCAAACCAAATGCGGCAAGGCTACTTCCTTAGGCTCCTAGAAACCACAACGAGTTCTTACAACATACCAAACCTCCAGCAACCTGGGAATTCCCCATGCTTTTGTTTTGATTTGTCCTAGTACTCCTGCGAGTACTGTAGGAACGACCCGTTCTTAGTGACATCTTTTTATTGACGTCTTATGTCCAACCTTACGTCAAACATGGCACCTTTCAGGTATAAATATATCAGCGTTTGCCTTTAAGCAACACAGGGTGGTGTGGAGCAGAGCGGCTATCTACTTATCCGAAGCCCAGCTGATGCGAGTGCCGAAGGAAGCCGTCCCTCCCATTTGACGCACTGAGAAAGACGCTGTCTTTTTCTCCTGCCGAGAAAATCCAGCCCCAGTGTTTCCAGTCACCCTTGCGAGTTGCTGGGAGATCGAGTCCTGAAAGCGAGATACAAGACCTCCTCCATTCTAAAACCAAGGTACGGAGCTGATTAGATCCCTAGAGGACTCTTGAGTCAGAATCTTGGCAAAACTAACTTAACTTAAACTGCAACTCATTTACTCCTTCCCACGTACTAGGCTTAGGTTAGGTACATCGGGGTAGGCGTATTTAGAAGCACTAGTTGAGTACGTTTAGTCAAACTATTACCGTTGTATGTAACTGTATATATTTTATACCTTTTAAGTATCACATGGCTCAGAAACCATATCAATGCTTTTACAGTAATATTTCATAATACTCCTTTTACTCTACGCACTTTACTTTATAACAAGTATTGCAATTGTGGCAATTCATTTCTCTTGCATGAGAAAGAAGACTGCTCAATAAATAACACCTTTTATTGAAAACGCCAGTCTCTCTATTTCTCTGCACTCTGGTGAAACTAAGTATGCACGATTGACTGAGTGAAATAGCTATCTATTGTTTTCACACGACTCTGGAAATATACTCCTTATTCTGGGGGAGCAAAGTTGTCATGTTTATGCGGTTGTCAGAAGCTGAATCCCTTCTTGTCTAATCAGGGAAGTTCACTCCTCCCTGTTCATTCGAGAAAGTTTCTAGTGACCTCTGAGCTAGCTGGCAAACCTAAATTAAGTCTAACATATTCAATAGAGACCTAGTCGACCTCAGTCCTACGTCTAAACTATTGTTTATGTTATTCCAATGCGCAGAGCCTATTGGGAAAATAGGAACTACACTACATGTATAGCCGCGACTCTAAGGGGAGTTGTAGTGCCAGGCATCTATAAGATTTAAAGCAGTAAAAGATTTTTTTGTTGCTGCCGACATAGCTCCCACCCCACGAAACGTGCCCCCGCTGCGGTCCAGCTCCCCATCCCATACCAAGTTTAGATCTCCCCCCACTATGAGGTCCGTACTCACTGGTACTACATGCTCCCGTAGAATCCCGCGCAGGAAAGCGTCTTGGCCCTGGTTTGGCGCATACACATTGCAAAGGATAAGTGTGCTGTGCCCTCTCCTGACCCCCACCTCAAGAAATCTGCCCTCAAAGTCCCGGACTACTTTAGTGTCACCCTGTGAAATGCCCGTCCGGCAGAGGATGGATAGGCCCGCTGTCTTGATGGCTGCTGAGGACCAAAACTGATGAGGGAAATGCGGGTGAGACATACGCTTTACGTCGTTCCTGAGGAGGTGTGTTTCTTGCAGGAAGATTATGTCTGGGTTCTGTAACAAGAGGTATCTCCATATCTGATTCCTTTTGTTGGGGGAATTGAGGTCCTTCACATCAAGAGTCAGGACTTTCAAACAGGGTACAGAAGTCATCGTCACCTATCGTCAGGTAGGGCCGCCGTCTCAGACAAGTGGTGTATCAGGCTAGGCATCCGCTGAGGACTCTCCCGGGGGTCCAAGTGCCCCCCCCCCCCCGCCAGGGAGGTGGGTAGGGAATGGAAAGAGGGGGGAAAGGTAGAGATGGTAGAAATAACTTAGATACTGTAACGGCCAACCTGGCCAACATATTCCTAGTCCAGTCTAGGGAATAGCCAGGCACTATGGCACAGGCTGTCCCGGAGATGTCACTCTCCCAGGAATAGGAGTGGTGGTCGGTCATCACGCTGAGAAATGTGTCAGAGACCCTGGAACGTGGCCCCAGGCCGCCGCTGCTGTAGTGGAGGCTAGGGGACCATCAGTGTGCCTGCTGGAGTATAGAGCAGCAGGGCGCATCGGCTACACATCAGCGGTTCAGAGCCCAACCCCGGCGCACAGGGGAAGCATCAAGCGTGCCCGTTAGAGTTAGGGCAGGTCGAGTGACATCAGCCATATGTAGATCTGGAGGCGATAGCCCTCCGTTGAGGCATCCTGCTCCTTGTAATACTTCTTGTTATCGGTGAAGCAATCTGCCACAGTCACTTGTGGATAGATGTCTGGAGTGACATGTCGCATTCCATGGTAGACGCAGCGTGCTTCGATAGACTCCAGAAGGCTCCCTGCAGGGTCCACCAAAGGAGCATCAGGGAAGTGTAGCATCCGAGCTGCCTCTCCACTAGTTCGCAGCACCACCCAATCAGAAAAGGAAAGAACCTTGTGACTCGAACTTCGTGAGCAAGAAACCTCCCCGAAACAAGTAACAGGCGTTCAAGCTATCAACACAGACTTCAGCTTAGAAATTAGAATGTGGACGTGCAGGAGATATGACTCCCGCCGGAGGCCATGCCCACTGAGGCGTATAATGCCTTCATTGCATGGTTTTGTTGTGGCCTGCTGCGAGTGGACATCTTTTAAGGAGCGTTATGATCCACTCCAGCCCCAACTGGGCCCGACCTTATGAGAGCATGCTCACAGGGCTTGTCAGTGGGGCAGCCAAGTAGGTGTAAAGTCGACAGTGGGGGTACATTCCAACATGGCGAGTATTATATTTGAGACGAGCAGCAATCAGGAAGTCCAGCTACTTCATGGCAGCCCTTTGTGAGCTCGAGGGTGAACAGCCTCTTTCCAAGAATTTGATGTGTTGGATTATGTCCTCCTTCTCTCGAGAAGAGCTGCTGCGACCCCTGGAGGAAGGGTGCCGAGAGTGGCGCACCAAGCTCCACTGTGGCTTTAGTGGGGTCAGGGTCTTGGTAGGCAGTCGGGAGGGGCTTGCCGGGGGAGAGTCCAGGATCGTGAGCAGTTGGGCCGCCTCGCTCCTTGGACTCCCACTGGAATATGAGGGCGAAGGGATGCCCCCATTGGTAGCGGATGTTGAGCTCCCGAAGCTTATCAGTGAAGGATCTAAAGTCTTTGCAGCGTCGAAGCGTCGTGGGGGCCAAGTCTTGGTATAACTGGAAGGGCACAGCATTTAACCGGATCTCAGGCTTGTCCCGAGCTGCCTTGAGGATTGCTTCCTTCTTGGTTTAAAAATGGACCCGAGTTAGGATGTCAGGAACAAGACCAGGTCTCCCCGGGGGTCGATTCACTCAGTGTGCACGGTCTAAGTCCGGCGATGCGGCCTCATCATCTCCCCTGATATCGCGGAGCAGGTCTGCCACAAAAGTCATGATATCAGCACCTTCTGCTCCAATCGGAACCCCCTGGAAGCGTATGTTGTTTTAACGCCCCCTATTTTCCAAATCCTCCTGTTTGACCCGCAACTCAATCTGCTTCTCCTCCAGAGTGGTCAACCGCTGCCATAGGTGCTCCTGATTCTCTGTACGAGCGTCCAGGGTTCTTTCAATGTCATCTACCCATTTGACGAACTCCCTCACATCTTTCCGAAGATCTTTGACGCAGGTCTAACCTAATTTCGCAAGGACCCTATTTCAGATATGAGTTCCTGCATGAAGAGCGACATGAAAGACTGTGTGACTGGCTCAAAAGGGCCCCCAGTCGCCAGTACCACTTCAGGAGCAGGGATTGGATTGGGTGTGTCCCCCGGGGCCATGGTTGCAGATGCAGACTCTTTAGGGGTTGCTGATGCGTCTTTCCCAGACTTTGATTGCGTCATGGTGGTATAGAAGGATTCCCTAATACGATAAAGAGGGTGTACACTGGAAATATTTATTGACCTGGCATTGCTACGGTCCCTACAAACTATGAAAAAACAAATAATAGCAATGGGTCAAAGACAACTCAAGCTATCTAGAAAACTGTGTATATGTGTTGGGATACAATCTATGAATCCAAGGTATTCAAGGTGAAAAATTGTGTTCCCATCAGATACCCAACCTCTACCGCCCTACATCATTTGGGATCCTTCACCCGAAGGAAGTGGAAACATGTCCACCATGGATTAGGTAGATTGTAGCCTAATCGTGTAGATGGATGCAGGGATGTGTTGAAAAGAAGAGTGGTATCAGGGGGTAATGATAAATAGCAGTGCAAATTAATGAAAGTGCTATGTGCAACAAACAAGTGAATGAATTAATATTGGGTTGCAGGAATGGAAAATGAATTTTAATAGGATCCTACCCACACCCAAGGTTAAAAAACAGTGCAAAGTAGTGTAACAAATAACTACTTAGATGTAATCGAGGTCGACATGTTTCTGCAGGATAATAGGGTCAAAAGATCCCTGACTGCTTCTTCAGGACCTTAACACAAGTTGCTACTGCTGATGAGTGTAATATAGTGATTTAGATTCATATCACCTGAAATCACCCGTCGAGATGATCAAGATAGTCATGGAATCATCATGGACGGACAAACACACAAAGAAAGACAAATACACAGTTAATGACGATAGCTTGAGAGAGGAGACAATTATCTCATGAGAATTATATGATTGCCAGATAATATTGGTCAATGGTTGCCTAATAATCAACCTGAGTTTTTGGTCAAATCAACCTTGATAAGACAAATAATAGCAATATATTCACTCACCCACTCTCTGGGGACTAAACTCTCCACCTCACCCGGCTACAGCTCAGGTACAAATGGAGCACCGCTCTATTGGAAAGAAAAGCGAAGAAAACACTATAGAAAGAGAAAGAGCTGGCAGGAGTTTAGGCTAGACACACCCTGTCCCTGATACGCATAGATCATGCATTTTTGGATTTACATATGGCGACCATTGTGGGCGCCTGCCTAAAGCAGCTATACGTGTAGGGAAAATTGGCTAGTATCAGAAGTATTGACAATAGATGTCATATCGTTACTAATACATTCTGATCATTTGGTGAACTATATGCGCTGCAAAAGAATTAGAGAAATGTAAAAAAGATCTGGCTAAATTCGCGATGGACAAGGTTTATCCATACACCAGCGACAATTTCCGCCCCACAAACCAAAAGGATGCACACAAGGGAGGATCTAACTATGGGAGCTCCAGCTCCGATGGTGCCTCCAGCGATTCGGATGGATCGAACACTAGCCAGTCACCATTCAAACAGCGGGGAAGAGGTGGCAACAGGAGAGGGTGGAGAGGGTATAATCAGGCCTTCTCCCAACCGCAATTTCCACCTTGGTGGCAGCCCTCACCGTGGGGACAACAACCCCCCTTCCCACCAATGATGAATCCCTATGGTCCGCCTCAATTCTATGGAGACTACAACCAACAGTCTTTTTTAGGCGGGGGCAGGAGAAGCCGGGGCCGTCAGAGAACTCCCAGGCAAGGACAGGTTCGCTGGAACGTACCACCCCAGACCATGGATCTGAGGAGTGGGAAGAAGATCCCACAAGATCAAACAGCAACCGCCGCGGGACCAGTCTAGTCATCAACTTGAGCTCACAAGAACTAACAGAGACTCAAGAACTAGTACTGAATAAAGGCCTTGGTTTCGTTTCCACGAACCACACAGATCCTTTCCAAGCACAAATTGAAATAAGCAAACTCTACAGAAAGATCAGACTCCACTTTTTGTTTGCAAATAAGACAACCGAGATGACACAAACCAGTCTCAATGTTAACACAGGGTTGAAGAAACCTTCGAATTTCAATCCCACCACGTTAGGTCAGCCCCCAAAGGTTCTTACCTTTGAAGAGGCTGTTAACCATGACATACGGGAACTCTTTGAATCCAGGCAAAGGACTTTTTCTAATCTATCCAGAAATGAACAAAATGCCATCAAAGAATTGACAGAGAATCCCCTCATTGTAATAAAATCAGCAGACAAGGGGGGAGGGGTGGTCATCCTTGATGTAGAAACCTACCGTAATGAGTGCTTGCGACAACTCAATGATACACGATCCTATAAAAAACTCAAAGAAGATCCTACAGCTAGACTTACTAACATCATAGGTCACATCGTGGAAGAAGCCCTTGCGGAAGGATGGCTTACGCCCAAAGAGGGACAATACCTCCGAGTATCCAATCCTGTCATTCCTTACTTTTACCAGCTACCAAAAATACACAAGGCCCAACGCCCTCCACCGGGTCGTCCCATAATATCTGGGATAGGTTCACTTCTGGAACCGTTGTCGACCTTTGTCGATGTGTTCCTTCAACCGATGGTACAGGAAATGCCGACCTTTTTGAAGGACACGAAAGATGTCTTAAGATTGTTACCCGACATTGAATACGACATGAACACTGACCTATTGGTGTAATTCGATGTCGAAAGTTTATACACATCTATACCTCAAACAGAGACATTACAAGTGATAGAGGAGTTATTACTCATAAGGGATTTGAATTCCATAACTCCGGTCAGATTCATTATGACATTGGCGACACTGGCCATGACAGAAAACTTTTTTGCCTTTGAAGACTCCCTATATTTACAGATTAGCGGGACTAGTATGGGCAGCGTTTTTGCCCCTAGTCTCGCTAATCTGTACGTGCACCAATTCGAACAGGAGCATGTGCTCGCAGACACCAACCCCCACCTTGGGTGTCTGCGAGCCTGGAAACGCTACATCGACGATATTTTCGTGGTGTGGCGGGGAGACGAGATCCAACTCAAGGAGTTCCATGAGTGGCTCAATCAGAGGAATCGCTACCTGAAATTCACTATGGAATATAACACCTGTCAATTGGCCTTTTTAGACTTATTGATTAAAGGCACACCCAACGGCCTCATCTCAGAACTTTACCAGAAACCAATGGCCCGCAATTCTTTGCTTAACTATAACAGCTGCCATCCCAAGTCCCTACGGGACAATTTGCCTTATGGGCAACTTTTGCGCATACAGAGAAACTGTACGAATAAATGTTCCTTTGAAACACATGCGAAGAGCCTGACACAAGATTTATTGGACAAAGACTATCCAAAAAAACTGATACATCAGTCCAAAAAACGAGCGGCGAACAACAACAGAGCCAGCCTATTAGAAATAATGCCCCCCACAGAGAAAACTGAACGTATGACATGTGTCACAACATTCGGCACACTGTCAAATCACATCTCTAAAATCATCAAAAAGCACTGGGGTATCCTAAACACTGGGAAAGATAAATTGCCTGTTCCCCTCTTTGCTTTTAAAAGGGGACAAAATCTAAAGGACAAATTGGTCCATACAAGACCGAAAATGGTACTTTCAAGAACCACAGGCACCCTTTGGGAGATGCCCGCAGTTACCGGACATCATCCGTGTGGACAGTGTGCAGCATGCCCTCAAACTTGTAAATCTACCCAGATCAACATCGGTACAGAACGACCATGGGAACAACGTAGGTTTACGAATTGCAACAGTTCGAACCTAATCTATTTAATCAGTTGCCCCTGTGAGAAAAAGTAAGTGGGCATGACCACCAGAAAAATAAAAACAAGGATATCAGAGCACAAGAGCTCAATACGTTGTAACAAGCAGGCTACGAGATTGACAAAGCATTTCTTAGCAGCCCACCATGCTCCCACAGATTTACACTGGACAGTGTTAGAACAACCTATGATACCCAAACAAATCTCTGACATTAGCACCTTCCTACATAGAAGAGAACAAAGGTGGGTGTTTAAATTACAAACTGATAAAACGGGTCTTAATGAAGACATCCCGTGGTTGTCATTGTAGATATCTCGCCAATTGGGTGTTCATATGTCGCGAACCAGAGTTACATCTATCTGTGGGAGGATGACCCCAGTTTTCTGTTCTACTGGAGGCATTAATAAATCTAATAACATCATGATATTCAGCTTGTACCAGTTTATAAACACCGGTTTAAATAATAACAATAAAAAATAAAAGACTCACGGCAGACAAACGTCCTTAGTGTTTCTTTTATTTTCATCTATGTGTCTGTAACAACCACATGGATAAACTACGATCCCCAGCAGCCCCGGGGAATTAGAGCACGTAACAACACGTAGTCATGTGATTTTTCTCGTAACCCGTGAAAGAAAGTTTAAATATCCGCTTCCTGTCCGTTTAGGTACCTCCCACATGACAGCCTAGACGGATGTCAGGAGTACCGACGGACAGGTATGCACTTTCGAGACAGTACAGGACTAACTTAGTGGGCTCGTTATACAAGCAGTCGGTGTTTCGCTTTTTGCATGAGTCATTGTGACAAACCACTCTCACTACAGCTCTTTTGCAGCGCATATAGTTCACCAAATGATCAGAATGTATTAGTAACAATATGACATCTATTGTCAATACTTCTGATACTAGCCAATTTTCCCTACACGTATAGCTGCTTTAGGCAGGCGCCCACGATGGTCGCCATATGTAAATCCAAAAATGCATGATCTATGTGTATCAGGGACAGGGTGTGTCTAGCCTAAACTCCTGCCAGCTCTTCCTCTTTCTATAGTGTTTTCTTCGCTTTTCTTTCCAATAGAGCGGTGCTCCATTTGTACCTGAGCTGTAGCCGGGTGAGGTGGAGAGTTTAGTCCCCAGAGAGTGGGTGAGTGAATATATTGCTATTATTTGTCTTATCAAGGCTGATTTGACCAAAAACTCAGGTTGATTATTAGGCAACCATTGACCAATATTATCTGGCAATCATATAATTCTCATGAGATAATTGTCTCCTCTCTCGAGCTATCGTCATTAACTGTGTATTTTTCTTTCTTTGTGGGTTTGTCCGTCCATGATGATTCCATGACTATCTTGATCATCTCGACGGGTGATTACAGGTGATATGAATCTAAATCACTATATTACACTCATCAGCAGTAGCAACTTGTGTTAAGGTCCTGAAGAAGCAGTCAGGGATCTTTTGACCCTATTATCCTGCAGAAACATGTTGACCTCGATTACATCTAAGTAGTTATTTGTTACACTACTTTCCACTGTTTTTTAACCTTGGGTGTGGGTAGGATCCTATTAAAATTCATTTTCCATTCCTGCAACCCAATATTAATTCATTCACTTGTTTGTTGCATATAGCACTTTCATTAATTTGCACCGCTATTTATCATTACCCCCTGATACCACTCTTCTTTTCAACACATCCCTGCATCCTTCTACACGATTAGGCTACAAGCTACCTAATCCATGGTGGACATGTTTCCACTTCCTTCGGGTGAAGGATCCCAAATGATGTTGGGCGGTAGAGGTTGGGTATCTGATGGGAACACAATTTTTCACCTTGAATACCTTGGATTCATAGATTGTATCCCAACACATATATACAGTTTTCTAGATAGCTTGAGTTGTCTTTGACCCATTGCTATTATTTGTTTTTTCACGGTATAGAAGGATTGTCTTGCCGCTGTGGACCCGTCCGGGGACACCACCTCGACAGAAGCTGCTACCAATCCAATAAATCGGCGTGCCCCACTATACAGCCCTACACACAAGATGATGGACGGAATGTTGCACAATGGCAAAACATTCACCCCCAGTCACAGATCTGAGTTTAATCCATCGTTATTTTGATCACCAAGCCACCCCAGTTCAGACATGTCCATATGCAAATCAGTCTTGACCCTGTGCCTCATGGGAACAGTCCAGCCCGATCTGCCAAGCCATGTCTTTCCTGGACCGGAATAAAGCATCCTAGGACCGGTTTCTGGCTATCAACCATCTTCAGCCAGGATAGCTTGACTCCAGTGGCTTAGTGAGCAAGGGACCCATGTCTGGGCATACTCATCCCATATAGGGTGAACAGCAAAACTCACAAGATAATGGACGGAATGTTGCACAATGGCAAAACATTCACCCCCAGTCACAGATCTGGGTTTAATCCATTGTTATTTTGCTCACCAAGCCACCCCAGTTCAGACATGGCCATATGCAAATCAGTCTTGACCCTGTGCCTCATGGGAACAGTCCAGACCGAACTGCCAAGCCATGTCTACCCTGGACCGGAATCAAGCATCCTAGGACCGGTTTCTAGCTATGGGACACATTTTTACGTTCTCGAAAAAATATGACGCCATAAAAGCAAGCAAAACGTTCAAGCCTGTCCCTCCTCCTCGACCATCTACTTCTAAAACCGTGCCTGGCTTAGCCCAAGAAGACAACACCTCCGAATCCAATCTCAGTTCCAGTATGAATAGTGACACGGACTTCAATACTTCGCAGGTTGAACCCCAGTTGGGGTTTACCAGGCTTTCGCTGGCCCAGGAGGTGGAGTGTCTACGGAAGGACAGACGCGAGACTCTTCGCCCCAGGGTACCAGCACTACAAAAAGTAAAAGCCGCAACGCCAAGCGCTACGAACGCCGAAAATCCAACTCAAGGAACAAGTATATAAAAAAAGAAGAAATTCAACAGGCGTTGGAACAAGAAGTAAGCGATTCATCGGCAATAGCAGGTACTGCCCTCTCTGTGTTAAACCTTACCAATACTGTATTCTCTGCATCTGAACTACGTATTTTATCGATGGGACTAACTTATTGTCCTCCTAGTGACTACAATTATGCTAACACTAGGATAGATTTGTTCAAATTTGTCCGTAAATTGAAGCTACAAAAACATTATGCTGGGAGTAAAACACGGACAATAGGGGCGCGAGTAGAAACAGATAACCAAGGGCTCCCGTGAGTCATGGAGCTGACGAGCTCGTGGTTGATGCCCTGCGCGCCAGTGAGCGGTACCAGACCTGAGATGATTTCGGCAACCTATCCAGCAAACCCCTAAAACTAGTCTGTAATCTCTACTGACGAAGGTTAATGAACCTGAAACACCGGTGTCTAGAGATCAGCACATTTGCGCCAACCATGGCGATACACTCGATAACACTATTACGAGGCAAACTACCAGAGACTGCATTACCCAGAATGCCAGGGGCGACCCTTGCTTGAAAGGTCAGCAGTGTGCTCCCAGACCTGCTGTTTTCTTCAAATGGACTCCCGTGAGTCATGGAGCTGACGAGCTTGTGGTTGATGCCCTGCCTGCGCGCCAGTGAGCGGTACCAGACCTGAGATGATTTCGGCAACCTATCCAGCAAACCCCTAAAACTAGTCTGTAATCTCTACTGACGAAGGTTAATGAACCTGAAACACCGGTGTCTAGAGATCAGCACATTTGCGCCAACCATGGCGAAACACTCGATAACACTACTACGAGGCAAACTACCAGAGACTGCATTACCCAGAATGCCAGGGGCGACCCTTGCTTGATAGGTCAGCGGTGTGCTCCCAGACCTGCTGTTTTCTTCAGATAACCAAGGGCTCTTGGCGCGTGATGCCCCATTGTTACATGACATGGAGTCCCTCAGATTTGAACAATCAACATCACAGAGCACACCTGCACAGCCGAATACCAACTTATTGGGCTTCACTAACTTTAAACCACGTTCAACATATACTCCTGTTATGGTATATGACAATATAGACATTTTCCATGAGGCGGTTATCAAAGACATCAAGGTGCTGTATACCAAAATGCTCAAAACCAAGCAACACAAATACCAGCAGAACGATCAATACTTAAAACTGGTTAGAAAGATACAGCAAAATGACAATATCATTGTCAGACAGTCAGATAAAGGGGGCAATATTGTACTGTGGCCCAGACAACTCTATCTGTACGAAGCCCTCTCCCAACTGAACAATCCTGATTGCTATAGACACTGTGATGTGGTGGCAGTGAGAAAAGCCCAGACAGACTTCTACTCCTTGTTGATGGGGTGGCGGTCATATGGGCTCATCAGTATGGATGAACTGACATTTTTGAAAAATGACCACCCCATCACGCCTGTTCTGTACCTGATCCCAAAAATTCATAAGAATCCAGCTAAACCTCCTGGCAGACCGATTATTGCAGCCTGCGGGGGATTATTGGAGAATGCAACAATTTATATGGACTCATTCTTACAAGAACATGTGCAGAATCTACCATCTTTTGACCAAGATTCCAATGATTTCCTCTGCAAAATTAAGGATATCGAATGGGATCCAAACTGGTGGCTGATAACGTTAGATGTAACATCATTGTACACCAGTATTGTCCACCAGGATGGCATTAGAGCTATTGAATTTTATTTGCGACAGAGACCTTTAATCATGTCAGAACACAATCGGATGATTTTATCTATGATTACGTTTTGTCTGAATCATAATTTCTTCATGTTCAACAACCAGTATTACCAGCAAGTCAGGGGTGTAGCCATGGGGGCCTGTTTCTCTCCCAGTTATGCCTGTCTGCATATGGGCTATTGGGAGAGACAGGTCCTCTATGGTGAGCACGCAGACATTGCTGTCAGTTCTATTGTTCAGTGGTATCGTTATATTGACGATGTGTTCTTAATTTGGCGTGGTACACTAACACAAGCTGAGCAATTTATTGGCACTCTCAACTGCAATAATTACAATCTGGCGTTTACATCAGACATTAGCCAATCGCAGGTACACTTTCTTGACATCACCATTGAGATTAGCGAGGGGAAGCTACAAACCAAACTATACAGGAAGCCAACGGCAGGGAACACTGTGCTCCATGCCAGCAGCCATCACCCCGCCCATCTCATTCGAAGCATCCCCTATGGGGAGATGCTCCGAATTAGATGACTGTGCAGTACTGATGCACAATGTAGCCAAGCACAGGAGGCCAGTAAAATTAGATTCTTGGCCAGGGGCTACAAGGCGGGCGAAATTGATAAGGCTATGCGTAAGGCAAATGCTTCACCTCGCAATCTGACCCTGGAACGCAAGCAAAAACCCAAACCTGTGGCAACTCAAGAACAATCTGTGAGATTGATTTGGGCTTACAATTGGCAACATGGCGCACTCAGAAAAACTGTAATGAAATATTGGGATCTAATCAGATGTGACCCTGTTATAGGAGGAAAAATGCGGGCCAAGCCTTCAATCACCTTCAGGAAAGCATATTCCATGCAGGATGCCCTGGTCAAACCCCATCGTGTAACAAGTCTAACCCCCGCCCCTCAACACCAAACATACCGCAAGGAGCATGAGCATCGATGACACTAAAAGAGAAGAAAGACTAAAGGGCCATAGAAACAAATACTAATCTAACACCCATCCTGCAACCCTCCACCCTGCACACCAGCAGAAGGCCATGGCCTACCCCCCCAGCCGCGTGCCTGTCGCCCTAATAGAACCCGAAATATAGAAGATAGGGGAAAGAAGAAAAGAAGAGAAAATAAGCGGAGGAGGTCCCTCATCGTGCTGCCCGGCCCCACCCTTCACCCCTACACCTCGGAAATCCCAAAAAGGAAATAATACCATAATGAAGAATAACAAATCCCAAGCACAATAACAATGAAATATCAATCGAATATACCCACTGCACCGTCTGCCAGTAATGAAGCCAATAAACCGTGAGCCACCTCATCCCTGACCCTGTCTGGCAGTAGTACCGCCAGAAGTCCTCTCGTTAATCAATGTAAAGCAGTCCTGAGGGTCCAAACAGTATGGATGGGCCCGGACGGGGCGTAGCCATTAAAGAGCATAGTAATCCAAATCCATCCAAATATAGACAGCAAAGATCAGGCAACATCAACGCCGGTCCCATGAACCTCCCAAAGCTGACAGATAATAACACCATCCAGGAGAGGAGAGTCACACAGTCCGGCCATCGCCGCGACACAACCAGGCCAGTCCAAGAAGGAAAACAGCGCTACACCCCCAGCCGCCAGCCGGACATGTGTCCCAAGGATACCTCCACACGTGCAATCAAGTCGGCCCGCGCGGGCACGAGAGCCCGGTCCTCAAGCGGCCCTCGGTGCCCCCGAGGAGCCGAAACCTCCTCCATGGACTCAGTAGCAAGTTCCTCGGCAGACCCCTGGAATAGGACCGTGGCCGCCATAGATGACGAAACAGCAATGGCGTCCATCCTTGCACCCAGGTCTCGGACATGGCAATCCATGGTCTCGTGCAAAACTGTTAGGGCAGCCAACACGTCCTTGGCTATGCCCGGGCAACAAAATTTGGGGAGGGGGCTGAAGTCATGCGCCCCCTCCGATCCTGTGCCACCACACTGCCCCCCAAGGGTCACTGACAAGCGGATCGGGTCTTCACCGCTAGCAGCGGTCCTTCATATCATCGACACCCACCGGCAGGCTCCCCACCGCCATCAACGGCCGTTGGTGCTGCAGCTGTGGCCGGAGGCCCCGCCGAATCAACGCCCCGGTCTCATCATCGCGTGGGCCGCAGAGCAGTCGGGGATAGTTCCCAGGATCGGCTGCACGCAGGAGCTCCGGGAGCAAACGGTAGGTGCTCGTTTTCCTTCCTGTATCAAAGTATTCCTTCGTGGCTCAGGATAGTCGTCAGGATAGACGTGTGGGGCGAAAGGGCTCGCGGAGCCGAGCGACTATGCGGCCATTTCGAATGCCTGCTTGGCTCCTCCCCCAACAGTGCATTAGTGAAATACTATACTATTGATTCTGTGGGCCCCCTGAGAAGAGGAGGAGATAGAGAGGGAACCCTGAGAAAGTTAGATACCAGGTACATCCTAGAGATGGACAGTAAAACCCCAGGAGGTCTCAACTCTACAGAGGATTTTTATACCTGCCTTTGAACCTCTCTCCCCTCTTTCTTGATCTATGAGCACAGATGTACCAAACTCCATGGGCTCAACTCATGATAGATTCTAGAAAAGTGTACATAGGGTCAGCATACTGTTATAACATCATAGGCCCTAAGTCTGATAAGCAATGTGGACACAGCAGCTAAACACCTTAGCCTAGGATTAGGCTATGCTCTAAAAATGAAAATCTATACTACTATAATAAAGGAAGAACTTTCAGCCTTTGAGGCGGGTAAACTTGGGAACCACAGCGCCAATCCACACACCCGATAAACCGTTGGAATCTTCAGATGGTTATAGGCTATATAAATGTAAAAAAAAAGTTATTTAAAAAATTTACAGTAAAAAAAAAGTAGTCCCTCCGAAGTAGCAACGCCGCGACGTGCGTGCTCATGTCAGGAGCGCGGGGAGGAGCGGCGTCCAGGAGCGCGACGAGGAGCGGCGGACATGGCGCGGGGGAGGAGCGGTGACATGA
This sequence comes from Lissotriton vulgaris, assembly GCF_964263255.1. NCBI lineage: Eukaryota > Metazoa > Chordata > Amphibia > Caudata > Salamandridae > Lissotriton > Lissotriton vulgaris. Next base: position 156,355,498 of record NC_141697.1, on the reverse strand, counting down.
GGAGCAGCGGACAGGCCAGCGGCAGTGCGAGCAGCGGACAGGCTGGAGGAGCGGCAGCTGAGGTAAGGGAGTGGAGGACATGACGCGGGGGAGGAGCGGTGACGTGAGGAGCAGCGGACAGGCCAGCGGCGGTGTGAGCAGCGAACAGGCGGGAGGAGCGGCGGCTGAGGTAAGGGGACCAATGTCGGGGCCGGCGGGGGTCGAAGCAGGCAGCGGTCGGGACAGGCAGGGGACGGGACGGGCGGGGGCCCGTGCTGCTGGACAATGTCGGGGCGGGCGGGGGTCGGGGAAGCCTGTTGCTACCGGACAAGGTCGGGACGGGCTGCTAGTATGTAATAAAGAAAACACATTTTTATGACACTTATCACTATGCACTGTCATTCTGGTTACAATATCATATGCTCTCTGTTAAGGCTAGTTAAGAGATGATATTACCATTTCATTGTTAACATCGGACGCTGCGATAATGTATTTAGACTCATATTATCTCCTCCATGGCATAGATACAACAGCATGTGCTGATTATCACCAATGTGCAATATGTAAATATGTATATAAGGGTATTTTTCTATCATATATTAAGTTGCATTTTAATTTTGGTATGATTTTATCCAGGTTTTATATATTGATGAACTTTATTTGATATATATTTATTGCTAACATTTTATGGTGTATATTTCCGAATGAAAATGAATTTATTGATTTTCTCATGTGAATATATATTATTGTTTGTTCCGCATAAAACTTAATTCTAGATGCAACTGTTCACACCCTAATTTGCACTTGTATAGCCATTTAAACGGGGATTACCCCGCAATTTTGAGCAGCCGAGTAGTATGTCATTTATGTCTATGAATCGACTGGAGAAGCATCTGATCAATGCAACCAATCACGGCACAATTATCCTGCACTTACACTTTAAATTTTGCCTTCCCTCCCCTATGCGTCATGTGACCAAGGCCTCTGTGTAGGCCGAAACGTTATGCTGAGGTGGGCCTTCCACGCCATTGAATAAAATCACTGCTCACCTGCACCCTGGGTCTTCCTCTCTTCTTCTGCGCCGCTGGTATCCAGAATATGGGCTCCTGGTGAGAGAATGCTGAGATTGTGCTTATATATATATATATATATTATTTTTTTTTTGGATCGAAACGCGTCTGTCGGGGGTGCTGGGGGGTTTGGAAATAAAATAAGCAACAAGATCACGACATCGGAGTGCTGGCCGTTTCTTTCCTGAGACTATTGTTTGGGAGCGTGTGACGATATATATATATATATTACCTACTGGCGGTAGCCAGTAGGTATATATAGTTAGGACCTGTTTCCATAGGAAATCCCCAACATTCTATTGGGAATAACTTTGGCGCTGGTTGATGAATCTTTGCAAATTTCTCAAAGAAGATGGCTCGCTCCGCTCCGCTCCTTCCCTGAAAGTTTGGGGGGGATTCGTCAAGTGGGGGCTGAGAAAAAAGGGGGGTCCCAAAACGTGTTTTCCCCATGTTAATTTCCATAGGACCTTTAGACTCAGCTACAGCTTGAACCGCTGAAGGGAATTACACCAAACTTGTCAAAATGGTAGTGTCTGGTATGCAGATCACGCTTTTGGTAAATAGTGTAAATCCCTCCAGTGGTTCCTGAGAAAATTAGAAGAGAAATCAATTATATATCTATAAGCACGCACGGGTGCCCGCACCCCGCGATTTTTCGTGATTTTTTTTTGGGGGGGGGGGCTTGGGGGGAGGGGTTGGGGGGCTTCTCTCTTTCATTTATATGTTTTTAATTTAATTTCGAGGGTGCCCACCCCTCGTTTTGCACCCCGAGATCACCGCCGCTGCCCGAGCTGCCTTAAGATGGCCGCCGCCTGGTTGTGGGCGGGGCCGGGAGGACGATTTTGAAGTCCCCTGGCAGGTGCCCACCCTGCCAGGGGCATAACCGCCCTAAGATCGATTGTCCACCTCGATTTATTGTATTTTTAAAAGAGCCGGTGCCCACCCGGCATTTGCTGCTTATCCCCCGCCTACGAGTGCCTGGAACGGGCCGCCGCGCTGCCCGCGACGACCCGGAAGTGTTCAGGCCCTCAAACACGGTACGTGTTGCGTTTAGGAAAATCCTGAGGGGTAGAAATATCTGCGCAGATACAAATCATGGAGCCAAGGCAGAAGCCCTAAAAACACATTGTTTTTTTACCTTTCGAAACAACGGACTGCTATCTTCCGTGACTGCGAAGGAGTTTGAAGTTAGTCAACTTAAAGGGACAGTTAGCCGCAAATGCTTTTTTCCGGACTGGGCATCTCAGCGCAGTCTGCTAAAATAAATAGGTATTTACAGCAGTAAACTCAGCAAATAATGCACCCTACCCCCTCAGAATGCCAAGGATGAGTAAACACAAGGCAGTAGCTCCCTTTTGCTTTTTGAAAGTACGCTTATAGTTTTCAGATTAAGAGTGGACAGGATGAAGAAGTCAGGCAGTGTGTGCAGGGCTGCTTTAAACCTTGCCATGCAAAATCTGGAGCTAGTTTATGGCTATAGTTTTCTTTAAAAAGCAAGCGTATGCCAGGACCGAATAAATCCAGGGATCAATCGAGTGCTGTGCTTAATTGATAATAAAAACAATCAGACCTCGTTTGAGGACCGAAATGGATGCGCAAGAAAAAAAACAAATCAATACGCTGTCTGGGGCCATCCATTAAGCCTTTATCGGCTGCATGGGTCACAAATGTTAACACTATCGAGCAAGTGGCGGAGTTCAGTGTGCTGACAACAGGCTGCATTCTACGGCATCATCAAGTATGCAGGGAGATTGGGAGCCTGGAGAAGAGCCCGGTAACATTCCAACGCATACCCCATTCGATAACACCAGGGGACTCTGAAAAGGGAGGACGGCGCTAAAACACCTTAAAATATGTAACCCATAGCTCCAGGTTTAGCCAAACTTTGATATGAAGGCTCACATTCGCCACAAAAAGCGAGACCGGTAATTTAGAGACCCCCAAGGATCTTTTACCCTATATTAAAACAATCTGGATTTGAATGTACTGTCAGAGAACTTTAGCAATTGTGCATTGAGCTGAGTGAATCACACGACGGACAGAGACGAGGCTCCAAAGGGAGGGAAGATTGGTTTGGCTCCTTAAAGTGAGGAATTATTGGACTTTTTTTGGTTTTGTAACTTTAGCACATTTTGTACGCAAGTATTTTTTGTGACTATGACTATTGTGCGATGATATCCATTCACTGTTACATTTCACATTCTTACTCAAATTTGATCTGATTCACTGAAATCACATTCTGTACTAAAAGTTTTAAAAAACAAATTAGTTGTGATGGCATGAAAAATTCGGTGAGGTTCCATTCAGCTGTTCCTGACTGGTGCAAAACCAGGCTGTGCAAGTCTGAACAACAAACAACTTTGTTAACATAACTTTACCCCATTGAAATATCTTCACCAAAGGCTGGAGTGGAGAGCAGAGCCTTAAGCTGGGAGGAATCGAGGGGCATTCGGAAGCGGCCTATAGAGGACCTTTGGAGAGAGGCTCTGAGGGCTTGGGAACATCCAGAGCAAGAGCAGGATGCAGGAGAGGAGACCAAGAGGACAGTGGGTGACCCTGGTTTTATTATAATAGAAGGCCCACCTTTGATAGGGAAGGACACGTGCAAATGCATACTACAGGGACTATACAGACACCCCTTGTTGTGTAGCGGGACTGGAACTAGAAAGGGATTAATAAGAGAAAAGAGACCCCCTCCTTCCCCCGGGAAGTAAACACATTTTAGCGTTTGTAGCTCACAGGTATCACTGAGCAATAACCCCTGGAGTATGCTGCTGCAAGAACCCCCTCTGCACGAAGTTTTGTTATCTGTTTAAGTGTTTTGAAAATGGAAACTGGAATGGATAACAACATTAGCGGGCCTAGTCTATGGCTGGAAGCCACTTACCGAGATGCGACCGTGAAAGTAGATACTTTTCATAGAAAAGCTGGATGCAATGAACAATAACTGGTAGATATGAGTCGGGGAGGGTGGTATACACCTGGAACAATAATGGCTCGTGCTACAATGTATTACTTGACTAACATATTTGGGAAATGTCTCGGTGATGATTACGAAATGTATAGTAAATAACTGAGGTGTATATATATATATATATATATATATATATATATATATATATATTTACTGAAAAAAACATAGGTTATACACTATATATAGTTAGGAATTAGCCTTTAAAAAACCAATGAAAAAAATAAATATATATATATAGTTGGAAACAGTGAAAGTATTTTGTTTGTTTCCATAACACGTGATGGCACTTATGGACTTTAAATGGGTGATCAGCCCTCGTGACGTTGTCATGTGATCAAGGCTATCTCTAGCCGAAACGCGTCATGGCGGACTGGTGCTGGGCTAAAATTCAATAAAGATACATTTGCACCAATTTTGGGTCTCGCTGTTTCCTGTGCTGCTGATCGGCTGATTTCGCTGCATTGGTATATTTACGGAAGCGCCACGTACCTCATATATATATATATATATATATATATATATATATATATATATATTAGCTTTTAAAAAACCAATGAAATTCACTGAAAACCATAGGTTATACACTATATATAGTTAGGAATTAGCCTTTAAAAAAACCAATGAAATTCACTAAAAAAAACATAGGTTTTAGGCCTTATATAGTTAGGAATTAACATATAAAAAAACATTGAAATTCCTCCTATATAGTTAGCTGGACATTTTATTGATATAAAACCAATGAAATTCGACATATAGTTAGGTGCACTAACTATATATTTCGCGCATCCGCAATCCAATGCTGATGATGATGGCTAATTCCTAACTATATATAGTGTATAACCTATGGTTTTTTCAGTGAATATATATATATATATATATATATATATATATATATTTTTTTTTTTTAACAAAGGGGGCGGCACAACTGGATACTGTATTCAGCTTTTATTCACACAAACACTCCACCAACGCGTTTCAGCCTCACGGCTTTTCTCACGGTCAGTGAGTCCTTTTTTGCTTTTGGTTTAAATACTGCCCCATGTTAGCCCTTAAGTGGCATTATGGGATATGTAGTTTTACAAGCAATATGTTGCACACATTAAAATAATTTTTTTTTAAATTAGAACAAAGGACTGGTGCGCTAAAGTTGTCAGAGTGTAGTACTCTAAGCATCATAAGTTATTCTCACTTAGGGCTTTTTACTTTGCAGTCCATATTTCTAGCATTTTTGGGGTATAGTACCCTTGTTACAGTTCATCAAAGTTCAACTGGGCATTTCCTCACTCCAGATGTATGTGGAGGTCTTCTCCAAAGTTCATGCCTCTGGGATGTTTGGTGCGGAATTGAATTATGAGACGGGATTCCATTTGTTGTAGCATACAGTAGATTAGTAGAGTAGGTTCCATCACATTCTTCATTTTTTTGCCTATCTTACAGGCTTTACACGAAGTACAACGAAGTACAAGGTTTGAAGCCCACTTCGTGGAAAAGCCTGTAAGATAGGCAAAAAAATGAAGAATGTGATGGAACCCAACGGAAAAGATGTGCCAATCAAGCAATACATTACATGTACATCCAAAAATGTAGTTTATGTAATCGAATGCAAATGCGGCATGAAATACATAGGCTCAACGACATGCATGCTAAAGAAAAGAATCTTGGAGCATATCCGGGCTGTCAAAAATTCTAATCTACTGTATGCTACAGCCAAACACTTGAAATCTTGTCAAAATGGGGACTAGAGAGCCATGAGCTTCTATGGATTAAGAATGCTGACAAAACTTGAAAGAGGAGGAGACACAGTGCGTCTCTTAAGACAAATGGAATCCCGTCTCATAATTCAATTCCGCACCAAACATCCCAGAGGCATGAACTTTGGAGAAGACCTCCACATACATCTGGAGTGAGGAAATGCCCAGTTGAACTTTGATGAACTGTAACAAGGGTACTATACCCCAAAAATGCTAGAAATATGGACTGCAAAGTAAAAAGCCCTAAGTGAGAATAACTTATGATGCTTAGAGTACTACACTCTGACAACTTTAGCACACCAGTCCTTTGTTCTAATTTAATTTTTATTTTTATTTTAATGTGTGCAACATATTGCTTGTAAAACTACATATCCCATAATGCCACTTAAGGGCTAACATGGGGCAGTATTTAAACCAAAAGCAAAAAAGGACTCACTGACCGTGAGAAAAGCCGTGAGGCTGAAACGCGTTGGTGGAGTGTTTGTGTGAATAAAAGCTGAATACAGTATCCAGTTGTGCCGCCCCCTTTGTTCAAAAATTAATTTTGGGGCTTCGATCCAGCTCTTGGGTTGAGCACACACTGTCGAGCGCTCTCAGGCTTGGAAGGATCGTGTTGGATTAATATATATATATATATATATATATATATTACCTACTGGCGGTCTCCAGTAGGTAGTTATAGTTAGGACCTATTATCCATAGGAAATCCGCAACATTCTATTCCCAATAACTTTGGCGCCGATTGATGAATCTTTGCAAAATTTTCCAAACTTTTGGCCAGCACTGGTCCGCTCCTATCCTTTCACGGTGATTCGTCAAGTGGGGGCAGAGAAAAAAGGGGGGCCCCAAAACGTGTTTTCCCTATGCAATTTCCCATACGCCAAAGTACGCCAAATTTGGCAAAGAGGTAGTCCTCAGTTCAGACTTGTGTTTTTTGCTTAAATGGTGTCAATCTGTTCAGTAGTTACTGAGAAAATGACAGGTAAAATCATTTATATCTATGGGTGAGGTGGAGTCTGCGAGCATCGTCATCGTACCATAAGCGCACCCTTCCAATCATGCGCTGAATGCTAATTGGCTGTCAAGTGGTTGTCAACATTCAGAACCAGGAACTGTTGGCAGCCATTTTGTGCCTCGGTAGAAGCGAGGCTGAGGAAGTCAGTGGAATATGTGTGCAAAACGTAGAAAGGGGGCAGGGTAGGAATAATTTTACCCTATGGACCTGCTTATGGGGTCCCAGATGGACCCGCAGGGCCCACAATTTTTTTAAAAAAAAGACCCGGCAGGTGCGTGTAGGGTGCGTGGACTCTGCCGTAAAACAAATAAAATAAAACAGAGGTTTTTTTATCATTAGCCCGCAGGGGCGATAAATACCAGGGATCGTCACACGCCGGGGCAAAAAAAAAAATGGTGGGGGGAGGGGTCCAAGATCCCCAAAGACGCGGGACCACCACCCCCGGGACTTTCTGTATTGTGGGAGGGGGACTGAGTGGCCCTCCTCCTGGAGCACTTGAGGGCTCATTACCCCCCAGGGCTACAAAAAAAGAATGGTTGGGGGGAGGCTGCAAGGTCTCCAAAGCCCAGAGGACCACCACTCCCCGGGGCTTTATGTATTGTGGGAGGGCCGGCTCCTGCAGTGTCCCGGGGTGTCCATCCCGCCCTCCCATAGCAAGGAAATCTGTTCTCTCTTTCAAAATCTAAATCAGATTGCTTTTCCACATGGGGAGCTGCATATTAGTAGCTCCCCATGTGGAAAAGCAATGCCGGCTCCCAAACGCCTAGAAGTTGTGCACCAAAGGCGCTGGAGTTGTACACCCTACAGATTATGAGTCGTGCATCCAGCACGTACACACCAGGGGGCCGCAGTGAGCGCTGCGCAACTTTTAATTTTACTGTAAAAAATAGCTCCTATCAGTAATTTCCTATCCTCTGGGTCTTATAAAAAATGTTGGGGACCATGGGGCGAGCCACAATGCCCCGCCGGTCCCGCCGGCTACCCGCGTCCTTCGGGAGCCGGCATTGCTTTTCCACATTGGGAGATGCTAACTTGCATGTGGAAAAGCAATCTGGTTTGGATTTTGTTAGTGAGAACAGATTTCACTGCCTTGTCTTTCAAAATCCAAACTAAGTTTGCTATGGGAGGGCGGGAACCGCAAGACTCCTGCCTTCTCATAGCAAACAGCAGTGTCCCGGGGTAGGCAACCCTCGAGGGCTCCAGGCGGAGGGCCACGCAGTCTGCCTCCCACAATACACAAATCCCCGGGGTGGTGGTCCAGAAGTTTGAGGGGGGTTGTTGAGGTCCCCACACTTCTAATTTTGCCCCCCAAAACCATTTATTTTATAGCCCTAGGGGGGTGGCTCTTAGTCTTGTATAGGAAACAGCAATGTTAAGAAAATCTTCTGGTAAGATAACAAAGGATTTTGAAGTCCATTTTCGGCGTTTTTGTTGCAGTTTGCATGCATTAAAGCAACGACAATTTTAACTCTGTCTTTGTAAATATGCCACTAAGTTTAGTAATGTTGACAGTCTCGTCTACCATTTAAATAGGCACAAAGTATTTATTGAAGTTCATTGTGAATCGTGAAGCAACGCTGTCTAATTGTGATCGGTAAAGAATTGAATGAGTTATGTACTTGTTTTGCTCGTAATGTGCATAGGGGCAGATTTACAAGTTCATTGCGTTACTATTGCATCACTTTTAAGATGGGAAAAGTGACGCGAAAGTGGTGCAAGGGGGTTGTAAATCTGGTACACAGTGTTCTGTTTTACTTTGCTTTCCTTTCTGTACTGTAGAGGATCCTGGGTAAATATAATGGTTTCTGTACAGCCAGTACCTTTCAACCCTACCCAAAAACGGCTTTCTGCCTGTTACCATAGTAACAGTTCATGGAACACTTAAATGAGCACAGAGGTTAGAAGTTCACCACACTATGTTGCTAATCGAAACAGTTACTGTGCTGGAGTTTTAAAACTTTTCCATAGTCGTAGCTATAGGCTCTGGTAAAGATCTGGTAAAGAGTTAGCCTCAGTATTGTACTTCAAATTATAAATATAATTTCTATTTTTAAATGTTTTCTAACTATATCATTATCACACTAAATAATAGTGAAATGTTGTCAGAAAAAGAAGACGTATATACTTTTTTTTAATGAACTTTTATTAAAACAATAATAAGTAACTGGAAACGTAACTTAAATATAACAATGTAATAAATAACTAGAAACATAACTTAAAAAAAACAATTAAACAAAATGTGATATGGACTCCAATAGAAGTAGGGTAGGTAATCTGCAAAACAATAATGAAAATTAGTGTTCAAAATTAGATTGATGTGACTAAATGAGGTCAAACATTACAAGTTATGGTAACACTTGGCGATATTTGGTTATTTGCACATCTGCAGTGTGCCTGATACATTTCACCTGTCTTATAGGCCCGCGTTCAAGAGGTTTCTGTATGGAAGTGCCTACTGCTTCAGATTTACACTATGGACCAACAGGTCTTTAACATGATTCAGAGATGAGACAGAATAAGGTGAGAGATCAAGTCATTATGCAGGACAATATTCTTTAGGGCTTATTTACTAGACTCTTGCACTACTTTTGTGTTACTTTTCACATGTTAAAAGTGACTCAAAAGTGGCGCAAGGGGCTTGTAAATAGGCTCTTTTATTTATAATGCATTTAATCGGAGGCATTGTATATCTAGGCCGCTCTGCTTACCTTGTGTAAACACTGTGACCAACAGAGTTCACAACTAGAACTCAGCTTTGGTTGTACATGGCAGAGTGGACAGCAGTGTCCATAACTTTAAAAGAGAAAGAGAAACGATGTGGGAGAGAGTGAGAGAGAGAGAGAAAGAGAGAAAAAACAGCATTAAAACTGTGAGAGAGAGAAAGTTATAGATGGAGCAGTTAATAAGGGAGAAAATGCTCGTAGCTCACCTTTTGCCTCCGTTGTGTGTCCAAGCATGTGCTGGTTCATAGTGCACCCTCCAGTTTAGTGATCTGAAAGATAGTATATAGAGTTAGTAATAGCATAGTACATACAATTGCACATGTATATTTTTGCTTTATTTATTTGTAGACTCAGGATAATGTATTTCATCAACTTCCACTGTGAAGAGGTGTCTGTGCACTGTTTTTCTTCCAACGTATTCCTACGCGGTAAAACTGCTGCACACTACACATTCTCTCCTTTCACAGATAACTTGTCGTTGTTTCGGAAACAAGTTTCTTTCTCACCTAGTGCCATTGGCATGATTCAAAGAAGGTGCACCACGTGTCAAAGCAGGCTTCTCAGATATTATTACGATGGCCACGCGTCACCGCCGAAAAAAAGGAACATAGAGATTTGTAGGTTTTGGGGGGCGGGGTGACGCCAATTTGTGAAACACAACCTGTAAGATAAAAAAGAAGTTAACATTGTGTGTCATTTCTTTATGAAAGGAGAGAGGAAGTGAGAGAGTGACTGACAAGAATATTCGCGGCTCACCTTTCTGCCACCGGTGTGTTTTTCACCACGTGCCAGGACATAATGCACCCTGAAGCTCTACATCTAAAAGATTGTAAAAGAAAGATGTTATGATTGATATTTGTTACTATCTTAATGTGGAGTACAATAACATCGCCCATTTAAAAACAATTATTTGTACAGTTTATATTCCGGACGTTTGACCGATTATAAAAATGTTCCTTCTATTGAAAAAATATATATATAAATGCAATAAGATACGGTATATAGGACTGCGTACGCCTAAATCACTGCGGCAGTTTTTTGTATCCACTCTGCTGCACCCCATCGACTCCCTCCGATGCGCACTCAGGTCTCACTGCTCACCTTTTCGTGGACAGGAGACCTTTTACATTACGCAGTCTTGCTCTGCCACCAAGAAATCTGACATATGGTGCCGAGTCTTGATATCGGTATGGCTAACGACATACTCATGCTCCCATCATCATCGCAGGTTCCTCCACCGCTCAGTCCTTCCGGTACCACTAACTCAGTGACCAAAGAGGATACGCACGTAGTGTTGGGCCCTTGTACTCGGTGGTTCGGGCCTACATGACGCACTACAATGGGCCATCTCAGCGTTTGGGATGGTAGCAACTCTAAAATGGCGTAGAGCACCTACGCCCCGTCTTTTTCATTGATACGGTCATGTGTCTAGTGACGCATGTGCTGGATCGGTGTGGTGTGGGTGTATACTAGCCATGAGGGAGTGTGTGTGTGCCGTTTTGACAACTAGACCTGGAACTAAGAAATCACTACAATGGAAATCTGGGCAGTGCTTCATTTTTGTTTTTTCCTGGTAGCGTAAGTGGAGTGGGCTCACCTGACGTATGCCAGTGCTGTGCGAGGCTCTGAACCATGATTCCGGAGCTATGGGCATGATTCTGTGGTTAGCTATATGAAAAATAAAGTGATTTGGGTGTTCCTTTTGTAGTGCTGACGTCACCCGAGTCTTAAAAGGAAATGTGTCATTATATCTGTAAAGTTCCACAACTTGGCCAACATGGAAGGTACGGGGTATCACTGACTCTATATTCATTCATAGTTGCACACATAAAAGATGGTGGACATGACGCATTTCTGTGATTATGAATGTTTGTTGTAAATTTAGTGGAGTGTTGTAGCTGTAGTAATACAGAGCTGTGAAAGGTTTAAGTTGCAGTTTTTGGCACATGAAGGGCAGCTAATATATATACGTATGTGGTTATTCAGGTACATTGTAGAACTTAGTGCTGGAAATCAGTGTTCGAGGCTCGGCGTTGCGTCCACATCCTGTTATTGTAGAGTAATGACGTAATGTACGCGTGCCTGAAAATGTACTGTAAATACGGTGCTTATGTAAATTGCTAATATAGTTTTGAGTTGATTTTGCGCTATATAAATATGCAAATAAATAGGTAAATAAAAAGGAGGAATAGCCCACACTTACTGTCAGAGGTAAGATGGTTGTATACACTATTTATAGCACAATGTAATGTGGTAGGGCGCAGGAGCAGTTGGTAACAAGCAGAATAGTAATTATGATATCATACACAGATATTTAATCATAAACGGTCTAGAACTTCTGCTGTACAAAGGTAGGAGCATTGTATGTGAAATAATACACAGAAGATTCTATTGTAAAGAGTTCATGAGTTGTGGTGCACTGAGGTAGGTCGGTTTGTGTGGAGCCTGCGATGATGCGTGGTTCAGGCAGACCACACTGGTAAAAATGTGTGTTTTTGACTATTGAATTTTGCCGTAACAAGGGCACGTGGAGATTATTTACGGTGTACTGAGTTAGTGGTACGTCTGGTGTTTAGCGTGTGCTCACCCTGCAATGATGCGTGGTCTGAGTGGGCTGCACTGAAACTATTCACTGCTGCATACTGGACTATATGAACTTTGAGGGGGAAAAAAACTAGCATCGATGGTTATCAATTGCTGTGCAAAGTAGGTGTACTGATTGCTCCCCATAACAAATTAAACAATTCCACTTCACGCAGTGCATTCTAGCTTTCACAAATTATGCCGTATGTCTGGTGGCGATGTTGAAGGTGTTGCCACAGAGGTACTTGGTATTACCGGTGGTAGAGGTACATTTTGGCGCAATCTTCTACATTCTTTGTGACCATAGTTCACAGGATGCAACGATTGAAGGTGCTTGCACATACTAGCAGTGCAACAGCACAATTTTTTTCTCTGCTTTAAATAACTCAAGGCTGAATTTAATACTGTCTGTAGTGTAGATCAAAAGGTAAATTCAAGTTGTGAACCCTACTGTCCACAGTGTACATTGAAGCTACTAGTCAGTACAGTTATAGAACAATGCTTTTTTTCACTTATTTAAACAAAATCTGAATACATACAGTATCATTGTCTCTGTATTAAATAAATCAACAATGAATTTCCTACTATCTATAGTGTAGATGCAAAGGTGAATTCAAGTTGTAAACCCTGCTGTCTGCAGTGTAGATCTTAGGGAGGAGTGCATCCTCTGCAATCATGATTGAAGTGGAAGATCGAACATGTATGCAGCGTGCATTTTATTATTCAACTAAATCTAGAAGTGATATAAAATAAATTTTTGAAGGAAGCATACTAAAGGGATATTGTGTAGGGTTTGATAGGTGTTATACTTAGTTTGGTTTCCACTGAGTTAGTGGTACCTGAAACAACAAGGTTCTGTGGTACCTGCGCTGAAGTGTGGTCTGGGCAGGCCGTACTGATAGTAATGCTTTTTGTCTTGTGAATTCTGGCTTAGTAAGACCACTTGGCGATTATGTGTAGGTTTGAGGGACGTTACTTTGTTTGGTACTGCACTTTATAAATAATAAAGGAAGAATCAGTTGAATTCTGCCTGAATACATCCATGTGGCAAAGAACTATGGTGCACTGAGTTAGTAGTACCTTTGGGACTGAGCGTGTACGTAATCTGCGATGATGCGTGGTCCGGACAGGCCACACTGGGGGTAATGTTTTTTGACTACCGAATTTTGCCTTGGGCGATTATTTATAGTGTACTGAGTTAGTGGTACATCTGGTGTTTAGCGTGTGCTCACCCTGCGATGATGCGTGGTCTGAACGGGCTGCACTCAAAGCATTGAATGTTGCATACTGGATTGCATGTACTTTGAGGGGGAAAAAAAACTACCATTGATGGTTATCAATTGTTCTGCAAACTATGTCTACTGATTGCTCCCCATAACAAAGTAAACGATTGCACTTCACGCAGTGCATTCTAACTTTCTCAAAATGGGGATGTATGTCTAGTGGCGATGTTGCAGATTGGGAGCATTTGGTAAATTGTCAGAACACCAACCCCTTCCACACCTCTATTAGGTGGTGGAAGCATTATATTGACGACGTGTTGGTGATGTGGAGAGGCACACTTGATTCAGTCAAAGAATTCCATCAATGGCTAAATAGTAGAAACCAGTTTCTTAGATTCACTATGGAAGCCCAAAGAGACAGAATTGCATTCCTGGACCTATCAATTTATGTCACTCCTGCAGGCTTGCAGAGTGAGCTATACAAGAAACCAATGGCCCGAAATTCGCTCCTCTTGTATGACAGTTATCACCCTAAATCCCTACGGCAAAATCTACCCTACGGCCAGTTTCTACGTGTTCGGAGAAACTGTTCTAGGTGAGAGGACTTTGATATGCATGCGAGCAATCTCTGTGCACAGCTAAGGGCTAGGCATTACCCCAAAACACTTATCAAAAGATCAAGAAAAAGAGCTTTAAACAACAACAGGGAGGCTCTTCTTGAAGCCCCTGTGTCTAAACCACCGTTGGAAAGACTCACATTCGTGAGTACCTTCAATACCAGAAGGAACGCCATTCAAAAAATTGTTAGAAGACACTGGCGTATTCTGAACCATGGCAAAGAAAAAATAGCGCAACCTTTGTTTGCGTTCAAAAGGTCCAGCAATATCCGAGATCGACTTGTACACACACGGCCAAAAGAGACCCCCAAGAAACTGGGCGAAGGACTATAAAACAGGATATCACCTAAACGTCGGTGCCTCCCCCAAGCCTCAGAAGGAAGCCAGAGGTACCGACGGAAAGGTGAGTTAACAATATCATGGACAGTATGAATACTACTTAGATACTTAGTCACTAGCTCTTGTGCTCTTTGCTAGTTTTTTCCAGTGGTTCCAAACTAGGGGGCATAGGACATTTTGTATTTTTAAGTAGTTTGGTGTCAGAGCCAATTTTCTGAGGAGTTTTGAGGTCTAGCCCATTTAATCTGAGGCTGACCTTCCTCATATATTCGCCTCTAGACATAGGGAAACTCTTTTATAGGAATGGCATTATTATAAGCTCAAAGGTGTTGCTTTATGGTGCTACATTTCTGTTTTCTTCCTTGTGTCTTTGTAGTGCGGGGCCTCTTATATACCTGAGCAGGGTCCAGGTGAGGTGAGGTCCTTTCCCCTACCAATAAGGGTGAGCAATCTATTCACTTACCTCTATATAAAATTGTATATCGGTGTTACACTTTTTCACATGTGACTGACACATCTAATATAGCATTAATGATATAACCTTTTCCTCCACAGAATTCACGTAAGTTAACGTGATATGGAGGGGTAATGTTCATGGTTGTTACAGGTCGTATCGTATTCAACTAGTTCTATTACACTTTATTTTCTTTGGTGGTGGTGGTGATTTTTTCCACTACTAGGAGTGCAACTATTAGAAGAGCAGAGGTCCTGATGAATGCCAAGGGATTTAACACCCGTCAGGCAGAAACATGTTGGCCCTTTCATAGGCAGATATTTGCTACTGCCTTTTTTGCACTGTTCTGCTTTTAACTAGGAGGCGTGTCTTGTCCACAGAATAAAGTAGTTAGAAGGAGGACATTCCATCCTATTTTAAGTCACTAATTTGTTTTTGTTGCACTTGTCACTCTTACCATCAAAAGATCAGTCATCATGGATGGTTTGTATCTTTGTTGGACCAAATCCTGAAAACAGCATTAAGGTGCGGTGTTTGATGTCCCAATGATCAGGGGACCAGCCCATTATGCACCTGGGTTTGGCCAAATGATATGACTGATCATTGAGTCGATTTGATGGAAAACCTTTTTCAAATTGCTTTGGACTGGTCAGCCAGGTACGAATAACCCATGATGTGCCAGTCTACATTGTGTATTTAGTGTTTGACCTTTTCTCTTTTTCCCTTTTTCTCTTGAAATAAGCTGTCTTTGGTTGATATGTACACCACAGGATCCTGTGGACTTGGTGACAGCGCAGCTTTAAAGTTTAGCTGGTAGACCCCTGTGTTCTGTGTGTTGTGAATTAGTAGTTGGGGATAAATACAGGTGTGGGTCTCTAAAATATACATCCCTTGGACCCTCCTTAACCGTTGTTTTAGTGTCAATTGTCTCTATATTACATAAAACAAGGCTGATTTCCCTACTGTCCGTTGTGTAAGTGGAAAGCTGAATTAAAGTTGTGAACCCTGCTGTCCGCAGAGTACATTTATGGAAGTAGTGCACAGAAACATCAACGAATGCTTTTGTGTCACATACATTAACAAAATCTGATGACACAGTATAATTGTCTCTGCCTTAAATAAATCGAGAATTAATACAATGTTGTTTTTAGTGCTACTGTGCCACTGGTACCAAGTAGTGAACTCTGTTGATGGCAGTGTACATTTGAAGGCAGTACTTAGTACAGACATTGAGGAATGTTTTTTGTGGCATCCATTTACAAAATTGTCTCTGCCTTACATAAATCAAGGCTAACTTGAATGCTGTCCGTAGACGGAAAGCTGAATTCAAGTTGTGAACCCTGCTGTCCGCAGTGTAGTTTGAAGGCAGTTGTTGACACAGACATGGACAAATGCTTTTTGTCACTTATTTAAACAAAATCTGAAGACATATTGATGTGTTTTATCTAGGAACCCGATCAATATTGTGACCTCATTCCCCTATACGGCTATAATCAATACATATCCCTATAATGGCATAAGAATCAGAGCCATATTTCAGTAACTCGCCTCTGCAGCCCATGACACAGCAGAAGCCATTTCCCTAGATTCCTAGATAGCACACTGAGTTCTTTCGACATACCAAACCCCCAGCAACCTGGGAAAGCCCCGCTTGCTTTGTTTTGATTAGTAATAGAACTCCTGCGAGCACTGTAAGAACGACCAGTTCTTAGTGACATCTTTATTGACGTCTTATGTCCAAAAACGTACGTCAAACTCGGCACCTTTCAGGTATAAATATACCAACGTTGCCTTAAGCAAACACACGGTGGTGGTGAATACTGGAGACGAACAGCTGTCCCCTTGCAGAGAGCCCAGCAGATGCGAGAAGCCCATGGACGCTGCCCCTCCTCCTTGACGCGCTGAGAAAGACGCTGTCTTTTCTCCTGTCGAGAAAATCCAGCTCCGGCGTTTCCAGCCTACCCTTGCGGGTGACTGGGTTATCGGGTCCTAAGAAGGAGATACCAGACCTCCTACATTCTATTCCAGAGGTACGGTGCTGACTAAACCCTTAGAGAGAATTCTTGAATCAAACTCTTGGCAAAACCAACTTAACTTAAACTGCTACTTACTTACTCCCGCCCATGTATTAGGCTTAGGTCAGGTACACCGGGGTAGGCGTAGTTAGAAGCACCAGTTGAGGTCGTTAGCCAATGTATATATGAATGTATATATTTTATTCATTTTAACTATCTTATGGCTAAGAAACCATATCAATGCTTTCACAGTATTATTTCGTAATACTCCTTTTACTGTACGCACTTTTCATAATAACAAGTCTTGCAATTGTGGCAATTCATTTCTCTTGCATGAGAAAGAAGACTGCTCAATAAATAATATCTTTTATTGAAAACGCCCGTCTCTCTATTCTCTGCACCCTGGTGAAAGTAAATCTGCACAACTGACTGAGTGAAATAGCTGTCTATTGTTTCACACAACTCTAGAGATTGACTCTTATTCTGAGGAGCAAAGTTGTCATGTTTATGCGGTTGTCGGAAGCTGAATCCATTCTTGTCTGAGCCAGGGAAGCTGATCACTTCCTATTCAGTCAAGAAAGTTTCCAGTGACCTCTGAGCTAGCTGGCGCAAACCTAAATTAAGTCTAACATAGTCAGTAGAGATCTGGAAGACCTGAGTCCTACGTCTACACTGCTGTTTATGTTATTTCAATGCGCAGGGCCTATAGGGAAAATAGGAACTACACTACATGGCGCCCAATGTTTGGTAAGGCGATAAAACTAACGCAAGACGTTAGAGTAACTCAGTCGTGCTTTTTCACACAGACCCTTTCTCCCGTAAATACTCCAATAGACGTCTGGAGTGGGTGAAAGTTTAAAATCCGCCGGAACTTAGTAGGAAGAGATTCCTATGTAGAGTTTCTGGTTTAGTCAACGTTGAAGGATACAGTGTTCCAAAATATTGTGCACCTAATCTTTGTTTCCTTGGAAACCTGCTCTGCAAACTTTCATTAATACAATGTCAAATAATGGCAATAACAAGGGAACCAATGAAGTCGCAGTAGACACGAATCAACTGTGTTTCGATGTTACAAGGATTAATGAACCGGATGCAATTATCATCCTGGCAAACATAAGAAAATCTATATCTTCAAAACTTATAGAAAACGGACTGACATCACGAGGTGGTACAGTCATTTTTGTGATAGAGGCACACAAATATCGGCAGACAGAGGTATTCTATTCTTGGATAAACTTTCCAGCGGCAAACGCTACAACACACGAGTTTCACTATTACAAAATAGAGGAACCACCGGAATAGTACGCTCCTTTCGAGGAGATTGAAATCCCATTAAAATACCAAGAGCACCTGCTCTGGTTTAAAGGCGCCCTAAAACATAATGATCACATTACCAGGCTCGGTCCACTAGGTAGACCAGGAGCAACGTGGCCGGTTCTAGCCAGCTACACACCACATCCAGACATTGAAAAAATGTCAAAAGAAGAACTTTTAGCACAGCTAAAATTATTAATTAAAATTCACAGACAGTTAGTCCAATATGTAATGCGGACTGCAACAGTCCAAACAGCTGTTAATATTCCACAGCTAACCCCTCATCAGGGGAACACAAATAAAATCACACCACAGAACATACAATCATGTCTTGGAAAAACTCCCACAAAACGGGAACAAATTCCTTTCTGGTTAGCACAGAAAATTACTCAAATAGAGGCAGTATTCCCGAATACTACCCCTATTGAGAAACACAGAATTCTGAATATCTGCCTTCCAATGGGGGTCGCCCCACATGTGGAGGACTGTGACACTTGGGGTACAGTCTTTGCTTCCATTTACACAAAAACACATGGTGTTCCATCCATGGCGGTAATACCAGATGTGCTAAAACAAATTCAGAATGAATACGGTCCAGAACCCGCTTTAACTCTTGGTATGAAATTACTGAAAGACTTCAAGCAGGTCTCGGCTATATTACTAGCCAACATAAAAAGGAGAAGCAGCATCTGTGGCGATCCGCCAGAAATTGAAAGAAACAGTTATAACAGATCAACCAATTGAGCTTGCCAGAATAATAGAAAAATGCTATGAAGAGTTATGTAGAGATAGTTTGGGTGGGAAACCTGTAAAACCCCAACTACTCGAAAATTCTGAAAAATTATTTATTAAAAATAATCTAAATACTCCTAAAAAGAGCTGGGATGGAAATAAACAATCCACTCCCAAAGAAAAAGTTTTCCAGTCCAGAGGAAGGTCTCCTCGGCGGAGGGAAAGAACTCCGAATCGAGAACACCAGTCTCCCCAGAGGGAGCTCTCTGAGAAAAGATATAATCTTAGAAATAGGGATAACTTGAAAAAGCCTGATAGATATCAAAGTATTGATACACGTCCCTCTCGATCTTTTTTGCAGAAATCGGAAAGAAGAGGACGGTCAGATCCAAGGAAAGAGCATACCAAGTCCAAAGACAAGGAACCTGCTCAAAGTAAGAAATTACAATTTCCAAGAAAGAAGGTAGCCAGTATTAGAGTAATCGAACATGCCGAGAATACTGAGGACACAGCTGAAAAATGGAGAGTGGGCACAGACAATGCTAGACAGTGCAGCAGAAATCAGCATAGCTCACAAGATCCGATGAGTCATCTGGAGACAGTGGACATGAATGAATACATTCAAGTAGAAACTGCAGATACCAGAGTTAGCGAACCTCATAAGATATACGAAATAACACTGCGTATAGAGGGAGACAAAGACTAGCAAAATAAGGGGTCTATTTTGGGATAACCTCTCAAAAGGCTATGACATCCTGTTAGCCGAGAAAGATTGGTCCCCAGAGTTTGTCAGGGAGTGCCCTCATGGCGAAGAAATGATTATGCCTGCCTTCTCAAATCACATTCCAATTCACACTAAATATATATATGCAAGGAAATGGGCAGTAGCCCAGGCACCAGCATTATATAAGAACCATGTAGGATGGGATGAGGACTCTCCTTCTCACAAAATCCAGTTAAAATGTCAACCAACTGCACAAAGGCAGTACCCAATTAAGCAAGAAGCTAAAAAACAGGTCAGGGAGATTTTAGATCAACTTGAATACCAAGGGGTGATTGAAACATGCACCTCCCAAATGAACAATCCTTTGTTTCCTGTCTCCAAACCAGACGATGCGTATCGTCTAGTCTTGGACTACAGACACCTTAACTCATGTTGCAAAACATTTGCGGTACAAAATTCGCACAGTGCGGCACTAATGAATAACATAGTTCGCAAAAAATACAAAACAACATTAGACATATCTAATGGGTTCTTTTGTCAAAATATTGCACCAGAAAGCAGGTACTTGACCGCTTTCTCAATAATGGGGTCACAGAAACATTTCTGTAGGCTCCCAAAGGGATTCAAGAACAGCCCAGGACTAGTCTCAGCCAGAGTAACAGAGTTACTACAAATGTATGATGATGAGGCATTATCTTATGTCGATGACATCTATCTCGCAGACGACGACTTGGATACTCACTTGAAAAGAGTGAACACCATAATACTTGGGTTCGCAGCAGAGGGTTACCAATTCAACTTTAAAAAATCAAGAATTGCCCATCTAACGGTCTTATTCTTAGGATACGAATTATCAAGTGAAGGAAAATGCCTAGCGGACAACTTCTTAGAGAAGTGCGCTGTACTCCAAGCACTGAAAACGCTGAAGAATTTACAATCGATTCTAGGCTTCCTGAATTTCGGAAGAACTTACATTCTAAACTATGCAGAGAGGATTAAACCTCTCTACGAATTATTTAAACCTGATTTTAAACCAATCAACTGGACTAAAAAACACACAGAAATTTTAAGATCACTGCAAACAGACATGTTAGCTAAAACTAAATTAGAAACACATGACAATACACGCAACCTTGTAATCCGGGTCATCCCAGGAAGATGCGGATTCACGTACCTGACCGCTAATGAGAGAGAAACGGTACCAATAGCTTACAAATCACATTTGTACACGCAAGCAGAAAAAACATTCAGTCTCACAGAAAATACTGTAAAGGCAGTTCAAACTGCTGTAGCAAAAGAACGAGCCCTAGCCCAAGGCAAAAGAATAACTGTTTTCACAGCAGAATCAGCCTTCGAGGCGCTATTCAGCCCAGTAAATCTAAAACAGTGGCACTAGATCCGAAATGGATACAGTGGGAAAATTCTCTTGCTGCAGAAGACGTGACATATTATTTCGTCCCGAACATGAAAAAACTGAATGATTTAAAATATGAAAAAGAATATCCTCTGCCAATCGAAATTCTCCCTCTTGAACAATACTCTTGTATAATCTATACAGATAGATTTGTACAGCATTACAATGTAGATGATAAATCCTACAATGCAGCCTGCGCGATTGTTAAAGGCGCTGGCTCTGCGGTAAATTCAGACCGAAAATAACAAAAACTGAATCACTGAGAAAATGTTCGGCTCAGCGAGCTGAAATCAGATCTTTAAAGATGGCGCTTGAAAATGCCGAACGTGAATTCCCGACACTAATCGTGTGCGATTCACATTTTTGCGTCAATTCTTACAATAATGATTTGCAGAACTGGGTTCAAAATGATTACAAAGACGACACAGGTGCCACAATCAAGCATAAAATACTTTGGAAACAAGTAGTTCTTTTACAGAAAGAACTACAAAAGACTCACGTGATACACACTCTGAGTCATCAACGTGATGGCATTCACGTTGCAGGGAATTCATTGGCTAATTCAGCCACAGCGGAAGCAACTAAACCGGCTTCCGTAGCCACAAAAAAGCGTTCAGAAAAATACATAGACGGGGAAACCATGCTGGCGGTAAAACGTCTTCAAAAGGCAACTGTGCAGCAATACCTGTGAACTATCCACTCAATTATACATACGTAATTGATGCAAACTCCGTTCCTTTTGCTCGAATCCCTGGAGTGGGGGATAGGGTAATTCCAAACACAAATCGGAGAATCTTATTAATAGCAGACGCACACATGGGTGAAGGTCCAAGGCACAAACAGATGAAGGAATCTCTGACTGAATTACAATCAGAATACTAGTGGCCGGGGATGAGCCTGCACCATTATAAATTTGTAAAGAGCTGCCCAGACTGCGACAGAGACCGCAGTAACGAGTCAAGCGGAGTAATGCCATGGACATTTCTGAAGGTAGCATGGGGCTATCTACACATGAAATCCAGCGTCCTATTAATTATTTAAGACTACATTCACTTAAAAATGTGGCCCAAGCGCTCGGCTGACGCCAGAACTGTTATAAAAGATTTGCGAGTCTTTATCGGCACATACGCAATTGCCATGCTTCATTCCGACCAGGGTCCTGCTTTTAGCTCTCGAGCTTATAAGGAGGCCATGACCAGCATGGGCATTGGATTGCGGTTCTCTTGTCCCTTCCATCCTGAGGGAAACGGGGTAGTGGAAAGAAAAAACCGAGACATAAAGCAATCTATAACGGCAAAGGTATTAGGTTCGCGTGATGGGTGGGTCCAGTATTTAACAAGTGTCCAACGTAGTCTTAACAACTTGCCAAGAAATTCTCTAAAAGGTTTCAGCCCGTACGAACTATTGTTCGGAACTAGAATGTATGTTCAGGACTTAGATAGTCTTGCTTCAGTGGTAGAAGATAAGAATAAAGACTTTGACATCAAAGATCGTTTGACTGTTTTACAGGACTTAAATGAAACAAGAAAAGTCCTGAGCAACATAAAGTTAAAGCAACAGCTAACAACCACTGAAGACACACCACCTGTCCCAGCAAGACCTGTCTGGATTCCAAAGATTGGGGATCTGGTCAGAGAGAAAATAGCGGTGAAGAAGGAATTTGGGCCTTCTTACAGAAAAGCAGTACCTGTCTTAGCAATCAACGGAACAAGATCAGTAGTACTACCGCCCCTTGCTGGTAAAAAGGAGAACAGAGTTGTATCAATCGACCTGGTAAAACCACAATCATGTGGCCTATAATAAATAGCAGGCCCAGTGGACTCCCAAGAAGTAACAGAATACCCAAATTTGCTAGTATCCAAGAGGTTCAAACTGAAAGACTAATCACATTTGATAAACCTGCAGTGAATAAAAAGGACTATGCAGAAATGCCATGGAACATGTGCCTCTTGAAACACAAATTGAAACAGTTCGTCATGAAACACCAGTCTACAATGATATGGCATCAGAATGTGCTAATGAAAGCCAAATGAGAAAAACAATTCCAACGATCAACAGAACTGCATCTGGCTACTTCATCAATTTCGATAACTTTTCTGAAGATCAAAGCGACCCTGAAGTGACGCCAGAAACAAAGACTTTTAAAGAAAAAGCAACAGAACTCTTTCATCATGTCAAAGAAGCATATCTGAATGCACCATTGATTGAGCATTGGATTGTATCAGGGGTACTTATACTCCTACTATGCCTAATTTTTTAATTTTTTTTTAATTTTTGGGGAACCTTTATTATTACTTCGAGCAAATACGAGCATGGGCCTACAACCACCCCGGCCGGCCGCTAGTCAAGTCGTAAGTACAGCAAATCAATGTGGGAAAATATAGTAGCCCGAAAACCGGGGTCTAACAAGTGTCCAGGATATGACTTGTATTCAAGCGTACTGGCCGAAGTTCAGGATTCATGAAGGTTCATTTTACAATAAAGAAAAAACTAAGAATCAATGCCATACGGTCATACATGGTCCTACAATAACAAGCATGAATCAGGAAATCCGCAAAAAATGCAAATACAATTGAAGTATTGGAGGTAAGGTATACGAGTCAGGATAAATGTGAACACAAACCCGTTCCATAGCAAAGCTGCACCCCACCCCTCAAAATGAAACATACTGTAGGAAACATGACAAACGACGACACCAAAAAGGAAGAAAGACAAAAGGGCCATAGAAACAAATAACGGACAAAATAACAAACCCCATCCCCCTACCCCCCACCCTGCACCCCTGCAGAAGGCCACGGCCTACCCCCCCCCCCAGCAGCGTGCCTGTCGCCCTAAATAAGAGACCCGAAATATAGAAAAAGAGAAGAAAGAAGAAAAGAAGAATAAAGTGGAGAAGGGCCCTCGACCTTGCCACCCGGCCCCCCCCACCCCCGCGCCCAGTAAACATCCTGAAAGCAAGATCAGAATAGTCATGGAAAACATTGATCACCGATAGCACCGTCAATAAAATCCCCGCCGAGTGTCCCCCAAATCACTGTCAGCCATCAATAAGTCTACTGGATCCTAGACGGTATCACCCCTGGCCTTTTCTATCAGTAGTACCAATATACGTCCACTTATCAATCGGCATACAGAGCGGCGTGGAGGGTCCAAGTGATCCGGGCGGACCGGGCCGTGTTATTACTCCATGGAACTTCAGCAACCAAAACCCAGCCGAATATGTATGGCGGGAATCCGTCTGTGTCGGTATCGACCCCGAAAACATCCTCAAGTCCGAACACAGTCTCACCATCCAAGGAGAGAGAGTCACACCATCGACTGAGACGTCGCCGGGGCAGCCCAAGACATAGATTGGCGTTGTTTCCCCAGCCGCTGATTAGATATGTGCCCCGACGAGTCACTCACATGTACTACAGATCTGTCCAAGGCGATCTCATGAGCCGGGTCTTCCAGCGTCTCTACGAACCTAGGCGTAGCTGGAGCACTCTTCACTGACATAGAGGCGGCCACGTAGGCACTTCTTTGAGATCGAACTCTACCCGTGTGGAACGGCGGGACAACAATGGCGGCCATCCTTCTTCCCAGGTCCCGGGCGTTACGGATCAGGGTTGCATGCAGGGTCGTTAGAGCAGCTAATATATCTTTGGACGTGGGCTCTTTCTCATGCCGCCAGACCCCTGAACCCTCCCGCACTGCAGCTTTTCCATCCGGATGTGGCCTGCGTAAGAGGGTGCCAGCCGCCATCTTAGCTGATTCGGCCTCATCCTTCTTCACCTCACTTCGGGACCGGGCCCCACACCAGGGCACAACAGGATTCACAGCGAGGACCCAGAAAGTCAAGGCAGGCTTCCCAGAGAAGAGCAACCAAAGGGCTAAACAAAATCTCTGCCGCTCCCCGGGAGCCGCCCGCCGATTCCGGGGGAAGTCCTTAGTTATGCCCGGACACAACACTGGAAAGGGGGCCAAATATCATGCACTCCCCTCGGTGCTGCTTTGCCACGCATCCCCACGAGGCACTGCGCTAGATGGACTGGGTCGTCACTGTCGCCATCGGCCTATCAAACCTCCGGTGCCCTCCGGCCGACTCCTCACCTCCACCAATGGCCGATGTTGTCACAGTCGCGGCCGGCTGTTCTTCTCACTCGACACCCCGGTCCCAGCTTCGTGAGGGCCGCAAAACAGTCGGGGACATTTCTTCGGGTCTGCCGCACGTAGAAGCCTCAGGAGCAAACGGTCAGTGAAAGTTTTCCTTCGCCTACTTAAATATGCGTTACGGCTCAGGATAGTTGCCAGGATGTATACGCGGGATGAGAGGGCTCACGTAGCCGAGCGTCTATGCGGCCATCTCGGTCGCGAGCTTGGCTCCTCCCCCCTATGCCTAATTTTAGTTTTAATTTTAGGAACATTTATTACAGTTCAATGGACACAGCAAGTCAGAACATCAACTTAGTTCTGAAGCCTCACAAATCATCTCACATCGAGAAAAGAGAACTATCATCAGTGAATGTCACAGCCATTCCAATACTCGGCGGGGTAGTTTGGGACAAGACAGACTACGAAATATATGGCCCGGTCGAGCTCTTGAAATATCCTCATCAGTTTAAGGTTTCATTAAGTGACTTTGTAAAACCAAGTACATTCTCTGATGATTGGGACTTTAAAAGTATAAATGATATGATGTCGGATTTAGTTTTATCAGCAAAATTTACAGAACATGATTATTTCAAGGTTCATCTAATTATGAACAGATGTACTGTTTTACTCATTATGCAGACCACTATTTACATAAATCTGCTCAACCTAGAAATGTTTTTAAATATAACCAATGGGAACATTGTGCTACTCCACCTAAAAGCAGTTCAAAAACATTCTATGAGAAATTCCAATACTTCTCAGGGTTTAACACAAGTAATGCAGAAACATTTTATTATAAACTGTTGGATAAAACAGGGACAAAAACCATGCTGACAAATACTAAATTGATATATTCAGAAGCATCTTATGAAAAAATGATTACATTTGGTTTTGATTTCTGGAAAAATAACATTGAAACAAAAACCATCTGGGGTACAAAAGATTGGCAGGTACAAGGCCTAGAAGCATTATTTCGAGCCTGCATGATCCCAAAACAAATAATGTTCTTGAATGACACAATTCAACAAACAACCTGCCTTGGCCTAGCCAAGATTAAAGGGTAGGGTGTTGAAATATCGATTACAAAAACATAGTTCACATAAATATAGTTGTAAAAATATTGTTTACAAAAATATCGACACCCTATACTTAAACAGGTAAGTACATAAATATCTACTCAAAAATATCGTTGTAATAAATATAGATGTAAAAAATATCGACTTTTTAAATTAATTTAATTTACATTAAATAATAAATAAATATAAGTAGTATTAACAAAATACATTACATTACTTTTATTTTTAAACTATTGAAAACAAATGAACTACACTTTTTCATTATAAACTTAATAAATGTGTACATATACATATATTTAACACATTACTTTATATAACAACAATAATACATACATATCATTAAAATATACAATATATTATTAGTTGAAACATTTGATAGCGTAGGTGTAAAAATTACTATTCCCACTCCAGAGGGTGCAACAGTAGGGAAAGCGTTGGATAGCATAGGGGTAAAAATTACTATTCCCACTCCAGAGGGTGCAACAGTAAGGAAAGCGTTGGATAGTGTAGGGGTAAAAATTACTATTCCCACTCCAGAGGGTGCAACAGTAGGGAAAGCGTTGGATAGCGTAGGGGTAAAAAGTACTATTCCCACTCCAGAGGGTGCAACAGTAGGGAAAGCGTTGGATAGCGTAGGGGTAAAAATTACCATTCCCACTCCAGAGGGTGCAACAGTAGGGAAAGCGTTGGATAGCGTAGGGGTACAAATTACTATTCCCACTCCAGAGGTAGCAACAGTAGGGAAAGCGTTGGATAGCGTAGTGGTAAAAATTACTAATCCCACTCCAGAGGGTGCAACAGTAGGGAAAGCGTTGGATAGCGTAGGGGTAAAAATTACTATTCCCACTCCAGACGGTGCAACAGTAGGGAAAGCGTTGGATAGCGTAGGGGTAAAAATTACTATTCCCACTCCAGAGGGTGCAACAGTAGGGAAAGCGTTGGATAGCGTAGGGGTAAAAATTACTATTCCCACTCCAGAGGGTGCAACAGTAGGGAAAGCGTTGGATAGAGTAGGGGTAAAAATTACTATTCCCACTCCAGAGGGTGCAACAGTAGGGAAAGCGTTGGATAGCGTAGGGGTAAAAATTACTATTCCCACTCCAGAAGGTGCAACAGTAGGGAAAGCGTTGGATAGTTTAGGTGTAAACATTACTAAATGTATTTACTCATTTATAAAATAACAAATCCTTTTTTTAAATTATTCATTAATTAAATAATTATTCAATTAAAACGTAATTAATTCACTACATTTTCACTAAAAAATTCCAGTACACACACCTAAAATTAAGCAATTAACATAATTAATTACATAATTATTAATCAATTAACTAATTGAAATTAATTAACTAGTATTTATTACACTATTTATAATCATTTAAAACATTAATTAATCTATTATTTAATAATATTTAAATTACTTCCCACCCTACTCCCCTATAAACCCACAACCCGCTACAGAACTATTAACACTAAATTCAACATAAAATATATTATTAACTAATACAATACTACAAAAAATACTAATTTGACAACAAATACTCATTAAAAACACTACATTACTTATAATTATTTAAAAAACGATATTTTTGTAAACTATGTTTTTGTAAACGATATTTATTACAACTATATTAATGTAATCGATATTACTTTCCTGTCTGTCGATATTCAGGTCAAACTATATTTTTGTAATCGATTTTTCTTCCTGTAGATATTTTTGCGGCGATATTTAGGTTAGTCGATATTTTTACGACAATATTCCTGCTCTGTACCGATTAAAGACCTTAACAAACCGTCTATTCCAAAGCCAATACCTGATAATGCAACCACAGATATTGAAGTAGACGTATCCCAAATTTTAAATGAAAACAGAACACATCCTGATTGGAAAAAGTGGTTAATCTGGCCTACAGACACGAATAACTGTCAAGATAGATTCCTGAACAAATTACAGGGGTTAAAAATGACCCGACCAGACCCTAGATACTCCCAGAGACAACATCCAGGGATAGTAACAACTTACCGTGTAGGGAAACTATGCCTTGAATGGCTACAAACATCCACACTAGCACAAATTAAGCAACACTTGTCTTTACTTAAAGATGGTGCTGACTTGCGCGATTTCATAATGGGACCACGCAAACAGCGTCAAAAACGTTTCATAGCGGCCAGCATATATGCTGCTTACAACGAGGCATGGAAAGAAACTCAAATTGAAACAGCCGAGAAAATAAGAGAAATTGATCGTATTAATTTGGAAAAATCACTTTCTGTTGTGAACAATGGGTTAATGACTCTGTCCTCCAGAATATATTCACTGGACAGTATTGTATCATCTGCTATTGATATAATAGACCAGGACTTGCTAATGTTACAACATGGCCAGTCCCAATTACGTTCTATTGTACAGCTAGGCTGGACGTTGCAAAATCTCCGTTCAGGCTATGTGCCATGGCGTTTAATCAACACAACGTCATTGTTTTCTATCTTTAACCTTACTGATAAACAAATCAGTTTGGCACAGAAAGGAGCAGACTATACAATCCTGAGCATCGAAAAACTTGAGAGATTACCATTGACAATGTCAGAAAGACCTCTCATTGAATGGATAATACACTGGATTATCACAATTCCAATAACAACTTTCCAGTTTAAAAGTTGCCTTGAGTATATACCGGCAGGCCAGTATGAAAAGTTGGGTAAAGGATACATTAAGTCATCATGGAAATTACGTTATACTCACACATGTTATAGTGACAACAACAAAATTGTATTTCTTAGTGGTGAGAAGTGTAAACATTCACTAAGCGGTATACTTTTGCGCGAAGGTATTAACTTGCATGGGGCCTGTGAGGGTACTTCGAATAACCTTTCATGCCACCAGCACGGCACACCTGCAACACAGATAGAGCCATTCTTTAGGCAACTTTCTAACGGGAGTTACGTTCTAATAACGGATCACAGCTGTTGTGGCTTGGTGCCAGGGAAAGCATATCTCTTAAGCGTCAGCTCCATGGTCACGTGCTGTATGCAAGCATTGTATCCAAATGGCCCTGGAGACTCAGTGGCTCCGATTTGGCCTCCTTTGAATATCTCTTCTATACGAATTGATACTTTAAGCAGAATGAAGTCTGTGCTTTTGCAGACAACAGTGCCTATCACGTCATCAAAAGAGACGTATGATTTCCAAGTTGCAAGGACAACCGCAGAGATACATACACTTTTATCAACGAATTGCCCAGTGCATTTCACAGAAATGCTCAGCCAAATCCTAAATATGTCTAATGCCAGTGGTATCTCAAATGTATTTAAGACAATTTTTTCGGGACTGTTAACACCATTTGAAGCAGTCCTGGGCATATTTCCCAATTTTGTCCATTCGGTCTTTGGCGGCCTACCACTACTTTTGGGACTCGTAGCAGGTATTTTATTTTTGAACCTCTTGCTCCGATATGGCAAACCAAAACGCAGACATGACTCTGGCAAGGATGGAAGAAACGATCCTAGCAATACGCTACCGGGACCGCATAACTAAAGTCCTTTTGATCTGAATATGACCTGGTTTCTTTCATTTAGACCTATACGGCAGACCTGCATCTTACCTGTGCTTCGATGTATGCTATGCGGAGGGGAATGCGTGTAAGACACCTGTCTTGCACTACAATCAGCAGTACCAATGGATGTCGATTGTGGAGTTGTGGGTTGGGCGGACCGGAATAACAGGCGGGGAGGCCGGATATAGTGAGCTATGGTCAGTGGTTTTTATTGGAAGTTTGTAGAGCACAACAGTCTTTAGTAGCAGAGTTTGATGAATGAGTCCTGGGTGGAAGTGCAGGGCTGGGGTAGCTCGGATGATGGTTAGGCGCCGTGGGGTTGTCCTCTGCTGGGCTGATGTCGTCTTGATGAAGACAGGGTACTGGTACTCCTCGGACCCTGAAGTCACACCAGAAACAAAGACTTTTAAAGAAAAAGCAACAGAACTCTTTCATCATGTCAAAGAAGCATATCTGAATGCACCATTGATTGAGCATTGGATTGTATCAGGGGTACTTATACTCCTACTATGCCTAATTTTAATTATTTATTTATTTTTAATTTTAGGGGAACCTTTATTATTACTTCAAGCAAATACAAGCATGGGCCTACAACCACCCCGGCCGGCCGCTAGTCAAGTCGTAAGTACAGCAAATCAATGTGGGAAAATATAGCAGCCCGAAAACCGGGGTCTAACAAGTGTCCGGGATATGACTTGTATTCAAGCGTACTGGCCGAAGTTCAGGATTCATGAAGGTTCATTTTACAATAAAGAAAAAACTAAGAATCAATGCCATACGGTCATACATGGTCCTACCATAACAAGCATGAATCAGGAAATCCGCAAATAATGCAAATACAATTGAAATATTGGGGGTAAGGTATACGAGTCAGGATAAATGTGAAGACAAACCCGTTCCGTAGCAAAGCTGCACCCCACCCCTCAAAACAAAACATACTGTAGGAAACATAAAAAACGACGACACCAAAAAGGAAGAAAGACAAAAGGGCCATAGAAACAAATAACGGACAAAGTAACAAACCCCATCCCCCTACCCCCACCCTGCACCCCTGCAGAAGGCCACGGCCTACCCCCCCCCCCCAGCAGCGTGCCTGTCGCCCTAAATAAGAGACCCAAAATATAGAAAAAGAGGAGAAAGAAGAAAAGAAGAAAAAAGTGGAGAAGGGCCCTCGATCTTGCCACCCAGCCCCCCCCCCACTCCGCGCCCAGTAAACATCCTAAAAGCAAGATTAGAATAGTCATGGAAAACATTAATCACCGATAGCACCGTCAATAAAATCCCCGCCGAGTGTCCCCCAAATCACCGTCAGCCATCAATAAGTCCACTGGATCCTAGATGGTATCACCCCTGGCCTTTTCTATCAGTAGTACCAACATACGTCCACTTATCAATCGGCATACAGAGCGGCGTGGAGGGTCCAAGTGATCCGGGCGGACCGGGCCGTGTTATTACTTCATGGGACTTCAGCAACCGAAAACCCAGCCGAATATGTATGGCGGAAATCCGTCTGTGTCGGTATCGACCCCGAAAACATCCTCAAGTCCGAACACAGTCTCACCATCCAAGGAGAGTGAGTCACACCATCCGGCGAGCGCTGAGACGTCGCCGGGGCAGCCCAAGACATAGATTGGCGTTGTTTCCCCAGCCGTTGATTAGATATGTGCCCCGACGAGTCACTCACAAGTACTACAGATCTGTCCAAGGCGATCTCATGAGCCGGGTCATCCAGCGTCTCCACGAACCTAGGCGTAGCTGGAGCACACTTCACTGACATAGAGGCGGGCACGTCGGCACTTCCTTGAGATCGAACTGTGCCCGTGTGGAACGGCGGGACAACAATGGCGGCCATCCTTCTTCCCAGGCCCCGGGCGTTACGGATCAGGGTCGCATGCAGGATCTTTAGAGCAGCCAATATATCTTTGGACGTGGGCTCTTTCTCGTGCCGCCAGACCCCTGAAACCTCCCGCACGGCAGCTTTTCCATCCGGATGTGGTCTGCGTAAGAGGGTGCCAGCCGCCATCTTAGCTGATCCGGCCTCGTCCTTCTTCACCTCACCTCGGGACCGGGCCCCACACCAGGGCACAACAGGATTCACAGTGAGGACCCAGAAAGTCAAGGCAGGCTTCCCAGAGAAGAGCAACCAAAGGGCTAAACAAAATCTCTGCCGCTCCCCGGGAGCCGCCCGCCGATTCCGGGGGAAGTCCTTAGTTATGCCCGGACACAACACTGGAAGGGGGCCAAATATCATGCACTCCCCTCGGTCCTGCTTTGCCACGCATCCCCACGAGGCACTGCGCTAGATGGACTGGGTCGTCACTGTCGCCATCGGCCCATCAAACCTCCGGCGCCCCCTCCGGCCGACTCCTCACCTCCACCAATGGCCGCTGTTTTCATAGTCGCGGCCGGCTGTTCTTCTCACTCGACACCCCGGTCCCAGCTCCGTGAGGGCTGCAAAACAGTCGGGGACATTTCTTCGGGTCTGCCACACGTAGAAGCCTCAGGAGCAAACGGTCAGTGAAAGTTTTCCTTCGTCTACTTAAATATGCCATTACGGCTCAGGATAGTTGCCAGGATGTATGCGCGGGGTGAGAGGGCTCATGGAGCCGAGCGTCTATGCGGCCATCTCGGTCGCGAGCTTGGCTCCTCCCCCCTATGCCTAATTTTAGTTTTAATTTTAGGAAATTTATTACAGTTCAATGGACACAGCAAGTCAGAACATCAACTTAGTTCTGAAGCCTCACAAATCATCTCACATCGAGAAAAGAGAACTATCATCAGTGAATGTCACAGCCATTCCAATACCCGGCGGGGTAGTTTGAGACAAGACAGACTACGAAATATATGGCCCGGTCGAGCTCTTGAAATATCCTCATCAGTTTAAGGTTTCATTAAGTGACTTTGTAAAACCAAGTACATTCTCTGATGATTGGGACTTTAAAAGTATAAATGATATGATGTCGGATTTAGTTTTATCAGCAAAATTTACAGAACATGATTATTTCAAGGTTCATCTAATTATGAACAGATGTACTGTTTTACTCATTATGCAGACCACTATTTACATAAATCTGCTCAACCTAGAAATGTTTTTAAATATAACCAATGGGAACATTGTGCTACTCCACCTAAAAGCAGTTCAAAAACATTCTATGAGAAATTCCAATACTTCTCAGGGTTTAACACAAGTAATGCAGAAACATTTTATTATAAACTGTTGGATAAAACAGGGACAAAAACCATGCTGACAAATACTAAATTGATATATTCAGAAGCATTTTATGAAAAAATGATTACATTTGGTTTTGATTTCTGGAAAAATAACATTGAAACAAAAACCATCTGGGGTACAAAAGATTGGCAGGTACAAGGCCTAGAAGCATTATTTCGAGCCTGCATGATTCCAGAACAAATAATGTTCTTGAATGACACAATTCAACAAACAACCTGTATTGGCCTAGCCAAGATTAAAGACCTTAACAAACCGTCTATTCCAAAGCCAATACCTGATAATGCAACTACAGATATTGAAGTAGACGTATCACAAATTTTAAATGAAAACAGACCACATCCTGATTGGAAAAAGTGGTTAATCTGGCCTACAGACACAAATAACTGTCAAGATAGATTCCTGAACAAATTACAGGGGTTACAAATGACCAGACCAGACCCTAGATACTCCCAGAGACAACATCCAGGGATAGTAACAACTTACAGTGTAGGGAAACTATGCCTTGAATGGCTACAAACATCCACACTAGCACAAATTAAGCAACACCTGTCTTTACTTAAAGATGGTGCTAACTTGCGCAATTTCATAATGGGGCCTCGCAAACAGCGTCAAAAACGTTTCATAGCGGTCAGCATATATGCTGCTTACAACGAGGCATGGAAAGAAACTCAAATTGAAACAGCCGAGAAAATAAGAGAAATTGATCGTATTAATTTGGAAAAATCACTTTCTGTTGTGGACAATGGGTTAATGACTCTGTCCTCCTGAATATATTCACTGGACAGTATTGTATCACCTGCTATTGATATAATAGACCAGGACTTGCTAATGTTACAACATGGCCAGTCCCAATTACGTTCTATTGTACAGCTAGGCTGGACGTTGCAAAATCTCCATTCAGGCTATGTGCCATGGCGTTTAATCAACACAACGTCATTGTTTTCTATCTTTAACCTTACTGATAAACAAATCAGTTTGGCACAGAAAGGAGCAGACTATACAATCCTGAGCGTCGAAAAACTTGAGAGATTACCATTGACAATGTCAGAAAGACCTCTCATTGAATGGATAATACACTGGATTATCACAATTCTGAAAACAACTTTCCAGTTTAAAAATTGACTTGAGTATATACCGGCAGGCCAGTATGAAATGTTGGGTAAAGGATACATTAAGTCATCATGGAAATTACCTTATACTCACACATGTTATAGTGACAACAACAAAATTGTATTTCTTAGTGGTGAGAAGTGTAAACATTCACTAAGCGGTATACTTTTGCGCGAAGGTATTAACTTGCATGGGGTCTGTGAGGGTACTTCGAATAACCTTTCATGCCACCAGCACGGCACACCTGCAACACAGATAGAGCCATTCTTTAGGCAACTTTCTAACAGGAGTTACGTTCTAATAACGGATCATAGCTGTTGTGGCTTGGTGCCAGGGAAAGTATATCTCTTAAGCGTCAGCTCCATGGTCACGTGCTGTATGCAAGCATTGTATCCAAATGGCCCTGGAGACTCAGTGGCTCCGATTTGGCCTCCTTTGAATATCTCTTCTATACGAATTGATACTTTAAGCAGAATGAAGTCTGTGCTTTTGCAGACAACAGTGCCTATCACGTTATCAAAAGAGAAGTATGATCTCCAAGTTGCAAGGACAACCGCAGATATACATACACTTTTATCAACAAATTGCCCAGTGCATTTCACAGAAATTCTCG
This sequence comes from Lissotriton vulgaris, assembly GCF_964263255.1. Classification (NCBI taxonomy): domain Eukaryota; kingdom Metazoa; phylum Chordata; class Amphibia; order Caudata; family Salamandridae; genus Lissotriton; species Lissotriton vulgaris. Next base: position 156,320,855 of record NC_141697.1, on the reverse strand, counting down.
GCCAAATCCTAAATATGTTGAATGCCAGTGGTATCTCGAATGTATTTAAGACAATTTTTTCGGGACTGTTAACACCATTTGAAGCAGTCCTGGGCATCTTTCCCAATTTTGTCCATTCGGTCTTTGGCGGCCTACCGCTACTTTTGGGACTCGTAGCAGGTATTTTATTTTTTAACCTCCTGCTCCGATATGGCAAACCAAAACGCAGACATGACTCCGGCAAGGATGGAAGAAACGATCCTAGCAATACGCTACCGGGACCGCATAACTAAAGTCCTTGAGATCTGAATATGACCTGGTTTCTTTCATTTAGACCTATACGGCAGACCTACATCTTACCTGTGCTTCGATGTATGCTATGCGGAGAAAAATGCGTGTTAGACACCTGTCTTGCACTACAATTAGCAGTACCAATGGATGTCGATTGTGGAGTTGTGGGTTGGGCGGACCGGAATAACAGACGGGGAGGCCGGATATAGTGAGCTATGGTCAGTGGTTTTTATTGGAAGTTCGTAGAGCACAACAGTCTTTAGTAGCAGAGTTTGATGAATGAGTCCCGGATGGAAGTGCAGGGCTGGGGTACCTCGGATGATGGTTAGGCGCCGTGGGGTTGTCCACTGCTGGGCTGATGTCGTCTTGATGAAGACAGGGTACTGGTACTCCTCAGAGGTATACAGGGGAGAGAGAATGCAGGAGGGGGTTAGTCCAGTTCAGCAAGGACTATTGAGTACTTCTACCTACACCGGGGAGTGAAGGGATCGGAAACCGAACGTGAGGAAGGGCCGGTAAGGTAGGATGGGACAAGACGAGTAAGAAAGGGAATGGGAAGGGGGTGTTGTCCGTGACAGGGATCAGTGCTCAGGAGTTTATACAGTGCCAGTGATACTTCTCTATTTATATCTAGTGCTTGGTGCTCGTGAGGGTCTCTATACAGTATTTTACAGTTATGTACAGAGGGAACACGGAGAAAGGATAGTGTACTCACATGCCCCGCCGCAACTCTCTTCCGAGTTGCGGCCGCTCTCCAGCCACCTCCTGAGGATGCCACCAGTCTTCTGTCCAGACATCCTCTTCCTCGTCCTCGTCTCCGCTCTTCTGCTCTGCTCCGCTCTCTGTCAGGGGTTCCACGCCTACCGCTGTCTCCTGCCACGAGTCTGCTGGTGTGAACGCCTCTCCTTCCTTCCAGACGGCTTTTCTCTGTTCCGGGCTGGTTTCCGTGGAAGTGCTTCCGGGTTCAGAAGGGGTCGTTTCCAGTTCCTCTACTGGTGCTTCACTTCCGGGGTCATGCGGGATCGCTTCCGGTTCTTCGGGCTCGGTGTTTGTTGCCGGTTCCTGTGGGTGAAGAGAGAGAGGGGAAGTCAGATTTGGAAGGGACGCTGTACGACACATTGTGGAGGGCAGGGACCTCTGGCTCGGACGTCGCCCGGAGAGGTAGGGACGACTTCTCCACATCCCATTTCCCTAGCTGTCTTTCTTGTAGGGCTGGACGGAGGTGGATAACGTGAGATAATCTGCATTACCCTGTTCCAGCCCCTTTCGGTGTAGAGTTTTGAATCGAAAGGGCTGTAGAGAGAGAAACCACCGGAGGACTCGGTCGTTGTGGCCCCTGTTGCGGGCCATCCACTCTAGCGGGGCATGGTCAGTATACAAGAGGAACTCGCGTCCCTCCAGGTAGAACCGAAGACTATCCACAGCCCATTTAATTGCTAGGGCCTTTTTTTCAACGACTGCATAGTTCAGTTCACGTGGGAAGAGCTTCCTACTGAGGTACAGGATCGGTTTTTCGACCCCTGTCGGATCTTTCTGTGACAGGACAGCCCCCAAACCCTGTTCGGAGGCGTCTGTCTGCAGGATGAAGGGTTGTGTATAATCGGGGCTGATTAGCACTGGTTCGGAAAGCAGGGACTGTTTGAGTAGGTCAAAGGCTTGTAACAGCAAGGGAGTGGGATGTTGTAGCTTCTCTTCTGTTCTTGTGGCCTTCTTCAACAGGTCGGTCAATGGGGCCGCGGTTTGTGAGAAGTTGGGGATAAATCTCCTGTAATATCCCAGAAATCCGAGAAAGGCACGGAGTTCCTTCCCGGTTTGAGGGAAGGGTATGGCCTGAATGGCCTTGATCTTATTGTCTTGCGGATGGATGACCCCTTCTCCCAACAGATATCCCAAGTATTTCACGCTTTGTGCCACCAATGTGGTCTTGGTGGGGTTGATGGTAAAACCGTGCTTCCCGAGGGAGTTTACTACGGATTGTAAATGGTGCAGATGTTGTTCCCAACTGTCACTATAGATGACGATGTCGTCTAGGTATGCCCCTGCATATCTTGAATGGGGTTGCAACACAAGGTTCATAGCCCTCTGAAACGCAGCCGGAGCTCCGTGAAGCCCGAAGGGCATTACCTTGAACTGGAACAAGCCCTCAGGGGTTGAAAACGCAGTTTTTGGCTTATCTTCTTTTTTTAGGGGGATCTGCCAATATCCCTTGCACAAGTCAAGGGTACTTATATACTTGGCTTTGCCTATGCGCTCCACCATCTCATCTACGCGAGGTAGGGGATAGGAATCAAAAGCAGAGATCTTATTCACCTCTCTGAAATCGATGCAGAATCTAGTAGAGCCATCGGGCTTAGGAACTAGAACGATGGGTGAATTCCAGCTGCTGCTGGAGGGTTCTATGATGCCCATCTTCAGCATCTGGTTCGTCTCTTCTTTAATGATGGCTCTGCGTGCTTCAGGGATACGGTAGGGCCTTTGTCTCACTATTTTCCCCGGTTCCGTGTGGATTGAATGCTCCACTACGGTGGTGTGTCCCGGTAGGGATGAGAACACTGATTGTACAGAGGATAAGGACCTTCTGAGGTCCTGTTTGTTCCTTTCAGGGAGGTCTAAGTCCAGGCACCCTTCAAAAGGAAGGGATGGAGTGCTCACCAGGACAGGGCGGGGCCCCTCCAACTTTTTTAGGAGGTTTACATGGTAGATCTGGGTGATCCCTCTGGTGGAGTCCGTTTCGATGTCGTAGGTGACAGGAGTCACTTGTCCTATGACGGGGAACGGGCCCTGCCACTGCCCTAACAGCTTGTGGTCAGAAGATGGCAAGAGTAACAACACAAGGTCCCCAGGGTTAAAAGAGCGGGCCTTGGTTCCTTTGTCATACTGCTGTTTTTGTGTGACCTGAGCTGCCACCATGTTCTGTCTCACGATCTCTCTTATTTGTCCTAAATGGGTCCGGAGATTATCTACATATTCAGGTAGAGGACGGGTTCGGTCTGGTTCAGCATCCCAGGCCTCGCGAGCCATGTCTAACAGGGTCCGCGGTGCTCGCACATACAACAACTCATATGGTGAGTACCCGGTACTGCTTTGAACCTTACAACGGATGGCGAAAAGGGCAAGGGGGAGCATCTCCTCCCACCTTTTGCTCTCGAGGCCCAAGAGTTTCTTGAGGGTGGTTTTTAGGGTAGCGTTATAATGCTCCACCAACCCGTCGGTCTGTGGGTGGTAAGCCGAGGTTCTTATTTGTTTGATACCCAGATGGGCACATACTTGGCGCATGAGGGAGGAGACAAAAGGCGTCCCTTGATCGGTTAAGATCTCGCGGGGAAATCCTACTCTAGAGAAGATGGAGATGAGGGCCTTGGCTATGTTTTGGGTAGTGGGTTGTCGCAATGGGACGGCTTCCGGGAACCGGGTGGCATAGTCTACCAACACAAGAGCGTACCTACACCCAGTCCTAGAGGGTAGTAAGGGTCCTATAAGGTCCATCCCCACTCGGGAAAAAGGGACATCAATAAGAGGAAGGGGCTGGAGAGGAACCCTCGGGGGACGATACCGGCTGTTTTTCTGGCAAACCGGGCATTCCCTGCAATACCGTTTTATTTGCCCATGTACGCCGGGCCAATAGAACTTCTCTAGGATCGTTCGCCTTGTTTTTTCGTCGCTAAAATGCCCTCCTAGTAAGTGGCTGTGGGCCAGAAACAGTACTTTGTCCCGAAACAATCCAGGGATAACCAACTGGGGCGGTAGCTGGGGCCCCCCTTTCCTGTACAAGAGCCCATTCTTTCGGAAAAAGTAAGGACCTACTTGTAGTGGGTCCTCATTGTCCAGGGCACGGTTCCAGGCTTCTTGCAACACAGGATCTTCTTGCTGAGTTGCGCGGAATTCCCTATCTGTTTCCCACAGATGGGTGTCTACTTGAACCGGGTAGGCACTGGTAAAGTCCCTTTTTTCTCTCTTCTTCTGCTTCTTGGTATTGCACTGTTTAGACGGAGAGTTTACAGATGGAGAAACATGAGGAAAAGGGGCTTCCGCCCACCATTTCTTCAGGGAGTCTGTAGTGTCCTGAAGGAGGTGGGGGAGACCACTGTAGTCGCTACCCAGGATGGCTTGTTCAGGGAGATTGGGTACCAAACCAACGGTCAACATACTTCCTTCATCTGTGGGGTGTTGCACACGTACTCTGGTCGTCGGATAACTCCTGGTATCGCCGTGGACACATTTGATAGCCACTGTACCTGTCACTGGTCCGACAGGATGTGGTAGTTCCTGTGGTCGTAGAACGCTGTGTCGACAACCCGTATCGGCTAGTGCCATCATTCGGTGCCCATCAATCCGTACCGGACATCGAAAAGGTGGCGGGGTAACTTCATTGGTGAGACAGACATAGTTCCTGGCCAGTCCTATGTCCATGGGCTCTTCCTTTTGAGGGCACATACGAGCTATATGTCGGTACCCACCGCAGTGATAACACTGAGGACCGGGTGGGTTGGGCCGAGGCATAACAGGGTATGGCAACAAGGGAACAGGTTCAGGTTTTCTGGCCACGGGAGGTGGTCTTTGGGCACGGGGATGACTGCCATGTGGGATCCGAGGATGCGGTTTATCCCTGGTTTGCTGAGATTCCTGGGCTCTGCTGTAGGCACTGGCGATCTCCACAGCCCTATCAAGAGTCAGGCGGGCGTGTTGTCGCACCCACTTCTGGGTGGCCGGATGTAGGGACGCTAAGTACTGCTCCAAGTATATTTTCGACAAGATGTCTTCCTTGGTGGCTGGGGCGGGCTTCAACCAACGATTAGCCAAGTCCTGTATACGGAACGAGAGAGCCCGAGGCGTTTCCTGGGGTCCTTCCCTTGCCTGACGCAGACGAACCCTGTATGTTTCGTTGTCAATCCCCAGACGCTCCAGAATGCAGGCTTTTATATCATTGTATGGGGTCTGGCCCTGAATGTTGGCCTGCTGGTAGGCTGCCTGCAGCTCACCCGTCAACAGAGGACCAAGGTAGTGGCCCCATCGGTCGGCAGGCCATGCAGCGGCCTGGGCTAGGCACTCGAAATTTGTGAAGAAATAATCGGGGTCTTCACCCGACACATATTTTTGCAAGACCACGGAGGGCAGGGAGGTAACTGGTCTTTGTTGCCCCATGACGGTGGTTAGTTTCTCGAGGGCTTGATCCTGCACGGTGCCCTGGCCCGTCAGGACATCATGCAGCTGTCCCCGATCGTCTTCGGCCGTCTTGAGGAAACGTTCCATCATTCTCCCAAGCTGCTCCTGGCTCTCCGCGAGCTGTTGGACTGCGGCCTCCATGCTTCCGGTTAATCCCACTTCTGACACCAACTGTGAAGTTGTGGGTTGGGCGGACCGGAATAACAGGCGGGGAGGCCGGATATCGTGAGCTATGGTCAGTGGTTTTTATTGGAAGTTTGTAGAGCACAACAGTCTTTAGTAGCAGAGTTTGATGAATGAGTCCCGGGTGGAAGTGCAGGGCTGGGGTAGCTCGGATGATGGTTAGGCACCGTGGGGTTGTCCTCTGCTGGGCTGATGTCGTCTTGATGAAGACAGGGTACTGGTACTCCTCGGAGGTATACAGGGGAGAGAGAAAGCAGGGGGTTAGTCCAGTTCAGCAAGGACTATTGAGTACTTCCACCTACACCGGGGAGTGAAGGGATCGTAAACCGAATGTGAGGAAGGGCCGGTTAGGTAGGATGGGACAAGACGAGTAACAAAGGGAATGGGAAGAGGGTGTTGTCTGTGACAGGGATCAGTGCTCAGGAGTTTATACAGTGCCAGTGATACTTCTCTATTTATATCTAGTGCTTGGTGCTCGTGAGGGTCTCTATACAGTATTTTACAGTTATGTACAGAGGGAACACGGAGAAAGGATAGTGTGTACTCATGTGCCCCGACGCAACTCTCTTCCGAGTTGCGGCTGCTCTCCAGCCACCTCCTGAGGACGCCACCAGTCTTCTGTCCAGACATCCTCTTCCTCGTCCTCGTCTCCGCTCTTCTGCTCTGCTCCGCTCTCTGTCAGGGGTTCCACGCCTACCGCTGTCTCCTGCCACGAGTCCGCTGGTGTGAACGCCTCTCCTTCCTTCCAGACGGCTTTTCTCTGTTCCGGGCTGGTTTCCGTGGAAGCGCTTCCGGGTTCGGAAGGGGTCGTTTCCGGTTCCTCTACTGGTGCTTCACTTCCGGGGTCATGCGGGATCGCTTCCGGTTCTTCGGGCTCGGTGTTTGTTGCCGGTTCCTGTGGGTGAAGAGAGAGAGGGGAAGTCCGATTTGGAAGGGACACTGTACGACCCGTTGTGGAGGGCAGGGACCCCTGGCTCGGACGCCGCCCCGGAGAGGTAGGGACGACTTCTCCACATCGATACTTTGCTAAGTCCAGTAACGGCTCACGCATTGTGTTGTCCCCAGCAGTTACCAATCCTGATGACGGCATTCGTTGAGACTCCTGCGCTGCGACTAGGTGGTGGCAGTGAAGCAAGAAATGAAAGCAACATCACCCAGGTACGACCTTCTGTGAGCATTGCTGATCCTGAAATCGATGATAGCAATCATTCTCACAACTGCCAAGTTACAGCGTTATCGAACTTGGTCGAACTGTCACCTGAATATGTAGATCAATTCTTTGCGAGCCTGTCTGAATTGATGTTCTCCCCTGAACAGAAACAATAACTTTTTGGAAAACAATCCGGCACACAGCGTTCCCATTAACTCTGAATTCGGCCTTCAGCTTTGATAAACAAAAGCTACTGAATAACGTTTGGAACTATTTTTGCCCCGCTCACCATGAAATTATTTTTTTCCAAAAATTCCAAAATATTTACCTTTTTTCTGGCACAAGTACTTTGCTTAAAGTAAAACTATTCATAAAGAACAGAACTTCTATTTTTAGTAAATCTAGAGACAAAATATTACTCCAGCCTCTAGCACATTTTACAGCAATTGTATTTATATGTGATTAAATAGTCTCGCCCTTCTTTTCTGTATTCAGAGACATTTCATGTGTATTTTTTGGCAAAATCGTTCAATTGAATATATATGCAATTTTTTTTGAATGATTACTCTGCTTGATAACGTACAGTACCTATTATCATTTTCATGTATTTCATATACACCATTTCAAATGCGAAATGTATTTTGGGGTGGGTAGTAATACACGTGCATCTTATTGCTTTAGTTTTTAGTAATTTGATGGACATAGATTTGTGGAGTGGGTGATGTGTTTTATCTAGGACCCCGATCAATATTGTGACCTCATGCCCCTATACGGCTATAATCAATACATATCCCTATAATGGCATAAGAATCAGAGCCATATTCCAGTAACTCCCCTCTGCAGCCCATGACACAGCAGAAGCCACTTCCTTAGATTCCTAGATAGCACACAGAGTTCTTTCGACATACCAAACCCCCAGCAACCTGGGAAAGCCCTGCTTGCTTTGTTTTGATTAGTAATAGAACTCCTGCGAGCACTGTAAGAACGACCAGTTCTTAGTGACATCTTTATTGACGTCTTATGTCCAAAAACTAACGTCAAACTCGGCACCTTTCAGGTATAAATATACCAACGTTGCCTTAAGCAAACACACGGTGGTGGTGAATACTGGAGACGAACAGCTGTCCCCTTGCAGAGAGCCCAGCAGATGCGAGAAGCCCACGGACGCTGCCCCTCCTCCTTGATGCGCTGAGAAAGACGCTGTCTTTTCTCCTGCTGAGAAAATCCAGCTCCGGCGTTTCCAGCCTACCCTTGCGGGTGACTGGGATATCTGGTCCTAAGAAGGAGATACCAGACCTCTTACATTCTATTCCAGAGGTACGGTGCTGACTAAACCCTTAGAGAGAATTCTTGAATCAAACTCTTGGCAAAACCAACTTAACTTAAACTGCTACTTACTTACTCCCTCCCATGTATTAGGCTTAGGTCAGGTACACCGGGGTAGGCGTAGTTAGAAGCACCAGTTGAGGTTGTTAGCCAATGTATATATGAATGTATATATTTTATTCATTTTAACTATCTTATGGCTAAGAAACCATATCAAAGCTTTTACAGTATTATTTCGTAATACTCCTTTTACTGTACGCACTTTGAATAATAACAAGTCTTGCAATTGTGGCAATTCATTTCTCTTGCATGAGAAAGAAGACTGCTCAATAAATAATATCTTTTATTGAAAACGCCCGTCTCTCTATTCTCTGCACCCTGGTGAAAGTAAATCTGCACAACTGACTGAATGAAATAGCTGTCTATTGTTTCACACAACTCTAGAAATTGACTCCTATTCTGAGGAGCAAAGTTGTCATGTTTATGTGGTTGTTGGAAGCTGAATCCCTTCTTGTCTGAGCCAGGGAAGCTGATCACTTCCTATTCAGTCAAGAAAGTTTCCAGTGACCTCTGAGCTAGCTGGCGCAAACCTAAATTAAGTCTAACAAAGTCAGCAGAGACTTAGAAGACCTCAGTCCTACATCTACACTGCTGTTTATGTTATTCCAATGCGCAGGGTCTATAGGGAAAATAGGAACTACACTACAATATAGTACAATTGTCTCTGCATTAAATAAATGAAGGGTGAATTTCCTACTGTTCAAACTTAAAGAAAATCTGAGAACATAGTACAATTGTCTTTTCTTTAAATAAATCAAGACTGAATTTAATGTTTTCTGTAGTGCTAATGCGCAACTGGTATCAAGTTGTCAATTCTACTGAACGCAATGTAGATTGAAGGCCGTACTGAACAAAGATACCGACGACAAATTTAGATCCAAAGTTGAATTCAAGTTGTAAACCCTGCTGTCCGCAGTGTAGATCAAAGGCAGTAGTCAATACAGACATAAGTCTGCGGTGCTGTGGCGCTGGGTTCGCAATGGGCCTGTATCGAGGAGGCCGTAATCATGGCGGCAGCCACGTGGCAGGGTGCGGACCTTCGCTGCGGCGCAGTCTCTTCTCTTTGCAGAAGTGAACCACGCCCAAGGCGTAGCCTAATTATTTATAGTCTTAAGTTGACGTTGTTTACGTTGGACTAGCCCAATCCGCTTCTGTTTCAAAGAGTGGGGGGGTGAACACAGCTACAAGACCGATATATTCCCCAGTGTCTAGATAATATGGTTGCGTCCACTATTCAGTACACTACACGTATCAATGGTATATCTACACACGAAAACTTTTTTGTTTTTTATAGTGAATTGTGTATAGTATTTCACTGTTAGTCTTGGCGTTGTGTACATTGTTGTCGAGTTCTTTCCCTTATACATACTTGGTTGCCACATCTCTGTACATTGAGCTAGTGTGCTGCTGAGGGGATATATTATTTTGGAAAGGTCAGTTGTCCTGTTTTGAGCTGCCTCTGAGGTAGTAGGGGGGAGAGGTCCGGGGGGGGTGGTTGTGGTGGCACTGGTTATTGTGATTTTGTTTGGTGTCGGAAGTGTATCATTAGAACCTCTATCACATATTGCTCTTTAAATATGGGTGTGAGTTGGATGTAATTCACGCAGTACATAGTCAACATTCTTACATTAGTTAAATGTTGATGTTAATTTGTTAGTGGTAAGTGGAACTATTGCCTGATTTTTTAGGTAGCATTGCAGATTTGGTTTCTTGTTGAAAATATGGGTGTGATCGTAGGCTGTGTGCGGACCGGAATAACAGGCGTGGAGGCCGTATATAGTGGGCTATTTCTGAGCCGGGTTTTATTCTTAGTGTACAGAGGTTTCAGTTCGTGAGAGAAAAAGGGACAAGGGTAGCTTCGGGATGATGCTTGGTCGTAAGTCGTCACAGTAGTTCCTCGGAAGGGTTGGTTCTTAGGTGGGCGTCGGTGGGGGGCGTCCAGCAGGTCCGGTTGGCCGGTCACCGGGATGCTGGTTCCTCGAAGGTATGGGAAGGAGAGAAAGAGAAAGGGCCGTTAGTTCGACTGTTGTACGTTGCCTTGGTACCGAATACCGTCACCAGGTGTGTGGGATATGAACTGACCGTGAGGAGGGTAGGGAACGGGTCAAGAGGGAAAGGAAAAAGAGTATCAGGGCAAAAGAGGGGTTGATGCTGGTGTGAACAATTGTAGAGAGTCTGTACAGTGATGTCCGTGACGGACCAGGTACTATACAATATATCCAGTGGTAAGTGCAAACGTGCAATCGTGACTGTTTAAGCTATGGCTATTTACACTCTTCAATATACAAAGGGTTCGTTACTCACGTGCCCCGCCGAAACTCTCCCGTGAGTTGCGGCCGATCTCCAGCGTCCTCCACCGGACTCCACCAGTCCTCGGTCCAGACTTCCTCGTCTTCTGCGTCTTCACCGACTCCCTTCTCAGGTTCACCGCAAGCTGTCTCCTGCCACGAGTCCAACTCCTTGAACAAACTGCTGTCTTCGCTTCCGGCTTTTCCGTGTTCCGTCTCCTAGTAGGGGGATGGACTTCCGGGGTTACTCAAGAGTCCTTCCCGTTTTCCGCTTGTCGTGATTGGGTCCTGCAAAGAAGGAGAGAAGGGTGGAGTCTGGGTTGCTTGGGAGGCCGGAGGATCGGTCGGAGATGTCCGGGACCTTGAGTGACATGGCTGACTAGGCGAGGTAGGGGGCGTGTCCCGTTCACATCCCCTTCCCTAGCTGTCCTTCTTGATCTGGTTGGAGGGGGAGGATATCAGGAGAGATAGTCGGCATTTCCCTGATCAACACCTTTTCTATGTAAAGTCTTGAACCTATAGGGTTCTAGGAACAAAAACCAACGAAGGACGGGATTGTTGTGTCCTTGTTGCAGGCCATCCATTCCAGCAGGGCGTGGTTGGTGTACAAGACAAATTCTCGCCCTTCCAGATAGTATCTGAGACTTTCAACCGCCCATTTGATGGCCAGGGCCTCTTTTTCAACTACGGCGTAGTTCATCTTCCTAGGGAATAGCTTCCTGCTCAAGAAAAGTATGGGCCGTTCTTCACCATTGTGGTCCTTCTGTGACAGAATGGCTCCCAAACCCTGTCCCGACGCATCAGTCTGAAGGATAAAGGGTAGGGAATAGTCTGGGCTGATGAGCACAGGACCGGACATCAGGGACTGCTTCAGTTGGTGAAATGCTTGTAGCATACGGGGGTCAGGGTGTTTCAGAGCGTCTTCAGTCTTCATAGACTTTTTCAAAATATCAGTTAGGGGTACTGCAGTCTGCGAAAAGGTAGGGATGAATCTACTATAATACCCCAGGATTCCTAGAAATTCTTGGAGTTCTTTTCTTGTTCGTGGAAAGGGGATTGCCTGTAGGACGGTGTTTTTCTTGTTCTGGGGTCTGATAACACCCTCGCCTAAAAGATAACCCAGGTACTTGACTGTTTGGGCAGCTAGAGTGGTTTTTGCGGGGTTAATGGTGAACCCATAAGAACCCAGGGAGGAGACGACCTCTTGTAGATGGTGTAGGTGTTGACCCCAGTCGTCACTGTAGATGATTATGTAATCTAAATAAGCACCTGCATATTGGGAATGAGGCCGTAACACATGATTCATGGCCCTCTGGAAAGTAGCGGGAGCACCGTGAAGGCCGAAAGGCATCATGGTGAATTAATACAGACCATCGGGGGTGGAAAATGCGGTTTTCTTTTTGTCCTCATCTCTTAATGGGATCTGCCAATAACCTTTACAGAGGTCCAGTGTACTGATATATTTGGCCTTCCCTATACGTTCGATCATCTCGTCCACACAAGGCAGGGGGTATGTTGAAACCATGCTTGAAACCTATGTTTTTTTCAGTGAATATATATATATAGTTACATATCTTTGGATGGCATTATACAGTGCTTAGATGAAATGCATTATTGAAACATAGACAAAATGATATACTAGTATTCAATGCATATTACTTTCTGTTGCATTGTGATATCAGCCGGTGGTCATAATACATGCAACATACACATAATAAAGTGTCTAACATATATTGTTTGCACTATGCAATGCATATTGCTACAGTGTCCTTTAGTCTCTCAGTTACAGGGCACTTTCAGTAAGAGTCAGCGATGTAAAGGCACATATTGTACTATCATCTCCTTTTCCTACTGGTTTGTTGTCATCTGGTTCAGGGATAGTTTCATGGACCTGCCCCGCATGGTCCTCTTCAGTCTATTTTGCTGCATGTGCAGACCATTACCTTTCTTTGAGAATTTGTTGTGTACTTCTTCAACAGTATCAGTTGGTGTCACCGTATCTGTGACACTTTATGATGAGCCCTCAGCGTGGCTTTTAGGAATTTTCTGGTCTTTACTCTCCTTGTCTGTTGTGTTATGCAGCTCCTCTGGTGACAGATGTTCATCAATTTCTGGTACCTTTGTCTCAGGCGTTGGTATTGCAGCCCTGCATCTTGCCCTATTAATCCAGTTGCTGCGTCCATTCACCGTCTGTGATCCAGTCTACCTAGAAGTAAGAGTAACATCTTTAGTTTTTCTCACCACAACCTTGTCTGCAGAGTTGCTTTAGATGGCTTTGCCCTTATGGAGTGCAGTACTAAAGGCAGAGCATCAGGCCATTTCAGGACTGTTGCATCAGTTGTCTTTACTAATCTATTTTTTTTATTTTGGAGTTCATCCTCTACCAATTGGCCTGAACTTTGGGGGGTGGCATGGGACATGCAGTTTCCCCTCTATTCCCAAACATGCCATAAAGCCCCCCCCCCATCGCTTTTTTTGCCCTAGGGATCCTCAAACCTGTGTATGCTATCTTTCTGCACGCATCAAGCAACCGTTGCTGCATCAGTCTTCATTGTTGGAAACACCTCCATCCATTTTGAAAACGCATGCATACAGACCAGCAAATATTTTAAATCATCCACTGGGAAGCAAAATGCATCTGCACCTTCATCCCCACTTATGCAATATCAGAGGGTCCATGCTTAAGCCTTGTAAGGGAAAGGAACATACTGCCTATGGCCACTAGCCTCTAATCCCAGTAGATCCACAATCCCTCATCATTCTGCTCACATGCAGCATCAATCCACACTCTCTCCTCTTCTGGTGTAGCAGACAATTGTGTTTCCTTCACATCAGCTAAAAAACAGTTGTTTTTGAATGAGCTGGATTTTTGGAATGCTTTTATTCATCAAAGGCTCTGTAACATGCGTTTTCTTGCTGCTTTGTCAACCTTGGCGTTACCTATGGCTATTTTAGTATTAGTTCCTGTGTGGGTTTCACATGTTATTATTGCTATGCTGTAGGGTAATAGTACTGCTTTTAACAATTTCTTTACTTAAGGGTAATTTTCAGTGGGGCGCCCTACTGTTGTAATGCAATCAATTTCAAATTCAAAACAAGCTTTTTTTCGATTTAAACACTTAAATCATGAAAGCACAATACATAAAAAGAGATACAATTTCATGTGGTACATGTCCATTGGTTTACAAGAATAAAAAAGTGTTAAACATGTGAATAAATTAAAAGATTTGTCACCTCAAGTAATTTAAAACCATGAATACATAGAAAAAGAACTTAGTCTTATAGCAACTAGAACTAGCAAGATAACATTGATTTTCTAGTTCTAATCACACCCTACAAATATTTTACTATGCAATCAATAAAAAGTTGTAGTTTAAAAAAGGATGGACAACATTGTCTAAAACCCATTCTCTTCAAAATTGGCAGAATCCATCTTTTACACAGAAATTCATAAAATTTGCAAAAAAAGAACATGTATAGTATACTGAGAGGAACTGTCGTCACAGGGACACAATTCCTGGTGTTCTAAAAGCATTTGATTCTCTCTAACAGACGATTTAGTTATTTCTTGAGATAGTGTGTTATTGCCCAAGTACTCCATGAATGTAGTCTTCAAGACTTTCCTAGAGACTGTAGCAATACTAATCAGATTGAAAAAGTATTTTGGGGACCCTATTTCGACCACAAACTTTTTTACGTAATTAAGCCATGGTATACGTGACCCCCCTTGCAGGTTAAGACAATCATTATTCACGTCACAATTGAGTTGTGTAGAAGGACTAGACCAAATCTGTGCCATAATAATACCGGCTGTGTTTTGATTATATCTGATATGGTTGGCATTCCAAGTTCTGCATGACAATTATAAGTAGCCGTACTGTTTGGAACCGCTAGAAGATACCTCAGAAATATGTTCTCTACTAGCTGTAACGATTATACATCTGCAGTGCCCCAAATCCTGGCTACATAAATAGCTGTTGAAATACATTTAGCATTATAGATTTTTATCAATTCAACAATTGGTATTTTTCACAACATCCTAGCAAAGTTCACCAAAGCGGACGTGGATTGGGCGAATAATAGGTTCCTCGCTGTTATGGCATTTGCCCACAAACCGCTTTTGTCAAAAACAATTCCCAGGTATGAGAAGTGGTTTGTAAATTCCAGTTTTTTTATTGTTAATAAAAATATCTCTGCATTTTACGCTGTTCTTACCGCATTTCATTGCATATGTCTTAGTACTATAAACCTGGAGATCCGGATTTGACATAAAAGTAGTAAAGCTAGTAAAAAAGTTTTGCATACCTATTTGTGTACGTGATAATAAAACGCCATTGTACGTATATAGAAACGCTGGTATTGGATGATTGCAGATTCGAGGAATATCCTGAAAATCCTTGGTTAATACTGTACCCAGGCCATTTATGTACAGAGTAAAAAAAAAGGGGGCTAGCACACACCCCTACCTAACCCCCTTTCTGACCGGAAATTTGTAACTGCACTCTCCGGCAGTACCATAACGTACACTGGCCTGCGCATCTTGGTACAGTTGCCTTAAAAAATTAATTAGTTGGGAGTCCACACCCATAACATCTAAAATTCACCAAAGCTTGGAGTGGCTACACAATCAAATGCCGAACTCAAGTCAACACAGGCCAGGAAAAGGTTCCCACAATTCGCTTGTATATATTTGCCCCATATTAAATTTAAATTTAGGCCTTGCTCAATGATGCCTATACCTTGTCGGAAGCCATTCTGGAGTTCCGTAATTATGCCCATCTCTGCGGCCCACATCTGTAATCTATTTGAAATAATTCAGACTGCCACTTTCATAAATGCATCCAGAAGTGAAATAGGTCTGGAACAAGCCGGGTCATTACGATCTCCTTTTTTAAAGATGGGTGCAAGGATTGATTCAGACCATGTGGAAATAAAACCCTGCTTACAGCAGGCTTTTAAAACTGACGTTAAACATGTTCCCCATAGAAAAGGATAAGATTTAAATAAATCCAGGGGAACACTATCAGGCCCGGGAGCTTTCTATCCTTTACTTGCATTTATTGCCTTTTTGAATTTCTCTACCGTGAAATCAATATCAATGGGGGTAAAGTTTGAAGACTGAGTTCCCATGTCGTAATGGCTAGTATCACTGACACTGTGGGTATATAGCTTGGAAAAATGTTTCACCCATTGATCTTCACTGATACTTATCTCGATAGAGGGAATGTTTTTAGGAGTCAGAAACGGAGCATTTATCGCGGTCCAAAAGCCTGTGTTATTTTTTAATTCCGATACTGTTTGGAGAGCTCACCATGCTTCACTTCTAATGGTCTCCTTACGGTCTTTAAGAGAGGCTCTATATGCCTTACTGGTCAGCTTAATCTCAGTCTGGTCTCCAGTAGATTTTTGTAGGACTTTTTTCAAAACTGCGTGAGCTTTGGAGCAGTTAAAATCAAAGCATCCTGTCTTGGCAAAATGTTAGTTTTTTACGCTTAGCCAAAAGATTTTTCTTAATCGCTGATGTAATGCTAAGGAAAGAATTACGAATAGCATAGTCAGCAGCAGTCTCATCTAGATAAACTGCGAAATCAACTTCGCACTGCATTAAAAGTACCTTGGTGAACATTAAAGAATCTATTCCAGACCATTTAATAGTGTATCAATTCTGTTTATTGATGGCGATATCCTGTACAAGATGTTTATTATTCATTTGTCACATTAGTTGGTAGTTCTAAAATAATGCCAATAGGAAAGTGGTCATTAAAAGCAATGTTGTGTGTTATGAAATTACTTAGTCTATTTGAATATCTATTAGAAACAAAGACATAATCAATAATAGAACGCGACCCCCGTCCGTTAAAAGTGTGGCTAAAAAGTAATGGTGGTGAACAGAATTCATTAAAGGAACCCATACCAGCAGAATACTTGATTGTGTTTAATTGGTTCCCAAAGGAAGAGTGCAAAAAGTGAGTGATATAAGTCCAATCTTCTGTAGACGTCACACCACAGATACCTTTTTCAGAGTGAGGGCATAGTGCTGTATTAAAATCCCCTCCCCGAATGTTATGGCTGTCTTTCTGCCAGCCCTCTGGAGAAGGAGAATGATGGAGAGTGACTCCAGCCTATCACCCTCATAGCATAGGGATTAGGCCGATAGACAGGGACCCTGTCTTATAGATATAAGGGCATTTTCGTGCCATTTCCCTTAGAGTAAGGCTTATGAATTTAAGTTAGGGGTTAGATATATGGGTATTAGTCATGATTTATTCATTTGCTAACATGCCGATCTGTTTCTCATGGAGCTATGTATATTATGGGCTCCGTAGGCCTTAAGCGAGACAGACTCCATTTTGCTTTCTGCCTGGTAGCTCGAGAAGGCTTTCTAGGTGAAGTGTAATGTTTTAGTTTCAAGCTGTTGTTCGCTTGGAGAGAACCGGTTCAGGCTGACCCTTATCGAAGGAATGTATTTTTCTCCACTCCGAAGACACAACTTCAGGCCGGCCGGCTGGGAAAGTGTCCTTGGTACGGGGAGGTACAAGAATTTGGTGGGCGGCAGGTTACTGGCCGTGAATTTCCATGAAGGAACGGGCTTTGATATTAGCGAAGGTGTTAGTCTTTCAGTCAGTCAGTCCGTAGGCGGCATCTAGCCGTTAGCATCTCTGCCATTATTCATTTTCATGGTGGACAAGTCGCCATCTTTGAAGTCGGAGAAAGATTTAAGACCGAAACTCTCTGAACATAGACTGAACGAGAAGTGGCGCGGAGCGCACTAAATACAGAGAGAGAGAGAGACGGTAGCTAATTAACAGCAAGGTTCCGAGGTCCTGAGGGAGAGCAGACGAGTTTGAGCCTAACGGTGCAGACGTGTACCTGTGACGGCTGAGGGTGACTGCAAGGCGAGCCAGGACCCAGAGACGAGATAGGAGCCTAGATGACTGCCGAGTCCCGATTTCCCGTTAACCAGGTGAAGTCCAACCAGTCCTTATAGTGCGTGCACCCTAACCTTTCTCTTTTATTTCTTGTGCAAATGTAATGCTGCATAGTAATGTGATTTATGTTTATGGTTAATAAATGCCCTAATTCATATAGAATTACCGTGTGCCTGGTGCTTATGTTCAATCTTGGTAAACGCAACTCCTAGGTGAAAGCTAGGCGCATGAATGGACGAGTAATCCCAATCAGGCAAGTGGTGATCACACAAATAGGGAGTGAGTGAACCTCTGATGTCAAAAGTAACGAGTACACTATACAATCTGGACCCATATCCAAAGTTATTATTGTAGTTTTATCCTAAGTAGACTGTCGAGATATCATCCCAATAATGTTTCATAGGAATGTGGTCGTCGTTGATATGCGGCGTTAATGAGAGCGGCAGGAAGGATACTGCCGTGTAAAGCCACCGGATTGTGGTAAAGACTAAGTGAGAGCGGTGAGAGGGAGATCACCGTGGATGTTTCGCAGGATCGCGAACGCTGGAAAAGAGAGCATTGGGTTCTGCAGGCCCGTGTGTAGACACGCCGGATTGTGTGTCAGATCTGCCCTGGGGTAGAACGGTCTGGGTCGAGGCGACCGCGAGGCCAACTGATGTGAATAAGATATTGTAGAAAATCCATATATGTATATTGTCATTCCCCATTCTTAGGTGCGACCTGTACTCAGTGTAAATACGATCTAAGAAGGGAAGGTGAGTACGTTTTGGCTGGGTCACAGGGGCCCCTGGGGGCTGATCCCATCTAAACAGAAAATCCAGCCATTACATCTGGCGTCACGAACTGTTTACGAAGCCTGTGTGCGTTGTATTGTTTTCATCTTGTTGGTTTGCGCTCGGCTTGTACGTATAAAATTTTGTTTATAACTGTATATATATTTTTCGTGTATCATTATGTTTGTGAAAAAATCATCGTCGGTTTTCAAATTACCGATTCAGATTCCCGGCTGGGAATCTACGCCTTATGAGGCTTTGGCCCGTGAGTGGGCTGATTCTACTGGTTTGAGCGAAAATTGGTCTTCATTCTTGGAGCAGGCGGAGCCTGCTGATGTGATTTCGTGCCTACAGAAAGCGCCAGTAGTGAAGGGTGATGAGCTTCCTATTTTAGGACGCAGAGGGTGGATTGTTCTTAATGCATACAGAATAATGCATGAGAGGGTTGTGCAACTACAGAAACAGTTTAAAGATTCGGAAGGACAGTGTGTTGAGTTGCAAAATGCGCACACTTTGTTGCGTTGTCAAAATAAATTGCTTGCCGACAAACTTGAAACATATCAGACCATTGCCGAAAGGGCTGCGGTCCGTATTGCACGATATAAGTATAAACATCGTCGTGGACGTGTGTCTTCACGCAAAGTGCGTATGGTTGTAGCAAAAGCTGGAATGGATTGGAACCCCGATGAGTGGGACGGTAATATCTGGGATTCTCATACTTCTGACTCCTCGGCAGAGGAGGGTGACAAGCGCGAGTCTTCTCGCTCCGGACGTGATTGTAAATCTGCTTCATGCATTGATTCAACTCCCGATTGTGACCGTGCTCGTTCTTCCCGTGCGGACGACGTAGCTTGCCCTGATTGTGATGTTAAATCTAAGATGCGGGCTTCTTCGGAAGCTCTTCCCGCAGTTTCTGCTCACCCAATTTTTCGACGGAAATTACAACAAGCCCCTGGTAATCCGGGTGGTATCGCTCTTGACTGTATTGAAGATTTTACTCAGCAGGAGATCAGTGACATCCTGCAACGATTTAAACAACGACCTGGTGAGTCTTTGCTTACCTGGATGGTGCGCCTTTATGAGCTTGGCGCTTCCGGTATTATGCTCGATGCCGTTGATTGCTTACGATTTTGCTCTTTGAGTTCTGATTCTACTATTCAGGACCATTTTCGGAATTTTAATGGTAATGTTCAAACTTCCTTGCTCCAGCTTGCGTCTGATGGCTGTAATCATAAATATCCAACTGAGTCTGATTGGCCCTCTGATGAAAAGCCATGGTATACTCTGCGCGATGCGTCGCAACGTTTAAAGGAAGAAGTTATGAAAACCTGTATCTTCCTTAGTACTGCTGATAGATTATTGGATGGTCTTTTAACATCTTCTGTGCGTAATCGCATTATCCGTTCTTCTCCTGTTGCTTATAAGCAGGTCATGATGACTTTATTGATTAATCAAACTGGCAATCCTTTGTCTGCTGTGCTTGAGTCTGTTCGTCAGCTTGGTGAGTTGGGTGAATGGTTTAAACCTGAAAGACAATCCCGACCTGAGGGTCGTACTGGTGGGGACTATAAGTTCTCTAGACGTGACATGTTTCTTGCTCTCGTTGCTGATGGTGTGAAAAAGGAAGAGATCGATGGTGAACCCAATAATATCCTATGGGATATGTTCCGTAAGCGTGGTTTGGATCGGAAGGAAGGTGCCCGTCGTGTGCGAAAGAATGATTATGATCGTGGTTCGGATGACAGTGGTGATGAGAGACGACATGTGAATTCTGATCGCCGTGACGACCGGCGCCAAGAACGTGGTGGTTCCCCCCGTCGTAGTGATGGGAGGGGGAGAGAGGATGATCGTGAGAGGGGAAGAGATGATCGTGGTTCTAGCAGATATAGAGATGCAAGGAGTTATTCCCCTGATGTACGAAGGAGGGAGGATCGTAATAGACTCTCTGACCGTAATTCACAATTTTTTGAACATGATAATAATCCGTTTCGTACTGGAGACGGATATGAACAGGAAATTCTGATACCGAAGAAAACTGAAAATATCTACCCTGATCTGTCTTGGTTGACTGAACGCAGGAAAAATGACTAGGAAATAGGTCAAGCTCCGGTACGCAGGTGGGCCCACAGAGATTACAGACCATATGTAGATATTGAGATTTTTTGGAAACATCGTAATATCCAAAGGGCCCGAGCGTTGGTTGATACTGGGGCGGAGGCCACTTTAATTCATGGCAAATCGAGAAAATTTCATGGACAATCTTTTACAATTACCGGCCTGGGTGGTAAAGAAACGCCCGCAGTTCAAACTGCACTTGAGATTAAAATTGGTAGGATTCCTCGTAGAGAATACTCTGTGTTGGTTGTGCCACTTTTGGAATACATTATTGGAATTGACATCTTAAAAGGTATGACTTTGCATTTGGATGATGGTTACTATCAGTTTGGTGCTAGACAGTACATTTCGACCAGACCCGTACGGGTTGGCCGTTTACGCATGCCACCTATTACGATCCCTTTAGCAACGAAAGTGATTTCTCAGAAACAATATCGCATTCCAGGTGGTCATGAAGAAATTACAGCTACGATTCAGGATTTGGTTGACGCGGGAGTCATTACTCCGGTCACATCCGCTTGGAATAATCCTGTTTGGCCCGTGCGCAAAAGTGACAACTCTTGGCGCATGACTGTTGATTATCGAGAATTGAATAAACATACACCTAAATTGACTGTGGCAGTGCCCGACATTGTTACATTGATTGAGAGAATTCAAAAGCATCCTGGTACATGGTATGCTTCTATCGATATTGCTAATGCATTCTTTTCGATTCCAATTGCCCCCGAATGCCAAGAACAATTCAGTTTTACATGGAATGGACGTCAAATGACGTTCCGGAGTCTTCCTCAAGGCTATGTACATAGCCCTACAATCTGTCACCGGCTGGTGGCGGAACATTTGTCTGAAGTGCCTACGATCCCACAAGTTCAGATTTGTCATTATATTGACGACATTTTGATTCAAGGTGAAACGCAAGACCAAGTACAGTCTCATTTAGATCAGATCATTGACTGTTTGCGAGCAAAAGGCTGGGAAATTAATCCTGATAAATTACAAACTCCATCCCAAGCTGTGAAATTTCTAGGAATTAATTGGCATGAAGGTCACAGAGAAGTGATCCCACAAGTTAAACGTAAAATACTTGATTTTGCTGTTCCCAGAAATAGGAAAGAGGCGCAATCCTTTATTGGGTTGTTTGGATTTTGGCGCCAACATATTCCACATTTGAGTCAAATCTTGGCTCCACTGTATCGAGTCACTCGTAAAAAGAATGCGTTTGAGTGGGGTGAACCTCAACAGACTGCTTTTGATTTGGCTAAAGAAGCTATTCAGTATGCTTTGGATTTGTGGCCCGTGAGTGAGGGTAATGTGGATTTGAATGTGTCCGTGGAAGGTCTGTATGCCAATTGGAGTTTGTGGCAAAAGCAGGGCAGACAAAAAGTGCCATTAGGTTTTTGGACCAAAAAGTTACCAGAGGCTGGTGAGCGTTATTCTCCTTTTGAAAAACAGTTGCTTGCTTGTTATTGGGCTCTGGTGGATACCGAGCAATTGACTTTAGGCCATGCTGTGATTTTGAGGCCTGAGATTCCCATCATGCAGTGGGTTTTGAGTTCACCGAAGTCCCATCGAATTGGACATGCTCAGGAGGCTAGTGTGATTAAATGGAAATGGTACATTCAGGACAGGGCACGTGTGGGTCCGAAAGGTGTGGCGGTTTTACATGAGCGAGTGGCGCAGGCGCCCTCCAATGAAGCTGAGAGTGAGCGTTCGGTTCCCGTAGTGCAGGAGTCTCCCGTGCAGTGGGGTAAATCATTTGATGATCTGTCCGTGGAGGATAGAAAACATGTGTGGTTTACGGATGGTTCTGCGAAGTTCATTGGTGACAAGAGACATTGGAAAGCTGTCTCCTATAACCCGACTACTAAGAAATTATTGAGCACCACTGGAGATGGTAAGAGTAGTCAATATGCTGAACTTTATGCGATTTACCAAGTTTTGAAACAAGAGTTACCAGGTACATGTCATATTTTCACTGATTCTTGGTCCACTGCAAATGGACTAGCGGTGTGGTTGCCTACATGGCACTCGCACAATTGGGAATTGCACTCCAAGGAATTATGGGGTAAAGAATTGTGGCAAGAAATTTGGGAACTGCTTCCGCACAGTACTGTAACAATCTTTCACGTGGATGCTCATACTCCAATAGATTCCCTTGACAAATTTTTCCATAACATTGCAGATGAACAGTCTAAAATTTCTGAGGCAGTGGTTGACATGCAAGATTCTGATTTGGCGGGATTGGCGAAATGGGCCCATCAGAAAGCAGGACATTTTGGAGAGAAAGCCACTAACAGGTGGGCTGCTGATAGAGGAATTCATATTCCCTTTTCTTTAATTAAAGATGCCATTCTACATTGTCCCATTTGCCAGCATTCTAGAAAGAAAGAGGTGCCTCAAATTGTTCGAGGTCACTTACATCGAGGTAAATTGCCCGCCCAAATTTGGCAGATTGATTATATTGGTCCGCTCCCCATGAGCAGAAATTGTCAATACATTTGTACAGCAGTTGATACTTATAGTGGCCTTTTGGTCGCTTTCCCTTGCAAGAATGCTACCCAAGTAAATACAATTAAAACCCTGGAACTGATTATTCTATATTATGGTGTCCCATTCCAAATTCAATCGGACAATGCATCCCACTTTCGTGGAAGATTGGTGCAGGAATTCTGTATGGAAAACAATATCGATTGGGTATTTCACATTCCATATTATCCACAAGCTTCAGGACTGATTGAGAGAATGAATGGTTTGTTGAAAGAACAGTTGCGCAAGTTGACTGATGACCGTTACAGCCAGTGGAGAGATGTCTTACTTCAAGCTTTATTAATTCTTAATAATCGCCCTTTGTTGCATGCTGAATCTCCTTTGATGCGTTTGTTTCCTCCACATGTTGATGCAAAACCTAATTCTGTTGCTGCTACGGTCACATATTGGGAAATTACCCCCGGTGCTTTGGCTCCGTGTAGAGCTACTCCAGGTTCCGCAGGCCTCGACCTGCATGCTTTAAATGATGTACACTTCCCAGGAAAAGATCGAATCATTGTTGAAACTGGCATTGGTGTCTCTATACCTGCCGGTAGTTTTGGATTAATTGCCCCTAGATCTGGCCTGGCCCTGAAAGGTGTTCAAGTCCTTGGTGGTGTGATCGACAGTGATTATCAGGGAGAGATTAAGGTTCTCTTGCTTAATAGCAGTGAGATGGATTTGTTTATCAAAAAGTCTGACCGTGTTGCTCAGTTATTGATTATGCCTGTCTTCAGTGGTGAGATCAAAAAAGGCTCTGCCCCAACGTTGCTAACTGTGCGTGGACAAAAAGGCTTCGGATCTTCTGATCTTCCTGGAGCTAAAATATGGGTGCAATCGCCTAAAAATCCTCCTGAACAGGCTGATATTATTGCGACTGGTCATGACAACACCGTTTTGGTGATGAAGCCAGGGAAAGATGGCTGGGAAGCTGTCCCAGCTGACAAATGTTATTTACGAGAATGATTAAGGCCTGTGTTTGTATTCTTTCAGATCATTCTCTGGACTGCTGCTGCAGGATGTGTCGGCGCTGGACTCCTTTTGGCCTGCTACGCCGGGAGAGGAGAGGATCTACCGACGCCGAGTGATGGGATAACAAGAGCCACGCGATCCGCGTGGCAGAAGTCCTCCAACTTCTGGATCACACTCGCGAAGCGAGTGACGAACTCTCCGCATTTTTGCCTTACCCCCATGAAGAGCGTTACTGACATATTATCGACCTGTTTGGTCGCTGTCCCCGCATCTACTGAAACTCTTCGTCACGTATTTAATATATCCAGTGCCCGACCTAATGTCATTTTGGGCGACTTTTTAGCCCATGAATATTGTCCCTCATGTACTCTTCTTCCAGACCAGGATGTGCTACTTAATTCCAGAATCACTACTTTTAATATTACCCCTGGTGATCTTTGCTTCATGATGACCTGTAATCCTAAGGCCATCTCTGAATGTTTGCGGTTGAAACTCCAAGCCGCTACTACTTTTTCATTTCATCAGCGTTTGTTATGTATGAAAAGACTTCCTAATTCATGTTTTTCAGTGAAGAACAATATGACTTGCAAAAGTTTAGTTGTTGCCACTAGCCATTATCGTCCAATGTTGTTACCGGCTGGATGGCTCTTTTCATGCGGGAATTCATCTTGGCCCTATATTCCTGCGAATATTTCTGGTGGCCCATGTGCCATCACTAGATTAAGTTTGCTAATGTTTTCCTCACATCCTCCTTCATATTCCCGTATTGTTCGAGACTCTATGTCATTACATGAAGACTGTGATTCCTCTGTTCGTCTTTTTTCCAAATCTGAATATCTTGGTTTAGCTTTTTCTATTATTGGTGTTCCTGCATTAGCTGTTTATAATGCCAAAACAATCGGCAAAATGGCCTGTTGGATGGTTAAATCGATCAATCAGACTTCTACCGTTTTATCAGATTTATTATTAGATTCCCAAGGTGAACGTAGAGCTATTTTACAAAATCGTGCAGCCATCGATTATTTGTTGCTAAAACACGGGCATGAGTGCTCTGAATTTGAGGGTCTATGCTGTTTTAATTTGTCTGACCATTCTAAAGATATCCAATCCCATATTAATAAACTCCACGACTTGACGGCAGAAATTAGGGAACACATAGATCAGGGGTTCTTTGACTGGCTTTTTAATTGGCTCCCTGACATGCATTTTTTACGACAAATTTTAGGAGGGGTCATTATTGTTGTCTGTGTCCTTATAGTGATTTGCTGCTTCATTCAGTGTATTCCTTCCCTGCTACAATTTTTTAGAGTTACAAAGAGTCGTAGATCAGTTAGTTTTGTTTCATATTATTCGTCTACTGATGTTAGTTCCATTTAGTTTGTGGATGATAGACTGAAGTCAAGGGGTGTAATGTTATGGCTGTCTTTCTGCCAGCCCTCTGGAGAAGGAGAATGATGGAGAGTGACTCCAGCCTATCACCCTCATAGCATAGGGATTAGGCCGATAGACAGGGACCCTGTCTTATAGATATAAGGGCATTTTCGTGCCATTTCCCTTAGAGTAAGGCTTATGAATTTAAGTTAGGGGTTAGATATATGGGTATTAGTCATGATTTATTCATTTGCTAACATGCCGATCTGTTTCTCATGGAGCTATGTATATTATGGGCTCCGTAGGCCTTAAGCGAGACAGACTCCATTTTGCTTTCTGCCTGGTAGCTCGAGAAGGCTTTCTAGGTGAAGTGTAATGTTTTAGTTTCAAGCTGTTGTTCGCTTGGAGAGAACCGGTTCAGGCTGACCCTTATCGAAGGAATGTATTTTTCTCCACTCCGAAGACACAACTTCAGGCCGGCCGGCTGGGAAAGTGTCCTTGGTACGGGGAGGTACAAGAATTTGGTGGGCGGCAGGTTACTGGCCGTGAATTTCCATGAAGGAACGGGCTTTGATATTAGCGAAGGTGTTAGTCTTTCAGTCAGTCAGTCCGTAGGCGGCATCTAGCCGTTAGCATCTCTGCCATTATTCATTTTCATGGTGGACAAGTCGCCATCTTTGAAGTCGGAGAAAGATTTAAGACCGAAACTCTCTGAACATAGACTGAACGAGAAGTGGCGCGGAGCGCACTAAATACAGAGAGAGAGAGAGACGGTAGCTAATTAACAGCAAGGTTCCGAGGTCCTGAGGGAGAGCAGACGAGTTTGAGCCTAACGGTGCAGACGTGTACCTGTGACGGCTGAGGGTGACTGCAAGGCGAGCCAGGACCCAGAGACGAGATAGGAGCCTAGATGACTGCCGAGTCCCGATTTCCCGTTAACCAGGTGAAGTCCAACCAGTCCTTATAGTGCGTGCACCCTAACCTTTCTCTTTTATTTCTTGTGCAAATGTAATGCTGCATAGTAATGTGATTTATGTTTATGGTTAATAAATGCCCAAATTCATATAGAATTACCGTGTGCCTGGTGCTTATGTTCAATCTTGGTAAACGCAACTCCTAGGTGAAAGCTAGGCGCATGAATGGACGAGTAATCCCAATCAGGCAAGTGGTGATCACACAAATAGGGAGTGAGTGAACCTCTGATGTCAAAAGTAACGAGTACACTATACAATCTGGACCCATATCCAAAGTTATTATTGTAGTTTTATCCTAAGTAGACTGTCGAGATATCATCCCAATAATGTTTCATAGGAATGTGGTCGTCGTTGATATGCGGCGTTAATGAGAGCGGCAGGAAGGATACTGCCGTGTAAAGCCACCGGATTGTGGTAAAGACTAAGTGAGAGCGGTGAGAGGGAGATCACCGTGGATGTTTCGCAGGATCGCGAACGCTGGAAAAGAGAGCATTGGGTTCTGCAGGCCCGTGTGTAGACACGCCGGATTGTGTGTCAGATCTGCCCTGGGGTAGAACGGTCTGGGTCGAGGCGACCGCGAGGCCAACTGATGTGAATAAGATATTGTAGAAAATCCATATATGTATATTGTCATTCCCCATTCTTAGGTGCGACCTGTACTCAGTGTAAATACGATCTAAGAAGGGAAGGTGAGTACGTTTTGGCTGGGTCACAGGGGCCCCTGGGGGCTGATCCCATCTAAACAGAAAATCCAGCCATTACACCGAATTATACAGATATTCAAATTGACCTCCATTTGTACAGTGTGTATTTCCTTCTGTAGCTGTTTTCAAACCACATCTGCCTGATCTTGCAGTTATTATAAAAATTCAGGAGGACAGTGCAATGTGCATTGTCATTGTGCAATTTCAATAACTGATAGTGGGAGTTTGTGACATTAAATTCAATTTTTTTTTTACTTTCAGCCTATATGAGACGTAGATACATAAGCCTCCCTTCTTCCTACCATGACTCGATGGTGCCGCCGGAGTATGGAATGTTTTATATCCATTGATGTGCAGCTCACTGTCTACCCATGTTTCCTGAAAGCATAACAAATTGTACACTTCCACGAATTCAATCCAAGCAGGGTTGGAGAGTTTAGCATGCAGATCTGCCACTTTCCAAAATAGGATTTTGCTAAACCTCTACTATCCTCTCCCTGCTTACAATCCTCCTCTCTGATTTTATTAGAGACTACACCGTAATGATGCCCAACAGACTGCCTGGGGTTGAGGGATGGGACAGATGTATATTTATCATTCCAGCCCTTCCCTAGAATATTCCGCATTGATCTTTCACTATCCAGAACTATGCTATTATTGTGATCCGCTTGTGGCCCAATATTACGGATGGAACAAGTGCTTCGTTCATCAGTTAGACCACTAGTAATTTCAGTAGTGTCTTATACCAAGGCACACTGGGTTAGTTTCTGAACAATGAATGTCCTTGCTTCAGCTCCATTAGGGTCTATTCTACAACCCGACATAGTGAGTCAGTCAATATTCTCTGAAGTAGAGAATATACCAAATCTATTATACGTCGGTATACCAAATGGGTGCAGTGGAACACAGGAAAGACCCCTCGATTTTGGATGTATCTGTGTAGGATTCAAGGGGGGATAAAAGTAGCCAAGAGGTAAAATAGTTATGTCCCTAGTTATGACACAGTCGTTACCCAGTCTGGAAAGAATCTCATGGGTCAATTGGGGTGTCCTAAAGGTTAGGATGATGCAATCACCTGGGAGTGTTTTGTTTTCATCTCCCCACCCACTCAATTCTTCTGGCCATTTTGAATTCTTCAAAGAGACCTCTGTTAGCCCTGTTTTCTTACCAAGCCAAAAGAGGGCCTTATTTCTTAGCGTGTTTCATTTAACTGTTAGACATTTGAGGAATGTTCGCCAGTACAATGGTATAGGGAGAGGCGGCCGGGGGCAAGTCCAGCCTATTACACACCTTGTCTTGTTTAATTAAGCTGGGGCTGATTATGGTTGGATTTATACCGAGATCTGGGTGAGAGATGATCACTAGAGAGTGGTGGCTGTCCCCAGTCCTTTTACTTGTGGATTGTATCGATGGACTATGGCCTAGTATACTTTGTCTATTATTATAGCTCTTTGAGGAGCCATGTTTGCCTGAAGGCTCAATGTTCAGGCTCTGTTGGTTGGATGGCCGACCTGGTGGTGCAAAGGTTATTTCTTGAGCCATCTACCAAGATTGGTGTATTAGTCGAAGCATTGTGACGATGATCAGAGAAGCCTTTCTTCAGAGAATTTTCAATCGCTGTTACCCTTGTCAGTAAGTTATTTAGAGCATCAGCAAAAATGTTTGAAGACCATCTAATTTATGTGAGAGTTTGTCATATTCCTCAATCTGATTATGTTTACAAGTAGCTACAGCTGATTGCCCTGACTCCCCTTATCAGGTTTAGGCCTGTTGTTTGCTTTCTTTCGTTTCTTCCCTGAAACATTTGACGTAATTGTATGTGTGTCTTTGTCTATTTTTGCAGGTTGTATCTTGGGATTTCTGGGCCACTTTGAAGGGGGCTGGGTTTCATCTTCCTGATCGGACACGTGGATGTGATCAGACACGTCCCGCATGCATCCGTTAATATAAGGTATAGAGTTTATTTTAATGATATCATTAGTGGGTGAAGACCTTGTGGCAGAACACTCTAAAGGTGTGGACCCTACGAGTCCCTCTCCTGCCTTGATGCCTTGGTTTAATGTCTCTTCTACTGTATGTATTTGTTTTTCTATTGCACCCATGGCTCCAGATAAATACTTCATCAGGGAGTGGTGTGTCCCTCCTGCCTTTGACATGCTTTCAGCTTTCCTTTTGCCCATTATTTCTATTTAACCCCCTTGGGCTTACTTGCGGAAATCTGGGCTTAAGATCTTCCAATTTAAAATGTAATAGTAAGAGAACCTCCCGGGTTTAATCTAGCACAGAAGATACCCTAATATATTCTGGCTGAAAAGCAACCACAAGCTAATGACAAGCGAATAGTACAATAGCCCAGAATTGCACAATCAGCAAAACATACATACAATAGGTCAATGCAAAGTCAGATGCGTAGTCTGTGCTAGTTCCTTCACTGGGATGGTGTTGCCCAGTCTTCTGTAACTACTAGGCAGTTCCACGCTGAGGAAGTAAGCTGCAAACTGAACAGGGTCCCGAACAATGCAGGGATGTATAAATGGACTCACCCTCGAGGTTAAATGACCCTTTCCGAAAATTACAAAAATGTGGCCCAGCCCGGTCTCCTCCGGTCTAGAACAGGCTAAGACGGGCCCGTCTTGGCTCGGTCGTGACCCGGGCGAATCCCGCGCTGCGGTGGATCTGTGCGCTTATGAGCACTTGTGTTGGCTCCTCCCTCCTGGGAGAATGAAGACTTGTGGAGTATGAAGTCCCCAGAGCTGCACTAGCAGCAAGCAGCAAGCAGGAAGCAGCAAGGAAATTGGCGTTGCGCGCCGCGGGGCATCTGTGGTGCTTATGATCGCGTGTGTTGGCCCCTCCCTCCTGGGAGAAGGAAGACTTGTGGGGTATGAAGTCCCCAGAGCAGCAACAGGAGCAACCAGCAAGGAAATCAGCATCCCGCGCCATGGGTGATCTGTGGTGCTTATGAGCGCCTATGTTGGCCCCTCCCTCCTGGGAGAACAAAGACTTGGGGGTATGAAGTCCCTAGAGCAGCACCAGCAGTAAGCAGCAAGGAAATTGGCGTCTGTGTAATGTAATCACAATACTGCCACAGCTGACCAAAATTATGGACTACTTCAAAGGCATAACGTGAGTCAGTGTAACTGTTAACAGTTTTCCCCTTAACTATGATCATGCTCTCGATACAGCATACAGCTCAGCCTACAGGGCAGATGTGCAGAGCTGCAGTTTCAAGTATGGGTGTAAACTGTTGTCATTGAGTATCCCCTGGTCTGTAATTAGTGTTTATCAGTCTGCTGGAGGAACCATCAGTGTACAACTCACAGTCGGCCTTTTCTAATGGTGTCTGCTGTATTTCTGGTCTTGGTGTGGTTCAATTTCCTACAGTGTCAATATCACAGTCATGTTTAGGTATCTCATCAGAATAGCCTATTGCAGGTAATGTTGTTGCCAAATTAACAGGCGGGCATCTTTTTATTACGATATTACAGTTAGACAATAAGGTGACCTCATAACCTGTCTGCCTACCAGCAGAAAAATGTTGTGTCCCTCCAGATGATAACAACCGATGTACCAAATGTGGCACTTAGACAATACAGGTATAGTCCAACACAATGGGAGCTGTCCTCTCCACCATCACAGTTGCCGACACCCAGTCACAGCGGAAGGCAAAGTCACATAGTACTATCCCATAAGTCTTTTTTCAGCTGTGTCAGCACACCATTTGCAACACCACATAATTTACAATGCCATTTTGCTCTGACACATAGAGATGGAAGGGCAGTGTGTAGTCAGTCAGTCCCTATGCTGGCGCAGTACACGTCTCTTTCAATTTCTTGAAACTGTTTGCAAGTTCATTAGTCCATAGAATGTTGTTTAATGCATCTTTTAGTGTACAGTATCTCAAGATGGCATCATAGCATCTGCAGTCAGGCAAACACTTGCGGCAATAGTACATCATTCCCAGTAAGGACATCATTTGTTTTTGGGTGGACAGGGGCAGCATGCCTTGAATTACATTTATTCTGTCAGGTGACATGCAGCGTGCACCTGGGGACATCACATAACCCAGATAAGTCACTTCTTTTTGGCTTTGCTGGAATTTTGACAATGGCATTTTTGTGCCCTCTCTCCTGGAGGTAGTTCAGCATGGCTACAGTGTCTTTTTAACAGGTTTCAAGTGATGGAGATGCCACAAGGAGGTCATAAGCATACTTGAAGACAACACTACCAACTTCCAGGTATATGAGGTCCAAGTCTCTCTTTAGTGTCTGCGCATTGACCTTGGCCTCTCAGTGAAGGAAGTGTACTGGGTATCTTCTAGGATGACAGCAAAGAGGCCCTCACTCTGTGGATGGACTTTAACACAAAAAAAAGCAGAGGAGAGAAAAATACTCTGCCTTTACAGGTGTAGAGGATAATGTAGCATTGGTGTCAGGCACAACAGGCTTAAGTTCATAAGGTAATCACTTTATGGGGACAGCCTGTTTTCACCAATCTCTCTTTTTTCAAATATCACTTTATGGGAGGGCCTTTTTTGTTCTACCAAGCTTCTCGGTTTACTGGTTCTAGAATCTTGTTTTTAGTCAACTGTAAAGCCATATTCCCTTCAAGTTTATCAAGCTGTAGTCTAACACCATCCTTCATCATCCATCAACACATACACAAGTCTTGAATATTATCATTCGTTCTTTGTTAGTCCTGAAGACGTTTGACCACTAGGCCCACAGTTTTCGGGTGAAACCTATTTCTTCAGCTATAGACAGTATTATTCTGAAGTTGGCACTAAAAAAATCTCTCTCTCTTAATGCTCATGGCACATCCTTCTTTTCCTACATACAAAGTGTCCTACAGCAACTCCATTCTCCAGTACAAATGTTTGTCAGCAATGTAGGCGTACAATTGAAGCACCTTCCCTGTGAAAAATGCTGCAGTACAGTGTGCGGGCTCAGGCCCTAAGTCAACTCACTAAATGAGTTACCAAGTCAAGTTCTTGAAAAATGTCATCACAGAAATTTTCCTTCAATGGAGTCCATTGGTACGTGTTGGGGAGAGAGACAAGACAGTGGGTGCACATAACAGAGAATCCTAACTTAAGTTGCAAGCAGTAAGTGCTCTATTCTAACCTGTCCTCAGGTATTTGTGAGTAAATTAAATTCATTATAAAATAAACTGTTGCAAAACTTTTGCAGAGGAGGAATATTCCCAGCAAACTGGTTGGGCGCATAATTATAATAATAATAACTGTATATATAGAGCGCAACAGCTACATCAAACAGAGGTGTCCCGGCGCTGTGGTTCTGTGGTACTGCGGTACTACAGGTTTGAGGTTCCGAGATTCTGAACCTGTTCAATGAAGGTCGTCGGATATAGACGATTTTGGGGTCAGCGGACCGAAAATGATGAGTGCGGTATGTACGAGTGTTTTTGTCATAGTCTATCAATGAGAACACTACGTATTCAGGGATTTCGTTTGAACCCTCGGGTTCCATTTTGTGTGCGGCAGCCATTATGTGTGGTTGCCCTCACATAGTCCGATGACTATGGCCGCACAAATCTTTGGGACACGTACACCTTAGCTGACTTCTGTGTGCCCTTGCCGAACTGACTCCCTTGCCCAAGGCTGACCTCGTTGAGCCAGTTCCTTGTTAATCAGCTAGTCATATAGAGATCAAAGAGCAGGACATTGCTGAGTTTATGGTACATGCACACACCCTTCTATCTTGCTTCTCATCTGCTTCTGTTCCTTCCTTTATGGCCTAATTATTGATTTGGGTTGAGGTCTTTATTATGGGTTCGTCCGGCCCGTTCGAACAGGAATGTTGGATTTTGCTTGGTCATTTCTTGTGGGCTGGACAACGGAAATTGGGATTGTTGTCATGTGATGTGTTTTGAAATGTCGATCTTCTATTGGTTAGTTTGTATGTAATTGATGCTAGCCAGGAATGTGATTTTTAGCATAAAAGACGATGCTCCGCTCCATGAATTTGTGCAGTCTCTAGCGAACCACCCGTGTTGTGCTTTGTAGATCTCTGTTCCTGGTTGCAGCCAATAAATTTGGTCTTTGACGTCATCAAGAAGTGTCCCGTGTCTCTGTTTGCCGAGGTAGGGGAATCCGAAGACATCGGGCGTTATCCCTGGCGCCGCTGGGTTCTAAAACCCGGTTCTTCGGCGCATCCATATTAAATTTTAAGAAATCGATCACTTTATCTTCTGCCTTAGGTGGTGTTAGACTTGGATTTTTCAGATGGTTCATCTGAAGACTTTTTGCTTTTTGGCCTCCTGTTTTTGAGCTTGTTTTTGTGGTTTTAGGACTATGGGCACTTTACTACTTTTCTTCAGTGCTAAAGTGCATATGCTCTCCTTGTAAATTGTGTATATGAATTTTTGTTTCCATAATTGGCTTATTTGTTTTACTACTAAGTCCTTTTATAGTGCACAGGTGTGCCCAGGGCCTGTAAATCAAATGCTACTAGTGGGCTTGCAGCACTGATTGTGCCACCCATAGACGTAGCTTTTCAAAGGTGTCTCAGACCTGCCACTGCAATGTCTGTGCTTAGTTTTCAACTGCTATGTCGACCTGGCAAGTGCACCCACTTGCCAGGACCTAACTTCCATTTTCTTACATGTAAGACACCCCTCAGGTAGGCCCAAGAGACCCCTGTTAGCAGGGTGCTGTGTACGTGAAAGGTAGGACATGTACTGGTGGGTGTTACATGTCCTGATAGTGAATTACTGTGCAGTTTGTTTTTCACTATTGAAAGGCTATCTGTCCTATAGGTTAACATGGGGATTTCCTTGTAACATCTTACAAGCCTAACTTTCCATTGGGACAAGTTGGAGAAATGGAGTTTAGGCTTCCTGAACTCAGAATGTAAAGATACGTCTTTTAGTAAACATAATTTTTTTATTCTGTGTTTGAAAATGCCACTTTTAGAAAGTGGGCATTTTCTTGCTTAACCAACCTGCATGCTTTTTCGTTTGTGTACTCTCAGTCGGGGTTTAGAGTGACAGGAGCAGGGGATAGGCATTTGCACTAAACAGACACAAGGGGGGGGGGGTTGAGGTTAGTCCTGCCTTTCCTGAGTGACTCATAGCCAGGTTGAATAGACCTGGCTGCATTTAGGGCTAGATGTAGGTAAGAAAGATTTACCGATTTTAAATTACCGAATTTTACCGATTCGGTAATTTAAAATCGGTAAATCTATGGGTCCGACATGTAGGTATTCCAGATGTGCTGGAATACCGAATCGGATGAATTCGGTATTTACCGATTCGGTAAATACCGAATCGGTAATGCCCATTCATTCCTATGGGCTTTGAAGCCCATAGGAATGAATGGGCATTACTGATTCGATATTTACCGAATCGGTAAATACCGATTCACACAAGGGTGACGGGGGTGTCACTTTGACACCCTCTGGCACCCCCAAAACAGGCACGGGTGCCATGTGGCAGGCATACCTGCCCTAAGGGCAGGTCTGCCTGTCACATGGCATAGGTGTGCATGCACACATGTGCATGCACACCGGAATCGGTATTTTACCATCAAATTGGATTTGATGGTAAAATACCGATTTGTTAAGGCTCCTGGGACTCTGGAGAGTCCCACCTACATATGGGTGGCTCCGAATCGGTAAATTTACCGATTACTTATTTTACCAAATCGGTAAAATTACTGATTCGGTAATTTTACCGATTCGGTAAAATAATGCCCCCTACATACCATTTGCCTATTTACCGATCGGTAACGGCTGAAAATACCGATTTTCGGCCGTTACCGACCGACCTACATCGGGCCCTTAGAGTAGTGGGAAGAGTTGCTGTTTGCACCTGAATGGACTGTGGCTGCCTCTCACAAAACTGTCTCCACCTCCTTTGGTGAACCTGACCTGAGCCAGGCTGAACTGGTTATGTGCCCACTGTCGTGCCTACTAGATTTTCTCAGGAGACTGAAACTACATCTCCCAGAATCCCTGTTTGGCATGGGAGGAGCCAAGGTTATATTACCCAGCAGGCTCAAAGATGGAGTGCGCGTAATTCTGTTGAAGCAGCTAGTGGTTATTCGTCCTGTTATCCTGTGTTCCCAGTGTCCAGCATCTGTTCGAGGATCCTTTCATTCTTTTAATGTTCTGTTCCTGTGTTGGTTCCTAGCACTGGTCCGTGCTTTGTGGTTTGGAAGTGATAGTGTTTCAGCTAAAGCTCGCTGTGTTGGAGCTGCATGTCCATTCTATTCTTTGCCACGCTGAAGGAAGCACCGGCAAAGATATTTCCATTGACATCGTGTTGGAAGTACGAGTCTAGCGCTGGCTGAGCGCGACTCGTTTTCTCGTCATTTTCCGTACCGCGCTGAGGGAAGCGCCAGTAAAGGAAAATCATTACCTCCGCCACGCTAAAGGAAGCGCTGTTGTCGAGGTACCTTTGTTGCCGTTTGTGTTTTGTTTAGCAGCGCTGTGGAAGCACGATTTAAAGTACTAAGCTGTTACCTTGCCGCACTGAGGGAAGTGCAGGCTGAGAGAACCCTTCTTTACAACTTAAGGAATTTGGTATAAAGAAGAAGTATACCGCGCTGGGAGAAGCGCTCGTTGAAATCTTCTTTTCTTGTGGCTGTCAGTCCTAAGCTCGGAACACTTAAGAACTCTGCTGAGGTAGCGTTGGTTCTTTTGAGAAAGTAAGGGGAGACCTTATTTACTGTGAGAGACTATGGTCTGGGGAATACCTGTTTTCTTTGGAGTGAATTAACTTCCTATATTGAATCTAAGCGGATCGCTAAGGCAAGCTGGTCCATGGTATCTTCCTTTTTCTTTTGTTCTCTTCACCACTTTCCTGGGACTTATATATATATATATATATATTCTTTGGTATGTATGATTTGGTTTTATTTAATTAGTAGTGGAATGCTCGTTGAATGGAATGAATGACTAATGTTGTGCCTTCTTGTTGTAGAATTACCCTGAAGTCAAGGAGAGAATTATCTCCAGTAGAATTGTTGACGCCATTGTCGGAATACAGATATTGGCTCGACTTAAGCTCAGGTATTTGATTAGACCTAGCGAGATACTATGAGAGTAGTCGGTATTGTAAGCTGTACTAATAGAGGCCTTTTTATTGCAGGTATCCCTCTCCCCGCTGTTCCCTTCCTAATACCTTCCATCGCCTGATTACCTTACTACTCTGTGTTTAGTTCCAGAGTTGGGGACATCAGGAGGTGGACCCCGTTGTGCATCATTCGGAATCCAAGGAGAGGACGTGCATCTTACATCCCAGAGGAACTATGTTTGTACCAACTTCAAAGGAAAATCTGGTATAAATATTGGTGCCCTGACCCCTGAACTTCAGATTACTGCTGGACTAAGGAGCCTGCCAGGTAGAAGAGCTGGAAGAGCTGTGAGGAGAGATTACCACTTTGCTGTGTGCTTTGCCTGGTTGGCCTACAGTATCTGCTTCTGTCTTGGGCAGGGGAAGTACTGGACTGTGCATTCTGCATCTTACATATCTGTGTGTTTGCTTGGGCAAGTGTGGGCATATTTATACAGTGAAGGTGCAGAGTTTGACGTAAAGGTGGGCATAATAATTTCATCAAAGAGTCTCAGTTCTTTAAAAACTCAATGAGTTCTTGGACCAGTCAGTATTCGAGCAAGGGGAAGTCCCGAGCTGCTGAAGCCGAGTTGTCCAAGAAATTGTTGTGGATTTTCGGAACTAGTGGAAGTAGCCCTGACCTATTTGGACTGCATGAGCTATGTCTAAATATGGTTATGATTTCTATGCCTATATAAGGATATGGTGATTTATACCTATATAAGGGCATGAATTGAGAAAATTACAAAAGGGTCTTAAAATGTTATACAACAAATGCAGGGGGCATTCGCAGACACTTGAAGTAACTCAGCTTGATATTGACGGCGGCATAGAGTTTCAGATATCAGTTAAACTATTGCTATTATGGCAGTAACCAGGGATCAGGGTGGAGGAAATAAATAATGTGCTGATGACTCAACAAACTTCCAGTTTTAGGATTAGGGTTGCCAGCTCATTGTTTTGATGTCACAGATGGTATAAAATAAGCAGTCTCCAAAAGCTGTATTTTCAGCACTTGTCTGTGCATACTTTGAACAGCAAATATAAATAGAAATAACTTTTAATTGTTTTCTAGAGCTGCCTGAATGATCCATGACTGATAATAAAAGGGAACAAAGACAGAAAAATCACATTACAAATGAATACATACTTCTTTTTTTATAGCCATATTTAGTGTCAAGACAAGCCATTTGCAGGCTATTTAAACAACACATGGCTGGCTTGCATTTTGCACACCTGCCTGTGTAATTTTAAAAGAAACTTTCAGGGACGTTTTAAGGATTTTGGGGCCTGTGGGCCAAATGTATTTTCGGGGTCCCTGTTCGGACCAGCTTTGATTTGAAGATCTAGTCTCAGCTCTTTCATGCCTTCTTTGGTCAAATACTAAATATGAGTACATCTGATATTCAGGGATAGTGATGTGTGTTTTCAGTATGTAACACTACAGCAGTTCACTAATGGTACTGCAAAGAATCTCCTTCACACCCTCCCATTTCTCAAAAGTGAGGCCCTGTATTGAGCTAAAATAAACTTTTTATATGGATGTTGCATGACGCATAAACACATTTTGTCTGCAAAATGTATGTAATATTCTCTTCCACATTAAAAATGAATGATAGAAAAACGCTATTTGCAATATTGTGTTTAAAAATTATTCAAGGTCATGAGGACAAGACTCTGTAGAACAGAGCTGGCTCTTTCAGCCACCCCTCACCCCCTTTGAAAGGGTGGGGCCCCGGGCCAGAGCCCACTTAGCCCGTGCCTTAAAACATCTCTGGAAACTTTGTGTCCTTTCTGGGAAGAGCTAACTCTCCCAGGAGGTAGTTAATTCATAGAGCTGAAATGCTTCAGCTGCAGTGGGAGGCAGAACTGTCTTGGTTTGCTTTCGGTTTTAGCTGAGGTCCTGCCTCCCATTGCAGCTGAAGCATTTCAGCTCTGAATTAACCCCCTCCTGGGAGAGTTAACATGACAAAAGCATGGGCAAGTAGTGCCCCATCAATTTCCCCTCCCTCTCCCATCCAACCATACCAGAGATCTCCAAGAAATCTTGCACCGCAGGGAACGAAGGTAAGATTAGAGTGGAGTGGACGCCGCCCCTGAGATGGTGTCGCACACCCAGGGGGGCGTGCCCTACAGAATGAAGAACTCTGTTCTAGAGGAAGGGCATTAGGGTATAAAAATAGGGCTTTCAGACCCACTCTTCAGTTCACTCCTAGACCTGCTGAAGGATTCTCAGATGACTGCCTGCTGCTGTGACCATCTGTGAACTCTGCAATGCAACTTTGCTGTACCTGGAAGGACTGTTTTGCTGCCTTGAACCCTCAAAGGCCAGACCTCCTGCTGAGCCGTGTATCATCACCTGAACCCAGGACAATCAGAGTGACTCCAAGGGCTAGTTTGCTGGCCTCCTGTTCAGAGCCACAGGGACACCAAAGAGTACCACCATCTTGAACCCGCACCTGGACCCAGCCTGAGTGAGTCCCAGTGGCGGCTGGTGACATTTGAAAGTGGTGAGGCGTAAAATAATTGTCGTACTGCACTACGGCGAGCGTGCGTAGCGAGCCTGACTAACCTACGGCCATACATTAGCGACACAATAGAATATTTATAGAAGGCCCTTGTAAATGTGAATTACGCACTCGAGGATAAACAATGCATTTTATTTACAAACACTGTCATAAACAGGGTCCATGCCTTCATTATTCAGATGAAGCTTCTGAGCGTAAATAGACCACTATTTGGTTGACCTGGCTGAGGTCTGAGGATAATTATGTTTAAAGCACACTAGGGGAAGTAAAGTACTTTTTCCCTATAATGTTTCAATAAAGAATTGTATCCAAAGTGAACTCTAGTATGACCTTAATTAGTTTATGATTCGCTTGCAAAATGCCTCCCCTTCGGAAAAAGCCAGATCACAGCTAGAGTAGACTGCCTCATCTTTTCAACAAGAATGTTGAAACACAAAGCGCTTCCTTTCCTGTGCCTTATTGCTGACGCACCTGGCTGAATTTGGAAGGGTAAAAACCATCACTGCGGAATTTGCAGTAAATTCCCAGACACAGATTCAATACAACCGATTTTACTTTTGCAAAACCGACATTTGCTCTGCACAGAGTTCCAAGATGGAGTTGCCAAATGTCAATGAAAGCTTTGCCAGTCGTACATCTCAAAGGATAATGAAAAGAGTGACTTTAAAAGCTGTCCTTTCCTTTCTTTACTGTATCAAGGAACAAAACTATAGTAG
Organism: Lissotriton vulgaris; assembly: GCF_964263255.1. Taxonomy (NCBI): domain Eukaryota; kingdom Metazoa; phylum Chordata; class Amphibia; order Caudata; family Salamandridae; genus Lissotriton; species Lissotriton vulgaris. Next base: position 156,281,735 of record NC_141697.1, on the reverse strand, counting down.
CAGATAAAGACAAAGGCAAGGGGATTAGCAAGGCAGAACCCAAAATCCTGCTCACCAGGTGATGTTGGCGCACAGCGCCTACATTTTACTGCTAGCCACAACACTGAGTCCGTTCGTGAGCTGGCAGAGATTGGCGAGCACACAGCTCCGGAAGAGACACAGCTGCACTTCACAGAGCTCCGTTATTAGATAACTGCGCACAAATCCAGCTCCTTCCCAAAAGCGGCGCAAGGCAGGGGCAGCCCTGAGAGGCGCAGCGCCTCTCTCAAGCCTGGCTCCTCTACCTGACCTGCACATCATGGGATGGCCAGGGTATAATGAGGGTATATTTTATAATGAAAGACTGCCCTCTGTCTCGCTCTCACAGGACTCACACTCTCTCTCTCTCTGTCATATCAAGGCATTTACCTTTTGACACATAATGCATCACTGACATAAACTCTCAGCCATAGTTGGAAAGTGTGGGTTATACCAGGACCACTTTAAGGTCAGCACCATTCCATTTCTGCCAACATTTGTTGAGTCATGTAAATGTCAAAAAATAGACACTCCTCACTGTTCCTCACATAGTGATCTGCTGCACGATCCAAACATGGCCACCAAAATTGTACCCTAATGAATCCTTCAAAGCAGACATGTCCATGTGCCCTTGGTGACAAACTTTCAGAAGATCCCCCTGACTGCTTCAGTAGACATACATTTGCCATTCCTGAATACGAAACCATTAAACACACTCAGTACATCTGCCACCTGAGGAAAAGAGTGTAACTCTCCATGTAACTGTCTGATTAGTGGCCAGCCTACCTGTGTATATTGTTTCACTTCACCCAATATCTCATCACCAGCATCCTCTATGAACCATGTTTCTTCTGTCAAAGGTGCATTTTGTAATGCACATATTTGGTAGACATTTGCAACCACATCAAGATCACCTTCCTTATCTTCAATCTGATCCAAATAAGGAGACCTGTGCACAAAAAGTTCTACATTTGTTGCTTTTCCAGGGAATAAGCAAAACATTGAAGCAACATTCCTACAATTTTGAGCACACCCTGGCAATGTAAGCTATAGAATTCAACCCGACAAAATTTGGACCAGTGTTTTATGGTCAGTTTGCTAATTAAATTTGGTACCCCATCTAAAATTATGGATGTGATTCTCCTAAACCATAAGCGCTGGCATCGTCTGTGATGGTGCACTCCTTGCCAATCATAAATGGTCTTAATGTGGAACCATTTGTTATACTTTTCTTTATTAGCTTGATTGCCTCTTCCTGTTGATCTACCCATTCATATTTCTGGTCTTTGCAGGGAAGAAGTCTTTAGGGTTCCATGATGGTTGAAACGTTTTTAATAAACTGTGAATAATGCAGGACAATAAAATGACAGCAATTGATCCTTGTAGCCTGCTCTTGGGGCCATGTTAATGGAATTGATCAGAGACTCATTAGGAATTATACAATGTGCTGTTAAACTGTGACCAAGATACTCAACTTTCTCCTGGAACAGTATACACTTATTAGGAGAAAAAGTTAAGCCATTGTCTTCTAACCAGGAGCATACCTTTGTCAGGGACTGTCCAGGACTATGTGGGGAACACAGTCAGGGACTTGGGCAAGAACTGGGAGCTGGGTAGTAAACTTACACAGGAAAAAGAGGACAGCGCTGCCCAGGATCATACAGGGAGTCAGAGGAGAAAAAGAATGCAAAAGTGGAAGCATGTACAAGTAAACAAGATGGGTAAGACTCAGAAAGGAAGGGCACTCACAAGGCAATTTAGCATTCAGAATAACTACACCCAGGACGAATGTGCAAGACATATATATGAAACAACTTTAACAATAAAGGGGGGTGTGGGGTAAAGCATTCAGGAGCCCCACACAGTAAGACTGAAGCTCAGTACGTTTCTTACCCACAATTGCTTTTACAGATACTGACTGCACATAACCACATATAGGATATGCATGCAAAGGTAGGGTCTGTGGAGCTTATACCTATGGTGATGTTATAAATGCAACTCAAAGACAATACTCACAGTGAACAAGAAACACCACCTAGGTAGTCAGCTGTGCCACGAATCCTGGCGATCAAACAGGAACACGCAAGGCAGTAAGAGCAATGGGGTAGAACTAAACGCAAGCACAATAAACAAGGAGCTAGCAAGGAGGAGTCCTTAACAGGAAAGGAAGGAAATCACAGTGCAAACTTGACAGAAAGCAGGTAACAAACATACAAGGCAAAAGAAGCAAGGCAGCAGAATAGAAAGACTGCAAGCTTGGAACTGGAACCAAGGAAATGGGAAGAAAGGCAGGGACTGGAAAGGGATATACAGAAGGGGAGGCTACTAGGGTATACTAGAATAGTGCAGCTTAAGGAATCCAGAAAACAAAGTAGCATAGAAGGCAGTGCTGGGGTAGGAACAAGAATGGAGCTATAGCTCAAGAGTCTAGGTAGCACTGCAGGCAATGCTAGTTCAGGAAACAGGACTTAGCTGCAGCTCAGGAGTCAATGAGTCAAGAGAGCACTGCAAGCAGTGCAAATCAGGAACAAGAAATAGCTGAAGCCCAGGAACAGGAACAAAGAATAACTATAGCTCAGGAACTCAGGAAACAAGAGCACTGCAGGCAGTGCAAATTCAGGCACAAGGAATAGCTATAGCTCAGGAACTCAGGAAACAAGGTAGCACTGCAAGCAGATCTAATTCAGGAGAAGGGAAACTGCTGCAGTTCAGGAACAAGGAATACTAAGGCTCAGGGGTCAGGGTAGCACGGCAGGCAGTGCTAATTCAGGTACAAAGAACAAGGAAACCAGCAGCAGGTCAGGCACCACGCAGAACTAAAGCTTAGGAAACAAGAATAGCAAAAGCTCAGGAGCACTGGAAACAGGGATCGGTCTCACTGGTAAACAGCTACAATGACCAACACTGGGATGAAGGGAGCTGGGGCTTAAAAGAGCTCTCAGTAATCACATGCATCAGGCGAGAGCAGGCTAGCAGCAGCCACTCACAGGTGAGCTGAATTCCTCCACCCATCCTTGGCCTGCAGGGGTGGATACCAAGCAGTGAGCAGGGAATTCTAGGTAATGGAGTTTCAGGCATGAGTAGGCGGGGAACATCACTTACAACGCATTTTTTACAACGCACTACTATTACATCGCAACCATTACAACGCATACCATTACAACGCATTGCGCTGGGGGGCGCTCTAGGATAGGGAATATATTTAATTTACTATCCAACACCTTCCCTGCTATCCACGGGGACTGGAGTTGGAATAGTAAATTAAATAATTCACTATCCAGCGCCTAAAAGCATTATGCGTTGTAATGGACTGCGTGGTAAAAACCGCGTTGTAAAGGCATGCGATGTAAAAGCATGCGTTGTAGTGACACCAATCCGAGTAGGCTGGCTTCAAGTATAAGCAGGCTGGTTTTCACAAAACCTGCATGGTTTGGGAATGGATGTCCATTCCCAATAAGTGTCCAAATGGCTGAAAGTCAGGATATGCATGCAGGGGAGGTCTGGAAGCTTATTAGTAGACTGGAAAGTCCCACTATGTGGCCCCCTGGTGGTGGGTACGAGAGCACAGGGAGCGAATCGTGACAACCTTACTCAATACTTCATAATGTTGTTGAGTATCTTTGGAAAAGACAAGTATGTTGTCCTGGAATCATTTTTGCATGGTCCTCCATGTCTTTAAAATGTGATACGTGGCTCTCTGGAAGGCAGCAGACATGGATGCCAAGCCAAATGGCATTCACTTGTATGGAAAAAAACATAAGGTAATGAAAGCAGTTAATGACCTCTAATCCACAGTCGATTCAACCTGGTGGTAAGCCTGTCTTAACTCCAATATTAAGAACACCGCAGCTACATCGAGAATTGCTATGAGTTAATTCACTTTTAGTAAGGGATGACCTTCAATAATGATGTTTGCTTTACTTGCCCTGAGGTTGATACCAAAGCCAAGGTCTCTATTGCTTTTTTTGCCAAAACAATGGGAGACACTCACTCTGATGATTCTGCTTCTACAGAGATGTCCTGTGAAAGGAGATCACACTAATAGTTTTTGTAAATCTTCCCTTACACTTAAGGGTCCACTCCTTAGCTTTTACTTGAATGGCACACATCTGTCTCTTAATTTGATGCCATGTGTAAAACCTAGTAGTTTTTTTAAGGTCTTGGGAAATTATTGTATCAATTTGTTACTTAATTAATCCTCCTGTATCATTAAAACTGGATCCGGAGAATTGGGATTCAGCACAATTTGCAAAAGTTGTTGGTCTTGCCACTCCAGATCACACACACCTTTTACAGTCAAATACATTTTGATGCATGCAATTCTTTATTTGATCTCAGCATTGGTACAAAAATAACGATAAAGTTAATTGATCTTCCATCAAAGGCCACAGCTTTAATATTGGGGTTTATCGGTGAACCAACCAATGGGGTGTTCTTCCTGGAAAAATATCTTTAGTAATTATGGTATATAGCGATCCTGAATCAGATATAACTTTCTAGCTCATTATTCAAGAGTATCCAGGTACATATTGGGGGTTTGTCTTTTGCATTACCAGAAAACGATTTGACATCTCTGCCAATGAGAATCATTTCTTAACTAGGTTTCACTTCACATTCTATTAGCTCCAGATTACTGTGGTGTGCGTCATTGGAAATTTAAGGTACTCTTGGTCTCAGTGAATGTTTTCCTTCTTTACTGACCTTGCCAAAATGTCCTGTGCATCCACAATTATTACACTCCTTCCCAAAGGCAGGGAATTCCTGAAATAGCCAGATGTGTAGAGCTACTGCATCTGAAAAAATTCGTTTTCCTTAAATTTTTTGGGGTTTAGTCGCTATTGTTTTTCCAGGTTTGCTCATCATACTACATACTTCATGATTACGATGTCAGTCGGAAACTAAACCACCTGACTCCTTGTCAGAATCTGTTCCGACCGACTCGCAGTTGGAGTTTCCGAACGACCGATTATGATGCTTCCGAACTCTGTTCGAAAAGTCTCCCGTTGACTTCAATGGGAGCCTGAGTTCTGACCGACGACACAGGATCCCATTGAAAAAAGGGGTGGATTTGAAAAACATGGTGCCTGTCGCACTGAGCATGGTTCTACAGGGGGGTCCCTTAGGTACCCCCATGGCCCCAACTGGAGGCCTCAGGATGAAGGGGCCCCCAAAAGTCAGTTTCCAATAGCCTTTTCATGTCAGACGGTACGAGTCAGAAAAGCTGTCTGAATCCGACATAGTAATACGTAGGTCGGAAACGCAGTACGAAGAGCTGTACGAATTGGCTTCAACCGAATCGGTGTTTCCGAATGCCTGTTGGAACTGCTTCAGAATGACTGAACGGTTACCTTTCTATCCTCATCGGTCAGTCGGGAATGTTTCCGACCTATCTATTATGATGGGTTCCGACACGGTTCAGGAAAATCCGAATACTGTTCGGAGCCTTTCCGACCGACATCGTAATGAGGCCCTGAGTAATAAATGAGGTAGTCATCGGTTTGGGATACGGACACGTAGTGAGTACAAACTGTTTATTTATAGTGCATATATATAAGAAGCTGCCATGGAGACCCAACAAGTCTGTACTGCACCCGAATCCTCCCTAATTCCACTAACTGTCCTATATTCTTAAATCTCAACATACTGCACTCTGATGTCACCACATTCCAGAGTGGAGAAAGCCAGAAAGCAGTACATAGGTATCAAGTAAATCTTGAAATAAGCAATCACATGGCAGTATGTACCACGGTTCAGCGAACCGAGTTTTATTCGTAAGTAAGCATTAAATGTACGAAAAAGGTGGTGTTCAGTGAAAAGATGAAGAAGAACAAAACCTGGGTGAGTAATAAAAACAAAAATAGGAGAAAGGCAGGAAGTGAAATTGTGAATCAGCACAACAAGGTGATTGGTTGATACAAACACAAGACTGCAGTTTTTAAATATACACAATCATAGATACAAAAATTCAGTGGTTGTATCCGAAGTCGAAGCGAAGTCCTGTCTGTCCCTATAGTTAAGTCGACGATGTTTCGACCCTCTCAGGGTGCTGGGGTCTCATCCGGACTAACAATGGCAAGGGTTTGAGGAAGAAATGGCTTACTATTTAAAGCAAAAGTAGCAATTTATAAAAGTTAATGTTCTTTTAGAGTAATCAAGTACACACTGGCTTGTATCGGAACTGTGAGCATTCAATCTAGTGTCTGACAGTTCCGCTATAGATGACTGTACCTACAGATAGAAAGAATTATCAGAGGCAGCTAAGTTGATAAAAGTGGTCAGTAGTGGACTATACTCACTGATGCTTACCTAGGTTAATTAGAGGTGTAGTAGCCAATTAAGACATGCAGGCATCATTCTAGTATCTCGGATGATCGTGAGATGACAGATCCCAGTGGGGGCAGAACAGAACATTAAATTACTGTTCCCTTTACAAAGCAAACATATATAATAATAATTACAAAACAAATTAAAAAGGAATAATAAATAACAAAATAAAAACAATATTTCAATTGATTTTTTTTTAAATATATTTTTATTGCAGATTCATAAACAAACTTTGAAATAATTCGACCTTCCCGTCCCTGATCATCATATTTACAACAAGGGGTGGTGAGGGACAGAGTCTCTGAATTAAGCAGAAAGCTCTCACCCAGTCAAGAGATCAGGGCTAGATCCAACACCGTTTATTAGCTCACTGCACCATCCCAGTTTCAGAACCTGGCTGTATGCAAATTAGTCTGTTCCTGTCCCAGTGCATGATGGGAACAGGGCAAACCAAACTACAAAAGCCAATTCTTACACTGGGAAGGAAACAAGCTCCCGGGGACCGGTTTCTGGCATTACAGCCGTCTTCGGCCCGGTTTGCTTGAATCCTGATGGTGCAATGAGCAAGGGTCTCACATCTGAGAATACCCTTCCACGCTTAGGGTGGACAAAAATATTTACAACAAGGGGTGGTGAGGGACAGCATCATAAGGCACAGTTCAGTAATAAAATTGCACACCGCCATTCAGCCCACACCCCGGAGGCCGGGCGGCATTCGTGTTCAATCCGTTGACGATGTCAAGGAAACCACCTCACAGAGGTATCCGGTCAACAACATAATTCAGTATCTGCTTTTCTATAACTCCTAACCCCTTCCAACAATATTTCAATTGATATTAAAGTTATCTGTCAAGAGAAAGCCAACGTCTTTAAAATAACAATTGTCCTACATAAACATCTATAACATATAGTACAGTTACAAAGTCACATGACCCAAGTAATTATCTGTAATGAATGGGCAATCATATGGGGTGATCACTACTGTGACCTCGCCTGAAAACATCTACATTACCTTCTATTTGGAGGGTGCTCATACTGGTACCAGCAGAGCTGGTGCTTGATATGGACGTTGACTTGGAACCTTGATCCGGGCCTGTCACCTCCTTGCACCTTACTACCCTTTCAGCATTCCACCAATGCTGACCATTGACATGGATGGCACTACCACTAACCTTATAAGAACCAAATCCTCCCTAACTCCACTACCCGTCCTGCATTCTCAAACCTCAACTTTCTCCACTCTGATCTCACCACATTCCACAGTGGAGAATGCTGGCAATCAGAACAGAACATTACATACTCCCTCCGGTTTAGGGTTTCCAATGAGCCACAATGTTGTTTGAAAGAGTTTGCTGTGAGTGTTCACCATTAGTAGATCACAAATCATTTTATCAATTGACTCCCCAAAATCACATGTTGTAGCTAATCATCTCAGTGCTGTGAGGAACTCATAAAAAACTCTCCTTCCTTTTGTTTCTTGGTATAGAAATAACAATACTCAAGAGTAATGCTTATGGTGGGCTTGATTGAACCTTCTTTCCAGTCTCAATAACGCCTCCTCAAAGTCATTATACTCCTTGTCTTTGTCAGGTGCCTCAACTTTCGGCAAGGTACGGAAAACATCTTGGCCCTCTAATCCCAGAAAATGTAATGAAATCCCTTTTTTCCGCTCAACTGTCATTTTATGGGCATCAATAGCCAATAAATATGTTTGGGACTCCCCAACACATCTCTTCCGTGGAACTATTTTGCAGGAACTTCTGTAGTGGATCAAAGGGCATGTTGCCGGCTGCCGGCAGGTAAGTACTCAAAATCTCAAGTGTCATGTAGGATGCCCACACTCCGGTTTACAATTGTGCCCAAAGAATGATGAATAAGGATAGGTACAACTGGCAGAATAATTTTCAGTTCTAGAGTTGAAGGCAAGACAAATTCAGTCTCTCCAGAGCTAAAGTTGTGGGAGACATGGAGAACCGCACACTGCCCAGAAAAGGTAACAGAAGAAAGGGTGATTAATGGCAGGGAAGGTGCAGTTTACATTGCAATCATTACCAAAGCGACGTGCAGTGGTCTCGGCAGATACAGGGGATGGAATCTGGAAAACTAAGCTCAAAGCAACTCACCGGTATGCTGATGGTGAGTAGAGCTCTGCTTCAACACTGACTTCTTCCGCCTTACACGAACAGTCGTCATCTGCGCGGGCGTGCCAGAGCTCTCACATAGATGATAACACTGCTCAGGATCAGCACAAGAATCCAGATTGAAAGGGGCGCAGGATCGATCCCCACCTTCATCACCAAATCACGTCATGTAACTACCTACACTAGTTGAAGGTAAAACACAAACATGGTATATTTGGACATTTCAGTGTGAGCACACATAAAACATAAAATGGCGTTGGTCCCAACTGTCATATCACTCCCATCTCAACATTCTATAGAATGCACCATTTCCAAAGGTAAAAGGAAAAGGGAGAAATAAATATGGCTACAATATGGTCAAATAACCAGTGCTTTAAATGGGTAGGTGTTGTCCTGTACTGAGTACCTGCACTTCTTTAATTTGAAAGGAGAAGTGTGGCTCAAGTGGTTGGAGCGGAAGACCCTGATGCAGAGGTCTGGCCCGGCCCAGGGTTCAATTCCCCGACTCGGCGAGTCTTGGACTCAAAATTTCCCCGACCTGACAATTCTCGCCTCGGTGCCTATTCCAATCATGGAGTCCCACTCTGTAACTCTAGGCAATAGCTTGCTTAATCTCCACAACGGCCCCTCGCAGCGGGATGCCTGGATTTCACCTTGGGGATGCCCAGTAATGGGTTATCTCGCAGGGGAATACCAGGACGGGTTCCCTAAGCAAGCGCTGGGACGCTTTCGGGCAGCCATGCGCTCTACAAATCAAATTTCATTTCATTTCAAAGGGAGAGTACCTTCACTTCTCAGCACTGCTGTAGTACATTTAATGGGAGAGTACGAGCACGAGGAAACAGGTACTCTAAATAGTGAATACCTGCACTTCTGTCTTTCCATTTAAACCACTGAAAATAATCATAACAATAATTAATACATATACAATGTGTGTTCAGCATGTTCTTGTTATGAATGAAATACCAGGAACCAGAAATAAGGTAATTGAAGTTTATTAGTATACAGAGTATCCCACTGAAATAAGACACTCCACATGAAAGTCCCGAAACAACTGTCACAAGAAACTGTTGCATGGAATTTTTCAGGTAGAAGGATTCCAGAATGTCCAACAATAAACATTTTCTTAATGATATCTCTAACATTCCGTAATGTGTACTTACATTATATGTAACACACCTTTCTCCTTTTAAAAAAACAAATAACTTATACATTTTCCATGTAACTGTACTGAAATAACATCACTGCTTAATATACATAAAAATCTTTGAACTTTGGGGGTACACAAGTTTTGCGAACTGGTCTTTGGTTATTAGAAACATTTATATTTTCGGTTATATTATGAATTATATTGTTACGAGTATCAAAATCAGAAACAACTGAACTAGTACCAGAAGATCAAACATCTACTGGTGATCCTGAAGGAGAAAAAGAAATTGGAGAATTTTTATTTACAGTGTTAGAAGAAGTATTGTCAGCACGTAAACTCTAATAATTAACCCTTATATTCTCTTTTTCCTTAAGTATCTTCTTTGCCTGTATGTCTGTTAATTTTATTGAACTTATTTTACCCCACCATCCCTTCTCTGAGAGATAAGTTGAATTTTTTGAAACTTTAACAACTTTTACAGGATTCTCCTTTTTGACTCAATTGTTTCTTAATTAAAACCCAATCAATCTCCTACGCACACTGGCACTTCTTTCACATAGTGTTTTTTATAAAAATGGTTTTATTAATGTCTGCTTTTTGACACTTTACCTAACATTCCATCCTGGTGTAATAACCGACTTTTTCCGGACCTTTTAAGAGGGAGGATGATGGAGATGACTCCAGCCTATTACCCTTGCAGTATAGGGATTAGGACTATAAGTAGGACCTATCCATAAGGCACAGTAGTGCATTTTCGTACCCTTTTCTTTAGATCAGGGCTTATCAACTTAAGCTAGGGGATAGATATATAAGTATTAGTGATGATCCGTCCTTTTGCAAGAGTATTAGTATATCTTCTATGGAGTTATACATATTTTGGGCCTTGTAGGCCTTAAACGGGACAGACTCCATCTTGCCTTCTGCCCGGTAGCTTGAGAGGCTTTCTAGGTCAAGTGTAATGTTTTAGTTTCAAGGTGTTGTTCGCTTGGAGAGAACCGGTTCAGGCTGGCCCTTATCGAAAGACTGTATTTTTCTCCACTCCGAAGACACAACTTCAGGCTGGCCAGCTGGGAACGTGTCCTTGGTACGGGGAGGTACAAGAATTTGGTGGGCGGCAGGTTACTGGCCGTAACTTTCCATGAAGGGACAGGTTTTGATATTAGCGAAAGTGTTAGGCGATGAGTCAGTTAGTTCGTAGGCGGCAGCTAGCCGTTAGCATCTATGCTATTAATTATTTCCGAGGCGGACAGTCGCCATTTTGAAGTCCGAGAAGGATTCTAAAACCGAGACTCTCTGAGAAAGACTGAAGGAGAAATAGCGCGGAGCGCACAGAGACAGAGAGAGACGGTAGCTAACAGCGAGCAAGGTTTCCAGTGACTTGGAGGGAAGCAGAGGAGGTTGAGCCTAGCGGTGCAGACGTGTACTTGTGACGGCTTAGGTGTGACTCCGAGACGAGCCAAGACACAGAGACGAGAAGGGAACCTAGATGACTACCGAGCCCCGACTTCATATTAACCAGGTGATGTCCACCCATATCCCATAGTGTGCACATTCTAACCTTTTGCCTTTTCTTTGCAGAATATATATATTGCATAGTATTGTGTTTATGTTTATTGCAAATAAATACCCCAGTTCTTAGTGAACCGACATGTGCCTTGTATTCTTGTTCAATCATGGTAAACTAGCCCTCTAGTCAGGAATTGTTTGCATGAACGGATGTGATTCCCGATCAGGTAAGGAGTGACTGAATGAACAAGAAGGGAGAGACAATAACAAATTTCTACTAAGAAGGGAAAATTATTGGATTCAGAAACTATCAACCCAGAATCCCACAGGATTGAACGAAAGAATAGAATTTGCATGTTATCTGTAAAGTATTTGCTCTGAACACCGAATTGATTGTTAATGTGTATGTTCCCTATACCATTGACACATAACACTCCCCCTCACAGTTAATTTAGATTTTAAGTTCTGATTGTATTGAACTCCAAATACCACTCCCCAACCCTCTCCTTTGCACCAGTACTAGGTACACAGTTATCACTATGACCATTTTTTTCCCCTCCGTTTTTACAGAACTTCTATGGCTTGCCATACAACCATTACTCCGATTCGAGCCTTTTTCCATAGAACCCCCCTTTTTCCATAGAACCCCCCTTCCATTGTTTACATTTTCCACAAGTCAGCACTTCCTCAGTCTGTTTACTATCTTGATCACACGTGACCAACCATGTGATCACCGTTTTTCGTATGAAACTGACGCGGGAAGTCTTCACTTCCACCGGCGTTCCCCAGGAGACGATCACCGGCCGAACAAACCCGTTTCAGACTTCTTCCAGGTTAGTGGTTACAACCCCACTTTCATTAGACGCGAGCACTACGGAGCACCGCACGCCCAGAGGCGCTGACGGCTCTTTGTTTATCTTTCCCTCTTCAGATCACGCGATCCCCCTCGATCAACAGGCATGTAAGTGCAAGTTAAACCTAACGGTTCATTTACTCCCGTAAACTGGCAACCTCGGCATTCCATATATATTTTTTAAACATCATGCATAAATGCCAAATTAACATGACTTTTTTACGTAATTACCTTGGACACTAATGTCGTCACACCCAGCATTTATTTGTACCGAATTAAATATGTATTCCTCTCCACACACAAACGTTACTCACTACGACCTGTTCTTGTAATTATCACGTTATGTTGATACATTTTGCATTTGGTTTTGCATTGTTTTTGTAGACATTCATCTCTAGGTCTCAGATTAATTTATGTTATTATTGTTATTTTTAGTGTCAATTCCCTGACGAAGGGCTTGTCATCAATGCCCGAAATGCATTGGACCCACATAAATGACAGTGCCTGAGTTTTGCAAATGACTACCATGATCTGTAATGAACTTCGCAACGATTTATTGAACTGAATCTCCAAAGATGGAATTTTTGAATTAAGAAACACAATAAATGATTAACTTCTGAACATTGAATGAAAGTCGTTTTCTTATTATAAGGAAAGACAAACAATGATGAGTGCCAACCATGGGATGCAACTAGAGCACCTCTAGTCTCACGTTTATAACTATTTCAACCGGCGCCGTTGGACCCTCGACGCCTCCAGGTTGAGCACCACCAAAAACCCATTAACTCTCTAACTTTATGATTATCTTGACACAAAACAAAGCAGTGCATCTTCCACATCATAATAGAATAAATAGGAGGACAGGGAACGTTTGATGCCAAGAGCAGAAGGTACATATATATCAATTCGGAAAGTCGTACTGATTTCTATTATCGTAGTTTTATCCCGAGTAGACAAATGAGAGGTTTCCCCCTTAAGTATTCATAGGAAAGTGATCGTCGTTAGTACACGGCGTTAATGAGAGCACCAGAGGGACACGGTGCGTAGGTTCGCCGGATTGTGAACCGTGTGTAAATGAGAGCACCGGGGGGATACGGTGGGTAGGTTCGCCAGATTGTGAACCGTGTGAAAATGAGAGCACTGGGGCTGCAGACCCATGTGTGTAGACACGCCGGATTGTGTGTCGAGTGAGCACTGATAATAATCAATGTGTAAGGGAATATAATCAGATCTGCCCCAGGGTAGATTAGTCTGGGCCTAAGTGGCCGCGAGACTAGTTGGTATAAATAGGATATTGTAGAAAACCTAAGCATGTTTATTGCTATTTCCCCATCCTTAGGTACGAGGTGTACATACATATATGTCCATACCCATTGTAAATACGTTCTAAGGTGGGAGGTGATTACGTTCCGGCTGGGTTAGAGGGGCCCCTAGGGGCTGATTCCATCTAAGCGGAAAATCCGGTCGTTACACCTGGCTAAGACCAGACTTATCTTTAGGGCTTTACAATTCCTTCACCCAATCAGAAGTCGGCAATGAGTTAGGAAATTGTTCCCTATAGGTTCAAATGGTGAAACACCTGTAGTGGTATGTAAGATACTTCCACAATTTTTGCCTCACAAATCCTTCCACAGCCACTTAAATCCTATTTACTCTTTTTATTAAACTATTAGATGTAGGGGAATACAAAGCAACCCGAAGGAATATATGATGATATTGTGCATGATATGAGTCAGCATACCATTACAACGCGTTTTTAAGTCCGCAAATACCATTACTCCGCATTTTTTTTAAACGAAGCAATGACAACTCCAAAACTACTTTAATTTATAAAAATACATTTTTCACGCATTTCGGAAGAAGGTATGCTTTCTCAACGAAAATAAAAGTCTTTTAAATGCATACCTCCTAAATGTTCTTTCAATTCAAATCAATAATAATATAGAAAATCTAACTTACCTTTCAGAAGTTCTCTACTGGATCCGTAACCGTTGAATACACGCTGCAAAGTAAAAGAGGTGTTATTGTGAATTACAGCTTTCGACAAAAGAATTAATCAACATAAAAAAGAGACAATTTATTTCAACATTACCCGATACATACCTTTTTAACTGCTTCACTATCTTTAATATTCATCAGCCACTCCACATTATTTTGCACTCTCTAACCATTTTTTTCCCAAAAATAATTTTCGTCATATGCCAGACCGTGCACCGTATTTTGGACTAGATTCACCTTCTATTTATCAGTAAGTCTCTTTTATTAATATTATCTACAAAATGCTTTTTTATATCACTCTTTCTTTTTAAATTATTACTACAATAAGTTTATTTTCAATATTGTTTCCATAGCAGGTTTAACATTGTTTCCAGAGCAGGTTTAACATCGACGATTCTTTTACTTTCTATTCCCTTTTGAAGTAATATTTAATACCTCCGTACACAATCCCCCTTCTCCATCTGATTTTTTTTTGTCCCAATCTGCTGCACTCTTTCCCTGTTTAACCACGATGTCCACAAAATTAATTTCTCTCCAAAAGCGGAGTAATAGTATTGCGGGCATTAAGTTTGCATAATATTTTCTCTTCGTCCTGCACCCTTCATTATCCTTCTCATTTTCATACTAAATCTGTGCCAGATTTCATAACTAGAGACAAATGCGTAATAATAGTATTGCGATCAAAAAGTTTGCAGATTAAATGTATATGCGGAGTGAAAGTTTTTGGAATGAATGCATTTGGAGAGTGAAAGTATGCGTGATAATAGAATTCGGAATGAAACATTCGTAGTAAAGGTTGATTACCAACCTGAAGATGTTTGATGTCCAACAATTTATTAAACTGTGTCATGCATTTATAAGTCTAATGTGTTCCATTGCCTGTAACCAAATACTATTAATGGAGAAATGTATTTTTAAAACGTATCACACATTTAGCACCAGGAGACAGTACAAAATCCATTTACACCCATCTTGTATAATAATCCACCAGCACAATCATGTATTTTTTTCTGCAGATAAACACTCAAATGGACCAGCAAAATTAAGAGCTTTATCCCAAACATTTTCAGGCATGGAAATAGTATTCAAAGGGGTATTTGAAGTTCTCCAATGTTTATCAGAGAGAAGACAGGTCGTACAAGTATTAATATAATCAGACACTTGAGAATCCATACCTGGCCACCACTACAACTGTTTAGAAACTTGAGCAAACCATTCACTCCTAAATGACCCTCAAGAGCAAATTCAATTAACGTGTTTCTAGCTTAGTGGGTTTGATACATTTGCAATTATGCATAAGAACATTACAGAAAACTGACAATTCCTGTGCAATTTGAGCAAATGTTTTCACCTCAGAACCCAAATTCTTTTCTCTAGGCCAACCAAGATTTGTAAACTGTATGACTTACAGCAACACATTATCAGCTTTTAGTGCTTCTAACCATTCATGGTACAAAATATTAGCTTTTCCCGTTAATAGATCTTCGACCATAGCAACAACACACTCCCAACTTCCTCCTGAAAGTCATCCTCATCACTTGCAACTAGAGGTATTCTTGATTAACAGTCAGCTCTTACAATATTTCCTCCTGAAATACACTTAATGTCAAATACATACTACTGAGGTTGTGACAACAATCTTAAAAAATGAGCAGAAGCCTTACCTGTACCAGTACCATTGAGAAGATATACAAGAGGTTTGTGATCAATTTAGATGGTAAAGCCATCGCCCCATACAAAAAGGTTTTTCATTTCTCTACAGCTAAGTAGTTACACCACAAAGGCATACCTCTTTACAAATCTTGAGTAATACTCACTTAGACCCAAGAAGGATCCAAGAGAATCCTTGTCCTTTGGGGCAGGTGCGTCTTTGATGGCCTTTACAAGACAATATTTTGATTTGATACCCTCTGATGTTATCCTATGACCTAGATAATCAAAGTTGTTTGAGAGAAGTTTGCACTTATCTGATCGCAGGGCAATTCCATTCTTCTGGGTTCAAATTTAGCTGCTTTCAAAGCCTCTAGATAGTTTTAAAAAAGTGTGCAACTGAGTTTTCCACTTCATAAAAATGCTTGCTATAAAAATGGTGTTACCTGAATCAAATATTGATTTTAAGCCATACTGCTGATTGCGCAATAAGGAGCAGGTACTACTATGTAATGTCCTTATCTCTTTCTTCTATTTCTATCTTTGTCTTCTCTCTACTGTTCATTCTAGACTCCAAGCTATATTCATTCTGTCTTTCTCTTTCTGGTAAAGAACAGCCGCTCTGCTGTGGGTCCATTATTCACCTGTACTTAAAGACTTAATAAAGTCTTATTCATATTTCTAGAACTCGACTTCTTCTGGCATTTATTCCTCAGTACATATATTGGTACCAGGAGTGGGGTAGTAGGAGAAATCTTGTTCTCTTCCCGGTCCCACTTCCTTTCATTCTTGGAGGATTTCATGCCCAGGATTTATTGCCCAGCGGACGTCGGAAACCTTTTCAAGATCGTCTCCTAAGACGCGCTCACGAAGATATTGTGTTACACTTCCGACAAGCGGGTCTACTTCGATATTTTTTTTCATCGGACCCACAGCGTTAAAAGGATCCCTGCGTACTGACATTTCCTTTCACGGCAGATCTGTTCCTTCCGTTTATTTTGCAGCATATTTTTACTGTTATTTAGCGCCTTAATGCTTTAGCGCTTCAACTTTAATTAAATTCACCTAGTTAAGGAGTGTGTACCAGCGCGAGCTCACAGGATCGTCAGTTTCAACAGCAATGTCAGCGAGAGCTTCATTTCAGCTTTTCAAGCGCCTGCTTTAAGCGTTCTTAGCAACGCTGCTCGAGCTTGCGCTTTGAATCTGCATATTATTTTTCCTGTTGCTCGGCAACTACAGGGCGTTCTGCAGATTACTATACACGCTTTCATCTCTAAGGTTGCCTGGCAACTCAAGTGACATCATCAAGCATCCTTGTTTTCTTTTGGAACTTTCATTGCACCATTACAGAAAATTTTAACAAGCTTCTATTCAAGAATTTTGGTACTGTCTTTAGACAACGTGCATTATTTCAAAGTTCTACATAGCTGGTTGACTGTCAATATTCTTCCACATAGTTTCAACATTCCACTTATTTCAAGAGCTTCAAAAGTATGGTCTGTGACATCATAATTTTCTAGTTCTTTTCTTAGTTTTTATTGTACTATTTGTTTTTTTTAAATACCTATTCCAGGACGTTTTAACTTTATTGCACCATGTCTTCTTCTGAAAGTGCTTTACATCCTCCACCCTTCCTTCAGAAGCCAGGTAAACCTGAAATCATATGGAAACAATGGATTCATATTTTTGAAAATTACCTTGTCGCCATTGATGGGGTTGAATATTCACTGCAACAGAAAAATGCTCTGCTATTGATGAATCCGTCAAAGAATATGTTGCTGCTCTTAGAGTCCTTGCTTCGACTTGTGAATTTGACAGTTACACAGATATCTCTATAAGGGATCAATTTGTTTTTAACTGTTTTTCAAAAAAAAGATGCAAGAACGACTTTTAACATGTCGCAATCCCTCTCTTTGGGAAGTTATTGACATTGGGAAAAGCATGGAATGTTCTATAATTTCTTCTCAGGCCTTAGCAGGACAAGACGGTCATTCTCCTATTTCCTATGTCTCTGATAATGCTGAATTTGCATCTATTTCTGCCATCAAAGTTAATAAGGATTTTAATAAGGATAATAAACGCACTTTGTGTTTTAGGTGTGGTTCTAAAAACCATATTGCCAATTTTCCTTCTTGTCCTGCCTTGGGGAAAAAATGTGGTAAATGCAAAAGGTCAGGTCATTTTCAAGAGTTTTGTAAATCTCCTCGTACTATTCAAAATGTTAGAATTCATAATGTTGAATTACAATCTCCATCACAATCTCCTTCCACTCCAGCCTCTGCTTCTTCTGTTTCTGAGTGCATTAATACCTTTTCTAATCTTCTCTTATCCATCGATGAACCATTTGATTATGAATGCCTTTTATGCCAAGCCTTCATCAATCGTAAATCTTTACAGATTATGGCTGATTCGGGTGCTCCCATTACTGTATTTGCTGATACCACATTTTTTAATGTTTGGGGTCATTCCATGCCCTTACAAGCCCCTGACATTTCTCCAAAGGCTTTTGGAGAAAAATACATTGATCTTCTTGGTTTCTTCATTGGATCTCTCCAAATTCTTCGTAGATCTACTGAAACTAAGATTTATGTTGCACTCAGAGGCAGAAATTTGGTTGGTTGGAGAGATCTAGCTACATTAGGTATTATTTTAAAGCCTAGTCATAAAAATCCAACTGTTCTAGGGGATCTTCCTATTCTTAATATAGACAATGATTCTTCTCATAATTAATTTACTCAAAAAAGAATTTCCTTCTGTGGTTAGCAATAAAATGGCACTATTAGAGGTTTTGAACATGTGATAAGATTAAAATCAAATGCTACACCCGTCACTTACAAAGTCAGACCTGTACTTATCAGTGTAAGGAATGATCTTAAAAAACAATTGGAGAGACTCACTGAAGATGGTGTCATTACCCCTACTGATTCCTCTCAGTGGGTATCTCCCATTGTTCTTGCCAAAAAAAAAAATGGAGATCTTCGTTTTTGTGTAGACCTCAGGTCTCTTAATAGCAACATCATTGTTGACTGTCATCCACTACCCAATATACAACATATGCTTTCTAACATTGGTCATGCTAAATATTTTTCTAGCATCGACCTCCGTTCTGCATATCACCAAATTTCTCTTAATAACGATTCTCAAGAACTTACCACTTTCGTTACTCCTTTCGGAGAGCGTACAAATTTTTTAGGTTGCCGTTTGGCTTAGCCTCGTGTCACGCCTGCCAGTTTGCCAACCAGTTTGTGCATGCCAACAAAGATGGCCGCCTTGCAATGCGCATGTGCAAGGGGGTCAGGCAGGAGTCAAAAACCTGACTTCCCCTTTGCACCGGTGCTTCGCGTTCTAGTGGTTCGTGTTCCTCGCGTCGCGTCACTTCCGCCAAGCCGTCACACCGGTGCTCAGTATCCAGCTTGTTATCACCAGTTTCTTGTAGCGGGCGCCTTATCCGGAGTTACGAGGCTTCTGGCTCCGCTATTAGTGCCTTCTAGGTACTTCCGTTTATCGAGGGGTTTTTGAGCTCTCGGCTGAGAGTCCTGCTGAACCTTCCACTTCGCCTCCGTCCTTACCTCCTTGGCGGGCTCGAAGTTCTTTGTGCTTTATTCTGGTGCCGGCTATCATCTCCATATTTTCCCCGGGGCACCAACCTGCTACTCCTGGTTCCGCCCGCCGGCTGGATTTTAGGTTCCGTCGGCTGGCCGGACCAGGGTAGAGCTAGTGTTTGGCTGATCCTAGGGAATTGTGGTAGTTGTGGTCCACCCGGAGTCCCCTTTTTGTTGTTCTCATATAATTTACACCTTATTTTGTTGGACGTCCACTGGTTTTCGGAGGCTAGCATTCGTCACGGTCTGGAAAGAAGAAGATACGGTAAAGCGCTTTGCGTACTTTCCTTATTTTCCCTTACAGTGAGCTATATAGATTGTTCATATTGGTGTCCTCCTATTACAGATACTGCAGACCTAAGAATCCATGTATATGACAGGCTTACCTCCTCTATCTCCACTATAACCCGATAGGGTAAGGCTTTATCCCCCATTCACAAGTACACATTTGCTAGGCAATAAGCATATTTATTTGAATTATCTGTGTTTCAATTGAACAGGCTCATCAAAAGCATCACTGAGGATAAGAGGCCATACAATTCTTATGAGAACACTTTTTGGACATTGGTATAGCTTGTGATTTCCAGACGCCTATTCGGTAAACACACATATAGAAAGGATAAGATATTATTGTATGTATCCTTATGCTGCCTATTGATCACAATCCTTTATTTTAGCACCTGTTTCCGACCAGTTGGGGGACCTGTCCGTGGAATCCTTGTTTTGTTCCCTCCTTTCCCTCCATATCACCATTGTGTTCTAGGGTTTGATAGACACAAGAGGTGTAGGGGCGACGGGTTGGGCTTGTCTACGGTTCCTGGTACTCCTGCAGAAACAGCAATTGCATCCTTACACCTCGGTAGCCTCAGTTTTCCAAAAAGACATGGATGTTCTTTTTAAAGATATTGAAAATGTCCAATCTTATCGGGATGACATCCTTGTTTTTACTGAAACCAAAGAGGCACATTTGGACACTTTACATACATAAGGTCTTTTCTATTTTAAGTTCAAGAGGCTGTCCAACCTGAAAAGTGTAAAATTTTTGTTGAACAAATTGATTATTTAGGTCATACTATTACACCAGAAGGGATTAAACCTACATTTTGCAATGTTGAGGCTATTCTTAAAGCTCTGCCTCCTAACGATAAAGATACTTTTAGATATTTTTTAGGTCTTTGCAAATATTATGCTCGCTTAGTACCTGAGTATTCTTTTTGTGTTCAGCCCTTGAGAACTCTTCTCAAAAAAGGTACTAGTTTTATTTGGTCCAATGATGCCAATGCTGCTTTTGAAAATATCAAAAAGCTAATAGTCAATGCCCCTGCACTCAGTCCATTTGTTCATGGTCATCATTGTATACTCACCGTTGATGCTAGTTTAAGAGGTCTTGGTGCAGTTTTTGGACAACAAAACTTGGGTAAAGATCACACAATTTCTTTTGCATCTAGATCTCTGTCTGATGCGGAATCCAAATACTCGGCAATTGAAAGAGAGGCTTTAGCCTGCGTTTGGGCTGTCTCAAAATTTAAAAGGTATCTTTGGGGTAATTCTTTTACTTTATACACTGATCATAAACCTCTTGTTTATCTTTTGCAGGAAGACGGGTTAGGCAAAGATTCTGCGCGCCTTGTACGTACTCTTTCAAAATTACAAGAATACAATTTGACTATCAAATATATACAAGGTGGTAGAAATTTCAGAGCGGATTGTCTTTCTTGTCTTCCTTTACCTGTAACTGATGACATTGTTGATGAATTTGACTGTGTTGTGGCTTCTATTGATGCTTCTTCTCCATCTAGTGGTGCTATTTCTGAAAAGGATTGGCTTGAAGCTACCTCCACGGATCATAATTTAAAGAAAATTTCAAATTTTATTTTTCAAAGGGTGGCCTCCCATTCGCAATGTTCCTCAAAATTTAAGACCTTATGCTCAAGTTTCTTCGGAATTATCTCTGGAAAATGACATTTGTACTAGGAATGGTTGTTTTATTCCTCCAGTTTCTCTTAGGAATAAACTCATATTGATTGCACACACGGGGCCTTTAGGGGTCACTGCTACTTGTAAGAAACTCAGAGAAAATTTCTGGTGGCCTTTTTTAAATGCTCAAGATTTTTTCTTTTGTTGATTTATGTCCCCAATGTCTTGTCTCTGATAAACATTGGAAGACAGCACAAAATCCCCTTCATCTGTTTTTTTTACCTGAAGGTCCATTGATGAAAATTGCCATGGATTTTGCTGGGCCTTTCAATCTCTTACCTAGTTCGTCTACATTTTTATTGGTCTTGATTGATTATTTTCCTAAATGGATATATTTTCCTTTTGTTGAATCAGCCTCGACCAATTCAGTTTTGCAATTTCTTAAAAATGTTTTTACTTTTGAAGGCCCTCCAAGAGAACTAGTTAAGGACAACAGTACTCATTTTGTATCTAATGCTATGAAAGATTTTTTTAAATCCATGGACATCAAACATATTCAAGTAGCTCTATACAGTCCTGCTGCCAATGGACTTGTTGAAAGAGCGAATCGCTTTCTCAAAGAAGGTATTCAGACCGCTCAATCTTCTGGGTTGCATTTTAATCTTTTTTCTAAAAGATAAACTCAATGCATATCATAACTCACCTCATTCTACGACTAATTTCACTCCTTTTGAGTTGTTGAGAGGCTCTTTACTTCTGCCTTCTTAGTTAGAGCAACATTCTTCTGTTTCCTCTTCGAAGCATGTTATCAATACTAACAATGATGCTGTTTTTCGTCATTCTGTTGCTTTGGCACAAAGTAAACAAAAATATAATTTTGACATTCGTAAGCACACTCAACCAACAGAATTCAACTCTTGTTCATATGTACTTCTCAAAAAACCTTTTTCTGTCAAAAAAGGAGAATCCTCTTTCTCTTCTCCTTATAAAATATTGAAAGTTGGACTTAGTTCTTGTTTACTTCATGATGGCAAATGGTGGAACAAAAATAGACTTGTTCCCATCTCTGATGAACAACTTATGATTCATGTCAAAACTGCTGTAATGCCTGTTTCAGATGATTATGTTTTGTTTGAAGGTCCTTGTACATCCTCAGAAGTTGTCTCCTCTGCGTCTCATGTAAATCCTGTCACTACTGCATCTGCTGGAAATGTTGTTAACACTTCTGTCAACATGCCTTGCTGCATTTCTAATTTACCTTCAAAAAGAATTTGTAAATTACCTGCTCATTTTAAAGATTTTGTATTATCCTAATCTCATTTTATGTTTTTAAAAAAAAGATATAGGAATCTGTAAGTTATCTGCTCATCTTTAAGTTTTGCATTCTTATAATGTTACCTACTTTTTGTTAATTTTGGAATAAAATGTATATCTTATTTTTGTTTCTCCATTAAGGGGAAGATGTGTAATGTTCTTATCTCTTTCTTCTATTTCTATCTTTGTCTTCTCTCTACTATTCATTCTAGAAGCCAGGCTGGATTAACTCTGTCTTTCTGTTTCTGGTAACGAACAGCCGCTCTGCTGTGGGTCCATTATTTACCTATACTTAAAGACTTAATAAAGTCTTATTTATATTTCAAGAACTCGACCTCTTCTGGCATTTATTCCCCGGTACATACTCAAAAGCAGATTTTTATAGGGCAAATCAAATCAAGAAATTATAAATAATAATAAATGTACTCTAAATTATTGACAAAAAGATCAAAGTACCTGAAATGGCAATTATGTGGTGTGCCTGTCACCAACTGTGCAGGCAAAAATTATTAACCACAGCATAATGTACAAGAATGTCAATACTGGTGTGCCTGTTATTGGATGTACAGGCAAGTACATCTGAAGTTTGATTTTGCCCTCAAACTACTGCAAGATGTGCCTGTCACTGACAATGCAGGCTCAAGAATACACTCCTCAAAAATTACGTAGGTGTGCCTGTCACCAAAGGGCAGCTATTGACAGTGCTCCGTGAAAAGTGATGTAGGTTTCAAAATGGCCACCACAACATCAGAGAGCGTGGTACTTCCACCTGGCCTGGAATGTAAGCCGGAACCTAACCTGAAAGTCACTCTAACAACAATGAAGCTGCTAAACACAGTGTGCACATGTGCACACAACGGTGTTTCTAACTGCTGACCGTGAAGGACTTGACACTTGAGACAGACAGCGCTTGTGACTCACTGAATCTAAGCATGGCACACAATAGAGCTGTATTACAAAATGCTCTGAAGCTGCCGAAGTAGGTTACCATTTTTTTTTTAAACAGTTTTTATTGCAGAAAAAAACCAATATACAGCATATCTTTATAATGATTCTGCTTCGCTGTCGCTAATGCGCAGCTATTATATCAGTGAAATGTCGCACACAGCCAATAAGCCCACAACCCGGAGGTCGGGCGGCATCAGTCAGTGAATCCTTCTTTTCATCAACTTTGAGCATGTTTATTTGACTTGCTCAGAGTACCTTATTCCGCTTTTTTACTTTTCGCCCCTCCCACCCCAATCTCCCACCCAACTCCAACCCCTTCTTCCCTGGTCCCCCCTCCCTCCCACCCACAAGTGCCCCTTCTGCGCCTAAGCTCTTCACAGATGTTCATGGTTGGTACTATCAGGAATACCTAACATACTATTGAGAATGTGCCCCCGGTGTGTGTGAGGGAACCTCGTCGCTTATATCAGAAAGTCCCTCCTCTTCCTCTACCGTGCTGTCTCGCAAAGCCTGCACTAGTATCTCCCACTCCATTGCTGCCTCCATTGCCTTGTCATCGGACTTGCGGCGGGCCAGCTGGTACCTTAGTGTACTTTCACTCGCTGCCCATTTAATTACCTCATTGAGCCACCGTCTATGCGTAGGACTTTTCTTTGATTTCCAATTTCTTGTTAATTCTCATTTTGCCAGGATCAAACCCATATCTATAAATTTGCTTGAAATTCTATTCTTGGGCGTATGCGGGAACCAGTGCAGCACCCCCACAGCTTTGGTAAATTGTAACTCCCTATCCGTCACACTATTCAATGTCTCAACAATCTCCCTCCAGTAGTCTAGTAGGTGTGTGCAGTCCCAGAGCATGTGTCCCAGGTCCGCTCCTTTTGTATTACACCTAGGGCATGCTGCATCTTCCACCCCAAAGTACTTCCCTAATTTACCCGGTGTGAGGTAAGCTCTATGAAGGACATAGAAATGTATCAACTGAAAGCGTGCGTTTCTCGTGCTCTTCCTCGCCCGCCTCACTAACTATGTCTATGTAGTATCAGGGATCTCTATCTGCAGATCAGACTCCCATGCAGTTTTCAGTGCTGTTAAAGGTTGTAGCTTCTCGCGCAGCATTCTGGAGTAGAGGCACGCCACTGCCCTATACGTGCCAGCTGCCATCATGGTGTATTGGCAAGCCATGGAGGGCTCTTGGATCCCTTCCCCCCAGTGCACCTGCATCGCTCTTTTTATTGCCGCGTGCATCAGGAAGTCCCCCCTTGGGAGGTCAAAACGGTCCTGCAGGGTCTGGTATGGAATCAACACCCCATCTTCATATAGGTCTCCTAACATTTGCAGACCTGCTTCCTCCCATCCCTGCAAGCGCGACCAATCACCGCCATGAGGGAGCGCAGTTATCATACCCAGCGGTATCTCAGGTGCATACATGCGTCGTACTCCTGCTCGCTTCTGTGACCGGTTCCAGCAGAGCCTGAACGTCTGCTCCTCCAGCGATAAATCTCTGGTGGACAACTTTTGCTGCAGGGCGATAAACGCCAGAACGTGCCTGGAGTACCCCTCTCTCTCTCGTGCTCCGGTCCCCGCTACACCCTTGCCACCTCCTGCGTGAAAATCTGCAATTGAGCTACCAAGTAATAAAGCTCGAAATCTGGGACCGCTAGGCCTCCCTCATCCTTCGGCCAAAGCAGCGTGGTTAGAGCTATCCTACGCCTGCCCGTGCCCCGGAGGAATGATATCAGTAATTATTTCAGTTGTTGGAAGATGGATCTAGGTATCCACACAGGCAGTGTGCGGAAGTAGTAAAGGAGGCGCGGCAAGGCTATCATTTTCACTAGGGATATACGTCCCGTCACAGATATCGGGAGGGTAGCCCAAAAGGACATACTACCCCGCAGTGCACGTATACAGCGACCCACGTTCCCCTCGAGCAGGTCCTCTGCTCTGTGGTATATATGCACTCCCAAATATTTCAGACAACTGGGCTCCCAATTAAGCTGTGGGCGGATGGCAGGCCGCAACTCGCCCGTCGCAACGGAAATAGGCAAGATTTAGCCCAGTTGACTTTTAGGCCGGACAGCCTGCCAAAGAGCACCAGAAGTCTCTCTGCTCCCTCCAACGCCTCACTCGCGTTCTCCAGGAACAACAAGAGATCATCCGCATACAACAAAATAATCTGAGGACTTCCCCTATAGATTAGGCCCTTATAATAATGTCCCTTCCTGGCTTCCGCTGCAAAAGGTTCTATCGCTAATGCAAAAAGCAGGGGGGAAAGTGAGAACCCCTGTCTAGTGCCACGGCACACCGGGTACTGGTGGGACACGAGGGAGCCCACTCGTACTCGTGCCATCGCCGAGGCGTATAACACTTTCGTCCAGCATATGTAGCCGTCTCCAAGGCCAAAGCTTTGCATGACCCTATACAAGTATGTCCACTCCAAGCTGTCGAAAGCTTTCTCAATATCAAATCGACAGCACTACTGGCGTTTGTGTTTCTGGCATTGGCTCCTCCAGTAGGCGTACCAGGCGGCGTATATTAATAGTTGTATTTCGCGTGGGAATAAATCCGGATTGATCCCTATGGACCAGCTCCGACATGTGTTGCAGTAACCTAGTCGCCAGTATAGTGCTCAGGATTTTGTAGTCCGTCGTCAGCATGGACAACGGTCTGTAGGATAATGGGTTCTCACTCTCCGTTCCTTGTTTCAGCAACGGCATCATCAGCGCCTCACACATGGATTCAGGTAATCGCCCTCGAGATTTAGCCTCATTGTATACTATCTGGAGTCGCGGAGCTAGTTGCTCTATATATTTGCTGTAAAATTTTATGGGAAGCCCATCTAGCCCCGAAGTTTTGTTGCGAGCCATTCGCTTCACCGCGCTACCAATCTCTCCTAGTTCGATATCCCTGCCCAGGGTATCCGCCTGCTCCGGTTCTAGTTGCGGCAATTGCAGCCCCTCCAGAAAGGCATCGATCTCACTATCTTGCCCCTCCAGCGCGCTCACGTAGAGCATTTCATAGTACGAGCGGAAGCAGTTCAGTATTCCCATCTGGGTTTCGTACGTACGGCCATCCTCCCCCTCTACGGCTAAGATAGGGTGGCTACGCCTAGTGGGGTTAGCCAGCCAAGCATGCAGTGTCCACGCCTTGTCCCCTTCAGCGTGCGCTCTTGTTATATAAGCTTTATGGTCAAAGCTGCGGAGCCGCTCCATTTCAACGGCAACCGCTTCCCTAGCCATGCAGACTGCCTACTGCAGCTCCGGGCAATTAGGGCGTGCTATCTCTGCCTTCCGCAGAGTCCTTTCTGCCTTATCTAGATCATCCAATAAGGCCTTGCGCACTCCGGCATATTTCGCAATGCAGTGGCCTCTAACAACAACCTTAAAGGCGTTCCACTCCGTCGCTCTGGACGTCGTGGTGCTGTCGTTTTCTGCAAAGTAGTGTGTGATCCTCTCCCAAACGCTTCTCGAAACAATAAGTCATCCAATGTGTCAGGTCTCAGTTGCCACACCGAGACACACGAGGACTCTGTCATCCAGTTCAGCGTGAGCAGCAAGGGGTTATGATCGGATATTGTGTGGGTTAAGTATTCCGTATTCGTCACTGCTGGAAGCACCAGTGGGGAGCACAGGAAGGTGTCAAGGCGAACATGGAGGTCGTGCAGGCTAGAATTGTAGCGATTTCCAGGCGATATCAAGGGAGAACAGGGCAATATCGAAGAGGCACTACAACTCCCAGAAAGCCCGGGGTCTTGGTGAAGAGAAACACGCCTTCAGGGCGTGTATAAATACACTCTGATCCCACTACCGGGTGCTTGTCAATCCTTCTGGTTGCTTATCGTGTTGGAACAAAGCTTTCCTTGAGTTGTGAACTGGGTGTGCGCGGACGCTTTCCTTCCCGCTGAGGACGCCGAGTGCTGGGTGTGCGCGGACGCTTTCCTTCCCGCTGAGGACGCCAAGATACGTTATCCTTTCCCGTGAGTAGAATTCGGACACATGACATTTAGCACGGCCGTGCTATCATAGTGCAGTCTTCTACCTTCCCTCCGTATCCCGAACCCTGTGGATAGTTGAACTATTTAGACTCTGTACGATACTTGTCACTGGTAGTGAATCTACTACTTGGTGCTATATACTGAGACCAAATTTTCCTTGGATCGAGCTGTGAGTTAACAGCCCACCTTCCGCTTGAACTTGAGTCAGTGCCTTCTCCAGACTCCAGGCTGTACGAGCGGTGGTTATCAGTAAGTGAATGCTTTGTTACAATATATATGCTACACCCAGGGCATCTTAACCATTGTAGTGCTAAACAAGTGTTCTTGTGTTCCCAGAAATTGTTGTGCCTTGAAGTCATCCGAAGTCTTAGACCAGACCTAGAGGGGTGTCTTCACAACAACCTTCCCCGATCAACTATCCTTCCCCCTACCTGGAGGACTACCTGTCTCCGGTGTGTGAGTCACACGGGGAAGGTCAGTGCTATTGGGTATAGGGAAGACTATCATCTCGCTGTGGTCCCCGCTGGCTAGATACCTCAGGTTAGTGGCTTGTGTGTTCTTTACTTGGATTACTTGTCCGCTGCTAACCTTGACAGATTGACAAGCCCAAGGAAAAGAAGCCTAGCCTGGACCATGGACACGAGTGCAGCTTTGGCCTCATTACTTGAGGGCTTTAGTGTACTTCAGCAGGAAGTGCATGCATCCCGAGTTGAGAATCAGGAACTAAGAAAGGACATGAACACCATGCGTAGGGAAGTCGCTGGCATGTCACGAAAAACTCCAGGGGCAGGGTCCTATATTAGAGAAGCCACACTTCCCCCTCCCGGACAAACTGTATCGCAACCTACAACCCCAATGGCAGCCGGGGGTGGGTTCTTTTTTCCCAATGCCATACCTTCGTCCTCCACCGACCACGCACCAACAGTACATGTCATTCAGAATACCGGAATCCCTCTAGCTCCTCCTGAACGGTTCTACGGTGATCCCAAAAAATTTGAGACCTTCTTGAACCAGTGCCACCTCCACTTTTTGTGCAAACCGACTGTGTTCCAAGACGACGCGGCTAGGACCGCGTTCATGATGTCATACATGGGCGGAAATGCTGCCAGCTGGACAATCCCTTTAATGGAAAAAAATTATCCCGTTCTTCATCAGTTCACCGATTTTTGTTCTGCCTTAAGAAAACTTTTTGATCGAAAGACTCACATGTTGTCTTTAGACAAGGAACTCCTTACATTGCGCCAGGGGTCACAGGACCTGTTGTCTTACATTACTTTCTTTAACCGGCTCTTAGCCGAAACCGATTGGCCACAAGAAAAACGGACCTCTTTGTTCTATCAAGGCTTAAGAAGCGAGTTGAAGGACGTATTATCACAGGTAGTCCAACTTCCGGCGACGTGTGAGGAACTCATTAACCTAACGGTGCAGTTAGACCATCGCCTGTTGGAGAGAAGAGGAGATCGGAGCAGGAGTGATGGCAGAGGATGGTATCCCAAACTGAAAATCCTGCAGGAAGACAGTGCCAAAAGTACGGATGGAACCGAACCCATGCAGATAGGGGGTATCCGAGGTCCTCTGTCTTCCGAGGAACGAGAGCGACGGCGTAAATTAAAACTATGTTTATACTGTGGCAAAGGAGGGCACTTCATCAGGGAGTGTAGGGCAAGGGCCCAACAATCTGAGAAAAATTCAGCGCCTCGTAAACCTGCTGTTATGGGAACGAGAGAGACGTCGGAAAACTAGAACGTCCAAACCAGGCGGAGATCGCTGGGGTGGACATATGACAGACTATGATCTCCTCGCTTCTTGCAAACACTATGATGCCTGCTGTGGCCCATATCAACTTATCAGTATCCTTGTGGATAACAGGGGACAAAGTCACGCAGATGGATGCTCTACTAGACTCTGGAGCAATGGGTAATTACATGGACATCGACTATGCAGCCTCTCTAGGCATAGAATGGGAAAAGAAGGACGAACCTGAACATGTGAAGGCGGTGGATGGTTCCGCCTTGTCTTCCGGACCGGTCGTAAAGCACACGGTCCCTCTACGCATGCAGCATGAAGAACATTCGGAATATATCCAGTTTGATTTGATTGCGGCGCCTCAATTTCGGGTCATTCTTGGCATGCCATGGTTAACACTACATGACCCTGTGGTGAGCTGGTCCGCACGCACAGTGTCATTTAACTCTTCCTACTGTATGGAACATTGTCACCGCCCTTCTTCTTTCACTCCTGAAGGTGAAGCGTGCCCTGGTGTTCGTCACCTGGCTATGTCATGTACTGAGAAACACATATGCAGTACTACCAGTTTGCCCGAGATTTACGAGGAGTTTCGTTCCCTTTTCGACAAACAGAAGGCTACCAGGTTACCCCCGCATAGGGTTTACGATTGCTGCATTGAGTTACTCCCAGGGGCAGCTATTCCATGTAGTCGTGTTTACGCCCTTACCGAACATGAAAATGCGTATCTGCAGAATTACTTCGAGGAGAATCTGGCGTCAGGGTTCATAAGCCATTCCACTTCGCCTGCTTCGTCACCCCTGTTTTTCATACCAAAGAAAGACTGTGCCGAGCTGAGACCGTGTATCGACTACAGGGCCTTGAATAACATCACGGTCAAGAATAGATATCCCCTTCCATTGATCCCTGTACTAATGGACCAGATCAAGGGGGCACGCTATTTCACCAAGTTGGATCTCAGAGGGGCCTATCATCTGGTCCAAGTCAAGAAGGGCGATGAGTGGAAGACGGCTTTCCGAACTAAGTTCGGCTTGTTCGAGTACAACGTCATGCCCTTTGGGCTATGGAACGCGCCTGCGGCCTTCCAATATTTCATGGACGAAGTGCTCAGGGGTCTACTGGATACCATATGCATGGTGTACATTGACGATATCCTCGTCTACTCACGGACTCTCCGGGAACACGAACAACATGTCACGGAAGTGTTGAGTCGTTTACAACAGCACGATCTGTACGCCAAACTGGAGAAGTGTCACTTCCATGCAACTGAAGTCTCCTTTCTGGGATACGTGATAAACGCAAACGGCTTTCAGATGGAGAAGGGAAAAGTTGAGGCCATCACTAATTGGAACACACCACAAGACGTCAAATCCGTACAGAGCTTTCTAGGCTTTGCGAACTATTATAGATGCTTCATCAAAGACTTCTCCAGGATTATTCAACCCATATCCAGTCTGTTAAAGAAAAACGTTCCTTTTGAGTGGGGGAAGGAAGCTGAACAATCTTTTCGGATCCTCAAGGAACGGTTCACTCAAGCTCCCATATTGCGCCACCCGGATGCCCAGCTTCCATTCATTTTGGAAACCGACGCCTCACAGTTTGCATTGGGAGGGGTGCTATCGCAACGCCACCCTACAACGGGGCAAATCCACCCGGTGGCCTTCTACTCTAAGAAACTTACTCCTAGCAAGGTCAATTATTCTATCACTGACAAGGAGTTGCTTGCCATCAAAAGGAGCTGTGAGCAGTGGCGACATTACCTGTTGGGAGCCCAGCATACCATCGAAATCTTCACAGATCACCGGAACTTGTTATTCCTGAAAACAGCAAAGGCTCTCACCCCCAGACAACTTAGATGGACTCTGTTTTTCTCGGATTATGATTTTGTGATAAAGTACCGTCCCGGCCCCCAAAACGGAAAGGCCGATGCCCTCTCGCGGAATCAAGACATCCAAGACACTCAGTCCATTCTCCCAGAAGACCCACCATCCATTCTGCCTGAAAGATCATTCCCAGAAAGCACCATTGCCTTGCTAACATCCACGGATTTCATTGAGGACGTCAAGGTGGCGTTAACGGAGGTGGATACACAGGCCTGGCTCCAAGATGAGCCTCAATGGCGGTCGCAAGTTGACGAACTCCTGTATTTTCGCCATGCCCTGTACATACCTGACCCGGGTTTACAAATGCAGGTACTGAATTGGGCTCATGATTCAGTGTTAGGAGGTCATTGGGGTGTGTATAAAATGATAGCCACCATTGAACGTTCTTTCTGGTGGTCTACCTTACGAAACGACGTCAAGAAATACGTCAGGAACTGCTCAGTATGCGCTCAGAGTAAAACGAAACATACCAGACCTACAGGTCTACTTCGTCCTATTCCAGTACCCCCTAAACCGTGGCACACGGTCTCTATGGACTTCATAGTGGAGATGCCATTATGTCAAGGGAAAACAACGATCCTGGTGCTTATTGATCACTTGACAAAAATGGGCCATTTCGTGCCATTGGAAGGACTACCCACGTCCGCGGAATTGGCCATGATTATACTACAGCATCTCATCAGAGCACATGGCATTCCTAGGGTCTTCATAACAGACAGAGGAACACAATTTACTTCCCGGTTTTGGAAAGCTCTTTGTCAATCTTTAGCCATTGATGCCAGGCTTTCAACAAGTTACCATCCGCAGACAGATGGCAAAACGGAAAGGCTCAACCAAACCATAGAACAATGCCTACGTTGTTTTACTTTACAAAACTCAACGGACTGGGTCACCCTCTTGTGGTTAGCGGAATTCACCTATAATAACTCTGACCATTCCACCTTGGGTTGCTCCCCTTTCTTCTGCCTTCTTGGGTATCACCCGAACATCCTCCCCTTCGACTGGCCAGTGTCTTCCAATCTGCCCAGCATCCAAGAACATCATGCACATCTTCAAGCTGTTTGGATGGATGCAATGCGTCATCTGGCGGACGCTCAAGCTTCGCAGAAACGCAACGCCGACAAGAAACGCAGTCCTGAACCGGACTACAAGGTGGGGGACAAGGTATGGCTCTCCACCAAAAACATTAATCTCCGGGGTATTAACAAGTTAAAACCAAAATACATCGGTCCCTATAGTGTGGAGGAAATCATCAACCCTGTGGCATTAAAACTGGCTATCCCCC
The DNA here is from genome assembly GCF_964263255.1 of Lissotriton vulgaris. Taxonomy (NCBI): domain Eukaryota; kingdom Metazoa; phylum Chordata; class Amphibia; order Caudata; family Salamandridae; genus Lissotriton; species Lissotriton vulgaris. The sequence goes on along the minus strand of NC_141697.1, from coordinate 156,249,406 downwards.
GTAACTGGCGGATCCACCCTGTTTTTCATGTCTCACTACTCCTGCCCTGTTCCATGGACACCAGATTGCCCGTACGTCCCCCCCCCAGTGTTGGTAGAGGGGTTGGAAGAATATGAGGTTGAGGAATTGCTGGATTCTCGGATCCACCGGGGTAGGGTCCAGTACCTGGTCAGTTGGAAAGGTTTTGGGGCTGAGGAGAGAACTTGGAAACCAGTACAGAACCTCAATTGCCCTGACTTAGTGACGCAGTTCCATCAGTTAAATCCCGGGAAGCCTGGTCGACCGCCGGGTCGGCGATCCTTGAGAGGGGGTTCTGTAGCGATTTCCAGGCGATATCAAGGGAGACCTGGGCAATATCAAAGAGGCACTACAACTCCCAGAAAGCCCGGGGTCTTGGTGAAGAGAAACACGCCTTCAGGGCGTGTATAAATACACTCTGATCCCACTACCGGGTGCTTGTCAATCCTTCCGGTTGCTTATCGTGTTGGAACAAAGCTTTCCTTGAGTTGTGAACTGGGTGTGCGCGGACGCTTTCCTTCCCGCTGAGGACGCCGAGTGCTGGGTGTGCGCGGACGCTTTCCTTCCCGCTGAGGACGCCGAGTGCTGGGTGTGCGCGGACGCTTTCCTTCCCGCTGAGGACGCCGAGTGCCGCTTTCCTTCCCGCTGAGGACGCCGAGTGCTGGGTGTGCGCGGACGCTTTCCTTCCCGCTGAGGACGCCGAGTGCTGGGTGTGCGCGGACGCTTTCCTTCCCGCTGAGGACGCCGAGTGCTGGGTGTGGGCGGACGCTTTCCTTCCCGCTGAGGACGCCAAGATACGTTATCCTTTCCCGTGAGTAGAATTCGGACACATGACATTTAGCACGGCCGTGCTATCATAGTGCAGTCTTCTACCTTCCCTCCGTATCCCGAACCCTGTGGATAGTTGAACTATTTAGACTCTGTACGATACTTGTCACCGGTAGTGAATCTACTACTTGGTGCTATATACTGAGACCAAATTTTCCTTGGATCGAGCTGTGAGTTAACAGCCCACCTTCCGCTTGAACTTGAGTCAGTGCCTTCTCCAGACTCCAGGCTGTACGAGCGGTGGTTATCAGTAAGTGAATGCTTTGTTACAATATATATGCTACACCCAGGGCATCTTAACCATTGTAGTGCTAAACAAGTGTTCTTGTGTTCCCAGAAATTGTTGTGCCTTGAAGTCATCCGAAGTCTTAGACCAGACCTAGAGGGGTGTCTTCACAACAACCTTCCCCGATCAACTATCCTTCCCCCTACCTGGAGGACTACCTGTCTCCGGTGTGTGAGTCACACGGGGTAGGTCAGTGCTATTAAGTATAGGGAAGACTATCATCTCGCTGTGGTCCCCGCTGGCTAGATACCTCAGGTTAGTGGCTTGTGTGTTCTTTACTTGGATTACTTGTCCGCTGCTAACCTTGACAAGAATAATATGAGTAATCCCTCCTAGTTGGGTGCCGCACCCGCCAGGCATCCTGCAACCCCCACCTCTCCTGCCACTCAAGCCTACGCTTCGCCAGGCGGTGCACTGGGGACGTACCCAGAGGAGGATGGGATCTGTCTAATGCAGTATCTACCACTGAGTTAAGGTCTCCACCTATAATAATGGGGCCCGCCAGGAAACTTGCCAACGCTCCAGAAAGTTTCGTGAAGAAAGAGGATTGATCAGTATTGGGTGCATATACACTGCATAACACTATATCCTTACCCTTAAGCTTCCCTTCCACTGCTACGAACCGTCCCTCCGGGTCTATTGTGTGCCTGGTCGCCTAGAAAGGAGTCCCCGCCCGTACCCAAACTAGCGCACCCCTTGAAATGCAAAATGTGGTATTAAACAGTTGCCCTCTCCATCTTCTCTGCAGCGCAATGCCCTCCTGCTTTGTCAAATGTGTTTCCTGCAAGAGCGCAATCTGGAACCCTCTCCGAACCAAATAAGCGTGAATTTTATGCCTCCTTGCCATCGTGTGCAGTTCCCTCACATTCCAAGTTCTACACTTCACTCTTCCTGTACTAGCCATGATCCCAATTTGTCCAATGTAGACCAGCGTTAGCCCGCAGCCAGGCACATAAGGTTGCACTCTCCCACCCCATCCGCAAAACAACAAGCCCCCCTCCCCCACCCCTCCGCCTCGAGTCTCCCCAACTACTCTCGGTCCCCTCCCCCCCAGATCAGGACCCAGCTTCGCAAAAGCAGCTCCCATCCAAACCTAGTAAGGGCTAGTTAACCCTCCCAACTGCCCGACTATTCCGTAGTCTGCATCACGGCGGCCTTAGGGGCCCGGAAGGCGTAACTCGGCTCTGAAGGTGGTACCCACAGACCCATCCCCCCGCCCCACAATCCCCTGCAAAGCTCACGAACATCCATCTTGCTTTGTTGTATAGTTCGGTATCGGGTGGCTCCGGCCCCCCCAGGCAGCACGTTAATCCAGCATGAGACATCTCCGTTATCAAGCATCAATCAGTCCTCCCGATGTCTGCGGTGTCATCACCGGGCCTTTGGCACCATTAAGTTCCGATAGGTCAGTTTCCGAACCAGTAACATGACCCTCCAAGTCTGAGCTCCCACCTGAGCGAGTCCTCACAGTTCCCGATAAGTCAATTACTGCTTGCAACGCTGCCCTCCGTTTGCGATTCTGTAGGTTTTCTAGTTCTTTGCCGGTGCTTCCGGAGCCTCTGCGACTTCCGGATCGGTTGCCGATTCTGCTCTTCCTCAGCTCTGAATTTCGCTCCATCCGTTCCGGCCTTATAAGTATCCCACCATGCCCAGGCGTCCGCCGATGTAGGGAAGAAGAGCGTCTTATCATCCACTACTATCCTGAGTTTGGCTGGGAAGAGGAGCGAGTATGTTATCCCCTCCGCTCGTAGTTCCCGCTTAATGGACAGGAAGGAGGCACGCAGTTTTTGAGTCTCAAATGTGTAGTCAGGGAAAAGAGTTACTTTACTGTTGTCCACTTGGAACGGGCCCATGTCCCTGGCTCTCTGCAACAACCAGTCTCTATCTTTGTAATGTAACAGTTTTATTACCACAGGTCGGGCGGCTGGCCCGGTCTGGGGGGTCTAGCTGGGACCCGATGCGTCCACTCTAGCGTGAAAAAAGGCGAAAGACCCTCCGGCGCTACTTCCGTCTTCAGCCTGTTCTCTAGGTATCCCACCATGTCATTGCCTTCCTTTTTCTCCGGAAAGCCCACCAAGCGCACGTTGTTGCGCCTTCCGCGATTTTCGGCATCTTCCGCTCTCCTCTCCAGTGCCTGTATACGATCAAGCGTGTCTGCCAACCGCCCTTCCATGGATTTGTGCTCAGGCAATATCTCTTGCAGGGTATCTTCTGTACTTTTAACTCTGTCTTTTAGTTTATCATGATCGGCCCGCAGAAGCCCCAGTCCCGTCGCCACTTGGGCTATATCTTGCTGCAGTGCTTCTTACGTGGCTTTGATAGCTTCCAAGATACAGGTTTGCAGCTGTCGTAGGTCCGCAGGGCCCTGCGTCGTGCCATCCGACGCCTCAGAGTTCGCAGCCTCCTCCACTTTCCCTTTGGGCTTCCCCATCTTAGGCTGTGTATCAGCTGGCAGCGCCCGCTTCACTCACGCAGGTGGGGGGGGGGGGAAGTTTCCTCCTCGCTCTCTTCCAGATTCTGGGATCAGGCGTATTCACTATTCAGGGTTAGAGAGTGGCGTGTGTCAGCTCTCGAGTTTCCTCCAACCCTCTCCAGGCCGCAGATCACAGGTGTCAGTCAGCACCAAAATCCCAGTAGTCTTCGAGCGCTGCGCTGTCTCGGCTTCTCGTGCTGCTGGGTCAGTGCCGCATCAGGTCCTCATGGTTGTTCCCTTTCGGACTCGGCAAGCTTCAGTATGCCGCTCAGGTCAACAGCCCCCCTTTCTAGGTGCCGCTCTCCCAGGCTTCAGAGAACCGCTCAATGCCCCGCTCTCTCCCCGCTTTGTGCACCACTCGCGGGGACTCAGGTCGTCACAACGCTCGGGTTCATGTTCTTGTTTCCCTCTCTGTGCTCCGCTGTTGTCTGGGCCCTCCAGCACCGCTGCAGCCCAGATCCGGCTGGTAGTGAGGCTCCGGACCCCCTCAGCGCTATCTTAAGGCTATTTCAGGGCTCTTCAGCTAGATCCTCAGCATCCACCTCCGTTTCGCTCAGGGCTCCCACCTCAGGGCGCAGCAGCGTGATCCGCGCCGCCGGCAGCCAAGCTCCACATCCCCCGGATCCCTAAGTCCTCCGCTGGCGTCTCCTCGCGGTCGGCTCGTGCAGCGCCCACAGCTTCAGCCCCACCAGAGGCGCAGCCAGGTCCGGTGCAGCCCAGGTCCTGCACTCCCGTCCTCACTGCGTGCGAGCAGACGCTTCCAGTCGCCCGGCCATCACCTGCCGCTCTTCATCCATGCGTGGCCCCTCTGAGCGCAGCCAGCCTCAGCCTCACCTCTTCGAGGGATTTCCCCCCCTGCAGTCCGGCTCTCCACTCGTCCCGCAGCGAGACTCGGAGCGGGCCCTCCTCCGCTCAGCGCGCCCAGCGCCTCTCCACTCCGCCGCTGTCTACAGGATTACGGCTGGCTGCTGGGTCCCGGAGCGGCCGCCATCTTGCTCTCCGTAGATGCGGTGCCTCAGTGTTTCCGCAGTGATGTCCGCCTCAGCAGCTGGGACGAGCGGCTCCGCCGTCCGCGCGAACAGGAGTGCAGGCAAGCCCTAGCGGCACCTCTTCCTCTCCTAGTCGTCGCCGGGGGATCGCCGTGCTCCCTGAGCCTCTATTTCCTCCGGCCTCGGGTCCCGTCAGCCATTTTGAGCCAGTGCGCTCCGATCTCATTTGTTCCTCTACCGGGCCGATACACCACTGGAGAAGAAAGCAGCTCCCATCCAAACCTAGTAAGGGCTAGTTAACCCTCCCAACTGCCTGACTATTCCGTAGTCTGCATCACGGCGGCCTTAGGGGCCCGGAAGGCGTAACTCGGCTCTGAAGGTGGTACCCACAGACCCATCCCCCCGCCCCACAATCCCCTGCAAAACTCACGAACATCCATCTTGCTTTGTTGTATAGTTCGGTATCGGGTGGCTCCGGCCCCCCCAGGCAGCACGTTAATCCAGCATGAGACATCTCCGTTATCAAGCATCAATCAGTCCTCCCGATGTCTGCGATGTCATCACCGGGCCTTTGGCACCATTAAGTTCTGATAGGTCAGTTTCCGAACCAGTAACATGACCCTCCAAGTCTGAGCTCCCACCTGAGCGAGTCCTCACAGTTCCCGATAAGTCAATTACTGCTTGCAACGCTGCCCTCCGTTTGCGATTCTGTAGGTTTTCTAGTTCTTTGCCGGTGCTTCCGGAGCCTCTGCGACTTCCGGATCAGTTGCCGATTCTGCTCTTCCTCAGCTCTGAATTTCGCTCCATCCGTTCCGGCCTTATAAGTATCCCACCATGCCCAGGCGTCCGCCGATGTAGGGAAGAAGAGCGTCTTATCATCCACTACTATCCTGAGTTTGGCTGGGAAGAGGAGCGAGTATGTTATCCCCTCCGCTCGTAGTTCCCGCTTAATGGACAGGAAGGAGGCACGCAGTTTTTGAGTCTCAAACGTGTAGTCAGGGAAAAGAGTTACTTTACTGTTGTCCACTTGGAACGGGCCCATGTCCCTGGCTCTCTGCAACAACCAGTCTCTATCTTTGTAATGTAACAGTTTTATTACCACAGGTCGGGCGGCTGGCCCGGTCTGGGGGGTCTAGCTGGGACCCGATGCGTCCACTCTAGCGTGAAAAAAGGCGAAAGACCCTCCGGCGCTACTTCCGTCTTCAGCCAGTTCTCTAGGTATCCCACCATGTCATTGCCTTCCTTTTTCTCCGGAAAGCCCACCAAGCGCACGTTGTTGCGCCTTCCGCGATTTTCGGCATCTTCCGCTCTCCTCTCCAGTGCCTGTATACGATCAAGCGTGTCTGCCAACCGCCCTTCCATGGATTTGTGCTCAGGCAATATCTCTTGCAGGGTATCTTCTGTACTTTTAACTCTGTCTTTTAGTTTATCATGATCGGCCCGCAGAAGCCCCAGTCCCGTCGCCACTTGGGCTATATCTTGCTGCAGTGCTTCTTACGTGGCTTTGATAGCTTCCAAGATACAGGTTTGCAGCTGTCGTAGGTCCGCAGGGCCCTGTGTCGTGCCATCCGACGCCTCAGAGTTCGCAGCCTCCTCCACTTTCCCTTTGGGCTTCCCCATCTTAGGCTGTGTATCAGCTGGTAGCGCCCGCTTCACTCACGCAGGTGGGGGGGGGGAAGTTTCCTCCTCGCTCTCTTTCAGATTCTGGGATCAGGCGTATTCACTATTCAGGGTTAGAGAGTGGCGTGTGTCAGCTCTCGAGTTTCCTCCAACCCTCTCCAGGCCGCAGATCACAGGTGTCAGTCAGCACCAAAATCCCAGTAGTCTTCGAGCGCTGCGCTGTCTCGGCTTCTCGTGCTGCTGGGTCAGTGCCGCATCAGGTCCTCATGGTTGTTCCCTTTCGGACTCGGCAAGCTTCAGTATGCCGCTCAGGTCAACAGCCCCCCTTTCTAGGTGCCGCTCTCCCAGGCTTCAGAGAACCGCTCAATGCCCCGCTCTCTCCCCGCTTTGTGCACCACTCGCGGGGACTCAGGTCGTCACAACGCTCGGGTTCATGTTCTTGTTTCCCTCTCTGTGCTCCGCTGTTGTCTGGGCCCTCCAGCACCGCTGCAGCCCAGATCCGGCTGGTAGTGAGGCTCCGGACCCCCTCAGCGCTATCTTAAGGCTATTTCAGGGCTCTTCAGCTAGCTCCTCAGCATCCACCTCCGTTTCGCTCAGGGCTCCCACCTCAGGGCGCAGCAGCGTGATCCGCGCCGCCGGCAGCCAAGCTCCACATCCCCCGGATCCCAGGGTCCTCCGCTGGCGTCTCCTCGCGGTCGGCTCGTGCAGCGCCCACAGCTTCAGCCCCACCAGAGGCGCAGCCAGGTCCGGTGCAGCCCAGGTCCTGCACTCCCGTCCTCACTGCGTGCGAGCAGACGCTTCCAGTCGCCCGGCCATCACCTGCCGCTCTTCATCCATGCGTGGCCCCTCTGAGCGCAGCCAGCCTCAGCCTCACCTCTTCGAGGGATTTCCCCCCCTGCAGTCCGGCTCTCCACTCTTCCCGCAGCGAGACTCGGAGCGGGCCCTCCTCCGCTCTACGCGCCCAGCGCCTCTCCACTCCGCCGCTGTCTACAGGATTACGGCTGGCTGCTGGGTCCCGGAGCGGCCGCCATCTTGCTCTCCGTAGATGCGGTGCCTCGGTGTTTCCGCAGTGATGTCCGCCTCAGCAGCTGGGACGAGCGGCTCCGCCGTCCGCGCCCACAGGAGTGCAGGCAAGCCCTAGCGGCACCTCTTCCTCTCCTAGTTGTCGCCGGGGGATCGCCGTGCTCCCTGAGCCAGTATTTCCTCCGGCCTCGGGTCCCGTCAGCCATTTTGAGCCAGTGCGCTCCGATCTCATTTGTTCCTCTACCGGGCCGATACACCACCGGAGAAGTTAGAAAATTCGTGCCTAGGGGTCCGCTGCTGTTCCGAGGTCGTCTGGTGCTCGGAGAACCCTGCACAAGACGGAGTTCAGGCCTTTAGCAGGATAAGTACGGGGATCCGGCGCGGAGCTCCGGGCTCAAGCTGCCTGTCCCCTCGGCATCCAAGCCACGCCCCCCGAAGCAGGTTACCATCAATCACCAAGGATTTCACTCTGGCTAGCTCTCCGACTTCATCGAATACACTTAAATGTCGAGACCCCGTAACCACACATTGACGTCTGGAACCAGAACCAGGGTCGCGAAGTGAGCTTTTCTGGTGCTACTCATCGCCAATAGGTTAGGAACAAAAGACCAGGAACCAGAAATAAGGTAGCTGAAGTTTTTCAGTACAACAGAGAAGCCCATTGGAATAAGACCCTCCACATCAAAGTCCCGAAGCAACTGACACAAAAAAACACTGCAAAGATTCTTTCATGTTGAAGGGTTCCACAATGCCCAACAATAAACAGTCCCTTAATTACATCTCCCACATTCTTTCATGTGTTTTTACAGCCCTGCCAAGTATCACAAATTAGGAGTTAAACAAACGCATTTCAGCATGGTGGTCCATATCATTGCACTGAAATGGAAAGTCACCCTTTTACACCACCTCCAGGGCTGTCAACAAGCCGGAGCGCTGCTAAATTTGCACACTGACAGAAAGCTGGCAACACGCAGTCTGTGCTGCTTGCATGCTGGTTTGGGGGCTCTGTTTGAGCTCGCTCTAGGCTCAGGTATGTTACAATGTTACTAATTCACCCAAGTGTGTCATTCACAAACACACATACGGTGGGCTTGGCTGCCCGCGGCATTAGCAGGTGGCGCGGTTGTGCAGACAGTTTCCCTTTACACCACACGTTGTTGACTTGTGCCCTGAACGACTGCCATAATGCAACAACTCCTTGACCTGTGACCCAGGCCGCAATACTGCAGTGAGGGCGCGTTTGGACCAGACCAGTGAGTTCAATTCACTTTACATGTTCCCCCGAGAGACACGCGCTCATTAGTATTTCAACAACTTAAAGAATTGATACAGCGAACGTTGGATTCGACTTTCAATTCGAAAATACCACTTAATTCAGGCCACAATAATTTTTTCCGTGCCAGTATTTTCTGAAAAAGTAAAGAAATCTGCAGCCAAGAAAAGAGACACCACCATGTCCAAGTCCTGATGAAAACTCCTTAATGGTGATGGGTTGGAAAAACGTTGACAACAGCGTCTGGGTAAATTAGCCTTCGGTGCTCAGGGAGCTAGCCCAATTAATTTCCCTCCCTTGATATAGAGGTCCTCCAGAGCTGAGCATATAGGTAGGAGACAATGTAGTGGTTTGAGAGTTCTGTCTTGTTACTCTGCCTCTTTGCCACTTTGAATCATGGACTGGTGCTATGCTGTATGCCTTTTTGTTGATTTTGTGTTTCTTCAATTGTGTCCAATATGCTGATGTTTGATATTTATTTGTGAATATCTGTTCATGTTTATTATTTGTTAATGTAATCTATGTATTGTATTCTAAAACGTTATTGTTTTTGGGTTTCCTTTAATGTTCGAGATGATTTGAATGATATTGATTCTTATGGAATATTTAAAAAAAAAAGTGAAATAAATCACACAAGCCTGTGATTTGAATCCATTGGCCCGTTATTGAATAAGTTCAAATCAAAGCAACTGGATATCTTTGTTTGTATACACATTACTAGTAGTCCCATCCAGTTAGCTTAGGACCCTAGCCTTCTTCTGGTTCCAAGCAGTGAGTCCAGCAGCACCGATGCCAGGGGCGTAACTTGATCACTATGACCTGGGGGGTCAAAGCTGACACCTGGGGGTGCTAGCTTTTGATTTCCCAACAATCACGCTGGGACATCTTGTTAAAACATATTACATGAGAAGCAGGATATGTGGGGGGCGTAAGGGGCAGTGGAAAGAGAGAGGAGTGTGCATTGTTAGGGGTACTTAAAACGCAATATTTTTCAAAATAATCCATTTTTTGTGAGGCCTTCTAAACATAGACAAGAGAGCGTGTGTGTGTTTTTGTCAGTGTGGGCATGTAAACTTCCCAAGGTGAAACCCAACAGACACTTCTCCTTACCTAACTGAAAGCAGTAGTACTCAACTATTTACTAAAGAATACAGTTTTTAGGAGGGTATAACCCTCCAAACAACCCACCAGAGCTACGCTTCTGACTGAGGTAATAATCAAAATGCAGTGCCAGCGCCAGTCGTCGACTCGAGTCCTGCACCGTTGCTGCTGCTCATAGTGCACGGGGATGTTGTCGCTGCAGTAAGTGTCACATTGAAAACCTTCTAAGTAGCAGTTAGATTGTCACTTTATCTAGACCTGATCTATTTATTTGGACAACAGTTGCAGGTTGTAATGTAAGTGGTCCGATTCTCGCCAGTTCAGAAGATGACATTTATTAAGGCACAAGAGCACTTTAACTTTTTCCCTTTGTTTGAGCGTTCATTGACAATGCTGCAATCATTAGATATATCACTATATTAAAAATAACTTTAACATTGTTATCCAGATCTGCAGTGGTACTTTTAAATAAAAAGACAATGCTTTACTTGATTATTGTATTTAACATTACTTTTCTGCTGACAACATTCTAGTCATCTTCATATATCACTATGGAACAAGTTTGCATTTTTGTATATGTGCATGTGGTGAACTCTGATGTGCAATACCTCTGAAGTTGCCCAGTGTGAGGACATAACCGCATGCCTTGCCTTTTTTTTATTTTTCGATTCCAAGATGGTGAATGCAACCTAGGCAGTCATTTTTTTTTTAAATACTTGATTTCAGATATTTATGTGTCCCTCGTCTTCATTGCTTGATTTAGCTTGCAAGTGTCACCCATAGACGTAGAATGTCACTCATAATTACACTGAAATTATGAAAATGTCACACATCAGCAATCTGCATACTTAGCAGCTAGGTACTTACTGTGTATGTAACCGTTCTGTATATACGTTGGGCCACGGTAGTGGCGAAAATTTTTACCTCAGTATTTATGAGGGCGATAGCAAAGAAGGGCTGCTGCGTCTTTGGGAGGACCACAGTTGTGGCCACATCAGTCTCAGGTGGGAAGGACCCCGTGTCTACTACTGTTTGAACAGTTCCACTAAATGTGGGACCAGTGTGTCACGGTAAGTCTCGTAGTATTCTTGGGGGTAACAGTCGGGCCCGGGCGTTTTGCTAGAGTGCAACAATGTAAGGGCCCTGTGTATCTCTTCCGGGGTGAAGGGAAGATCCAAGGTCTCCGAGACCGCCTGGGAGAGGCAGGGCAGATGAGTCCTGGTCTCGGATAGCAAATGATCCAGAGAGGTTCTGGGAGGGCTGGCCGCGTAAAGGGCAGCATAGTAGCCCGCGAAAGCTTGGGCAAAAGCTTGGGAGGTGGAGTGAGGACCCCCGGTCTCATCACGGATCTCTGGAATAATGCGGTTGGCTTGGGGTAAGACACTATTTTGTGAAGTAATTTGCCATTTTTATTGCCCTAGCCATACACGCGTGCCACTGAAGAGAGCCAAAGCGTTTTAGCGGACTCCAGTGAGATCTGGCAGATCTCATCACGGATCAGTGTGAGCTATTGATCGGAGTCGTCACTGTCAGTGCACGCTTGGGCCCCCTCCAACTGTGCCACCTGGACCTCCAGCTGTACAAGTCGGGCGGTCTGTTCCGTGCGCTTCTCGTGGACCAAACCTCTAGCCACCCCTCTCATAGTGGCCTTGCCGGCCTCCCATAATGATCCTGTTAAGATGACCGAGTCTGTATTAGTCGAAAAGTAATGCCTCAGTTCCTGCCCGAGGGACTCAACGAATTCCGCACGGGTACCGTTAGGGGGGTTCCTGAGTTAGAGGTAGACAGGGTAGTGATCCGAGATGCCTCTGGGCAAGACAGTGACCCCGGACATCAGTTGACAGTCTGAGGCAGGTAGCAGAAACAGATCGATGCAAGAGTGGGTATGGTGGGCCGCTGATGTGTGGGTATATTGTTTTCTGCGGGGGTTCCACACCCTCCAAGCATCACAAAGACCCAAGGCAGAGGATCAGTCAGATAAGCATTTAGTAGAGGCAAGGAGGGATGCTGATAGAGTACTTGTCGTGTCATGAGAGGTTGCAGAACGACGTTGAAATCACCTCCAATGACCGTCAAACCCTGTGGAAAGGAGGAGACCACAAGTGAGAGACGGCAAAAAGCAGAGGCCATGGTGGCGGGGGTTATGTCAGGGCCATGTATCGGCCTTGTGTATCCATCTCGGCCTGCGCCAGGTTTAAGGGAAGGCCCTTCCAATGCAGTATGGCAACCCCCAGAATCCCAGCGTAAAACCTGAATGCCAGACCCTGTCGAACCCATACCGGGCGAGGAAGTTGCATTGAGTACGCAGAAGGTGTGTTTCTTGTAGGAACTAGCTATCAGGCGCTTGTCGCTGGGCGCTACGAAGGACAGCAGTACATTTTATGCAGTCTAATAGGCCGTTGACGTTCCATGACAGAATGTGGAGGGGTCTATTTAAGGTGGATGTCATCGGTGCGGAAAGTGTGTGGAAGAAATGAGGCAAGCGCAAGCAGGCCCGGGTCACAAGGAAGTAGCGTTCCATTGCCGGGGTCTTTGAGTAGATGTTGTGTGGTCTAGTAAGTCTTGTGTCATCGTCAGTGGCATACATGCGTGGATAGCTACCAAAAAAACAAAGAACAGCGGCCCGTAGGTGGCTAAAAACAACAAGCAATTGGGAGACAATGGTCATTGCCGAGAGCCACCTCTTGATGAATTATATACGAGGATGTGGATTGAGGGACAGAGAGCAGGCTTCTTAGAAACTTATTTTCAACAATTTGGAGCTCCTTGCAGTTATTATAGCCCCAACTTTCAGAGCCATACTTCACTATAGCAATGCTCTTGGCCTTATAAATATTCAACGAGGCCTGCATGGGCTTGGCACCCAACCTCCTGGTGAAGTCAAGAACTGCCCCTGTTGATCCAGCCATAGAAATTCTCTTCACCCTCCTTTGCGCAACCCATGAACACCTGTCATCAAATAGGACGCCCAGATACGGGAATGTGTGTGTAGGAGAGTAGGGTCTGCTTCCTATGGTCACCCCCACTTTTTGCTGTGATTTTCTGGTTTTTCGACTTTAGTGTGGCTGTGGGCCTGCTAATCAGACCCACAGCCCAGCTGTTCTTTCTCTAAATTAATACCATGCACTTTAGGTGCATACCTGATTGGGTATTGGGTCACCTTTGTGAGCCCCTATATAGTGTACCATAGGTACCCAGGGGTGCATCCAAGGTCTACAGCATGTATTATGCCACCCCTGGCTGACCATCCAAACTGACACCACAGGCTGATCACTCAGCTTGGGTAAGGTGGTGTAATCACCCCTTACTTAGATATAGTATACCTATATCTACCCATATATATAGACACATATGCACCTATAAGTCACTCCTATGGTAGGCCTTGACAATCCCGGAGGCAGAGTGCTTGGTTTTATGTGAGAGGGTGCACTAGCATGAGCTGAGCCTCTCTGCAGCTTTCGGAACCATCTCCTTATAGCTGCTCTATGACATAGCCATACAATATACTCTTAAGTGCATTATAATCCTCGCGGTTAATGTTAACTTTGGTTTGGCTTTATCAAAACATGTTGTGTTGTAGCAGGGTTTCCGTTCTCCCACAAAACTGTGCACAGAGATCTAGAACCTGGGTGAATTAGGATGACCCAAAACTCACCTTAGTATCAGAAATCCCCTTACCTAGCTAGCTACAGTGTCTCATTGGTCATAACAAACTCCCAATGACTTACACAATCCAGAACATGAACTTAGGGTACCTCAGGTATCGTGGAACACATGAACACTCTTTCGTTGTATAATCATTACAAACCAAAACTGGGAGTCAAAGAACACACGTGCAAGTTTGAAATGTTTATTTTTCAATGCAAGGTTCTCAAACGCAGTATCTTATATAATACCAACATACATATTATAAAAATCAGAGTTATCAGCATAGTCACTAATCCATAGTAAGCAAAAGGTGATAGCATATTATAATGCAAAAATCTATAGAAATCTGTATCACCTATATTTCGCGCACCCTCTTTAGCATACTATATTATATCTAAGAAGGTCTCATTTGGGTTTTTAGCAGGGCGGGCCCATACCTCTAATGGTCAGTAGGAGCAGATCACATCAACAGCTACCGGCTCTCTGCATGCGAAGCATCAAGTGTGTTGATTCATTTCCTGTAACTCTATCTTAAACCTGCGTAGAGCCCAATGTTGGCAGCAACATTATCTGTGTTATGTCTAATGTGGTGCGAGGATCAGGCCTTCAGCTACCTTGTGTTAGGTTATTCTTAGAGGGTGCAGTTCTCAGTGTGCAGACAGTTGTACCAAGTGTACCAAGCACAACTGATATCAGAGCAATAACATATTATTCTCAAATAAATCACATCGTTCGTCTAGGTTGAAAGCTACAATAACAATTAGGTGTCGTGTGCAAACTGAAGCCGAAGGAAAATATGGTGTTTAAACATTTAATAAACTCATGCTAACTTAACACAATATATAGAAACGCAGTAACCATATGACACCCCCCCATATGTCATATGGTTACTGCGTTTCTATATATTGTGTTAAGTTAGCATGAGTTTATTAAATGTTTTTTTTTTTTTTTTTCGAGTTCCTGTGCTGCCATGGCACAAGCCGTGGACATCCCTCAGCATAGTCGCATTGCGGTGCGTGACCACTTGCGGGCGTTTAATGTTCCAGTGGACGGCTTGGCTGTGGTTCTGGTGGTGAGTGCGGAACATGCTTACCCGTACGAACTGTTTTATTCGTGGGTGACATTTCCGGCGGTGGACGCTAATTCTGGAGTGTTCCATTCATACACTGCTTCGGCTGTGCCGGTTGCGTATGCTCCGTACAGGGCACAGGTGTCATGTGCTTATCTAGGTTCCTGATCGATACTGTGACCTTATGCCCCTATTCGGCTATAAATCCATTTATTCCCTATATTGGCATAACCGTTCAAGTACGATTTTCTGAAAAGTCATCTCTGGCCTCACACGAGCAAAGCCACAGAGCCACATTCCAGCATGACTCTCTGCTACTTCCTTTGCGACCAATTAGTGCAATGACAGAGCAGCAGTCACTATCTGATATTCCTAGATAACACTCCGAGTTCTTCAACAAGATAAAAACTTAGCAAACCTGGAAATCCCCGCTTGCTATGTTTTGATTAGTAATAGAACTCTAATGAGCAATTGATAGCTGCCACTTCCTAGTGACATCTTTTATTGACGTCTTATGTCCAGCAAACTTGCGTCAAACCCGGCACCTGTCAGGTATAAATATTACCAACGTTGCCTTAAGCAATGTGAGACCGAAGCTAGCTACTGTTGAGCGAGCTACTGTTGCTGATGCCAGCTGCCTGCATGACCAGTGTTGGTAAAAACTAGCACTCTGTCGCTGCAGCCTGCTATCCTGTGGTGGTGAAGCTACTGATTACCATTATCGCCGCTACAGCGCGAACTGTGGTTCAGTACGCTTGAGGAGCCGTGCAGCCGTCCTCTGCGAAGACATCCAGCCCAGCTGCCCGCGGACGCTGTCACCCCTCCTTCCTCCCGACGCGCTGAGAGAAGCCGCTGCCTTTCTCGTGCAGAGAAATCCAGTCCCGGCGCTTCCGGTTTACCCTCGCGGGTGACTGGGATATCGAGAGAGACCCCTGAAGGAGATACCAATCCTCCATCATTCTATTCAGAGGTATGGTGTTGACTAAACCCTTAGAAGAGAATTCTTGAAACAAACCTTGGCAAAACCAACTTAACTTAAGCTACTTACTTACTCCCCCTTCTCACGTGTTAGGCTTAGGTCAGGCACACCGGGGTAGGCTTAGTTAGAAGCACCAGTTGAGTATGTTAGCCTAATGTATATATGACTGTATATATGTTTTATTACTTTTAAACCATTGTATGGCTAAGAAACCATATCAATGCTTTTACAGTTCTATTTCGCAATTCTTATCTTACTGTACGTACTTTTTATAATAACAGTTATTGCAATTGTGGCAATACATTTCTCTTGTATGAGAAGAAAGACTGTTCAATAAATGTTAACCTTTATTGATACACGCCCGTCTCTCTATTCTCTACATATTGTGAAAGTAAACTGCACCAGACTGACTGAGTGAAATCTATGTCTATTGTTTCACACGACCCTAGAGATCGACTCTTGATCTGAGGAGCAAAGTTGTCATGTTGCACGGTTGTTGGAAAACTGAATCCCTTCTTGTCTGTGCCAGGGAAGCTGATCACTTCCTATGCAGAGAAGAAAGTTTCCAGTGACCTCTGAGCTAGTTGGTAACACAACCCAATTAAGTTTAGCATAGTCAGTGGAGGCCTGGAATATCCGCAGTTCCACGTCGATACTACTGTTTATGTTATTCCAATGCGCAGGGCCTAGTGGGAAACTAGGAACTACACTACATGGCGCCCTAACGTTTGGTAAGGCGATAAACTAACGTAAGACTTGTAGAGTAACTCAGTCGTGCATATTTCACACCCCTTTCTCCCGTAAATACTCCAATAGACGTCTGGAGTGGGTGAAAGGTTAAAATCCGCCCGACCTTAGTAGGAAGAGATTCCTATGTAAAGCTCTGGTTTATTCAACGTTGAAGGATACAGTGTTCCAAAATATTGTGCATCTAATCTTTGTCTCCTTGGAGACCTACTCTGCAAACCTCGCATTTTTACAATGCCAGAAAACGGCACCTCTGGGGCCGCAGTAGATGCGACTCAGCAAGGTCCCGAACAAGCAGACCCGGATGCTATTATCATCCCGGTCCAGTTAAGAAGATCTATAACTTTAAAACTTATAGAAAACGGACTGACACCTAAAGGTGGTACAGTAATTTTCGTGATAGAGGCTCACGAGTATCGGCAGACAGAGGTATTCTATTCATGGATAAACTTTCCAGCGGTAAACGCTATAACACAAGAGTTTCACTATTACAAAATAGAGGAACCTCCGGGAGAGTACGCTCCTTTCGAGGAGATTGAAATCCCACTTAAATTTCAAGAGCACCTGCTCTGGTTTAATGGCGCCCTAAAACACAATGATCACGTTACCAGGCTCGGTCCACTAGGTAGACCAGGAGCTACGTGGCCGGTTCTAGCCAGCTACACACCACATCCTGACATTGCAAGAATGTCTAGAGAAGAGCTGTTAGCACAGCTAAACACATTAATAAAAATACATAGGCAATTAGTCCAATATGTAATACGGACTGCAACAGTCCAGCCAGCTGTTAATTCACCACAGCTGACCCCACCATCAGGGGAACACAAATAAAATTACACCACAGAACATACAGTCATGTCTTGGTAAAACACCCGTAAAACGGGAACAAATTCCTTTCTGGTTAGCCCAGAAAATCACTCAAATAGAGGCAGTATTTCCTGATACTACCCCTATTGAGAAACACAGAATCTTGACCATCTGCCTTCCTATGGGAATCGCACCACACGTGGAGGACTGCGACACTTGGGGTACAGTCTTTGCTTCCATTTACACAAAAACACACGGTGTTCCGTCTATGGCGGTAATACCAGAAGTGCTAAAACAGATTCAAAATGAATTCGGTCCAGAGCCCGCTTTAAATCTAGGTATGAAATTACTGAAAGACTTCAAGCAGGTCACGGCTATATTATTAGCCAATGTAAAGGGAGAAGCAGCATCTGTGGCGATTCGCCAGAAGTTGAGGGAAACAGATATAAAAGATCCTGTTGAGCTTGCAAAAATCATAGAAAAATGCTATGAAGAATTAGGTAGAGACAGCTTGGGTGGGAAACCAGTTAAGCCCCAACTGCTCGAAAATCCAGAAAAATTATTTATTAAAAATAATTCAAACACTCCTAAAAAGAGCTGGGATGGAAATAAACAATCCACTCCCAAGGAAAAAGTTTTCCAGTCCAGAGGAAGGTCTCCTCGACGGAGGGAAAGAACTCCGACTCGAGAACGCCAGTCTCCCCAACGGGAGCCCTCTGAGAAAAGATATAACCTTAGAAATAGGGATAATATAAAAAGACCTGATAGATATCAAAGTATTGATACACGTCCCTCTCGATCTCTTCCACAGAATTCGGAAAGAAGAGGACGGTCAGACCCAGGAGAGCACACCAAGTCCAAAGACAAGGAACCTGCTCAAAATAAGAAATCTCAATTTCAGAAAAAGAAGGTAGCCAGTATTAGAGTAATCAATCATGCCGAGAATACTGAGGACACAGTTGAAAAACGGGGAGTGGGCATTGACAATGTTGGACAGTGCAGCAGAGATCAGTATAGCGCGCAAGAACTTGATGAGTCATCTGGAGACAGTGGACACGAATGAATACATTCAGGTTGAAACTGCCGACGCCAGACTTAGCGAGCCCCATAAAATATACGAAATAACATTGCGTATGGAGGGTGATAAGACTAGGAAAATTAAGGGTCTATTTTGGGATAAGCTCTCAAAAGGCTATGATATTCTGTTAGCTGAAAAAGATTGGCCCCCGGAGTTTGTCAGGGAGTGCCCTCGTGGCGAAGAGGTGATTATGCCTGCCTTCTCGAATCACATACCGATTCATAAAAAATACACATATGCAAGGAAATGGGCAGTAGCCCAGGCACCTGCATTGTATAAAAATCATGTAGGATGGGATGAGGATTCTCCGCCTCACAAAATCCAATTAAAAATTGAACCAACTGCCCAACGGCAGTATCCCATAAAGCAAGAAGCTAAAAAACAGGTCAGGGAGATCTTAGATCAACTTGAATACCAGGGGGTGATTGAAACATGCACCTCTCAAATGAACAATCCTTTGTTTCCTGTCTCCAAGCCAGACAATTCATATCGTCTAGTTTTGGACTACAGACATCTTAATACATGTTGCAAAACTTTTGCAGTACAAAACTCGCATAGTGCAGCCCTAATGAATAATATAGTTAGGAAAAAATATAAAACGACATTAGACATTTCTAATGGTTTCTTTTGTCAAAACATTGCACCAGAAAGCAGATACTTGACCGCTTTCTCCGCATTTGGGTCGCAGAAAAAATTCTGTCGACTCCCACAGGGGTTCAAGAACAGCCCAGGACTATTCTCAGCTAGGGTAACAGAGTTACTACAAATCTATGATGATGAAGCATTATCTTACGTAGATGATATTTATCTCACAGATGATGACTTGGATACTCACTTGAAAAGAGTGAACACCATTATACTTGGGTTCGCAGCAGAGGGTTACAAATTCAACTTTAAAAAGTCCCGAATTGCCCATCTGACAGTACTATTTTTAGGGTACGAATTATCAAGTGAAGGGAAAAGCCTAGCGGACAACTTCTTAGAGAAGTGCGCTGTACTCCAAGCTCCAAAAACGCTGAAGAATTTACAATCAATACTAGGTTTTCTGAATTTCGGAAGAACTTACATCCTAAATTACGCAGAGAGGGTTAAACCTCTCTACGAACAAATTAAACCTGATTTAAAACAAATCAATTGGACTCAAAAACACACAGAAATTTTGAGATCACTGCAAACAGATATGTTAGCAAAAACAAAATTAGATACACGTGACAACACACGCGATCTGGTAATCCGAGTCATCCCAGGAAGATGCGGATTCACGTACCTAACCTCTAATGAGGGAGAAAAGGTACCTATTTCAATTAAATCTCACTTGTACACACAAGCAGAAAAAACATTCAGTCGCACAGAAAGAACTGTGAATGCAGTGCAAATCGCATTAGCAAATGAAAGAGAACTAGCACACGGCAAACGGATTAATATCCTCACAGCGGAATCCGCCTTCGAAGCGCTGTTCAGCCCAGTAAACCTGCCTACAGTGTCACTGGATCCAAAATGGATACAGTGCATAGATTCTCTAGGAGCGGAAGACGTGAAATACTATTTTGCCCCTCAATACGAAGAACTGAATGATTTAGAATATGAAGAAGAATATCCTCTGCCAATCGAAATCCTGCCTCTCCCACAATACGCCTGTATAATCTATACAGATAGCTTTGTACAGCATTTTAATGTAGAGAGTAAATCCTACAATGCAGCATGTGCGATCATTAAAGGTCGTTGGCTGTGCGGTAAATTCAGACCGAAAGTAACAAAAACTGAATCTGTAAGAAACTGTTCGGTTCAAAGAACTGAAATCAGATCTTTAAAGATGGCGCTCGAAAATGCAGAACGCGAATTCCCCACACTTATAGTGTGCGATTCTCATTTTTGCGTCAATTCTTTCAACAACAAACTGCAGAGTTGGATCGAAAACGACTACAAAGATGACACAGGTGCCACAATAAAGCATAAAAAGCTCTGGAACGAGGTAGCTCTTTTACACAAAGAACTACAAAAGACTCACGTGATTCACGCACAGAGTCTTCAACGTGATGGCGTTCACGTTGCAGGGAATTCATTGGCTAATACAGCCAAAGCGGAAGCAACTAAACCGGCTTCCGTAGCCACAAAAAAGCGTACAGATAAGTATATAGACGGGGAAACAATGCTGGCAGTAAAAACGACCGTAAAAGGCGACTGTGCAGCACTACCCGTAAACTATCCACTCAATTATGCATACATAATCGATGCAAACTCCGTTCCTTTTGCTCGAATCCCTGGAGTGGGGGATAGAGTAATTCCAAACAGGAGCAGGAGGGGCTTCCTCTTACTGGAAGCACACATGGGGTTGGGTCTGAAACACCAAACAATCAAAGCCTCTCTGAAAGAATTGCAATCAGAGTACTGGTGGCCAGGAATGAGTATAGATATTCAATGTTTTGCTCAAAATTGTGAAAACTGCAACAGAGATCGCAGTAATGAACAGGCCAGTATAGTTTCAGGATCCCTTATAGACAGCATAAGGCGGTCTATCTGCGCAATCAAAGAAGAGAAGCGCGTCCCAGTGTACAACGTTTAAGACGAAATACACTTAGAAAATGAGTCCTCCAGCACTCGGCTGACGCCTAGAACAGTTATAAAAAGATTAGCGAGTCCATATCGGCATATACGCAATTACCACGTTCCATTCTGACCAGGGTCCTGCTTTCAGCTCTCGAGCTTATGGGGGGGCCATGGCTAGCATGGGAATTGGGTTGCGGTATTCTTGTCCGTCGCACAAGTGTGGTAGAAAGAAAAAACCGGGATATAAAGCAATCTATAACAGCGAAGGTATTAGGTTCAGGCGCTGGGTGGGTCAAACATTTAATAAGTGTCCAGACTAGTCTTAACAACATGCCAAGAAATTCTCTAAAAGGTTTCAGCCCATACGAACTATTGTTCGGAATAAGAATGAACGTTCAGGACCTCGATAGTCAGATGTCAGTGGTACAAAAAGAAACAAAGCAGTTTGAAGTAAAAGACCGTTTGGCTGTTTTACAGGAACTGAATGAAACAAGAAAATCATTAAGCAACATAAAGTTAAAGCAACAGCCAAATACCACTGACGAGGCACCACCCGCAACAGCCCCAGCAAGGCCTGTCTGGATTCCAAAGATTGGGGATCTAGTCAGAGAAAAGATCGCGGTGAAGAAGGAATTTGGGCCTTCTTACAGAAAAGCAGTACCTGTCTTAGCAGTCATCGGAACAAGATCAGTTGTGCTACCGCCCCTTGCTGGTAAAAAGGAGAACAGAATCGTGTCCATCGATCTGGTAAAACCACAAGCATGTGGCCTATAATCAACAGTAGGCCCAGTGGACTCCCAAGAAACAACAGAATACCCAAACTTGCAACAATCCAAGAGGTTCAAACTGAAAGACTCATCACATTCGATCAGCCTGCAGTGCACAATGAAGGACTATGCAATAATGCCATGGAACTCGTGCCTCTTGAAACACAGATTGAAACAGTTCGTCAGGAAACAACACCAGTCTACAATGATGTGGCATCAGAAAGTGCTACCGAAAGACAGATTGAAAGAATTGACAGAACTGCCTCTGGTTATTTCATCAACTTCGACAACTTCTCTGAAGATTTAAACGACCCCGAAGTGATGCCAGAAACAAAAAAGTATTCTAAAGAAAATACAACAGGACTCCTTCAACAAATCAAAGAACTATATCTGGATTCACCGTTGATTGAGCATTGGATTATCTCAGGGGTATTCATACTCCTACTATGCCTAATTTTAGTTTTAATTTTAGGGAAGTTCATTACAATTGAATGGACACAGCAAGTCAGAACATCAACCTAGTCCTGAAACCACACAGATCATCCCACGTGAAGAAAAGAGAACTGTCAACAGTAAATGTCACAGCAATTCCAATACCTGGTGGGGTAGTATGGGAGAAAACAGACTATGAGATCTATGGTCCGGTCGAAATCCTGAAGTATCCTCATCAACTGAAGGTTTCCTTAAGTGACTTTGTAACACCAAGTACATTCTCTGATGATTGGGACTTTAACAGTATTAATGACATGATGTCTGATTTAGTAATGTCAGCTAGATTCACAGATCATGATTATTTACAAGGTTCATCTAGTTATGAGCAGTTATTCTGTTACACCCACTATGGGGATCATTACTTGCATAAATCTGCACAGCCTAGAAATGTTTTTATGTATAATCAATGGGAACATTGTTCTACACCACCTAAAAGCAGTTCTAAAGCATTCTTTGAGAAATTCAAATACTTCTCAGGGTTTAACACCAGTGATGCAGAAACGTTTTATTATAAACTGTTAGATAAAACAGGAATGAAAACAATGCTGACAAATTCTAAATTGATATATTCAGAAGCATTTTATGACAAAATGATGACATTTGGTTTTGATTATTGGAAAAATAATATTGAAACGAAAACGATTTGGGGTACAAAAGATTGGCAGGTGCAAGGCATTGAAGCACTATTTAGAACCTGCATGATACCAGAACAAATGTTATTTTTAAATGACACTGTACACCAAACATCCTGTCTTGGCCTAGCTAAGAACAAAGAAATGAAAACACCGTCTATACCAAAGCCAATACCTGAAAATGCAACTGCAGATAATGAGTTAGACGTGTCACACATTTTACATTTCAACAGAACACATCCTGATTGGAAAAAGTGGTTAATCTGGCCTACAGACACAAATAACTGTCAAGTTAGGTTCCTGAATAAAACACAGGGTTTAAAAATGACCAGATTAGACCCAAGATACTCCCAGAGACAACATCCAGGGGTTATAACAACATACAGTGTAGGTAAACTCTGCCTAGAATGGCTAGCTACATCCACACTGGCTGAAATTAAGCAACACTTGTCTTTATTAAAAGATGGTGCTGATTTGCGCGATTTCATTCTTGGACCACGCAAACAGCGTCAAAAGCGTTTCATAGCGACCAGCATCTATGCTGCTTACAACAAGGCTTGGAAAGTAAAGCAAATTGAAACTGCTGAAAAGATACGAGAAATTGATCGTATTAATTTGGAGAAATCACTTTCTGTGGTAGACAATGGGTTAATGACTCTGTCTTCCAGAATATATTCTTTGGACAATATTGTATCATCTGCCTTTGATGTGATAGACAGAGATTTGCTAATGTTACAACATGGCCAGTCTCAATTACGCTCTATTATAGAACTAGGCTGGATGCTGCAAAATCTTCGTTCAGGCTATGTGCCTTGGCGTTTAATCAACACAACGTCATTGTTTTCCATTTTTAACCTTACTGATAAACAGATCAGTTTGGCACAGAAAGGAGCAGACTATACAATCTTGAGCATCGAGAAACTCGAGAGATTACCATTGACAATGTCAGAGAGCCCTGTCATTGAATGGATAATACACGGAATTATCACAATTCCGATTACAACTTTCCGATTTCATAAGTGCCTTGAGTACATACCTGCTGGCCAATATGAACAATTAGGTAAAGGATACTTAAAATCCGAATGGAAATTACCATACACTCATTCTTGCTATAGTGACAGTGACAAAAATGTATTTCTTAGTGGTGACAACTGTAAACACTCACTAAGCGGTATACTTTTGTGTCAGGGTATTAATTTACACGGAGCATGTGATGGAAATTCAAACAACCTTTCATGCCACCAGCTAGTCACACCTGCAACTCAGATAGAGCCCTTCTTTATGCAACTCGCAAACGGGAGTTACATTCTAAGAACGGATCACAGGTGCTGTGGCCTCGCGCCCGGACTAAGTTATCTAGTAGAAGTAACGTCCATGGTCAAATGCTGTATGCAAGCATTGTTCCCGAGCGGGCCTCCAGACATAGTGACTCCCCTCTGGCCTCGTCTGAATCTCTATTCTATACGAATTGATACATTAAGCAAAATGAAATCTGTGCTTTTACAGACAACAGTGCCTATAACGTCATCCAAAGAGACGTATGATCTTCTAGTCGCAAGGACAGCTACTGAGGTCCATGACCTTTTATCAACAAATTGCCCCGTGCATTTCGTACAAATGCTCGACCAACTCCTTAACATGTCTAGTGCTACAAGCATCCCAGGCATATTTAAGACAGTCTTTACAGGACTGCTAACACCCTTCCAGGCAATTTTGGGAATCTTTCCTAATTTTGTGCACTCCATTTTTGGTGGTATTCCACTATTTTTTGGACTCATCGCAGGGATTCTATTTTTGACCATCCTGCTACGTTATGGCAAGCCTCGGCTCAGACATAGCTCCCATGGGAATGGAAGAGACAATCCTAGCAATGCGCTACAGGGACAGGATAACTAACGTCCTCGGATTGGCCAGGCTGAGAGATCTAAACATGACCTGGTTCCTTTCATTCAGACCGATATGGCAAAATTGCATTTTACCTGTGCTACGGTGTATGCTTTGCGGCGATGAATGCGTGTTGGACATCTGTCTTTCACTTCCATCAGCAGTACCAATGGACGTCGATACTTTGCTAAGTCCAATAACGGCTCACGCATTGTGTTGTCCCCAGCGGCTACCAATCCTGATGACGGCATTCGTGGAGACTCCTGTACTACAGCCAAGTGGTAACAGTGGAGCGAGTGACAAAAGCAACATCATCCAGGTACAACGTTCTGTGAGCATTGCTGATCCTGCCTTCGATGACAGCAATCATTCTCACACCTGCCAAGTTTCAGCGCTATCTAATTTGGTTGAACTATCACCTGATTTTGTAGACCAATTCTTTGCGAGCCTGTCTGATACGATGTTCTCACCCATAGAGAAACAATAACTTTTGAAAAGCTTTCCGACACACAGCGTTCCTATGAACTCTGGATTCGGCCTTCAGTTTTGTACAATAAAAGAACTGCCAGGAGCTTTGGTAAACTGATTTTTCTTTGAATTGGACAATTTTTCAAATATTGACCCTTTTCTTTTTTGGCACGAACAATTCTTTGCTTAACGTAAAAACTATTCTTAGAGAACAGAAGCTTCACACTTCTATTTCTAAAACACATCTAGAGACATAACAACATTACACCAGCCTCTAGCACACATATTATTACAATGCATTTTTATGTGATGATTTATCTCGCATTTCTTCTGTCAGAGATACTTCATGTGTAATTCTTTATGCATAATCGTTCATTGATTTCATATGCAATAATTTTTGAATGATTACTATGCTTTAAACTACGTACAGTACCTAAATTCCATGTATTACAAGTACGCCTATTTCGAATGCATTTATGTATTTTGGGGTGGGCTATGTTACACAATGATACACATGCATCTAATTGCTTAGTTTTAGTAATTTTGATGGACATGAATTCGTGGAGTGGGTGTCATGTGCTTATCTAGGTTCCTGATCGATACTGTGACCTTATGCCCCTATTCGGCTATAAATCCATTTATTCCCTATATTGGCATAACCGTTCAAGTACGATTTTCTGAAAAGTCATCTCTGGCCTCACACGAGCAAAGCCACAGAGCCACATTCCAGCATGACTCTCTGCTACTTCCTTTGCGACCAATTAGTGCAATGACAGAGCAGCAGTCACTATCTGATATTCCTAGATAACACTCCGAGTTCTTCAACAAGATAAAAACTTAGCAAACCTGGAAATCCCCGCTTGCTATGTTTTGATTAGTAATAGAACTCTAATGAGCAACTGATAGCTGCCACTTCCTAGTGACATCTTTTATTGACGTCTTATGTCCAGCAAACTTGCGTCAAACCCGGCACCTGTCAGGTATAAATATTACCAACGTTGCCTTAAGCAATGTGAGACCGAAGCTAGCTACTGTTGAGCGAGCTACTGTTGCTGATGCCAGCTGCCTGCATGACCAGTGTTGGTAAAAACTAGCACTCTGTCGCTGCAGCCTGCTATCCTGTGGTGGTGAAGCTACTGATTACCATTATCGCCGCTACAGCGCGAACTGTGGTTCAGTACGCTTGAGGAGCCGTGCAGCCGTCCTCTGCGAAGACATCCAGCCCAGCTGCCCGCGGACGCTGTCACCCCTCCTTCCTCCCGACGCGCTGAGAGAAGCCGCTGCCTTTCTCGTGCAGAGAAATCCAGTCCCGGCGCTTCCGGTTTACCCTCGCGGGTGACTGGGATATCGAGAGAGACCCCTGAAGGAGATACCAATCCTCCATCATTCTATTCAGAGGTATGGTGTTGACTAAACCCTTAGAAGAGAATTCTTGAAACAAACCTTGGCAAAACCAACTTAACTTAAGCTACTTACTTACTCCCCCTTCTCACGTGTTAGGCTTAGGTCAGGCACACTGGGGTAGGCTTAGTTAGAAGCACCAGTTGAGTATGTTAGCCTAATGTATATATGACTGTATATATGTTTTATTACTTTTAAACCATTGTATGGCTAAGAAACCATATCAATGCTTTTACAGTTCTATTTCGCAATTCTTATCTTACTGTACGTACTTTTTATAATAACAGTTATTGCAATTGTGGCAATACATTTCTCTTGTATGAGAAGAAAGACTGTTCAATAAATGTTAACCTTTATTGATACACGCCCGTCTCTCTATTCTCTACATATTGTGAAAGTAAACTGCACCAGACTGACTGAGTGAAATCTATGTCTATTGTTTCACACGACCCTAGAGATCGACTCTTGATCTGAGGAGCAAAGTTGTCATGTTGCACGGTTGTTGGAAAACTGAATCCCTTCTTGTCTGTGCCAGGGAAGCTGATCACTTCCTATGCAGAGAAGAAAGTTTCCAGTGACCTCTGAGCTAGTTGGTAACACAACCCAATTAAGTTTAGCATAGTCAGTGGAGGCCTGGAATATCCGCAGTTCCACGTCGATACTACTGTTTATGTTATTCCAATGCGCAGGGCCTAGTGGGAAACTAGGAACTACACTACACAGGAGGTTCCTATTGATGCTTGGCAGCATGGAGTTTGGTTTGGTGGCGCCCTACCACACGCTTTAACGGCTCCAAGGTTGGGTCCTTTGTCCATTCCGGGCACTAATTGGCCCGCTTTGGCTGGATTCACTCCTCACCCTAATCGCGCCACTTGTAACGTGGCTGATCTGCGGCGGCTTCATGAGGTCGCAGTGTCTGTGATTAGAGCGCTTGTTCATTACACAAGCCGTAATGTTCAGGACGCAGCCCCTAGGGGTGCGCAGCTTCGAGCAGAGCAGGCTGGTTTAAAAATCAATCCTGTCATGATGAATTCCGTAATGGGCAAGAAGCCCCAAGATAAGGATGATTTTCCTTTCTGGCTTGCGGAGAAATTCGGCCAGCTGGAAGCTGTGTTTCCTAATACGAATCCTGGTGACAAACACCGGATTCTTACGCTTAGTTTACCGAAATATTTGGCCCCTGAACTTGTTGACTGTGAGACCTGGGGTAAGACTTTTGCAGCGGTCTATTCGAGGTTCTATGGCACCCCGTCTGTGACCAATCTGGGTGCGGTCCTTAAACGTGTTCAAGATGATCACGGACCTGAGTCAGCGGTTGAGTTGGGTATGCGCCTGTGTGGCACCTTTGATATAGTTTGCGATCTGATCCTTGCAAATGTCAAGGGGGATGCAGTGAACTTTCAGGTTTCTAACGCTTTAGCGTTCATTCCCGAGGCCGAGAAACCCCGTCAGTTAGCAAGGATAATTGTGGAGGCTTATAAAACGGTTGGCCGCAATGCAAAGGGTCTTAAGACTTTTTCTGATAAAGAGAAAAAGCAGCCCCAGGGTCAGTCTACGGAAACTAGTGGTCAACCTAAGTCCAAGAAACAGAATTGGCCTAAAAAGCAGAATCAGGGTAAGCAACAACAACAACAAACACAGGTTTCTGCTCCTGCGTCTCTGTTGCCTGCGCAGTCGGATCGAGTTTATGATTTGCGCGATCGCGCGATGATTAAATCACCTGAAAGATTTCAGGCATCTGACCAACGCTCTCCTCGTTCCTTTCAGGACTCATCGGCTCCATCAACCGGTGGTGGAGGGGGCGGCAGGGGCCGGGGTGGCCAGCAAGGACGTGGTCAGCCCCGCCCGCGTAACGGTGGAGATCAGCAGGAAGGCGCTACGCCCAAGAGACCACAGTTTGCCACGAAGAAAGTCGCCGCCCTGACAGCGCATCGATATGCCCCAGATAGTGAGAACGCGGCTTCTGAATCTGACGTGGGCTCTGACCTTGCTGGACAGCGCGGCCAAGATTACCATAGTGAGAGAGGCCCTCCGTCCACTGTTGAAGGTGACAGCGACTGACACTTATGTTGTAATTGAAACTGCTGATACGCATGTTGCTCCCCCTGAACGTCTTTTTGAAATTGTCCTGTTAATCGAAGGTGACATGCAGCGAACTGTAAAAGGGGTATTTTGGGAAAATCTTTCGTCTACGTATGACATTTTGCTTTCGGAGGCTGACTGGCCCCCACCTTTTGTTCTCACAGCTCCGCGAGGGGAGGAGGTGATCCTTCCCAGTTTCGCGCACACTGTATCGAGAGTGGAAGCGCTGCATTTTGCAGAAGAGTGGGCTCTGGCGCTTGCGCCGGCTGTGTACCGCAATCAGTGTGGCTGGGATAAATTGTCTCCAAGCCACGAGATTCCTTTACGGTCTCAGCCGCAGCCTCAACCTCAATATCCCATACGGCGTGAAGCCAAAGCTTCAGTCGCGGCTATCCTTGAACAATTGGAATATCAAGGTGTAATTGAAACGTGTGTGTCACCAATGAATAACCCCCTTTTTACTGTGAACAAACCGGACGGCTCATATCGTTTGGTTTTAGATTATAGGCATTTAAACTCGCATTGCCGTAAATGCGCAGTACAGAATACTCATGGCTCTGCTTTAGTGAATAGTCTTGAGCGTAAACGGTTCAAAACCACGCTTGACATTTCCAATGGTTTTTATGCCCATAGATTAGATGGTCTAAGTTCCCAATGGACCAGCTTTACTTGCGGCGGTGTGCAAAAAATGTTTCGGCGTCTCCCGATGGGCTATAAGAATAGTCCTGGAGTATTCTCCGCCCGCATAGTCTCTCTTTTGGAGGGTATCGACCCAGTTGCTTGTTCGTATGTGGATGACATTTATCTCACAGACGACGATCTTTGGGAGCATCTGTGTCGAGTTAATAGCATAATTTGTAACTTTGCAGACATAGGTTACAAGTTTAACTTTGCAAAGTCGCACATTGCAGAGTACACAGTGTTGTTTCTAGGCTACGAGCTTAACAACGAGGGAAAGGGGTTGGCACCTCACTTCCTGGAGAAATGCGCACAGTTGCGCTCTCCGACAACACTGAAAAAATTACAATCTTTGCTGGGCTTTTTGAATTTCGGGAGAACTTACATTCCGGAATATGCCCAGCGTATCAAGCCTTTGTATGCTTTGATATAACCATCTTTTTCCAAATCATGCTGGCTGCCTGAGCATTCAGCCATTCTGCAGTCTTTGCAGGCTGATTTGCTCGCTTCTGAATACTTACAGACTCGTGATAACCAGACCAACCTGGTGATAAGAATTATCCCTGGGGCGGTGGGTTTCACGTACCTGACTTTTAATGAAGGAGATACAGTACCTATTGCTTACAAGTCACACTTGTACACTTCGGCTGAACTGCATTTTTCCACTGTGGAGAAAGTTTTAACGGCTGTACAGATGGCAATTCTTAAGGAACGTGCCCTGTCACAAGGAAAGCGCATGTTGGTTGTTACCCCGTGTCCTGCCTTGGAGGCAGTTACGAAAGCCAGTGTACCTAATTCCAAAGCTTTGCACCCTAGGTGGATTCAGTGGGCTGCATCCTTGACATCCCAGGATGTCACGTTTATTTTTGACGCCACTTTACGGTCGCAGGAGTATTTACAGTATGAATTTGTTCATCCTGCTCCTTTAGCAATGCGGCCGTTGGAGGATTTCCATTGCATCATTTACACTGATGGTTCGGCGCAGGTTGCGCATGGCTCTAAACATGCCTACGTTTCCGCATGCGCCATTGTGGTCGGTGCCATGGTGAACAATGAGTTCAAGTCCAGTGTCGTGCACACGCAGACACTTGGGGACTGCACCGCACAATTAGCAGAGCTTTGTGCTCTGATGCTTGCATTGGAGTACGCAGATCCTAGTGTGACGACTTTGATCGTAAGTGACTCTTACTACTGTGTCCAGTCTTACAATAAAAACTTGGATTCAGAATGAATTTCGTGATTCCAAAGGTAGCACAATAAAACATAAAATGATCTGGGTCCGAGTGGCGGAACTTAAAGAGAAGATGCCACTCGTGTTTGTGATTCATACTCTCGGCCATCAGCACGTGGGGGTCCATGCTGTTGGTAATTTGCTTGCTGATGAAGCAGCGAAGTCAGCGGTATCAAAATACATAGTTGCAGCAGTCACGAGGTCCAAAAGCAAGATAGATCATGACATCTTGGCAGCTGTTGCTGCCACCGAGAAGGGAGGTAAATATCCTGTGGGGTTCCCTTCTAAATACACATACCACTTAAGTCCCGATAAGGTTCCTTATGTGAAAATTCCTGATGTTGGCGAGCGTCCAGTTCCCAACTCGGATCGCAGGGCTGCTTTGATTGCAGCGGCTCATGAAGGTGTGGCGTCTGCGCATGCGGGCGTCTCAGCCACTGTAACTCAGCTACAACAAAGGTTCTGGTGGCGGGGACTGTACAAACAGACGCGCGATTATGTCCTTCAATGTGACATTTGCCAGCAGATTAAACCTTCAACTGCTGCGCGTCCGCCTCAGACACAGTTGTACATCTCTAATAAACCGCTTGGTTGCGTTTATTTGGATCACTGCGGTCCATTTTCTTCTGATACTGCATACAAGTACATCTTAGTAGCAGTTGATTCATTCATACGCTTTGTGTGGGTATGGCCACATCGGAGCGCTGATTCACGGACTGTCATCAAGGATTTGCGAGTCTTTATAGGGATTTTTGCCTGTGGTACCTTCCATTCGGATCAGGGTCCGGCTTTCGCCTCTAAGGCGTATAAGGATGCCATGGTTTCGTTGGGGGTCCAAGTCAAGTTTTCGAGTCCGTACAGACCCGAGGGTAAAAGTGTAGTGGAACTAATGAACCGTGACTTAAAGCAATCTTTGACAGCCCGAGTTATAGGCACTGGCAGAAATTGGTTGGCCCACCTAAATGGCGTGCGCTTAATAATCTCCCTAGGAGGTCTCTGGGTGGGCGGACCCCGTACGAAATGCTCTTTGGTATCAAGATGTATGTACCTGACCTCGACGGTCTAGACTGCAAGGCCCAGGCCACGGCCTTTGACGTAGATGAACATTGCAATGTTTTACAGGATCTACAAAAGCCCAGAGACAGTCTAGCTAAGGAACATTTGCCCTCCACGTCGGATGATGCGTTGCAGATCCCGGTAGATGGCTGGCTACCCCAAGTTGGAGAACTGGTTCGAGAGAAGATCGATAACAAGAAAGAGTTTGGTCCCTCATATCGTACACCGGTTCGAGTTCTTGGAGTGAAGTGCACAAGAACAGTCATTTTACCACCACTTCCAGGTCGTAAGGAAAACCGATTTATCTCAATTGACAATGTCAAGACACACAGGGTGGCCGATTCTTCATAGCATGACACCGGCTGTATCCTGTCCTTCCATGGTGAGGCACTCTGTGCTGGCTATTGCTTCTGGTGCAGAACCGGAGGTGTCCCTCGAGATGCCTGCAATTTCCAGTCCTTTATTAAATACTATTCCTGTTACTAACATTGATGAGCTGAACTACACCTATCCTGCTGATTTATGGATGCCTGATTTGCAGACTCGTTTGGCAGAACAGTCCAGATTATCTTTTGACTCTGTTTCGGAACTTTCAAAGAAACCCTCAACTATTGCGAAATATGCCACGTTGTTTAAAAGACATTTTTTAATTCCCCCTTGGACATACATTTGGTTGATTCTATTTTCATTTTATCTTTTTATGTCAATTGGTTTTGTGTTTTATTTTTTCCGCCTGATTGATGGTCATTATGTCAAAGAAAGAACAGGAATTCGGTACCTTAATGGAACATTGGCCCCTCTTTCCTCCTCACATTCAGCACACAGACTGAAACGAGAATTGAATACAGTCAACATTACTGCTTGACCTGTCCTTGATGGGATTGTGTGGGATGCTGTTAGATTTCAAATACATGGCCCCACTGAAGTGATTAATGTTCCGAATGTGCTTAGAGTAAACATGGGGGATGTGATTAAACAAAATATACGTTCTGATGATTGGGATATTCATTCCGTAGAAGCATTATTCTCTGATTTAAAATACTATGCGGCTTTTGATGCTGAAGACTTATATTTAGATTCTATTAATTATGGTGATTTGTTTTGCTTCCAACATTATGGTAATCATTTTCTCCATAAGACGAATTCCAGGAGGGTTGCTGTGAATTACACGCAGTGAGAGCACTGCCCAGCTCCTTTAATAGGAAGCTCCAGTACATTTCTGAAAAAATACAGTTATTTTACAGATTTTAATCAATCAAATCCTGAGTCATTTTACTTCAGAATGACAGAAAAGTCCATGTCCAAAGTTAGACTTACCGATACTAATGTTGCTGTATTCGAAGTCCTTTCTAGACAAGTTGGCTGTAGATGGCTACGAGTTCTGGAAGGGAATAATTGACCTTAAATCGGTTTGGGGTACCAAAGATTGGCATGTACAAGGCACTGAGGCTTTGCACCGTGCATGTCTCATCACGAATCACATGTTGTTTCTAAATTCTACTATTTCCCAAACAACATGCTTTGGATTGGCTACTTCTAAAAAATTAAATACACCAATTATCCCCGAATTAGAAGAATATTCAGGTTGGGGTAATTTTTCTGATTTGTCTATTCGTGAGATACAGTCTCTAATACACAATTCGTCCTTTAATGTATCCAGTTTGGATCCAAAGGGTTGGCTGTTGTGGCAAAAGAGTGCTGATTCTTGCCAACGTCGCTTTCTGGGGTTGGCTGAAGGGTTCACACAAGTACGACCAGATCCCCGTTTTGAAACTGATTATACTGTCACCACTTACTCTGTGGGGAAACTATGTCAGAATTGGTTACAACATTCCACGTTAGCTGCAGTTAAACTACATCTGTCTCAGTTAACTGAAAATGTGGATTTAAATGATTTTATAAAAGGCCCGGCTAAGGGTAGATCTAAACGGTGGATTTATGCTGTTTACAATGAAATTTGGAAAGTTTCTCAAATTGAGGCTGCTAAGCGCCTAAGGGCAATTGACCAAGCAAATTTGGAAAAAGTACTTGCAGTTGTCGATAACAGTATTAACATGCTTTCTTCCCGAATTTACACGTTAAACAATATTGTTTCTTCTGTTGTTGACATTGTGCATGATGAAGTGTCCGTATTATATCATGGTCAAAATCAATTGCGTTCTGTTGTGCAGTTTGCTTGGACACTACAGACTCTGAAAGCTGGTCGAGTGCCTTGGAGTTACATGAACGTCTCATCACTATTTGCCACATTTAGTTTGACTGACAAGCAGCGCATGCTTTCCATGCGAGATGCATCCTTTTCTATGTTACACATTGAAAAATTAGAATCTTTGCCCTTTTCTGTTGCTGAGGCAACTGCTGCTACATGGCTTATCCATATTATTATTACTTTACCATTTGCTCTGTATAAATTTACAAATTGTATGCGATATATTGCTATAGGGCGATATGAACCACTAGGCAGTGCTTTCCTACATGAGACATGGTCTTTACCATACACATACAGATGTCTGAAAGAGGGAAAGGAAGTTAATCTGAATGGTGAAGAATGCACACAGTCACCTGACCGTTCACTGATATGCAGGCACATCCAGTTGCATGGTTCTTGTAATCAGGACCGGCCTAATTTAGCGTGTGTTTTGAAAGGCACACCGGTTCCTGCAATAGTTCCCACATT
Source organism: Lissotriton vulgaris (assembly GCF_964263255.1). NCBI lineage: Eukaryota > Metazoa > Chordata > Amphibia > Caudata > Salamandridae > Lissotriton > Lissotriton vulgaris. Next base: position 156,215,552 of record NC_141697.1, on the reverse strand, counting down.
CACTTTATTGACTAACGGTAGTTATTTACTTTTGAATAACGAGGAGTGTTGTGGGTTAATGGTCGGTATCGCCTATGTGGTTACTGTATCAGAACGTGTGGTGTGTTGCAAGAACGTGTTATATCCACCCACGCATGGGAATTCAGATGTTTCCATCTGGCCGCGCATCCCAACCTTGAGAGCGGAGTTCAACGGTTTGAGCCGAATAAGAGCCCTTTTGTCTCAAAAAGAAGTGGCCCTGAGCTCGGCCCGTGAAACTTATGTCCTTCACATAGCTAACACACGCACAGAGGTGCAGGCACTTATAAATACTGATTTGCCGTTTCATTTCTGCGAGCTGGTTCATCAAATCTTTAATGCCTCCTCCACGTCTGGACTCGCACATTTTTTTAAATTGGTTAGCAGTGGTCTCGTGACTAAGTTTGAAAAAGTATTTGGTATTATCCCTGCGTTCTTTCATTCTATATTCGCAAGTTTGTTTGGCGGATTCCCTGTTTTGCTGGCTTTGGCTGCAGGCGTTTTGGTGATATTTTGCTTTATAAAACATGGATGCCCATCCTGCGCAAGAAAACGCTCAGCCCCTTCTGACACTGTTTCACAACCGGATGCTTGATTACTATGGCACCTTGCCGCTTGCGACTTTAAGCATGGCCTTTGGATTATCATTTCGATTTTCCTATTTCACATGTGTCCAGCCTGTGTTTCATTGCCTGAGCTGTGATTTCGACTGGGCCATTGATTTGCGTCTCTGCTTGACGACTTCTCCTGACGTCGATTTTGATCAGCTGATGAGCCCCGTAGTTGCTCACGAGTTGGTTTGTTCTGGCGAAAGGGTTATGGCCGTGGCAGCGATGCATGGACTAATGGGTCAGTGGGACATATCCGCAGCGGCGCATGACTTTCTGGCACATAGCGTTCTCGAGAACCCACTGAGTTGTCCTCTGATGTTGCTAGAGGATTCGGTGCTGGAGGAGCGCACGTATGTTCTTTCCCATTGCTTAATTGGATGGCTGAACTGTTTTCGGATGATGACAGTGATTTCATGTTGGAAGCTGTGGCTACCTATTTTGCATATTCTATCCACCCATGAGTGGCTTTGGAGACTTTCACTATTATGGCACGTGACTTTTAAGTAATTCTGAATGGTGCCTTTTCTGTTACGAACATTGGACTTTTATATATTCTGGGCCTATGATTTTATAAATGGCCTCAAGTTCCAGTTTTTTTATATTTTTGTGTGGCCACTATAGGCATTCATACATATTTTTGTATTATTGATTTTTATATACATTTACATACATTTAGCTTGGCTCAATATTGTTGAACTCTGCTTTCATGTTTTGCCTTTCTTATAGTATTGGCTTGTTTTTTTCCTTTTTTGACCGTCCTCGGATCATTGGGGGGGTGTCATATGGTTACTGCGTTTCTATATATTGTGTTAAGTTAGCATGAGTTTATTAAATGTTTAAACACCATATTTTCCTTCGGCTTCAGTTTGCACACAACACCTTATTGTTATTGTAGCTTTCAACCTAGACGAAAGATGTGATTTATTTGAGAATAATATGTTATTGCTCTGATATCAGTTGTGCTTGGTACACTTGGTACAACTGTCTGCACACTGAGAACTGCACCCTCTAAGAATAACCTAACACAAGGTTGCTGAAGGCCTGATCCTCGCACCACATTAGACATAACAAAAATAATGTTGCTGCCAACATTGGGCTCTACGCGGGTTTAAGATAGAGTTACAGGGAATGAATCAACACACTTGATGCTTCGCATGCAGAGAGCCGGTAGCTGTTGATGTGATCTGCTCCTACTGACCATTAGAGGTATGGGCCCGCCCTGCTAAAAACCCAAATGAGACCTTCTTAGATATAATATAGTATGCTAAATAGGGTGCGCGAAATATAGGTGATACAGATTTCTATAGATTTTTGCATTATAATATGCTATCACCTTTTCCTTACTATGGATTAGTGACTATGCTGATAACTCTGATTTTTATAATATGTATGTTGGTATTATATAAGATACTGCGTTTGAGAACCTTGCATTGAAAAATAAACATTTCAAACTTGCACGTGTGTTCTTTGACTCCCAGTTTTGGTTTGCAATGATTATATAACGAAAGAGTGTTCATGTGTTCCACGATACCTGAGGTACCCTAATTTCATGTTCTGGATTGTCTAAGTCATTGGGAGTTTGTTATGACCAATGAGACACTGTAGTTAGCTAGGTAAGGGGATTTCTGATACTAAGGTTAGTTTTGGGTCATCCTAATTCACCCAGGTTCTAGATCGCTGTGCACAGTTCTGTGGGAGAACGGAAACCCTGCTACAGTGTAAGGTGTCAAACACTTTGGAATACTACCCCCCGCCAATTCTGGTGGCGGAGGTAGCATTCCACCCTTCTAGAGGGAAAAGTCATGTAGGTTACTGCTTTACCCGGTTAAAGTTAAACAGAGTGCCAGCATCACAAAATGGATGCTGCTGCCACAGACACAAGTCTGACCTCCTTCTGCTGGATGAAACTCCAGCAGGGGAGGCCCGGACAATAGGTTTCCTGTCCAGGGAGGTGCCATCACCTCCCCAGACAGCCAGATGTGTATTGGGACAGGGAGGGCTGCATCAGCAGAGGCTTTTTGAGACACTGCCTGGGGCACACAAGGTGCTCCATGCATAGCCCGGTTCGAACCAGTTGCTGGGGCACTACAGCCCCTCTCTGGCGTGAAACTGGACAAAGGGAAAGGGGTGTAACCACCCCTTCCCAGGTCCACCCATAGGAGGGACCTAGCAGGTAATCCAGCCCCTAAAATCAGTATAAAGATAGGAGCTGCGTCCCCAGGACTTTAGATTATCCTGGAATGAAACTTTGATACAGAACTCTTGGACCTTCGATGTTCTATTTTGACTAGAAGACATCTCACTTGTGGTCAAGGAGGGACCACCCTGTGCAAACAGGCACCACCAGTAACTTGCCGCTCTGCTTTGTCGACGCTCCCGCCGGAACCCGAAAGCTCAGCGACACAGGAACTGGACTTCCAGACTTCTCTGACTCCGACTCACATCCACAGCAAAGCTGAGACCCGTGACGGACATGAGAGACATGGGACCGGACACCCTGGACATCCTGCATTTTGCTAACAGCTTGACTATCAAGGTACCCTTGCAGTTGTGCATTGGGGTACGAGAAGCCCCAGACCCGAGCGCCATTTGCACTGAAGCTCAGCCCTCCACACTCCACGAGTGCCGTGTGGGGCTTGCTCTTGCATTTTAGCTCAACGCGTCTTCCCGGTTGCTAGCCCACTGGCTAGTGAGCCCCCTGAAGACAAACCTTTAAAACCAAACTGCTTTCCTGGTTGATTCAGACTTGCTCCAGCTTCCCTGCAAAGGAGAAGCTCCTTAGACCTTCCTGGTCTGACCCGAAGCCCAACTTCTCTTCCTGCGTGGATTGCATTTGCCAAGGCTTGTTGGGTCCAGTCCGTATACCGTCACCGCAGTCAACTAGATCCTTTGTGGGACAGCTTGAATCCAGCTCCTCATTGTCGTCAACACCTCCTGGTCCTTGTGGCTACAGAGACAAGCTTCACCTCTTCACCTGAGATCATCGTGACATCGCCTGGTTCCTTCCTGGATCCTTCCTGGTCACTGGCTAGTGACCCAGACTCTGTCCCCTCTGCTTTCAAGTTCTTCACTTCACCGATCCACCCTTGGATCCACCCGGACACTTTTCCTCTGGTCGCCTGCAGCACTTCTTTGCAGATCTCCATAGAAAACGACGACGAAACCCGACACGGAAAGACACCTATGCACCCGGCTTCCCTAGGTGAGGTAACACGAGTACTCCGGTGCTCCCGTGGGTCTTGACCCTCGAAGTGTCCTAGTCTAAAGGGGTTTTACCATAGTCCATCTGGAGTTGTCCATAAACAGTAACTTTGTAAATTCTTCATTCTCCATTATAAGTCAATGGTAACTTGCGACTGTGTTTAGACACTGCACGCATCTCCCGTGGGTCTCCTACTTCCTAACCTTTGGTTGCTTAGAGTAGCCCCAGCGATTCCCTAGGCCCTAGGCCTACTCACTATTTCTGAAGTGGTTCTTATACCACTTACTTAGTATATGGTTTGTGAGGCCCCTAGGGAATAACTGTATTTGTGCAACTTATCGTATGCTAATTGAGCAACTTATGATGTACTTCAATCTCTGACCTCATAAAGAGTGCAATGGTGTTGTGTTAGAAATAAATTCATATATATCTGATATATACCTGGTGTGGTGTCCTTTCATTTGGTATTCAAGGGATTATAATTGGTAAAACAGCATGCTTCACATGCTCTCTGAAGTCTTAGCCTATGACTGCTGGTCCATGCTACCACTAGGATAGCTTGTCTATAAGGATGACTTTACAACCACCATCAATAAGGGTCGTTTAGACTGGTGCAAGGTGCCCACTAGAATAGTGGACATCATATGCCAGGCTAACTTTTCACAGTGTGGACTCCAGTTAGTTCGGTCCCGCCACAGCAAAACGTTTTGGCTACCTTTGACTCCCCTCCCAGGCTCATGATATGTGACTTTGACAGGTTAACATTTAAGTCTAATGAGCCCATGAAATTTGTGAAGGCGGTCAACAAATGCTGCAGCCCCACGGCTGTGCGTGCTAATAATCCTGCATCATCTGCGTAAAGCAATGCTGAAATCAGTCAGTTCCTTACACAGGGAATATCCTTAGCAGCTAAGGCTGGTTCAAGATGGTTAATATAAAGGGTAAATAACAAAGGCACCAGGATGCATCCTTGTCTAACTCCTCTAGTGATAGCTAAGTGCTGCGTAAGATTACACTTTTGGTCAAACCTTACTGCCACCGTAAGGTCCCTGTGCAAATCCGCTAAAAAATATACAATATTCTTATTCTTCCTCATTTCTAATAATAAATCCCAGAGCTTGGACCTGTTCATCGGGTCACATGCTGAGAAAAGGTCCATAAAGGCGAGATGTAAGGTCCCTTTCTTGGCCATTGTATATTTCCCTATCAAAAGGTATAGGTTAAGACACTGATCCATGGTGCCTCTGCCTTTTCTAAAACCATATTGGAGGTCTGACAGGACACCCAGCTCGTCAATCCATCTGTCAGTCTGCTGAGGACCACTCTCCCCAACACCTTGACGGTGGAATCAATCAGCGATATTGGCCTGTAGCACCTTAGATCCCCCATCACCTTTTTCAAATACAGGGACAATAATAGATGTTGACCATGATTTTGGCAACCCGTTTACACATGCTATATTAAAAGCATTTGCCAGTAATTTTGACCATAAATTAATATCTAACCTAAAAAGATCAGCTGGGAACCCATCTTGGTCCGGTGCTTTATTACAAGACATTTGGGCTATAGCCACAGCCACCTCTTGTGCAGAGAAAGTTATACTATAAGCATCAATTGGCCAGGTAGGGCCTGTATTCGCCTGATCAAGTTGGTCCCCATAGATATGTTTAAAATGGGAGAACCAAAGCTCTTCAGGAATGTTACACTGCACTATGTTAGTCCCCAAGTCAGAAAAGAAGGGTCTGTTAACGATCTTCCAAAAATTCGCACTATTCTTGAGCACACCCACAAACAATAGATCGTCCCAAGCCTCTTGTTTAATTTCAGATTTGCGATTACGTAGTGCCTGCTTGTACTCAGCCCTTAGCATTGCTATTCTATTTCTATCCTGGGGTATTTGCCAGGGCGAGTAATAAGTTCCGGTGAGCAGCCGAGCAGTTACAATCAAACCACCTCCCTGCCTTTTTAACACCTTTTTTTATGGGTAGGGAGAGGGCACTATCTACCGGTTTACAAATCTTCTCAAATGCTACAACTGCTGCCTCTCCCCCTTGGGTGCTACCTAAACAGAGAGCTATCTCTGTGCCTACAACATTTAACATGTCGGTCAAAAAGAGGTTGGGTACCACCTTAGCCCATTTCAATCTCTGCCCTTGATCTCTGGTTCTCAATATGGGATCAAAGGCTCCAATCCCCCCCCCCTTCCTCTGTGGTGTTTACACGGCCCCTTAGACTAATATAAATAGGGTTGTTGTCAGCATCCAGCAGAGTAGAACACCTCAGGACCGGATATGATGCTCAAAATGGTCTACCCCCTGACACCTCCAACTCTATGACTATCAACATACACATAGAGTAGTAAAGTGGTCAGGCAAGGGATAGGAAATAGGGAAGGGAACTGCAGGGATTGGAAAGCTGCGAAAAGAGAGAACACATTAATAGGCATATGCGCTAATACAGACTTCACTCAGTATTCTCACTAGAATAGAAAAAACATAAATACCTTTACAAATGTGTACTGTCTTCCATAAGGGGAACTTCCTTTAATAACCCAATTCCTGAATGATCTGCTAAGAAGAGAATCACAAGGTATTACATCCATACACTCACGTCCCAATCACAGTAGTAATAGAGAGATAATTCTTCAGTTGACATACCACATTCTGGGCTGGATATCAAAGTATACCAAATTCATAAATCAGGGAAATATGTTCCATAAGGAAATCAAAAATGAATAAATAATAGTCATGAACTCAAGACCTAATTTCAAGATTAATTAGAACTATTCACGTTCACCTGAACGCTATTCCACAGGTAAGCAAAGAATAAGGAAGCACAACTTTTGGTCATTTGATTTGTCCCCAGAAAGTATAATTCTTCGTGTTCACCTGAAAGCTAATGCACAGACATAAGTAGCACCAAGGAATAACACAAAGTCTTTTATCTCAGCAAAAGGCAAAGTTTACCTACACGTATGATTAAATGTCACCATAGGGGAAGTGTTTGTACTCACGGCAAAGACATCCGCCGAAAAGCAGCAATGAAGAAAAAGCCCCGCCTTCCGACACCAGCTCGAGAGCTCTCGAGGGTATCGAAGCGGAAGAAATGAATGGTTGAAGATTGCAATCTTTGCACCAGGCGTGCAAACAGAGCCCTGCTTTACACCAACAAGGAGAAACAGCTCCGACGAGGGGAAGGAACACGAAACATCAAAACTCTTCCCGAAGAGAACCGCACCTTCTATGTGGCCAAACGGGTGCCGGGACTGACACCTGAGAAGTAATTACGCACGCCGATTTGCATGCATGTCCGGGTTAATGTACCATTGCGTGCCGCCGCGTATCATGGGATATGTAGTATTTGTCCGTCTGGGGTCTCGGTAGGCGCTTAGATCCGCTGCGCCTGACATTACACCCCTCTACCCAAGCGCCTCTTAGCGTCAGGTTTAGACGGATGCGCAGCGTGAAAAGCGCGGACTGCCAAAGGAACATGAATGTTCTGGACTGGTTCCCACGAATCGTCCTCAGAGGAATAACCCTTCCAGGCCACCAAATACCATAAGCGACCATTCCGATATTTGGAATCCATGATACGACGTACTTCACACTCCAAATGCCCATCACGAAGAACGGGGGGAACAGCCCTCCTCCGAGCCCCAACTGCTGGTTTCAGGAGACTACTGTGAAACACCGGATGAATCCTCAAGGTGTTAGGCAACCGGAGCTTTTGGCCACTGGATTGATTTGCTCAAGCACAGTATAAGGACCAATGTATCTAGGGTGAAATATACTGCGTACTCTGAAGCGAATGTTCAGTGTAGACAACCATACTCGGTCGCCAGGTACGTAGATGGGACCATCCCTCCTATGTTTATCAGCCCAAGCTTTATATTGAGTTTTAGCTTTGATCAAATAGGTTCGGACTTTCCTATGGACAGCTGTAATCTTTTTTAGACGTTCCGATACCTCAGGTTGGACATCAAGATCACTGGGCCATGTGATCGGCAAGATCCTCACATCATAACCTTGATTAGCGAGAAATGGTGATACTCCCACTGAGCTATGCCACAAGTTGTTGTATGCCAGTTCTGCCAACCATAATAGTGAAATCCATGACTCATTAGCCTCTGCAGCGTAACAACGCAGGTATTTCTTCAGGGTTTGGTTCAAATGCTCAGTTCGTCCATCCGTTTGCGGATGGAAACTGGTGGACAATGCGGGGGACACCTGAAGGGCCGTACAGCACATTCGCCAGAAACGAGCAATGAATTGGGGACCTCTATCTGAGACAATGACATTGGGGAGGTTGTGGAGGCGCACCACATGCTCTAGCACTAGCTGCCCCGTTTGTCCTGCTGTGGGTAGATTGTGACAAGGGATGAAATGTCCCATCTTTGTGAGGCTATCCACCACAACCAGAATAGCAGTTTTTCCTTGATTATTAGGTAACCCTGTGATAAAATCCAAACTGATAGTCTGCCAGGGTAGAGTGGGGGTGGGCATATGAATCAATTTCTATCGAGCCTTAGTAGTATTTCCTTTGGACCTGGCAGACACCTCGCACACTTTTACCCAGTTTCTCACATCCTGATTTAATGTTTCCTACCAGAAGTTTCCCTTTATGTGTTGTATAGTTTTTTCACTACCTTGATGTCCTGCAAGGATGGAACTATGACACCAGTCGAAAGTCTTCTGTTGCAAGGGTTTGGAGGGCAAATACAATTTGTGATCGACAAAAGGCAAGCTATGTTTTATACTCCTTTGTGGGTGACCATTGGCCCATTGATTCCAGAAATCAACGGAGTGCAATTTCTTGACTTCCTCTAGAATATTGTCAACTGTTACTGCACATAGTACCTTAGAGGGGGTGACTATAGTCCCAGCCAGTTTTTTAATAGGAAGGCTATCTGTGTCCTGTCTTGACAGTGTGTCTGCCTTTCTGTTGGCAATACCTGGTCGAAAGGTGATTACAAAATCATATTTTGCAAAGAAAAGCATCCACCTCATTTGTCTCTATGATAACTGTATAGCGGTCTTCATATATTGTAGGTTTCTGTGGTCTGTGAAAACAGTAACCGGATGTTTTGACCCCCACAAGTACTGTCTCCACTCTTGAAATGCCCTTTTGATATCCAATAGCTCCTTCTCTGCGATAGTGTAATTGATTTCCGCAGCACAGAGCTTTTTGGACATGAAAGTGATAGGATGTAGTTGGCCCGTTTGTCTGTCCCTCTGTGAAAGAACGGCCCCTACCGCCACATCAGAAGCATCAGCTTCTACAATGAAAGGAAGCTCTACCTGTGGATGACGTAGGATGGGTGCTGTAGTAAAAGCTTTTTTTAGCTCCAGAAAAGCTTCCTCAGCATCGCTGGTCCAGACAAAGGGCTCTCTTTTCCTGAGCAGTCTTTTGATGGGAGCCACCACATGTGAAAAATGGAGGATAAACCTACGGTAGTAGTTGGCAAATCCTAGGAAACTTTGTACATCACGAACTGTTGCTGGAACCTGAGGGGCACAACATCACTCCCAGAAACTCAACCTCTACCACGTGGAAGTCACATTTGCTCAGCTTGCAAAACAATGAGTGTTCCTGCAACTTCTGTAACACTAGTATCACATGTTCCTCATGCACCTTTTCATTCTCTGAATAGACGAGGATGTCGTCTATGTATACGACTACCTAAGTGTTAATGAAATCTCTCAAAACATCGTTTAAAAAATACTGAAAGGGGGCGTGGCCAAGATGGCGGGCTGAGCGGTCGCACTTGCCGAGGGCTCCCGGACCCCTGAATTTCTGCACCGCTTGGAACCGCTGATTCCCCCCCGGATCACGCGGCCACCGAGCCGGGTGCTTGCGGTGGAGGTGTGGAGAGCCTGCTGAGCCTGGTTAGCGCCGTCGGGGACGAGATTTTGGCCGGTGTAGCCCAGAGCGGACCCCGCTGCACGACCCGAATGGGAGCTGGAAGCCGCGAGTCTCCCGACCCTCGGAGCGCGACGGAGCGATCGGCCCCTGAGGTGTGAAGCCCACGGTGGTGCATGGGCTGTTGCAGTGGGATTCGACGACGGCCCCGCGCGAGGCTTGGAGCTGTCCAGCAGCAGCTGTACGGAGCGGAGCGGAGCGGAGGCGCAAAGCGGTGGCGGAGTCGGTGCCCCCTTACTACGCCAGCCCGCGGCTCGGCGGGGCCTGCCGGAGGAGGTCGCCTCGGCTGGTTATCTGTGCGGATCGGGGGACCGAGTCTACCGAGGTTGATCTCTCCCTGACGCAGCGGACCCCGGCGGCTGTGGCATTGTGACTTGGCCCCCTGGCCGGATTTCTGGTTCTTGGGTCGGAGACAGACAAAGGGTCTCCATCTTGGGCGTTGTCCCCACTACTGAGCGGCCATTTTGTGGGGCCCGGCCGGGCAGCTCATCCCTCCTGGCGCTCCCTACGACCACTCCCGGCTGGCATATAGCCGCTTTCTCTGCTATTCAGCGAGCCTCAGTGTTTGTTCTCGCTCTACGATGTCGAATGCCAGGGGACAGCGACGAGGCGACCGGACCTTGCCGGAGATGCTGGGACGGGGCGCCCTGCGCAGCGGAGGTGCTCAGCCGGCCGCGACCTCCCCGGCTCCAGCCAGGGGGGCAGAAGGAGGAGAGCCACCGGTGACGAGGTCCTTTCTCGAGTCCCTGTTTAGCTCCCTGAGGGAAGACTTCCAAGCACTCAAGAATGAAGTGGCCGGGGAGGTCCGCGAAGTGAGGAGAGAGATGGACTCCCTGGGGGACCGGGTGAACACGGTGGAGGAAGCGGGCCACTCCAGAGATGAGGAAATCACCCATCTACAGCAGGAGGTCCTACGGCTCCGGGAGCAACAGATCGAGCTACAGGCCCACGCCGAGGACCTAGAAAATCGGTCCAGGCGAAACAACATTCGGGTCCGCGGAGTGCCGTCTGGTGAAGAGGGGGAGGACGTGACGGCATATCTGGTGGCCCTCTTCCGAGCGATCCTGGGAGAACCGGAGGACTTTCGGATTCGCATTGACCGGGCGCACCGGGTGGGTCGCCCCCGTAGGGCTACGGCGCCCGCCCCGGACATTTTGGCATTCCTCCCGAACTTTCCTTTGAAGGAACGGATCCTCCGTGAGGCACGAGGGCAGCAGCCTTTTCGATTCAGGGACCATCCTGTGACACTGTTTCAGGACTTATCCGCAGTCACGTTACAGAAAAGGAAGTCCTTCAAGATCGCTACGGACTTCCTTCGGGAGCATGAAACGCAGTACTCCTGGGGGCACCCCTTCCGCCTGATCTTCAGGTGGAACGGGGTCTTACATCAACTTCGGTCCCTTCAGGATGTTTGCGAGGTGCTGGGCCTCACTGCAACGGACACGGATACCCCGGCCCCGCGACGGAGGCGCAGCAATCGTAACGGCTGGCAACGAGCTGAGGGGGGGGCCTCTCCCCCGGCGGAACGCCCGGGCTCGCCTGCAATCCGGGCTGAAATGGCGGCTGCCATCCAGGAGGCCTCCAGAGTGGCGGCGAATGGCGAAGTGGCCTTGACGGCCTGAACTTACTCCGGGGGGAGTCTACTTTAGCACATTCTTATTGCAGGTGCGGGGTTTCGGGGGGTGGCACGGGGGGAAGGGCGAGTGCGGAAGGTGGTGGCTGGACGTCCACTAGACTGACTTTCCACGGCCTTGCCCGTTTGGGCCGGACTGGGACAATGTCTTTTGTGAAAAGTTTGAGAAGCGGGGGAAGGGGTCGGGGCGGACGGGTAGTTGTTTTAATTCTGGGACCTAGAAGGGGGACCAGTAGCGGGGGGTGGTGTGGTTTTGTTGGGGTGGGGGCGGGGAGGGGGTTTTTGGTTGTGGGATGTTGGGGTTCGGGGACTGTACTGTGCCAATGGTTGATTCAACGTTGTTCTGTTATGAGGTCTCGAAAGGTGCCTTCTGTGTTTGCTGACCAGGCATCGCCTACTGATATGTGCTTCCGGACCTCTCTCTTAGATGGCTCTTAAGGTGCTTACTCTCAATGTGAAGGGGCTGAATAACCCGGTTAAGCGGCGGGCGGTGTTATCCCTGTTGGAAAACTCACAGGCGGATATCTGCCTGTTGCAGGAGACCCACTTGCTGTCTAAGGACTGCACGCGGATGCGTACCCCCAAGTTCCCCACTCAGCTATTTTCCTCTAGCACTTCCAAGACGGCAGGGGTGGCCATTTTGTTTTCAAGGAGGTTCAGGGGCGAGGTTGTGAGCAAGGTAGCGGAGCAGAAGGGAAGACTCCTGGTATATAGAATCAAGGTGGGGGGCTTAGCACTGACTGTAGGCTCCATTTATTGCCCCAATGATCATCAGGACCAATTCTTACACAGGGCCTTGGACGACGTTGCATTCACCTCTGATAGGCACATAGTGTTGAGGGGTGATCTGAATCTGGTTTTTGATGCAGCACTGGACAGGTCTGTGCAGCGGCGCCAGCAGTTGGGTGAGCTCTCGGGCTCGATTCGAACTCGACTTGCGGAGCTGGATCTGCATGACATGTGGCGAGGCCTCCACCCCACCACCCGCGCATATTCTTATTTCTCACACGCCCATAGATCTTATGCGCGCTTAGACCACCTTCTAGTGTCGGGCCCGCTGCTTCTTTTGGCTTCGAATGCAGACATGGGGGTCCTTTCTCTTTCTGACCACGCCCCAGTTGAGGGCACTTTCACTCTTCCGCCGGTGGCTCGGTCGAGGGGGGTTTGGAGGCTTCGAGATACGCTTTTGCATAGGCGGTCGGTGGTGGATCAGATCAGGGCGGCCATCTTGGCTTTTCAGACCGTGAACGATAATGGGGATACCTCCCGTGCAACGCAGTGGGCGGCCCTAAAGGCCGTGCTCCGAGGCGAATTCATCGCGATTTCCGCTGCCGAGAATAGGGACCGGCAACTTAAGAGAGATGAGCTCACCCAGCAGGTGAGGGAGTTGGAACAGGTTCATCACAGGACGGGGGCCCCCAGGGTGTGGAGGCAGCTGAAGGCGGCGCGGAAGCTCCTGGCAGCCCTCGACACGGATCGGGCGGAGTACGCAGTGCTCCGCCTGAAGCACAAATACTACACAGGGGGCGATCGATGTGGGCGGCTCCTGGCTAACAAACTCAGGGTGCAACACCAGCAGTACCGAGTGAAGGAATTGCTGGACCCGGCTGGAGGCAGAGTCACAACCGATGAACACATAGCGGACGTCTTCCGCGGCTTTTATGCGGACCTCTACTCCGGGGAGCCCCCTTCGGCCCAGGCTGAGGAGGACTACCTGGACTCGGTTCCGCTTCCGTCACTGACTCAGGATCAGGCTCAGTATTTGGAGCGTGACATACGCATTGAGGAGGTGGTTACGGCGATATCCCGGCTCAAATTGGGCAAGGCCCCGGGTCCGGATGGCTTCATCCCGCTGTTTTATAAAACCTTCTGTCAGGAGCTGGCGCCTCTGTTGACTCGCCTTTTTAACTCCTTCGCAGAGCCGGGAGCCATCCCCTCCGAATTTCTCCAGGCCACGGTATCGGTGATCCCTAAGCCGGGCAAGGACAGGACCGCCTGTGGGTCCTACCGTCCCATTTCGCTGCTGAACACCGATTTGAAGGTGTTCACCAGTATCTTAGCGGCACGCCTGGCGTTGCATCTCCCCGGCATGGTTGACTCGGACCAAGCGGGCTTCGTGCCCGGTAGGCAAACGGTAGATAATACGAAGAGGGTGACGCACATTCTCGAGAAGGCCTCTAGGGTCCCTGGAGAGAGGATGCTCCTGTCCATTGACGCGGAGAAAGCCTTTGACAGGGTGCACTGGCCCTACCTTGAGAAAGTTCTGAGCAAATTTGGGATAGGGGAGAAGTTTCGTCACCTGATCTTTAACTGCTACCGGTTTCCATCTGCGGTGGTCCGGGTGAACGGCGGCAGCTCTCGACCCTTCCCCATTGAACGGGGCACGAGACAGGGGTGCCCGCTCTCCCCTTTGCTCTTTGCCTTGTACATGGAGCCATTTGCCCAGAGAGTTCGGCAGAACCCTGACATTATTGGTGTCCAGATGGGAGGGTTTCGCCACGCGATTAGCCTGTACGCGGATGATGTCATACTGACACTGGATGACCCGCGGAGATCGCTGCCGGCCTGTGTGGAGGAACTAAACTTATTCGCTGACGTGGCGGGCTTTAAGGTGAATCTGGGTAAGTCGGCCGCCCTAGACATCTCGCTTTCTGCTGCCTCTAGAGTGGAACTGCAGAGGCTTTACCCTCTGAGCTGGTCCAAGGACCAGATCCCGTATTTGGGGATCCTGCTGGCGCCCTCCCTCCCGGAGATGGTCAAGGCCAATTACGCAGCTCTAGGCACTAAAATCAAGGAGGAACTGGGCCGGTGGGATAAAGGCACGCTGTCGCTACTGGGTAGGGTATCCGCAGTGAAGATGACCCTTCTGCCCCAGGTGCTTTACCTCTTCAGAGCATTACCGCTTCACCCCCCTGCGGGGTGGCTCGCGGAGACTCAGACTGCCATTGCGCGATTCGTGTGGCAGGGCCGTAGGCCGAGGATTAAGAGGAGCATCGCTATGCTCTCACCGGAATCCGGAGGGCTGGGAATACCGGATTTACGGAAGTACTTTCAGGCCGCCCAGCTCCGATACCTCGTGGAATGGAGCCGATGGGAATCGGATAAACACTGGTTGTTCCAAGACCAGGCGGTGGCGGGTCGGACGCTGCAGGAAGTCCCATTCTTGAGGAGAGCCCATCGGCCCCCCAATCTTTACGCGTCCTTGGTGACGCGGGTCCCGCTCCAGACGTGGGACTCGGTGGCGGCTAGATGCGAGTTGACTACCTTCCCCTCTCCCTTCACGCCGCTCATTGGCAACCCGGACTTCGGCCCAGGGCTGGAACAGGGAGCCTATGAACGCTGGCGGGTGGCCCGCTGTTGCACTCTGTACCACTTGTACTCCCCCGAGGGAGTGGTCTCCTTCCGGGACTTGCAGAGGGATTATGGCCTCCCGGAGACGGAACGCATGCGGTACATGCAGGCGCGCCACTGGGCGTTACAGCCTCAAGTGCGCGACACGGCGCACAGGGAAATCACGGAGTATGAGCGTTGGTTGATAACTCGCACGTCGGACGCCAAACTGATCTCGGACCTGTATAGAATGCTGCAGCCCCCCCCATTTCTCATTCACAGCCCGGGTCGGGAACGATGGGAGCGAGAGCTTGGGCGCGAGCTGAGTCACAAAGAATGGGACCACATCTCTTACCGCTCGCGCCACTCGGCCTACCACACGGGTCTTACAGAGACCTTTACAAAAATTTCGACCTACTGGTACCGCACTCCGGAGAAGCTGCATGAGATGGATAGGGCGATACCGGGGACGTGCTGGCGCAACTGTGGCAACACTGGGACACTGACGCACATACTGTGGGATTGCCCCCTGCTGGCCCCGTACTGGGAAGAGGTCCTGAGCGAAGTGGACAAATGCTTTGGGATAGAACTGCCTAGGTTCCCGGCCTATGTCCTGTTGGGGTTGCCGAATGGGTTGATGTATCCCCTCAGGTCCAAGAGGGGTAGACAGATCGCAATTGCGCTGGGGTCAGCGGTGCAGAATATTCTCATACACTGGCGCACTACAACACTTCCCTCTGTAGTTGGTTGGCTGCACAGATTGTGGCACGTTCTTGGAATGGAAAAGATGTCCTTAGTGGCCCTGGGGGATACTGATACCTTTGAGGAATTGTGGGAGCCCTTTCACAGTCTGTTATGTTCTGAGTTCCGAGAGATTACCTGCCCTAGATATCTGCGGCTGTTGAGGCTGACGCCGCCGCCGGACCCGCCTGCCTGAGTGGGTGGAGTCGGTGTTGCATAGTAGTGATTCATTGAGAGTTCACAGGGGCGGAGACTGTAGATGCTGGCACAGTACAGGGGGTGGGTCGGGCTAGGGTCGTTTGGGGTTTAGCTTGGTTGGGTAGGTTTTTTTGGAGCGGGGTTGTTTCCCCTCCCTTTTCCTCTCCTCATTCCTCCCCTCCTTTCCCCTTCCCCCCCCCCCCCCCCCCCTCCCCCCGTCGTTTGTCCACACCCACAGGTGCTGAAGCTATGCTCCCGAGTTGGACGGAGCCTCTCACAAATTGTGACTGCATTGTTGTATTGGCTGTATGATGCGCACTGGAGCGCGGATCTTGTGGGTCACCTGTTTTTTACCCCTCTGTGTCCTATCCCACCCTGCTTCAATAAAATACTTTAAACCTAAAAAATACTGAAAGGCCGCCGGGTGTTACACAACTCGAACGGCATGACTGTATATTCAAACAACCCATACCGAGTTTTAAAGGCTGTCTTTCATTCATCACCCTGCCTAATCCTCATCAGATGATAGGCGCCTCTTAAATCCAGTTTAGTGTAGATAATAGCCTCTTTAACTTGGCCTAACAATACTGAGATCAGAGGGAGGGGATACCGATTCCTCACAGTGGATTGGTTTAACTTGCGATAGTCAATGCAAGTCCTCAAATCCCCATTGGCTTTTGATATAAAAAAAGGGGAGAGGCTGCGGGGGATTTAGAAGGCCGAATGAACCCGATTTCAAGCAAATGATCCAAATACTCTTTCAGGTGTTGAGTTTCAGACACAGATAATGCATACAATCTACAGGAGGGTAGTGTGGCTTCTTCTATCAGATCTATCGGACAGTCGTATACTCGATGTGGGGGTAGTTTTTCTGCTTGCACCTCACTAAATACTTCTTGATATGAATCATAAACCGACGGCAACACCATCGACTTTTCTGCAGCAGTGGCCAAACACCAAGGATGGGCCAAAACGCTGGCTTGGGAGGTTTCCTCTCTTAGACAGTTAGATGTACAGTCTTCGGAGGGGAAGTGCAAAGTTTTCTTCTCCAATCAATAGCAGGATTATGGTACCATAACCAGGGCATTCCAAGTATTATCTCGGATTGAGGAGCTTCGATTATGTTCAAAGACAATATTTCCTCATGTATACACTGACCCTCCCTCACAGCCAAATACACTGCTTCTATTTGTTCAGTAACTGGCCCTGATGTCAAAGGTTTGCCATCAACCGCTAACACTGTCTCTGGGACCTCCCTGCTTACTCGCTTCAATGCTAGCTTCTGAACCAGGCCAACGTCTATGAAATTACCTGTAGCTCCTGAATCTATCATAACTGTAATGATACTCGTCAGGTTTCTAACTGATAACTCCATGGAAACTAGAATGTGCGCCTCTGTTTGTCCTCCTTCTGAGGCCGACAAAGAAGGCACTTTCCACTCACCAATGGTTTCTTTATGGTTGGTGATCACTCGCTTTTCATTCTCAATCCCCTCTGGCAAAAGCATGACTGCTATTTTCTTTCCAAATGAAGAGTTATGATAAGATTGAGGTCTAGTGGGACATTCACTGACAAAATGCCCCTTTTTTCCACAGTACATACACTGCCCGTTCACTCTCCTGGCTTCTTTCTCCTCTTTGAAAAGTGGTGATCTAACAGCCCCTGATTCCATAGGTTCTGCCCCATTTTTGTGTTCCAACACTGGCATCCTAACCTCTTTATCATATCTAGGAGTCCATCTCTCACTTCTTTTCCTCTCTCCACCTCTTTCTGCTATTCTATGATCCAATCTAAGAGTGAGGTTCATTAAATCGGTGCAGTTAGTGGGTTGAGGATCAATTTGAGCCAGAACATCCTTCATGTCATCTCTCAAACCCTGATAGTACAAGGACATCCTTTTTTCTTCGGGCCAACCAGTTTCTGCCACAAGCCGGTTAAATGACGTGAGGTAGGTAACCAAATCACGTCTCCCCTGTTTGAGCTCGAACAGCTCTCTGTCTGCACTAAAGTTAGTTGCTCTTCTATCAAACACCCTTTCTAGTTCTCTCCTTAAAGGCGTTCCAATCTGACAATAGTGGGTCATTGTTTTTTACCAAAGGGACCGCCAAGTTGGCCGCATCACCGGCTAGGTAGGAGATAGCAAAAGCTACTCTAGAGTGATTGGTAGGGAAAGACGAGGGTTTGCACGAAAAATTGAGAATTATTTGTGTCAGAAACACCTGGATTTATAAGGATCCCCTGTATACCTCTCAGGAGTGGCTAAGGGTATGGGTGGAGGCCCATGTACCTGTATTTGGTCAGGAGAGGCAGAGGCATCAAACGGGTTTCTTGTCTGTCTCTCTAACCTTTCCTTTAAAGCAGCTGTTTTGGCCTTAGATGTGGCTAATTCTTGTTGCACTAGAACTAAGGCCTGCATAACATCCTCTAAGGTGGCCATGTTGCACACACCTCGGTTGGGAGATGTGTAATACGTGGGTGCGTAATTCTGTCAGCATCCAGCGGAGTAGAACACCTCAGGACCGGATATGATGCTCAAAATGGCCCACCTCCTGACACCTCCAACTCTATGACTATGAACATACACATAGAGTAGTAAAGAGGTCAGGCGAGGGATAGGGAATAGGGAAGGGAACTGCAGGGATTGGGAAGCTGCGAAAAGAGAGAACACATTAATAGGCATATGCGTTAATACAGACTACACTCAGAATTCTCACTAGAATAGAAAAACCATAGATACCTTTAAAATGTGCACTGTCTTCCATAGGGGGAACTTCCTTTAATAACCCAATTCCTGAATGATCTGCTAAGAAGAGAACCACAAGGTATTACATCCATACACTCACGTCCCAATCACAGCAGTAATAGAGAGATAATTCTTTAGTTGACATACCACATTCTGGGCTGGATATCAAAGTATAACAAAGTCATAAATCAGGGAAATGTGTTCCATAAGGTAATCAGTCAGTCAGTCAGTCAAATAACTTTATTTCGGTTAGTTAAAACCATAAAAGCAATACATAGTTCATAACACAGAAATAAAATACAATTAAACAAGTTTAGACGTGATTGCAAATCCTAAGTAAATCCATTAAAAGATATATAAAAGGGAAAGAAGTTATTAATAAAAAACAAATTAAAAAGGTAGATATAGGGAATGGATACTAAACAACCCAAAAAAGAACGCCTAAAGCACCACTTTCCAGTATGTTTTGCACATTCCCCCAAACATATTTTACAAAAAGTGTCAGGTTTGGTGGTTGTTTATCTGAGAGAGTTTTGTTTTGTTTTGTCTGGCGGCTGCTACCAAAAAACAAGCTACACCATATGTGACCTGCACCGAGTTCAGCATCTGTAGGTATAGGAGGGCCGGCCTTACCTGGGCAAAGTTTAAGTCTTTCAAAATTGGGAAAAGGATTTTTTTGCGGGCCACCAGGTAATGTTCGCAAAGCATAACTAGATGAAGAGTATCCTGTGTGGAAAAGCAGTCACAGGTGCAGGGTGGGGTATTTTCTGGAGTACCCCACTTTGTATATGAGCCAAGCACAAGATGTATCAGGTTGAACCTGAACCTTATTAGTAGAAAACGGTGGTATGGTTTAGTTACATATTTTAGATAAGGTTCCATAGCCATGGACGACGAGAGTTGATATAATGACCTTACCATTGGCTTGCTGAGCTCAACCGCTTCCCTCTCTGTCTCCAACACATTTCGAAAATGCTGCTTGACCCACCTTACATCCTCTTTTTTGAGGCTCTGTGGTAAAGAGTACATGTCCGGACGCCCTAGCCTCGTGCATGCCGCTCTAACATACGCCAGCCAGGGTATGCTGTCTGCTTTATCCAGAGCCATACAGTCTTTGAGAATGCGGTGATTCAATGTGATCTCCTCATTTGTCCAAGTTTTAATCCAGCATAGCAGTGGAGACATTTTTAAGAGATCAGTGACGTATCCCAAGCCTATTTCATTATGGATTGAATATGTGGGAGATGATTTCGAGAGTGACAACAAGGCTCGTATAAAGTTGTTTTCTACAATTTGAATACATGGGGCTGAGACGTAGCCCCAAATGTCTGCCCCGTAAGATGCAATTGCCACACATTTGGATCTATAGATGCGAGTCATGGCCTCCATGGGTCTTGAACCAAGTCTTTTGGAAAAATGCATGAGAGCTGCGGTAGATCTACTAACTCCATTTTCCTTTAGTTTCAGTTGGGCACCCCAAGTTCCTTTTTCGTCAAAGGTGACGCCTAAATAACAAAAGAAGGGTACCCTTGAGATTGGAGAATTGTTACAACTGAAGGACCTAAGCTTCATGTTTTTCTTCCGTGAACCTGTAACCATGACATGAGATTTTGCTGTATTAATCTTTAGGTCCAGGGCTTCCATAAAACCACCAAAGTGATCTAATAGTCTTTGCAGGCCTGTACCTGTACGAGCTATGAGGACGGCATCGTCCGCGTATAGAAGGACCGGGATAGGTGACCCACCCATACGCGGCATGTCCAAAGTAGCTGAGTTCAGGGATTTCCCCAGGGAGTTGATGTACAGTGTGAAAAGGAGAGGGGCCAGAATGCAGCCTTGTCTGACCCCTCTCCCTGACCTAAACTTCGCAGTGCATCTTCCTTCCCTTGTTACCCTGACAGAGGCGAACAAATTTTGATGGAGATCGTGCAAGAAATTAACCAAGGTGGTGTCCAAACCCAAATCCCGTAAAATAATCCACAGTTTTGAACGATTAACCAAGTCGAAAGCAGAAGATAAATCCATAAAACCCAAATAAAGAAGCCCCCCCTTCACCACAGTGTATTTACTGATAATAAGGTGAAGGTTTAAGCATTGATCCATGGTCCCCCTATGTGCTCTAAAACCATACTGCAAATCAGAGAGGATCCCGCTCTCCTCAAGCCAATCCCCAAGTCTTTGGAGGATGACTCTGCCCAAGATTTTAACGGCAGAGTCCAGCAGGGAGATTGGCCTATAGCAGGCAGGGTCCCCCCTGTTCCCCTTCTTGAAAATGGGAACAATAATAGAGGTAGACCAGGAAGAAGGGAAACTAGCTGCAGGTATCGCATTAAAGACATTAGTTAATATTTTTGACCAAAATTGCGGATACTGGATGTAGAGATCTGCAGGGACCCCATCAGGTCCCGGGGCCTTATGTTTACTTGTGTTTTTGATCGCCCTTTCTACCTCAGTGGTGTTAAATTACATAACCAAGTTGGATGGACCGTGGGCACTGACTGGGGAAATTGGTACCGTGGATTCGTAAATCTGTTTGAAGTTGCAAAGCCATCTATCATCTTCAATCACACAGTCCATGTCAGTTTTCCCATCCTCGGAGAAAAAAGGCTGATTAACAATGGCCCAAAACTTTTTTCTGTCTCTCAATACATCAATGGCTAGTAAACTGTCCCAGGCTTCCTCCTTGATTTGGGTCTTGCGTTTAATAACTGCAGTTTTGTATTCTTTTCTTAGGTTTGCCACTAATGACCTGTCTCTGGGTTTATGTTTTAGTGCTTTCAACAGGGCACTGTGCTTTAACGAGCATTCCTTGTTAAACCATTTGTGAATTTTCTTACTGCCTTGCACGCCAGACCTTGACTCCAGGTTCTTAGAGATCCTTGCACATATATCCACAGAGGCGGCCACTACATCAGAGCCCAAGGCGGTTGGATCTAAGCAAACTGCCATATTAGCCCGCAGTCTCTTGGGCTAATATTTGGAAGAATTGATCGGGGACAATCTTCTCCCATTTTAGGCGCCTTCCCTGGTCCTTAGTCGTCAGATCTCTTGAAGCTGCCACGCATGTCATTCTACCGATCCGGTAGCAGTCTAGGTCCAGCATTAGGAGGACAGGATGATGATCACTAAAGCTAGCAGTTACAACCCTATACTCACATGCCTTTACTAAGACCCCGGTTGATACAAAGATATAGTCTATGACAGTGTTGGCGTCTCTCCCGATGAAAGTAGGCGCTCTAGGCTCGTTTTTACCCTGGTCTGGTTCGAATAGATTTAAGTTCGCAAGGAAAGTCTCAAGGCCCTTACCCTCCTTCGTGTGTTCAAAGTGGGGAATGTCCTCGGTCGGTAATCCCCCATATCTATCATTGTAGCAGTCCCCCTCGCAGGGGTGAATATTAAAATCACCCAGGATAACCATCTCTGGGACGGAAGTGCAATCTTGTCTATAGACTGACAGAAAGTCTAACAGGGAGGTCAGATGCTCATTCACGCAGGAAACCTCCTTGGAATTGTAAAAATTAATAAGCAGAAAAATATGTGAATCCGATAAAGTCCACTCCACAACTAACGTGTTCGTGGGTGCGGAATCTAGTTTTTTGAAGACCCCCACCAAATTCAGAGAGCACAATGTAAGTAGGCCACCCTTGGCTCTCCCTCTTACGCCCGAAACTGCTGGGGTAGAAAAGCTACAGAAACCATCCAATGAGAAGCTTGTAGTAGTATCCCATGTTTCTTGGAGTGCCAGGATGTCGTATTGTTTTACGATCCCTTGCCATATGGGGTCTGAAGCCTTTGCAGTTAAACCCGCCACATTCCAGGTAAGAATTTTGCAGTATGGTGAATCATGGTTAGGCAGGGTAAGCGTTCCCTGGATCTCGCCAGCAGCAGGGCCTTTGTCAAACATTGGAGATGAATTTAATTTTTGCAGATCCTTCGTAGTGATATCCCTTCGTGGTTGATTAGGAGTGATCTGATAGCTCCGTCCGATTGGGGAATCCTGTGTTTGTCAGTCAACCCAATCTGTGGATGACAGGCATTCGAAGCGATTAGCCATTGGAAAGTGGAAAGGATTGTCTAACCCATTTACAAACTGGTGGTAATAGTGAGGTTGGGTGTGATGTGGGCCAACGAAGGGACCTCCTTGGCGCGGTCTGCCTCTTCTTCTCCTTACCAGATTCCATCCCGCATCCCCCCCCTCCTCCCATCCATGGGGTTGTATTTCCTATGGGGGGGTGAATCTCTGTCTAGGTTTAAAGTCATGTGGTCCCTTTAACCAACTCCATCAGTTATCGGCTTGATTTTCTGGTAGATAGAAGTAGGAAAGAGGTCTAGCAGTCACAGTGCTTGCCTGATATCTAGGGGGTCCACTGCTACATATGAAATCTACAACCTCCGTATTCTCGAAGGTGACCACTACGCAGTCCCCTTGTAGATTTTTTCTGTTACCTCCCACCCACGGAGTTCTCTCTACCATTAAAATGTTGCTCGGTATGTTTGGCGGGAGGGGATGGTTTTTGGATAGCCAGTGGCATACTTTGTTTTTTAGAGCCTGATACGATTCTACTTCTGATGGAGGGATTTCAGTAACGCCGGTAAGAATAACCACATAGGGACAAGCATCAGGAGGGAGATGGATATTTCTGCGAGCCGTGCCCTTGGCTCTGGCGGGTGCATCAAGATTTGAGGACTGGGATATGCAATCGCTCGATGTGGCCTGAGGGGTTGGATTAATTTTGGTTGTTTTCTGAGTTTGGTCTGTTTTCTGAGTTTGGTCTGTTACAGAGGGCTTAGTTTTAATGCCGTCCTGGTTTGGGGTGTTACTTGGTTTCTTGGGGGCAGCATTTTTGGTCTCCAGAGCTCTGTTATCAGCCACAGATGGCTTGTTGGCCGTTTTAGGTGGATTGGTGACCTGGGCTGTCTTGTTATTCAAAGTGAAACTAGGAGCACTTATATCCTTATGTATATTCTTTAGGATGGTTTCCAGGCAGCGTAGTCTAACCTCTATAGGTTCAAGCAATACTTTTAGCATATTAAAAATAGTAGTATTGTCTGTGCTTAAACCGTTCCTCTCCTGTGATGGTTTTGCTGAGTTACCAACTTCCCCACTCAACTCCAGAATTTCCTCCAGACTATGGTCGATAATAGTATCATCTGGGAGGCTCAAGGGTAGACCATTCTTGATGGGATGCGGTCCCCCTGTGGGAATGGATAAGACTACTAATGAATTATCCATGATAGAGGGATCGGAAGTGACCTTGTGATCGTTAGGGGCAATTTTTACCTTCTTCCCTTTAGGAATGGATGGTTTATTAACCTTTCGTTTTTGTTTAGGGATTGCACCTTCCATCCGACCCCTTTCGTTTGTAGCAGTTATCGTGTTAGGGGAGTTTGACTCACTTTGTTGCGCTCCACTCTCTGTTAGGAGGTTAAGGTTAGGAGAGGCCTCCAGGTCCTGTTGAGTGTTTAAAACATCAGAGTTCCCAGGCACCCCGGTGCTATGTACTAAGGCCTGGATGTTCGACCGAGAATCCGTATTAGGCGTCTGTGCCTGGGCGATGAGGCCCACAGAGGATCGCTTGGCCATGGCCAGGTCTTGGGAAACTCTCCTATCCATTAGTATTATTCCCTCGTCAATTAATGCATGGGTGCGGGTGATAAAGTCATCCAGAGTTCCAGTAAGTTTTTTAGCTCCTGCGGCAGCCATACTTCTGGTTTCCCGACAGTTCATGACCAGCGTTTTCTAACAGTGGTAGCAAAAGGAGCTAGGGGAATCCGGCCAGGGTTTGTGGCCCAGGCCAGGCTCCTCAGGCCTCTGAGGGCCACAGAGGGCCCGCCCTTTGCCCGGGCTTCGCTCGGCGTCCCGCTCAGCGGGAGATCGCTGTTCATAAAGGGGGGCGTTGCAGCGGGGGGCCTGTCTTGCTGGGGGCGCGGCCGTGCACACCTGTGCAGCGCAGGGACTCCTGGTCTAGAGAGTCCCTGCAGCGCGCGCCCTCAGTTGCCTCACGATGCTCCCTCCTCCTTCCGCTGGCTCACGAGCACTCCAGCAGCCTCAACCCCACGCCACACACCGCGCAGCGGCACCCGCGAAGCGGGTGCTGCAAGCTGTTGAAGAGCGGCGGGGCGGTCAATCCCTCCAGGGACACGAGGAGGCTGCAAGAGAAGTTGGCGTTTTCCTTGTTGATTAGGCGGCAAGCGGCAACAACCAGGTAAGGTTCTTCACGAAAAAGGGTCCCACTGCAGACAGGAAGTCTTCCCGCTTATGAGCTTTGGTCAGCCGGGGGGCGTGTCTTGCTGGGGCCGCGGCCTTGCACACCTGTGCAGCGCAGGGACTCCTGGTCTAGAGAGTCCCTGCAGCGCGCGCCCTCAGTTGCTTCACGATGCTCCCTCCTCCTTCCGCTGGCTCACGAGCACTCCAGCAGCCTCAACCCCACGCCACACACCGCGCAGCGGCACCCGCGAAGCGGGTGCTGCAAGCTGTTGAAGAGCGGCGGGGCGGTCAATCCCTCCAGGGACACGGGGAGGCTGCAAGAGAAGTTGGCGTTTTCCTTGTTGATTGGGCGGCAAGCGGCAACAACCAGGTAAGGTTCTTCACGAAAAAGGGTCCCCTTTTTCGTGAAGGTAATCAAAAATGAATAGTTAATACTCACAAACTCTTGACCTAATTCCAAGATCAATTAGAACTCTTCACGTTCACCTGAACGCTATTCCACAGGTAAGCAAAAAATAATGAAGCACAACTTTTGGTCATTTGATTTGTCCCCAGAAAGTATAACTCTTCGCGTTCACCTGAACGCAAATCCACAGACATAAGTAGCACTGTGAGACCTGGGGTCACCAGCTCTCAAGGGGGTAGCATGGCGCAAGTAGCAAGGCAGCCAGGGGCTTGTGTGTAAAGCAGCTACTTAACGCACACATCCAATGTAAGACACAGTGGCGCAATAATGGAGACCACACCAGTAGTTGTATTTGAAAGAATCAAGATCTTTTATATAGGCTTTCAAATAGAGCGTTGCATTATTAACTCTTCAGAATTTCATTGAGACGTTTCATGAATCGCATTCAGGTTACATTTCCCATAAATGGGCAAACATTTCATTACAATCATAACCAGCTCATCTAGCAGTGAAACACTAGTTGTCCCCGCCTGTCGTATCAACCTTTCTGACAGGCAACGGGGTAACTGTAGTAACCTGGAGGATCCTACAAGAAGCGACTATAGTAATGCGTTTAAATATCACATCAAACCTCTCATGGATGCTTTTCCCTCAAGGTACTAAAACATATCGGCAAGCACTTATCAGTCCAACAAGGAACTCCAAAGAACACAACCTTTAGTGATTTGTGACAAGCTTTTCTTCTTGTGAATTCCGGTTGGCTTGCAACCTAGATCAGATCATCAGAATACTAAGGAAGCCCACCTCTGCAAGAAAATTCAGTACATTGAAGTGAATCTCCCTCTCATTTCAGGCTTGTACATACGGTGCACCATGAACATTTCAGCTTGTAAATATGGTACACTAGAAACATTTCAGGCTTGTAAATATGGTAGAGGAGAACGTGTTTAACCCTCCAACCTTCAAACTCAGGAGGCACATTCAGAAAGGGGACAACAGGGCCCAGTCTCAGTCCACCCCGGGGGAGGGGCGACCTCGGGCCACACTCGGCCTACCGCCTTCCTCCCTGGGGGTTACCTGGTACCTTCAGCGCTCTGGGGCCCTTGCGTCGGCTGAAGTCGGCGGGAGAAGCTTCCGCCGGCTGTGGGGACTTCTCGCCGCCTGGCGCGGTGCTCAGGGGATGCAGGCACCAGCGCTGGGGCAAGGCGGTTCCGTGATGCGGGGCAAACGGGAGGGGGCTCTCAGGCTTCACGGCCCCCCTCCGCGACGTTCCCGGGCTTCCCCGATTGAAACAGAGACACGGGCACGGCAGCCAATTGCTGCGCGGCTCAGGCGGGGGAGCGGCCGATGTCGGGGCTTGCGTCCCCCGTCACGTGATGAGGGGAGGCTGGCTTTGGGCCTAGCGCGGCCTGGTGAACTCGGTGCAGCGGTGAGTTGGCCTGGGAAATTAGCGCTTCTGGCCACAGTACGATGACAGCGGGCAGCGCTTCACAGGGTCAATTACTTCACAGCAATTCACAGAGTCAATTACTTCACATCGCTTTACGGGGGCAATTACTTCACAGCGCTTCGCAGGGGCAATTACTTCACATCGCTTGGCAGGGTCAGTTACTTCACAGCGCTTCACAGAGTCAAGTACTTCACAGCGCTTGGCAGAGTCAATTACTTCACAGCGCTTGACAGAGTCAAGTGCTTCACAGCGCTTGGCAGGGTAAATTACTTCACAGCGCTTGACAAGGGCAATTTTTTCACAGCGCTTGGCAGGGTCAATTACTTCACAGCGCTTGACAAGGGCAATTACTTCACAGCGCTTGACAAGGGCAATTACTTCACAGTGCTTGGGGGAGTCAATTACTTCACAGCGCTTGACAAGGGCAATTACTTCACAGCGCTTGGCAGAGTCAATTACTTCACAGCGCTTGGCAGAGTCAATTACTTCACAGCGCTTTGGCAAGGGCAATTACTTCACAGCGCTTGGCAGAGTCAATTACTTCACAGTGCTTGGCCCACAGTACGGTCAGGGACATACAGGATGGCCCAATTGTAGGCACGGGATGCGCAGGGCAGCACAGTCCAGTACCTGGTCCCAGAAAGCAGTCTTCTTGGCGCTTGGATGGCTCTGCGCCCTTGGTTGCTCGTTTCTTGAAGTTACTGGGGGGGGTGATGAGTTGAAGGCCTGAAGAATTTCTCTTCAGTCACTGCAGATGGTCTCTGGGGTTCCCTACCACTGGGCCAGATCAGGGGGGCTAGCTTAGGACACCTCACCCAGCTTAAGAGGCAGCACCTAAATCCTGTCACTCCTAGTAGCATAGGTTCCTCACTAGGCCCTCCCTCCTAAACTCCTGTGTGGGTTCCCCAGGTCAGTGATGCCCCAACTGACTAGAAAGTTTCCCTCCTTTTCTTTATATAGTGTCAGTTGGCAGTTGGCAGTGGCAGTTGGTGCCTCCCCTATTCTGGAAGGTTCCAGGAGCTTCCCTCATTCTAGCTATGGGCAGGCTGGCAGGCTGGTATGGCAACATTGTTTAAGGGTTCCAGCCAGCTCCTGGCTACTAGATTGCGCCTAATCAGACCACGCTGCAGTAGCAGGGGTCAGTGGCAGCCATGTTGGGGGAAGAGAGCACCTAGACCCTGGCATTGATTAGCAGTGGGAGGGTGCCCAGAGTCCTAAAGCCAACAAAAAGTAGGTGTGAAAAATGAGGCAAGGGCAAAAAAATACAGGGAAAGACCACCCCAGGGCTGACAGGTCTAACAAGCATCAAGGAATAACACAAAGTATTTTATCTCAGTAAAAGGCAAAGTTTTCCTACCTGTATGGGTAAATGTCACCATAGAGGAAGTGTTTGTACTCACGGCAAAGACATCCTCCGAAAAGCAGCAATGAAGAAAAAGCCCCTCCTTCCGACACCAGCTCGAGAGCCCTCGAGGGTGTCGAAGCGGAAGAAATGAATGGTTGAAGATTGCAGTCTTCGCATCGGGCGTGCAAACAGAGCCCTGCTCAACGCCAACAAGGAGAAACAGCTCCGGTGAGGAGATGGAACAGTAAACACCAGAACTCTTCCTGATGAGAACCGCACCTCCTACGCGGCAAGACGGGTTCCGGGACTAACACCTGAGAAATAATTATGCACGCCGATTTGCGTGCATGTCCGGGGTCAAGTACCCATGCGCGCCGCCGCTTATCATGGGATATGTAGTCTTTGTCCGTCTGTGGTCTCGGTAGGTGCTTAGATCCGCTGCGTCTGACAGTTGTGATCACTAAAATGCGACCATTGTACCACATATTCCTTGACGTAGGGAGCTAAAATTGTGCTAACAAATATATAATCAATAGTGGAGAACAGACCCCTACCCTTGAAAGTAGGAATATCCACCCCTTCTTCTCTCCTGCTTGAAAGTACCAACCCAAAATCTGCAAGAGTGTCATCTAAGCATCCACATTGTGCAGAAAAGTTCGAAGGGTCTTTGCATTATCATCTGGACCAAGTTCATCAAACACTGGCACTTTTTTGACACAGGTAAATGTTAAAATCGCCCAGTAAAATAATCGAGAACTGGGCTGTTTGTTTATCTCTATAGGCCTCTAAGAAGTGACTAAGCGTACATAAATGTTCATTGATCAGTAACGTATCAAAAGAATGATAAAAATTAATAAGAAGCAGCCTCAGCTCATGTGCTGGGTTAATCTCAACCGCTAGACAGTTTACTGATCCTGTATCTAATTTACAATAGATTCCTTTTATTTTTAGGGAGATCAGTGTGAGCAAGCCACCCTTCGTCGACCTGCAGCCGATGGTTGCGCAACCTCTGTAAAAGAGGTGTAGCCATTCAGCAAAAATGAGTTTTCGAAACCCCATGTTTCCTGGAGCCCCAATATATTGTATTCCTTCACCAAACCAGGCCATGAGGGATCATCACACTTATTTTTTAGGCCAGCTATATTCCAACTTAAAATTTTCACGGTATCTGTCTCTCTTTCTGTCTCTCATGCTGGAGCCAGACTGACTCCAATAGATCTGACCTTGTGTAGGAGTATAATTTGCTAGTCAATCATTGGAGTCTAACTAGCTCAAAGGAGCAAATCTATTGGTCATTTCTATGGACCCACATCCATATAGCCGGATAAGAGATTCGTCAACAACTGCAATTACTTTTAGGACTAATATTCAACAAGGAGTACAAGTAAGTCCAGGAACTTAAATAGGAAACAGTTCGCCAAGCCGTGGTTACAATGAAGATGGATCGCTCCCACTTTATAGGTTAGATAACAATTGTAAATGTAGGAGCCATCTGGGAAACAAAATGGGGAGATCTTGTTTTAGGCCTCAGTTCAAGCTCCCTCGTCTTCTCCGGATCGATGAAGCGCAGGGCTCCTAGACAGGTCGGAGTCAGATATGGATGGGCGCAAGGTCTCGGAGGGGCCCGGGATACTGCTCAATTTAATCACAGAGTTAGTCGAGCTGGGCGTGGCGGACCTCTGAGTTGAAGCATGTGAGGGAGGGCGCTGGAACGGTACACCTGGTGAACGGGATGCCTTCCCCCGACGGTCATTTTTCTTACGGGACCTGGTCCGGCGACTTTGGGGTTTAGGAAAGGTTGGGTGGGGCTGCGGGAAGACTCGCCAGGTAGGGGAAGGAACCGGCCGATACAGGAGGGGGCGTTCTTCCATGAGCCAGGTCCATGCTGCCTGGGGGCTGTCGAAGAAGAATGTCTTGTCCTAAAAGACCACTCTGAGCCGGGCCAGGTAAGAGAAGACCGTAGCGAAGACCAAGGTTGCGGAGCTTCTGTTTAACCTCGCCATAGGTTCAACGTTGGGCCTGTACCTCCCTGGTGTAATCCGGGTAGACCATGATCTTGTTGTTTTGAAACAGCAGTGGACCCTGCGCATTGAGGATGGCGTCTCTGTCCTGGAAATTGAAGACCCTCAGGATTATGAGTCAAGCAGGGGCCCCGGGTGGAGGCTTGGGGCCAGGGAGCGGTGGGCCTGCTCAAGTGCAAATCAGGGCGAAAGGGACACTTGGGGCATCCAGGAACGCACCCAGTTTTCCACAAACATATCAGCATGGCCTTGCTCAGTTCCTTCGAGAAAACCTATAAGGCGTAGATTGTTTCTTCTTGACCTGTTTTCAGCGTCCTCTAATCATCGGTGGATCTTCGAGGCTTGGGTCTGGAGGCTGGCCACTGGTGTCTTAAGCTGGCCAATGTCGTCTTCTGCCGTGGAGATACGGGATTCCGCCTCCGTGATTCGTGCTGTGGCATTGCGCAGGTCTTGGCGAATAAGAGCCACATCTACCCTCACCTCGCCAATCTTCTTTTCGACTGAGACCTGCGATGCACCTATCACCTGAACGATGGTGGAGAGAGCGTCCCCGGCAGGGACAGGGGCGTTAGGTGTCCCACCTCCAGGATCCCAGTCCGACATGGTAAATTGATCGATTTTGATTTGGGTTGGAGGGGCAGGGTTCTGTAGGGTGCGATTCCTGCCCATCGCTACCAAGGACGGGGTCCGGCACCCGGACTGACAGGGGGGAGACAGCAGTCAGACCATCAATACTCATGTCCGGGCACCCAGGTCCACCCCTTCTGGCCCCCATGAGGAGCAAGACTGATTCAGTGTCCCAGGGTCGGTGTAGGGTCTGCGTGGAACATTCCAGTGGAAGGCGGCTAGGCCAGATCAGTCAGCAGCGACAGGTCCACAGCCTGTATCCCCCGTTCGTAAGAGATGGCCTCTCCTCCAAGAAGGTAGCTTGGATCGGACAAGGGCCAGGGAGGAGCCAAGCTCTGTGTTGGGCTCCGCCGCCGACACCGGCCGGCCAGAGCAGATGGGGCCCTTAACTGATCCCGTCCGCTGAACATAGGGTGGCACCCCTCTGACGAGAAGCATGGTGTATGAAGGAGGGAGATGAAGCAACGATGTGGGAAGGGGTCGGAGTCACATCCACGCGGCCACCCGACCTGGTGGCCGATCCCCAATCCCAGACCCCACTCACCGGTGTATTGGTGGTAGGGGCGACACAAAATTCTTACACGTCCCGGGCCCCATCACCCCTGCCGTAGCAGTGAGGCTGCTGCACCCTCGTAGAGGTACAGTGGTGGGAGGGTTTGTGTCCAGGACAGCCCAAACGTCCGCTTCAGGGGGGAACCCACCAGAGGCTGTACTGATGAGGGGCTCACAGCCCCACATATGACTCCAGGTGGCCCAATAAATATAGGCCTGTGGCCGGCAGCGATGGTGACCCGGAGGAGTAGGCACGAACTGCAAGGGGGAATCAGGAGAACGATGGAGGAAGGGGGGCAGGGGCACCAGGTTACCCCTCCGCCCTGCCACCCGACAAGATGGCCGGTCCCCAACCCCAAACCCCACTCACCGGTGCAACGCTGTAGTGTTCTGTAGGAAAGTCCAAGGTGCCCCCAAGGCCACCCGCCACCGAACCAGTGTCGGCGCAAGATAGTGGGTGGGCCCGGGCCCAAGATGCCCAGGCCCAGGGCAGCCCACGCGAGGTCACCGCATCAAGGGGTCCCCGCTCCCCGGGCGGCCCCTGGAAGGCCCCGAGGTAGCACCCCTCTCAGGATCCCGAGGGTGTCTGCAGCCGGCCTGTGGAGAGAAGTCCCAGGAGGGGGGGACACGTGGGGAGGTTTAAGGACGGCCCTGGTCCCTGCGCCAGCGTCCCACAGTGGCGGCAAAGGTCCGGAGGTGGGTCCAGGGGGGGATCTTTGAAGTAATCCCCGGGGGGCAGCAGGCCGAACACGGAGACCGATCGAGCCCTGGTCCACTGATCGCCACACACAGTGTCCGATGCTGGTGCGGCCGGGAGGGGCTCCTGCACCTAGGGCTCACCACCAAGTGGTCTCAGACGCTGGGGGTGAGCAGATGGGCCCCAGACACCGCCGCCCCACCGCAACCGGGGGAGTCCGCCGTCCAGGGAGATCGTCAGGCCCGGGTTCAGGGCACCAGCGTGTCCACCATTTTAGAGATCTGAGGCTGCCGGCTGAAGTATAGCACCCCCGGGCCGCCGGAGCACCGATCTGCCTGAGAAAGGGATTGGAGCTGAGCCAATGATGCAGGGAGGCTTTGTGGGCAGATGAGAGAGGTAAGTGACGGTTGTTGGCGGCGGATGCAAGGCGGATCACCGAGGGGGGTCTAGAGCACTCTTAAGAGTGTGTCTGCAATCTTGACGCCTCAGGCCATGCCCCCGCTTTAGCCTTCTTACTACTGTTAAAAAAGCAAAACAAAGACACTGCAGCCTGCAAGAGAAACAAGCATTGAAAATGCAATAGGTCTCGCCTTTTAATAGGTTAAAGCCATTTGCTTTGCTATACAATACCATTCGCAAAGCGAATGGCTTTAACTTAATCAAAGGCGAGACCTATTGCATTTTCAATTCTTGTCTTTGGGTGCTAGTCAGGGCCTAATTTTGGCCCCATTCTGATCCTGGCTGTGCATCCTCAGCAACGGCGGACTTCAGAGTTGTGAATGTATAGATGTGACTCAGAGT
Organism: Lissotriton vulgaris; assembly: GCF_964263255.1. NCBI lineage: Eukaryota > Metazoa > Chordata > Amphibia > Caudata > Salamandridae > Lissotriton > Lissotriton vulgaris. The sequence continues at coordinate 156,183,050 of NC_141697.1, read as the reverse complement.
CACTGACTCTAATTGTTGACTTCCTCCAATGTGCTGTGATATCGGCAATATCCACCCCTGGCGATAGCATTTCAATATGGTGCCCGAGGTGAAACAGAGGTAGAAGTGGGGAGGCCGGGGTGAAACTGACCCACGTTATGAGGTAACAATGTGGGGGCCACGACATCAGGAGTGGGCCCCCTGCTGCCCTTTCATCTTCCCCGGCGGGCGCCCGCAGCTGGGGCAGCCCATGATCGCCGGATCTGCAGCCTCCATCCACCTGTGTGGCCCGACCGCAGTGTGTGGATGGGGGCCCGTGGCCACAGCGGATTGGCGGGACAGGTTACTCGACCGGGAGAGGATTTTTATTACAGCTCTCACCCCCTACATATGACGAAGCCGCTAACGCCCCCCTGGGAGAGCCAAGACAGACATCAGCTTTTTGTCAAGCATGAAAGCTGGGTGGAGACCTGGGGACTTGTTTTAACACCCCTCCAGCTAATGACACGGGTGGACTGTGGTGCCCAGTACAGGAGGGTGGGAGCATTTAGACCAGGGATCATGTGTGTGCAGCAGTGGTGAAAGGAGGTGCAAATACTCCTCCTTTTGACTGTCTGGCTCCTTTTCCCCTCTTATTCTTCCTCCGTTGGGCAGGTTCCCTGGTTTTCTTTGGACTTGGCCCTCATAACTTTTGGACTAGAACTCGTGTGCGCCCCGCCATTTTGGGACCCTCTCCTGTTGTCGCTCTTGCCTTGGGTGTATCTTGCCATGTTGAGATGGTTTCCATTGATGCCCACGACCTGGTTCCGCCATTTTGTTTGATTCTTGTCTTTTCCTTTGGTCCCTTGGATTCCATCCTGCTGACCTTCAGACATTTCTCTTACGCTGGACTGCCTTATCTCTTTCTCCCCCTCAGGTCCCCCTCTCTCCTCTCACCAATCTCAGCCTCCAACTCTTCTCCCCCACATACCGCTCTCTAGCCCTTTTTATTTAAAAAAAAAAATCATTTCTCTTTTCACTCTGTAAATATGTGATATATACTTGTCCAAGCCGAATCGCTGGTAAAATGGAATCCTGAGAAAATCTACTATTTGTATTTATATGTATATAGAGATAACTCCACTAGGATATATGGTAGACCTTTGTACTCACTACCATTCCTATGTGATTCTTAGAGTTTATCCATTTGTATCTCTTCCTTGAGTGACTTTACAACTTGTACATTTGCAATTTTTTCTATTTGTATCTCTTCCCTGTGTCACTTTACAACTTGTACCTTTGCAATTTTTTTTCCTGTTTGTATCTTTTATGTAACTCATGCAATCCTAAGTCCTTATGTATAGCAACTGTTTTTTTTGTAAAGCACTCTGACACCTTTGGGTAATGTTTGCGCTATAAAAAATCGCATTAAATAAAAATAAAAATAAAAAGGTCCCCCTCTCTCCTCTCACCAATCTCAGCCTCCAACTCTTCTCCCCCACATACTGCTTTCTACCCCTTTTTATTTTTAAACATTTTTCTTTTTCTTTTCGCTCTGTAAATATGTGATATATATACTTGTCCAAGCCGAATCGCTGGTAAAATGGAATCCTGAGAAAATCTACTATTTGTATATATATGTATATAGAGATAACTCTAACCACTAGAATATGTAGTAGACCTTTGTACTCACTACCATTCCTATGTGATTCTTAGAGTTTATCTATTTGTATCTCTTCCTTGAGTGACTTTACAACTTGTACATTTGCAATTTTTTCTATTTGTATCTCTTCCCTGTGTGACTTTACAACTTGTACTTTTGCTATTTTTTTTCCTGTTTGTATCTTTTATGTAACTCATGTAATCCTAAATCCTTATGTATCGCAACTGGTTCTTTTGTAAAGTGCTCTGACACCTTCGGGTAATATTTGCGCTATAGAAAATCGCATTAAATAAATAAAATTAATAATAATAAAAACAAGCATTTGCAATGCAATAGGTCTCGCATTAGGAAAGTGTGAGCTATTGGTATTGCAAATGACCATTTTTTTAAATATGTGTTGGCTTTGAAAATATATAAATGAATACCATTGTTATTCACAAAGCCAATAGCTTACACTTTCCGAATGCGAGTCCTATTAGTTATGGCAATGCTTGTTTGTAGCAAGCAAGGACAGTGCTGTTGTGGTGCTGAGTGATGCTGTTGTGGTGCTGAGTGATGATGTGGTTAGGCTGAGTGATGTGGTGGTGTATTCGAGTGATGTGGTGGTGTCCCTGAGTCAGGTGGTGGTGTTCCTGAGTGATGTGTTGGTGTTCCTGAATGATGTGGTGGTGTTCCTGAGTGATGTGGTGGTCTCTGTGAGTGATGTGGTGGTGTCCCTGAGTGATGTGGTGGTGCCCCTGAGTGATGGGGTGGTCTCTGTGAGTGATGTGGTGGTGTCCCTGAGTGATGTGGTGGTGCCCCTGAGTGATGTAGTGGTGTCCTAGAGTGATGTGGTGGTGTCATAGAGTGATGTGGTGGTGTCCTAGAGTGATATGGTGGTGTCCCTGAGTGATGTGGTGGTGGTGTGTGGCATGCAGCAGTGTGAGGCGTGCAGTAATGTAAGGCGTGCAGCAGTGTGAGGCGTGCAGCAGTGTGTGACATGCAGCAGTGTGCAGCATGCAGCAGTGTGTGGCGTGCAGCAGTGTGTATGTGGATGAGGGTATTGCACTCAAATTTTCTGTCTCCTGACATTAATTCGATATGTGTGCAGCACTAGATTGGTGCCTGCTGAACCCTGAATAATCTATGGATGTGGCCTTGGATCGCTAGATCTCCAGGACTCTAGTGCGCACAACGGTTAGCTATTTATGTAAATGAAACCATTAGTCAAAATTTTTCTTGTTATTGAATCATCACAAGTTTAGTCAATCAAAATGCATTCAAGTCATTTTGCGAGCATTGCATCAAAAGTCAATAGTCAAATAAAAATAATTCATATACAATTATTCAAAACAATTTTAGTACAACACAATTACACTTGTAACCCAATGCATTTCGGGGTCTACACCCCTTCGTCAGGGGTCTAAAGAAAAGGAAGAAAGAAAAAGAATAGGAAGCTCTATTAGTTCTGGTGTTTTAAAAGAAATGTACTATGCGAGTTTTGAATGATATCTCAAATGTCTTACCCTGGTAACTGGTTGTTTTTGATGTATATGTGTTGTAAGATAAAAATAGAATCTGTAGGGTCAGAAAACGGAAAGAAATAGCGAGTAAGTCTCATGGTTCGGCTTAAAAAATTATAATGCGATCAAGGACGGTGTTGACAGAAATTACCTGAATTTCTGAGTTGAATGCGTATATCTGTGGATAATTAAAGACATACATGTCAAAAAAATGCTCCTCATAATGCCTGCTTAATGCGTTTTAACTGAAGGCACAAGGCTCACCTGTTGAGTCTTGAACACGTAGCCAGGCGTGTGAATTCTATTGGGGTTTAAGCAAATTGGGGAAGTGCAATAAGTCTATTGCCAAACAGTGTTGTATATATATGAGATAATATTACGGAAAAAATGCGGATTTACCTGCGAGTGTAGGAGTTAACGTTTAGGGGGCTCGCTTACATCGTTTTTTTCACACTGGAAAAAATGAATAAAATAACATAGGTTTTAGCGAGCTGTTAAATAGAGGGGAAGAAAAATTATGCCCTTAACATGTTGCCGCAATACGCGGGTCAGTTGAGATTAGCTTACCGAGAGTCGATGTAACCGGCTCTGTGTTGGCGTTCTTGCTAAGATGTAATTATCTGCAACGCGACAGCGTGAATAGTCCTTTTTCTATGTTACGAATCACTCTACCATGAAGAGGGACTAAATTCAAAAGATTGCGGCGGCCATGATGGAATGGGGTTTCTTCCGACTTTTAAACCCATTATTGAAATGAGTTACTATTATGAGAGTTACCGATAGCGCGTCTCTGAACGGATCTCTTTGTTGCTATTCAGTTTTTAATAAAGCAGAAGAAGAAGAAGAATTCATAACTAAGTGAAAATATAATTCGTTAGTGTGTTCATTGTACACACCCTTTGTTTACAGTGTTCCTGGTGTATATTCATAGAGAGACAGTTAAGCAGTGATTTAGAAGAGATAAAGAAATTAGAAAATAATGAAGAAAATTCATATCTCAATCATCACGAAAACATTTGAAAAATAAATTACATGTCGAAATGGAATTCTTATGCCAGCACATATGATCGTGGCTAATAATATCATTTTTCAAAACTTAAAGAAATGTATATATAATGTGTATGATTACAACCTATTGTAATGTGACACTGTGTTAGATTCTCCTTTGAGAATTTGGCTATTAACGTATGTGTATGAGTTTGAGTATTGTTACTAGACTGCTTTACATGATTTTATACTAGATTCATGGTTATGAAACTTAGTTTATTTGCAGCCATATTTAGATTAGAGGTTATAGAAAGCATATCATGTCCAATTTATCATTGAGCCCATCCGGGGCCACAGTCTGAAGTCTTCGAATCCAGAAGATCTCCCTTCTCAGTAGGGTTTTTGCATTGTCTTGTCCCAATCGCTGTGGAACTTGTTCAATTATCTGGAAGCGTATTTGCGCTATAGTGTGATTCATCTCAGCCCAATGTTTTGCAAGTGGCTACGTCATATTTTTGTTTCGGATTCTGCTTTTGTGCTCCGATAAACGGACGATGATATTGCCTTTTAACCCAACTGTTACATCCAAAAATGGGATTGTCGTGTATCTTATTAGAAGAATCCCACGAGGATTAAGGCTAGCAATTAGACCTATGCTTTATAGACTCAACAGTAATCCACAATTTATGGAGAAGTGGTATGAGATCCTTAATAAATGTTCACTGGATCTAATATTATTACTCATCGAGGAACTAGCCAAGACAATAAAAGACCTAGAGGAGGAAATATACAACATAAAAAAAGACTTGTCCGAAAGGATAGAAGAAGATGATTGGAGCAAGTATTTGGAAGAAATTGACACAAAATTGGAAAAGTATGGTAAAGAATTACAGGAAACTAAACTGCGTAAATTTAAACGCGATACCATCGATTATAAATTAAATGAGGCCTATACTTGGGCAGAAGTTTACGCAAAGAGACGATTCGCTGGGAAAAAGCAGCAGACAACTTCATCCCAAGAGAGTATGGTATCGGATGGTGACACACGCACCTCAAGACAACCTTTATCGCAAGACCTGGCACGAAAAAAAGACACAGAAAGAACAGTAACGATAGACTTGGCATCCACATCCTCTTTGGATCCTTTTTTAGAGAAGGGCACGAACCTCGGCAAACCACCAGATCAGACAACGCCACAGATTGGCGACAAAAAACGAGAAGAGGACAAGGCAAAAGAAAAGGAGAAAGAGCAAGCAAAGAAACAGGGACTACGGAGTCAGAGCAAAACATAGTTATCAACATTTCCAAATACAAATTATCCAAATTTGAAATCCAGTTACTGAATAAAGGACCCACTTTTGTAAGCACATATCGAACAAATGAATTGGAAACCGAGGTAGCCTTCTTTAAATTCATGAGGATATTGCGATTAAAATATTTCTTTACCATTCTGAATCCTATCGAATCACCAGATAATGTAGCTGAACAATTCAAACCTAAAAGCAATTTTATAGCACCAGTTTCCCATAAAAGTTTGGATTTATTCGAAACATTGGTGAAGGCAGATATGACAAAAATTCAGTACAAAAGCAAATTAAAGAACTTGACACGTGCGGAGCAAAGTGCTCTACGTAATCTAAGTAACAACAAGGAGATTACTATTCAAAAGGCAGACAAAGGGGGAGGCCTTGTCATCATGGACACTGAATTTTACATTAAAAAAGGAAATGAACATGTGCAAGATGCTGAAGTCTACCAGAGACTTCCACAAGATCCGACAAATGAGATATGTCAAAGTCTGGATTTGATCCTGGATAAAGCTGAGGAATTAGGTTGGATTACATTGACAACAAAGAGATACCTCAAACAAATCTACCCAAGGAGACCAAGAATTTATTTTCTGCCAAAGGTGCACAAACAATTACAAAATCCCCCCATCAGGCCTATTGTATCTGGCTGCTCGTCAATTTTCGAAAACTTGGGCATTTTTATTGATGCGCACATGCAAACATTCATGTAAAACTGGCCTACATACCTGGAGGACACATCGCATTTCCTAAGAAGCTTGACCTCAATTAATCTGGAAGAACAAGAAAATGTAATACTTTGTACAATTGATGTTGTATCATTGTATACATCAATTCCTCATAAAATGGGCCTGGAGGCCATGGAATGGGCACTGTTGAGATCGGACAAACCTATTGAGACAAAATATCTAATCATGCAACTGTTAGAGTTTTGCCTGAACAACAGCTATTTCAGCTGGCAAAACGATTACTACACTCAGTTAAGTGGCACAGCTATGGGTTTCCCGGGAGCCTGTATCTACGCTAATATATTCATGGCCAAACTGGAATTGGAATATATACTGGAGGACAGTACTTGGAATGAAGGCATCTTATACTATAAAAGGTATATAGATGATATTTTCATAATCTGGAAGAAACCAATCGCAGATCTTAAGAGAAACATTGATAGCTTGAATCTAGTGAATCCGAGAGTAAAGTTCACTAGTCAAATAAGCAACACGACAATCCCATTTTTGGATGTAACAGTTGGGTTAAAAGGCAATATCATCGTCACAGAACTATACAAGAAACCCACCGACAAAAACACATCACTGCAATATGGAAGTTTTCATCCGATGGCTTTAAAAGATAACCTTCCGATATCTCAATTCATGAGAATAAAAAGAATTTCATCTGATGAAATACAATGTACAAAAAATTTTGAACACCAAAAACAATGTTACCTTGACAGAGGATATCCAGAAAAACTTATCATTAAGCAAATGGAAAGAGTAAAGGTAATACCACGAGGGGAATTACTGCAAAAAAAGATGAAAGTTGCTAACAAGAGGATGGTATTCACATCTAAATATTCGACTGCTTCAAGAGAAATTAAAAGAACTATAAACAAAAGATGGGATATCCTACAAATGGAGAGTGATTTTGGAACACTATATGAGCAAAAGCCATTGTTTGCCTACAAAAGATCACAACATTTAAAAGAACTTCTGAATAAAATAGAGAAAATGGAACCTATTGTTGAAACTTTCAAAGGCACAACAAAATGTTACAACTGTAAAAACTGTAACAATGTAATTACCGGAAGCACATTGCAACACCCCCGGACAGGAGAGAAGATTATATTGAGACACTCAGCCAACTGTAATGCAGAACATGTTGTATATTTAATCAAGTGCCCTTGCGGGCTATTATATGTTGGTAAAACGGATAGAAGACTGAAAATCCGTTTATCGGAGCACAAAAGCAGAATCCGAAACAAAAATATGACGTCGCCCCTTGCAAAACATTGGGCTGAGATGAATCACACTATAGCGCAAATACGCTTCCAGATAATTGAACAAGTTCCACAGCGATTGGGACAAGACAATGCAAAAACCCTACTGAGAAGGGAGATCTTCTGGATTCGAAGACTTCAGACTGTGGCCCCGGATGGGCTCAATGATAAATTGGACATGATATGTTTTCTATAACCTCTAATCTAAATATGGCTGCAAATAAACTAAGTTTCATAACCATGAATCTAGTATAAAATCATGTAAAGCAGTCTAGTAACAATACTCAAACTCATACACATACGTTAATAGCCAAATTCTCAAAGGAGAATCTAACACAGTGTCACATTACAATAGGTTGTAATCATACACATTATATATACATTTCTTTAAGTTTTGAAAAATGTTATTATTAGCCACGATCATATGTGCTGGCATAAGAATTCCATTTCGACATGTAATTTATTTTTCAAATGTTTTCGTGATGATTGAGATATGAATTTTCTTCATTATTTTCTAATTTCTTTATCTCTTCTAAATCACTGCTTAACTGTCTCTCTAAAAATATACACCAGGAACACTGTAAACAAAGGGTGTGTACAATGAACACACTAACGAATTATATTTTCACTTAGTTATGACTTCTTCTTCTTCTTCTGCTTTATTAAAAACTGCATAGCAACAAAGAGATCCGTTCAGAGACGCGCTATCGGTAACTCTCATAATAATAACTCATTTCAATAATGGGTTTAAAAGTCGGAAGAAACCCCATTCCATCATGGCCGCCGCAATCTTTTGAATTTAGTCCCTCTTCATGGTAGAGTGATTCGTAACATAGAAAAAGGACTATTCACGCTGTCGCGTTGCAGATAATTACATCTTAGCAAGAACGCCAACACAGAGCCGGTTACATCGACTCTCGGTAAGCTAATCTCAACTGACCCGCGTATTGCGGCAACATGTTAAGGGCATAATTTTTCTTCCCCTCTATTTAACAGCTCGCTAAAACCTATGTTATTTTATTCATTTTTTCCAGTGTGAAAAAAACGATGTAAGCGAGCCCCCTAAACGTTAACTCCTACACTCGCAGGTAAATCCGCATTTTTTCCGTAATATTATCTCATATATATACAACACTGTTTGGCAATAGACTTATTGCACTTCCCCAATTTACTTAAACCCCAATAGAATTCACACACCTGGCTACGTGTTCAAGACTCAACAGGTGAGCCTTGTGCCTTCAGTTAAAACGCATTAAGCAGGCATTATGAGGAGCATTTTTTTGACATGTATGTCTTTAATTATCCACAGATATACGCATTAAACAGGCATTATGCAGGCATTATGAGGAGCATTTTTTTGACATGTATGTCTTTAATTATCCACAGATATACGCATTCAACTCAGAAATTCAGGTAATTTCTGTCAACACCGTCCTTGATCGCATTATAATTTTTTAAGCCGAACCAGGAGACTTACTCGCTATTTTTTCCGTTTTCTGACCCTACAGATTCTATTTTTATCTTACAACACATATACATCAAAAACAACCAGTTACCAGGGTAAGACATTTGAGATATCATTCAAAACTCGCATAGTACATTTCTTTTAAAACACCAGAACTAATAGAGCTTCCTATTCTTTTTCTTTCTTCCTTTTCTTTAGACCCCTGACGAAGGGGTGTAGACCCCGAAATGCATTGGGTTACAAGTGTAATTGTGTTGTACTAAAATTGTTTTGAATAATTGTATATGAATTATTTTTATTTGACTATTGACTTTTGATGCAATGCTCGCAAAATGACTTGAATGCATTTTGATTGACTAAACTTGTGATGATTCAATAACAAGAAAAATTTTGACTAATGGTTTCATTTGCATAAATAGCTAACCGTTGTGCGCACTAGAGTCCTGGAGATCTAGCGATCCCAGGCCACATCCATAGATTGTGCAGCAGTGTGTGACATGCAGCAGTGTGCAGCATGCAGCTGTGTGAGGCGTGCAGCAGTGTGAGGCGTGCGGCAGTGTGTAGCATGCAGCAATGTGAGTAATGCAGCAGTGTGCAGCAGTCTGAGACAAGCAGCAGTGTCAGGCGTGCAGCAGTGTGAGGCGTGCAGCAGTGTGAGGCTTGCGGCATGCGGCAGCGTGCAGCAGTGTGAGTAATGCAGCAGTGTGCGGCATGCAGCAGTGTGAGGCGTGCAGCAGTGTGAGGCGTGCAGCAGTGTGAGGTGTGCAGCAGTGTGAGGCGTTGTAATGGCTGACCTTTTCTGGCTCCTTTAAGAGGGAGAATGATGGAGAGTGACTCCAGCCTATCACCCTTATAGCATAGGGATTAGGACTATAGATAGGATCCCTGCCTTTGACATAGTAGAGTATTTTCGTGTCCCTTTCTTTAGAGTAGGGCTTATGAATTCAAGCTAGGGGATAGATACATAAGTATTAATCATGATTTGCCCATTTGCTAACGTGTTAGGATATTTTCCATGGAGTTATGCATATTGCGGGCCCTGTAGGCCTTAAACGAGACAGACTCCATCTTGCCCTCTGCCTGGTAGCTCGAGAGGCCTTCTAGGTCAAGTGTAATGTTTTAGTTTCAAGCTGTTGTTCGCTTGGAGAGAACCGGCTCAGGCTGGCCCTTATCGAAGGAATGTATTTTTCTCCACTCCGAAGACACAACTTCAGGCCGGCCGGCTGGGAACGTGTCCTTGGTACGGGGAGGTACAAGAATTTGGTGGGCGGCAGGTTACTGGCCGTAGCTTTCCATGAAGGAACAGGCTTTTGATATTAGTGAAGGTGTTAGTTAGTCGACAGTCAGTTCGTAGGCGGCATCTAGCCGTTAGCATCTCTGCCATTAATTATTTCGTGGCGGACAGTCGCCATCTTTGAAGTCCGAGAAAGATTTAAGACCGAAACTCTCTGAGAAAGACTGAAGGAGAATTAGCGCGGAGCGCACTGAAACAGAGAGAGAGAGAGAGATATGGTAGTTAATAACCAGCAAGGTTCCAGTGGCCTGGAGGGAAGCAGACGAGGTTGAGCCTAGCGGTGCAGACGTGTACTTGTGACGGCTGGGGTGTGACTGCGAAACGAGCCAGGACACAGAGACGAGAAGGGAACCTAGATGACTGCCGAGTCCCGACTTCACATTAACAAGGTGATATCCGCCCTCTTTATAATAAGCGCACATTCTAATCCTTACTTTTTCCTTTTCTTTGCATAATCCGTGTTGCATAGTATTGTGTTCTATGTTTAATGACAATAAATACCCTAGTTTCTAGTAAACTGATATGTGCCGTGTATTCTTGTTCAATCTTGGTAAACGGTGCTTCTAGGTGGTTGTTGTTTATATGAATGGATGAGCAACCCCAATCAGGTAAGTGGTGATCACATAAATAGGGAGCGAAGTGGACCTTTGATGCCAAGGATAAGAGGCACATTATACTATTTGGAAACCGTACCAAATTCTATTATTATAGTTTTATCCCAAGTAGATAAAGGAGAAATTGTTCCGATAGGTGCCCATAGGAATGTGGTCGTCGTTGATATGCGGCGTTAGTGAGAGCGTTGGGGTGGATTACCAGCGCGTATACCCACAGGATTGTGGCTTGTGTAAGTGAGAGCACTGGGGGGGAATACCAGCGTGTAGGTTTGCCGGATTGTAAACCGTTTGGAAAAGGGAGCATTGGGTTCTGCAGGCCCATGTGTAGACGCACCGGATTTGTGTCATATCTGCCCTGGGGTAGATCAGTCTGGGTCGGAGCGGCCGCGAGACTAACTGATGTGAATAAGACATGGTAGAAAACCTATGCATGTTTATTGCTATTTTCCCATCCTTAGGTACGACGTGTATATACATATATATATCTATATCTATTGTGAAAACGTTCTAAGGAAGGAGGTGAGTACGTTCTGGCTGGGTTATAGGGGCCCCTAGGGGCTGATCCCATCTAAGCGGAAAATCCGGCCATTACATCTGGCGTCACGAACTGTTTACGAAGCCTGTGTGCGCTGTATTGTTTTAATCTTGTTGGTTTGCGCTCGGCTCGTACATATAATATTTTGTGTATAATTGTGTATATAATTTTTGTGTGTCAATATGTTTGCGAAAAAATCACCGTCTGTTTTTAAGTTACCTATTCAAATTCCCGGCTGGGAGTCTACGCCTTACGAGGCTTTGGCCCGTGAGTGGGCTGATTCTACTGGTTTGAGTGAAAATTGGTCTTCTTGTTTGGAGCAGGCGGAGCCTGCCGATGTGGTATCATGCTTACAGAAAGCGCCAGTAGTGAAGGGTGATGAGCTTCCTATTTTAGGACGCAGAGGGTGGATTGTTCTTAATGCATATAGAATTCTTCATGAGAGGTTTGTTCAGCTACAAAGGCAGTTTAAAGACATGGAAGGACAGTGTGTTGAGTTGCAAAATGCGCATACTCTTTTGCGTTGTCAGAATAAATTGCTTGCCGACAAACTTGAAACATATCAGACCATAGCCGAAAGAGCTGCGGTCCGCATTGCACGATATAAGTACAAACATCGTCGTGGTCGTGTATCTACACGGAAAGTGCGTCTGGTCGTAGCAAAAGCCGGAATGGATTGGAACCCTGATGAGTGGGATGGTAATATCTGGGATTCAAATGCGGCTGAGGAGGGTGATAAGCGTGAATCTTCTCGCTCCGGACGTGATTGTAAATCTACTTCTTATACTGATACGGTTGCTCACAGCGACCGTGCTCGCTCTTCCCATTCGGATGACGTATCTTGCCCCGATTGTTCTGTTAAATCTGAGATGCGAGCTTCCTCGGAAGTTCTTCCTGAGGTTTCTGCTCACCCCGTGTTTCGTCGCAAATTACAACAAGCCCCTGGTAATCCAGCTGGTATTGCTTTGGATTGTATTGAAGACTTTACTCAACAGGAGGTTAGTGATATTTTACAACGATTTCGACAACGGCCTGGTGAGGCCCTGCTTACTTGGATGGTGCGCCTTTATGAACTCGGCGCTGCCAGTATTATGCTTGATGCTGTTGATTGCTTGCGCTTTTGCTCTTTGAGTTCTGATTCCACTATTCAAGATCATTTTCGGAACTATAATGTTGCTGGTCAAATTACTTTGCTCCAGCTTGCGTCTGACGGCTGTAACCACAAATATCCTACTGAATCTGATTGGCCTGTTAATGACAAGCCATGGTACACTTTGCGCGATGCGTCGCAACGTTTGAAGGAGGAAGTCATGAAAACTGCTATCTTTCTCAGTACTTCTGACAGATTGCTGGATGGTCTTTTAACATCTTCTGTGCGTAATCGCATTATCCGTTCTTCGCCTGTTGCTTACAAGCAGGTCATGATGACTTTATTGATTAATCAAACTGGCAATCCTTTGCCTGCTGTGCTTGATTCTGTTCGTCAGCTTGGTGAGCTGGGTGAGTGGTTTAAACCTGAAAGACAATCTCGACCTGAGGGTCGTACTGCTGGGGACTATAAGTTCTCTAGACATGACATGTTTCTTGCTCTTATTGCTGATGGTGTCAAAAGGGAGGACATTGACGGTGAGCTTAACAATCGCTTATGGGACATGTTTCGTAAGCGTGGTTTGGATCGGAAGGAGGGTGCCCGTCGTGTGCGAAAGAATGAGTATGACCGTGGTTCGGATGACAGTGGTGATGAGAGACGACGTGTGGATTCTGATCGCCGTGATGATCGGCGTTATGAACGTGATGTATCCTCTCATCGTAATTGCGAGAGAGGGTGAACATGAAAGAGGGAAAGATGATCGTGGTTCCAACCGACATAGAGAGGAGAGGAGTTATTCCCCTGAAGTGAAAAGACGGGAGGACCGTAACAGGCTTTCTGACCGTAATTCACAATATTTTGAAAATGACAAGAATCCGTTTCGTAATGGAGACGGATATGAACAAGACATTTTGATACCGAAGAAAACAGAGAGCATTTACCCTGATTTGTCTTGGCTGACAGAACGCAGGAAAAATGACTAGGAAATAGGTCAAGCTCCAGTACACAAGTGGGCTCACAGAGACAACAGACCCTATGTAGATATTGAGATTTTTTGGAAACATCGTAATATCCAAAGGGCCCGAGCGCTAGTTGATACAGGAGCGGAGGCCACTTTAATCCATGGAAAATCAAGGAAATTTAAAGGACAGTTTTTCACTATTACTGGTTTAGGTGGAAAAGAAACCCCCGCAGTACAAACTACACTTGAAATTAAAATTGGTAGGATTCCTCGTAGAGAATACTCTGTGTTGGTTGTCCCACTTTTGGAATATATAATTGGAATTGATATTTTAAAAGGAATGACTTTGCACCTGGATGATGGTTGTTATCAATTTGGAACTAGACAATACATTTCGACCAGACCCGTACGGGTTGGCCGTTTGCGAATGCCCCCTATTAAAATTCCTTTAGCCACGAAAGTTGTTTCTCAGAAGCAGTATCGTATCCCAGGTGGTCATGAAGAAATTAATGCTACAATTCAGGATTTGGTTGACGCGGGAGTCATAACTCCGGTCACGTCTGCTTGGAATAACCCCGTTTGGCCCGTGCGCAAAAGTGATAATTCTTGGCGCATGACTGTTGATTATCGAGAATTGAATAAATATACACCTAAATTGGCTTTTGCAGTACCGGACATTGTCACTTTGATTCAGAGAATTCAAAAGCATCCAGGTACATGGTATGCTTCTATTGATATTGCTAATGCCTTCTTTTCAATTCCGATTGCCCCCGAGTGTCAGGAACAATTCAGTTTTACATGGAATGGACGTCAAAGGACGTTCCGGAGTCTTCCTCAAGGTTATGTACACAGTCCCACGATCTGTCACCGGCTGGTGGCGGAGCATTTGTCTGAGGTTCCCGCTAATCCACAGGTACAGGTGTGTCATTATATTGATGACATTTTGATTCAAGGTGAGACGCAAGATCAGGTACAGTCCCATTTGGATCAGATCCTTGATTGTTTGCGAGCAAAAGGTTGGGAAATTAATCCTGATAAACTACAAGGTCCATCCCAAAATGTAAAATTTTTAGGAATTAATTGGCATGAAGGTCATAGAGAAGTGATCCCACAGGTGAAGCGAAAAATCCTAGATTTTGCAGTTCCAAAGAATAGGAAAGAGGCTCAATGTTTCATTGGTTTGTTTGGCTTTTGGCGTCAGCATATTCCCCATTTGAGTCAGATTTTGGCTCCGTTATATCGAGTCACTCGTAAGAAGAATGCGTTTGAATGGGGTGAATCTCAACAGAATGCTTTTAATTTGGCGAAAGAAGCTATTCAATATGCTTTGGATTTGTGGCCGGTGGGTGACGGTGATGTGGACTTGAATGTGTCCGTGGAAGGTCTGTATGCCAATTGGAGTCTGTGGCAAAAGCAGGGCAAACAAAAAGTGCCATTAGGTTTTTGGACTAAAAAGTTACCTGAGGCTGGTGAACGTTACTCACCTTTTGAAAAACAATTACTTGCTTGTTTCTGGGCTCTGGTGGATACCGAGCAATTGACCCTAGGCCATGCTGTGGTTTTGAGACCTGAAATTCCCATTATGCAGTGGGTTTTGAGTTCGCCGAAATCTCATCGAATTGGACATGCTCAAGAGGCGAGTGTGATTAAATGGAAATGGTACATTCAGGACAGGGCACGTGTGGGTCCGAAAGGTGTGGCAGTCTTACATGAGCGAGTGGCGCAGGCGCCCTCCAATGAGACTGGAAGTGATTGTTCCGTACCCATAGTGCAGGAATCTCCCGTTAAGTGGGGTAAATCATTTGATGATCTGTCCGCGGAGGATAGAAAACATGTGTGGTTTACGGATGGTTCAGCGAAATTCATCGGTGAGAAAAGACATTGGAAAGCTGTCTCCTATAACCCAATCACGCAGAAATTGTTGAGTACAACTGGTGATGGTAAGAGTAGTCAATATGCTGAACTCTATGCAGTTTACCAAGTTTTGAAACAAGAATTGCCTGGCACATGTCATATTTTCACTGATTCCTGGTCCACTGCTAATGGACTGGCGGTATGGTTACCAACATGGCATTCTCATAATTGGGAATTGCATTCAAAAGAACTGTGGGGTAAAGAATTATGGCAAGAAATTTGGGAATTGCTCCCACAGAGTACTGTGACAATCTTTCACGTGGATGCTCATACTCCGATCAACTCCCTTGATAAATTCTTTCATAACATTGCAGATGAGAAATCTAAAATTGCTGAGGCAGTGGTGGACATGCAAGATTCTGATTTGGCGGGATTGGCGAAATGGGCCCACCAGAAGGCGGGACATTTTGGAGAGAAAGCCACTAGCAGGTGGGCTGCCGATCGAGGAATTTATATTCCTTTTTCTTTGATTAAAGATGTCATTCTGCATTGTCCCATTTGCCAGCATTCTAGAAAGAAGCAGGTGCCTCAAATTGTTCGGGGCCAGTTACATCGAGGAAAATTGCCCGCTCAAATTTGGCAGACTGATTATATTGGCCCACTCCCTATGAGCAAAAATTGTCAATATGTCTGCACAGTTGTTGACACTTATAGTGGCCTTCTGGTCGCTTTCCCTTGCAAGAACGCTACCCAAGTGAATACCATTAAGACCCTGGAGCTGCTTATTTTGTACTATGGTGTCCCATTCCAAATTCAATCTGATAATGCATCCCATTTTCGTGGAAGATTGGTACAGGAATTCTGTGTGGAAAATAATATTGAATGGGTGTTTCATATTCCATATTATCCACAGGCTTCGGGACTGATTGAGAGAATGAATGGTTTGCTAAAAGAACAATTACGTAAATTAACGGATGACCATTACAAGAATTGGAGGGATTTTTTGTTTCAGGCATTATTGATTTTAAATAATCGCCCTTTGTTACATGCTGAATCCCCTTTGATGCGTTTGTTTCCTCCAAGTGTTGATGTAAAGCCTAATTCCCTGTCCAACACTGTCATGTATTGGGAAATTACCCCCGGTGCTTTGGCTCCGTGTAGAGCGACCCCAGGTTCTGCAGGCCTAGACCTGCATGCTTTAAATGATGCAAATTTACAAGGTAAAGACCGAATCATTGTTGAAACTGGTATTGGTGTCTGTATACCTACCGGTAGTTTTGGATTAATTGCCCCCAGATCAGGCCTTGCCCTGAAAGGTATTCAAGTGCTCGGAGGAGTAATTGACAGTGACTATCAGGGAGAGATTAAGGTTCTCTTGCTTAATAGCAGTGAGACTGACTTATTGATCAAAAAGTCTGACCGTGTTGCTCAGTTACTGATTATGCCTGTTTTCAGTGGTGAGATCAAGAAAGGCTCTGCCCCAACGTTACTAACTGTGCGAGGACAAAAAGGCTTCGGATCGTCTGATCTTCCTGGAGCTAAAATATGGGTGCAATCGCCTAAAAATCCCCCTGAACAGGCTGATATTATTGCGACCGGTCGTGACAACACCGTTTTGGTGATGAAGCCAGGGAAAGATAGCTGGGAGGCTGTCCCAGCTGATAAATGTTACCTACGAGAATGATTAAGGCCTGTGTTTGTATTTTTTCAGATCATTCTCTGGACTGCTGCTGCAGGATGTGTTGCCGTTGGACTCCTTTTGGCCTGCTACGCCGGGAGAGGAGAGGATCCACCGACTTCGGTTGATTGGAAATCCCGAGTTCCGCGTTCGACATGGACTACTTCTTCCACTTTCTGGATTACTTTGGCTAAGAGAGTGACGAACTCTCCACATTTCTGTCTTACCCCCATGAGGTCTGTGACTGACATTTTGGCGATCTGCCTGGTTGCCGTCCCAGCATCTACTGTGACTTTACGGCATATTTTTAATATTTCGAATGCCCGACCAAATGTTATTCTGGGCGATTTCGCGGCCCATGAATTTTGTCCCTTATGTACTGTTCTTCCTGACCTCGATACCCTTATTCTTTCCCGAATTACTACTTTCAATATCACACCAGGTGACTTATGTTTTATGATGACATGTGATCCCAAAGCTATCACCGAATGTCTTAGGTTAAAGATACAGGTTGCAACTTCTTTTTCAGCTCATCAACGATTGCTGTGCTTAAAGAGACTTCCAAGTTCGTGTTTTTCTGTTAAGAACAATATGACATGTAAACGTTTATTGGTTGCCCCTAGTTACTATCGTTCCATGTTGTTACCTTCTGGCTGGCTCTTTTCTTGCGGGAATTCGTCTTGGCCATATATTCCCGCAAATATTTCCGGTGGTCCATGTGCTATCACTAGATTGAGCTTATTGATGTTTTCTTCGCATCCTAGTTCACATTCCCGTATGATACGAGATTCAATGTCACTACATGAGGACTGTGATTCCTCCGTTCACCTTTTCTCCAAGTCGGAATATCTTGGTTTAGCTTTTTCTATTATTGGAGTCCCTGCATTGGCCGTTTATAATGCAAAAACAATTGGCAAGATGGCCTGTTGGATGGTTAAATCCATCAATCAAACCTCTACTGTTTTATCTGACCTGTTGTTAGATGCCCAGGGTGAACGTAGAGCTATTTTACAGAATCGTGCAGCAATTGATTACCTTTTGTTAAAACATGGACATGAATGTTCTGATTTTGAGGGCCTATGCTGTTTTAATTTGTCCGACCATTCTAAAACAATCCAAGCCCATATTGACAAACTCCACGACTTGACTGCAGAAATTAGACAACATATTGATCAGGGTTTATTTGACTGGCTCTTTAATTGGTTACCTGACTTGCATTCTCTACGACAGATTTTAGGGGGAGTTATCGTTGCCATTTGTGTTTTGATAGCTGTTTGTTGCTTTATTCAGTGCATTCCTTCCCTGCTCCAGTTTTGTAGACTTAGCAAGAGACATAGGTCAGTTAATTTTGTTTCCTATTATTCTTCTACTGATGTGAGTTCTATATAGTTTGTGGTTAATAGACTGGAGTCAAGGGGTGTAATGTAATGGCTGACCTTTTCTGGCTCCTTTAAGAGGGAGAATGATGGAGAGTGACTCCAGCCTATCACCCTTATAGCATAGGGATTAGGACTATAGATAGGATCCCTGCCTTTGACATAGTAGAGTATTTTCGTGTCCCTTTCTTTAGAGTAGGGCTTATGAATTCAAGCTAGGGGATAGATACATAAGTATTAATCATGATTTGCCCATTTGCTAACGTGTTAGGATATTTTCCATGGAGTTATGCATATTGCGGGCCCTGTAGGCCTTAAACGAGACAGACTCCATCTTGCCCTCTGCCTGGTAGCTCGAGAGGCCTTCTAGGTCAAGTGTAATGTTTTAGTTTCAAGCTGTTGTTCGCTTGGAGAGAACCGGTTCAGGCTGGCCCTTATCGAAGGAATGTATTTTTCTCCACTCCGAAGACACAACTTCAGGCCGGCCGGCTGGGAACGTGTCCTTGGTACGGGGAGGTACAAGAATTTGGTGGGCGGCAGGTTACTGGCCGTAGCTTTCCATGAAGGAACAGGCTTTTGATATTAGTGAAGGTGTTAGTTAGTCGACAGTCAGTTCGTAGGCGGCATCTAGCCGTTAGCATCTCTGCCATTAATTATTTCGTGGCGGACAGTCGCCATCTTTGAAGTCCGAGAAAGATTTAAGACCGAAACTCTCTGAGAAAGACTGAAGGAGAATTAGCGCGGAGCGCACTGAAACAGAGAGAGAGAGAGAGATACGGTAGTTAATAACCAGCAAGGTTCCAGTGGCCTGGAGGGAAGCAGACGAGGTTGAGCCTAGCGGTGCAGACGTGTACTTGTGACGGCTGGGGTGTGACTGCGAAACGAGCCAGGACACAGAGACGAGAAGGGAACCTAGATGACTGCCGAGTCCCGACTTCACATTAACAAGGTGATATCCGCCCTCTTTATAATAAGCGCGCATTCTAATCCTTACTTTTTCCTTTTCTTTGCATAATCCGTGTTGCATAGTATTGTGTTCTATGTTTAATGACAATAAATACCCTAGTTTCTAGTAAACTGATATGTGCCGTGTATTCTTGTTCAATCTTGGTAAACGGTGCTTCTAGGTGGTTGTTGTTTATATGAAAGGATGAGCAACCCCAATCAGGTAAGTGGTGATCACATAAATAGGGAGCGAAGTGGACCTTTGATGCCAAGGATAAGAGGCACATTATACTATTTGGAAACCGTACCAAATTCTATTATTATAGTTTTATCCCAAGTAGATAAAGGAGAAATTGTTCCGATAGGTGCCCATAGGAATGTGGTCGTCGTTGATATGCGGCGTTAGTGAGAGCGTTGGGGTGGATTACCAGCGCGTATACCCACAGGATTGTGGCTTGTGTAAGTGAGAGCGCTGGGGGGGATTACCAGCGTGTAGGTTTGCCGGATTGTAAACCGTTTGGAAAAGGGAGCATTGGGTTCTGCAGGCCCATGTGTAGACGCACCGGATTGTGTGTCATATCTGCCCTGGGGTAGATCAGTCTGGGTCGGAGCGGCCGCGAGACTAACTGATGTGAATAAGATATGGTAGAAAACCTATGCATGTTTATTGCTATTTTCCCATCCTTAGGTACGACGTGTATATACATATATATATCTATATCTATTGTGAAAACGTTCTAAGGAAGGAGGTGAGTACGTTCTGGCTGGGTTATAGGGGCCCCTAGGGGCTGATCCCATCTAAGCGGAAAATCCGGCCATTACAGGCGTGCAGCAGTGTGTGGTGTGCAGCAGTGTGAGGCATGCAGCAGTGTGAGGCATGCAGCAGTGTGAGGCGTGCAGCAGTGTGAGGCGTGCAGCAGTGTGCAGCGTGCAGCAGTGTGAGTAATGCAGCAGTGTGCAGCATGCAGCAGTGTGAGGCGTGCAGCAGTGTGAGGCGTGCAGCAGTGTGAGGTGTGCAGCAGTGTGAGGCATGCAGCAGTGTGTGGCGTGCAGCAGTGTGAGGCGTGCAGCAGTGTGTGGCGTGCAGTAGTGTCTGGTGTGCAGCAGTGTGGCGTGCAGCAGTGTGTCGTGCAGCAGTGTGCAGCAACCAGCATTGTGAGGCATGCAGCAGTGTGAGGCGTGCAGCAGTGTGAGGTGTAGCAGTGTGAGGCGTGCAGCAGTGTGTGTCGATCAGCAGTGTGTGGCGTGCAGCAGTGTGAGGTGTGCGGCAGCATGCAGCAATGTGCAGCAGTGTGAGTGGTGGTGTTCCTGAGTGATGTGGTGGTGTTCCTGAGTGATGTGGTGGTGTCGGTGAGTGATGTAGTGGTGTCTCTGAGTGATGTGGTGGTGCGCCTGAGTGATGTGGTGGTGCACCTGAGTGATGTGGTGGTGCCCCTGAGTGATGTGGTGGTGACCCTGAGTGATGTGGTGGTGTCCCTGAGTGATGCGGTGGTGTCCTAGAGTGATATGGTGATGTCCCTGAGTGATGTGATGGTGTTGTGTGGCATGCAGCAGTGTGTGGTGTGCAGCAGTGTGTGGCATGCAGCAGTGTGTGGCATGCAGCAGTGTGAGGCGTGCAGCAGTGTGAGGCGTGCATCACTGTGAGGCGCGCAGCAGTGTGAGGCGTGCAGCAGTGTGAGGCATGCAGCAGTGTGAGGCGTGCAGGAGTGTGAGGCGTGCAGCAGTGTGTAGCGTGCAGCAGTGTGCAGCATGCAGCAGTGTGAGTGATGCAGCAGTGTGCAGCAGTGTGAGGCGTGCAGCAGTGTGAGGCGTGCAGGAGTGTGCAGCATGCAGCAGTGTGAGTAATGCAGCAGTGTGCAGCAGTTTGAGGCATGCAGCAGTGTGAGGCGTGCAGCAGTGTGAGGCGTGCAGCAGTGTGAGGCATGCAGCAGTGTGTGGCGTGCAGCAGTGTGAGGTGTGCAGAAGTGTGAGGCATGCAGCAGTGTGAGGCGTGTGGCAGTGTGCAGCATGCAGCAGTGTGAGTAATGCAGCAGTGTGCAGCGTGCAGCAGTGTGTGGCGTGCAGTAGTGTGTGGCATGCAGCAGTGTGTGGCGTGCAGCAGTGTGTCATGTAGCAGTGTGCAGCATGCAGCACTGTGAGGCGTGCAGCAGTGTGAGGCGTGCAGCAGTGTGTGGCGTGCAGCTGTGTGTGGCGAGCAGCTGTGTGTCGTGAAGCAGTGTACAGCATGCAGCAGTGTGAGGCGTGCAGCAGTGTGAGGCGTGCGGCTGTGTGCAGCATGCTGCAGTGTGAGTAAGGCAGCGGTGTGCAGCAGTGTGAGGCGTGCAGCAGTGTGAGGCGTGCAGCAGTGGGGCGTGCAGCAGTGTGAGGCGTGCAGCAGTGTGAGGCGTGAGGCGAGCAGCAGTGTGTGGCGTGCAGCAGTGTGTGGTGTGCAGTACGGTGTCGTGCAGCAGTGTGCAGCATGCAGCAGTGTGTGGCATGCAGCAGTGTGAGGCATGCAGCAGTGTGAGGCGTGCAGCAGTGTGAGGCGTGCGGCAGTGTGCAGCAGTGTGAGTAATGCAGCAGTGTGCAGCGTGCAGCAGTGTGAGGCGTGCAGCAGTGTGAGGCGTGCAGCTGTGTGAGACGTGCAGCAGTGTGTGGCGTGCAGCAGTGTGTAGTGTGCAGCATACAGCAGTGAGAGTAATGCAGCAGTGTGCAGCTGTGTGAGGCGTGCAGCAGTGTGAGGCGTGCAGCAGTGTGAGGCGTGCTGCAGTGTGCAGCAGTGTGAGTAATGCAGCAGTGTGCAGCGTGCAGCAGTGTGAGGCGTGCAGCAGTGTGAGGCGTGCTGCAGTGTGTGGCATGCAGCAGTGTGTGGCGTGCAGCAGTGTGCAGCATGCAGCAGTGTGAGGCGTGCAGCAGTGTGAGGCGTGCAGCAGTGTAAGTAATGCAGCAGTGTGTGGCGTGCAGCAGTTTGTGGCCTGTAGCAGTGTGTCGTGCAGCAGTGTGAGGTGTGCAGCAGTGTGAGGCGTGCGGCAGTGTGAGGCGTGAGGCAGTGTGTGGCGTGCAGCAGTGTGTCGTGCAGCAGTGTGCAGCATGCAGCAGTGTGAGGCGTGCGGCAGTGTGAGGCGTGCAGCAGTGTGAGGCGTGCCACAGTGTGAGGCGTGCGGCAGTGTGCAGCGTGCAGCAGTGTGAGTAATGCAGCAGTGAGCAGTGTGAGGTGTGCAGCAGTGTGAGGCGTGCAGCAGTGTGTGGTGTGCAGCAGTGTGTGGCTTACAGCAGTGTGTTGTGCAGCAGTGTGCAGCATGCAGCAGTGTGAGGCGTGCCGCAGTGTGAGTAATGCAGCAGTGTGCAGTAGTGTGAGGCGTGTAGCAGTGTGGCGTGCAGCAGTGTGTGACGTGCAGCAGTGTGAGGTGTGTAGCAGTGTGAGGCGAGCAGCAGTGTAAGTCAAGCAGCAGTGTAAGTGCTTTGATACTAGAGTATGCATGCTCTTGTATCAGTGCGCACAAGCTCTGCTGCGACAGTGTGCGCGTTCCATTCTCAGGGTGAGTGCGTTTCGGGTTCTTAGTCACAAACAGTATGAATGAATGATGAAAACAGGAAGAAGGGCAGTCATATGGGGCGTGCCTCTTTTCTAAACGGAAATTGTGAGTGAGTGAACCAACGCAAAGGTTTGTAAACAACAAGAAAAGCGGACATCAAAGGAAGGGTGGGAGGGAATGAGCATATGGGGTGAGAGTGGTAACGAAAGTTAATTGTTGTAAGAGGGGGAGCAGGAAGTGAGGCTGAGCGCGCGCTGGCTAAAGCAGTCAGCTGCTTTCAAGTCCATGCCAGATGCCAACTTTGCGCTTGAATGCCTCACATGCACTGGCCATAAACCGCATTCCAAAGGTCTTTGGGAGCATTTTCTGGTGCCCCTTACTAAATCTCTCAGATAGCGATCGCTTACGCCACGGGTACTCAAAGTACGGCCCGCGGGCCGGCAGCGGTCCGGCAAGCCTTCCTTGGCGGCCAGCGGACCTTACAGACGTACCTGTGTTCTTTTTTTTTCTCAAGTGTCAGCAAACACTGTCGGTACTGCTATGTGGGGCCGAGCGATTCCAGCCACAGTCAGAGTGCAGGGGCGCTATGACGAGGTGAAGAAAGCCTCATTAACATGTAAATGGTCTTTTAAAGACCTTTGAAGTGAAGTACTGGGGTGCGGCTGTGTGTGTGCCTGGGAAGCTGTGGGGGCGGGGGCAGCAGGGAGTGAGAGCTTGGCCTCAAACCTTTATGGAGTGTCTGCATTCAATAGGCAGCTAGTTCCAGGAAGTAGCGAATTCTGAAGATTAGAAGAGCTTGCATGCGTAAACCATTATTATACAAAAATGAAAGGATGGAGTACATTTATGTTTTTGGTCGTCAAACTCAATCTCTTCTAGGTTCTTTGACGTTTGAAACATGTTAGAAATGGGATCCCTGGCTGGCCAGGGCTTGCGCCAAAGTCAGTCATAGACCACCACTCCCAAGTCAGGGCAAGGGAGTTACACGCCAAGATAACCCCTGCTCACCCTCTAGGTAACGTGGCGCGAGCAGCAAGGCTAAACTTGGAGGCGATATGAGTTAAGTATTTGCGAACGCACCCCAGCAACAACACCCAAGTCCCACCACAAAGGAAACTCCACACAAGGTTATATATAAAAATAGCCTTTGTATTACACCAAAACACATTAGATAAAACACACACTTTACAATGTGCCAACAGGCACGGGCAGAATTTACAGGGGATATGTACAAGACAGGGCCACATGGACCACTGTCAGGAATCAGCACTTTTAGAACTTAGAATACAATTCACTGTAGCACCAACAAGAACATAAAAGCACACAACCAGTAATCACTGGTAAAAGGTTAAGTACCACCTACGCAATCCTAACCACCTTAGGAACAGGTCACGCAGGGAACTAGGACCTCACTAGCACCACCTGTACTAGCAAGAACAACCACCTAAGTATCTCAATACCTGTAGGGGTATAAGCACATAACACATGATGCATAAACATACATTCAGCGGTGTAAGGAAGGAAAACACATGATGCATAACATACATTTAGAGGTGCAGTAAGGAACAATTGCGCAAAAATCACCTAAGCCACCACCTGTGGCAGTCCCTAGGCCAACTAGCCTCTCTAGGGCTAGGACGCCCTGTGTCCCAAAGTCAGGGCCTACACGTAGCAGTTGCCCACAAAGTGCTGGGCAACTGGTGCAAACAATGGGGCCACACGTTGGAGCCTAGTGGGCTCAAGAACAACTGTGGGGCTTTTGAGCCTCTCTGGGCTCGAGCAAATGTAGCGGCAACGTTGGAGTCCCCCCTCTGGGGACTCGAAATCAATAAATGCCCTCTAGAGCCTCTGTGGCTCTGCAAACAACTGTGGCGCCTTCTTGAACCTCTCTGGGCTCTCAGAAAATAAATGTCCCTCCATGAGCCTCTCAGGGCTTGGAAAACAAATATGGGCGGTGAGCCTCTCTCAGGGCTCTAGCAGACAATGCCCCTGCACGTGGGAGTCCCCCCTCTGGGGACCTGTGGTCGCAACCGGTTCACGGGCTTCAGGCTCACACCCTCTCCTCCCGGCCATGCTCCACTCACCGGTGGGCGCTCCCCGGGTCTCCAGGCTCCTTCCCTTCCTCGGCAGCTGCGGGCTCTCCCCACACCACGGGGGCCCGCTGCTGGACAGAAGGCTTCTCTGTGGCCGGGCGGCGGTAGCGCTCGGCGGGGCTCTCTCTCCACATGGGAGCCCCGCCTCCTCAGTGCGCCCGCTTCGCCCCATGGGTCTTCACCCGGTCCGCCATCTCGGGACCGGGACTTTAAGGGAAACAGTATCCGGGGCTCCCTCTGGGTCACGGGAGCCCCGCAAAGCTCACGCCACTTCCTGCTGCCGGCCCTCTTCCTGGTTGCACGTCAGGTCCCGGGCCAGCAGCCAATTAGAGCGCGGCCCGGGAATGACGTCACAGAGGTGTCCTGCAGTACCGTCCCCGGCCTGCCTGACTTCCTGGTTGCGGGCCGGGCGGCGGCGATTCTCGAGGAGGCAAATGAGGGGTGGGCTCCCTCCAGGAATTAATTATAAAGCGAGGTGGGCTCTCGCTATGGCGGCAAGGTCCCTGGCGAGGTGGGCACTCGCCAGAGGACTTCAAAATCGGCGAATCAAGCGGGCACACGCCGGGTGGGCACCGGCTGAAAACAACAGCGCTCCCAAGTGCTAGGACAAAAAGAAAGCGCTCTCAAGTGCTAGGGGCCCAAGTAAAGCGCTCCCAGGCGCTTAGCAGAAGCAAAGTCCAGGCAAAGTCCTTGAGGGGTCCAGGACCTCAGTAGTCCAGGGGCTGGGCAGGGCCCAGGGAGGGCAAGCCTTCCCCTGGGCCCCAGCAGCAGCATGCCCCTGGCAGATTCAAGTGTCAACAAGAACAAGAACATTTTTCAAGAGGTCACAGCCTCTTTTTATACAGACAAATCCTTTGTCTTTGAGCAGGGTGGGGGCAGACCCAGTCGCAGCTGGTCTGTGAGCACTGTTGATGGGCTCAACCTCCCCTTTCATTCCCCAGGCAGGCTAGGGTCATCAGTCGCACCACAGGGGGCGGAGCCAGCATTGTGTGGGGGAAAGCCCAGCCCCATTCAGGATACAGGTGCAGCCCCTCCCTCAGATCAGCATGCTAATCTCTCCATTCACCATCGGAGCAGACCCACACAGACTCCTGGAGCCTGGCATCCCAGCCAGCTCCAGCCAATCACACGCCAGCACCTTCACAGCACACACACAGCCATGTCTAGAAGTGGCACTTCCCCACTAGACACATACACGCCGCACATTCCATTGCGCAGCATTCACTCTCACGAGTTCGCACATACCAAACTTGAGCATGCACGCCTCATGCATCAGGAACTACCAGGGACACAGACATTCCCCATGCATTCCTATGGGAGAGCAGGCCAATCTCACACACGCACTCAGGGAGCGCACGCACTTTACACTGCGCCACAGTGTCAAAGTGCGCAAAGACCAGAAATCACTATAATTATTTATTAACACTAGGCAAAAAGTTCAGGGGTGAACCTGCCAGAAGGGCCAAGTCCAACACAACCCCCTTCCAGCCAAAACGCAGGGGAGAACAATCACCACTGTGATGGACTTCCCTGCTTGGGGCGATAGAACACAGACGCGGGCCCGCACTGCAGGGACACCCTCCGGTTCTACGCCACGTTGATCTAGAAGACAAGCACATACTTAAAAAAAACAGTCCCAACTAGGCTACCCCACTGGTACTCCTTCGTTGTCCACGGCTAGGACCAGGTCCTAGGCCACCCAGATACCACTGGTCCCTGCCAATACACAGAGTGGGGGGTGGTAACCCCTGGCCTACAATAGCCATTCTCCACTCCCTTTCTCAGTGTAGTTCCAAACTACCACTGATCCTTCAACCTAGGGTCAGCACCCTCAGGCTGACCATCGGTCACGGTCAAGAATGCCCCACCCTACCTCTACTTCTGGGGTTGCGCACTCTCCCAGGAGAAGCACCCTCCAGAACACAACTCTCCCACCAGTTCGGGACCTTTACTCCCTCCGCAGCAGTGACCACGGTCAGACCAGCACAAGAACGGTGTAGTGAGGCGTTGCACTTTGCGGGTTGCCAGATGCCGCGCAGGCGGCGGGTCAAGGACGGCATCAAGACGGGGACGGCGCGCGGCATAGGCTGCGTGGCCGAAGGCAGACGCGGCTCAGTGCGGTGCCTACAGGACACCAGGCTGGTCATGACAGATTCACAGCTCCCTTAACTGGTTTACCACCTGGGATTCCTCCTTCAGCAGCAAGGCAACCACTGCTGGTCAATCCCCCATACAGCTTACCCGGTTCCTTCTCTTCAGGCAGGAGTTCCTTCTTGTAACTTCAGGACACTACGTACAGTTGCCCTTACGTCCAGATACGGACACACCGGCTAATGGCTCCCCAAC
Source organism: Lissotriton vulgaris (assembly GCF_964263255.1). Lineage (NCBI taxonomy): Eukaryota > Metazoa > Chordata > Amphibia > Caudata > Salamandridae > Lissotriton > Lissotriton vulgaris. Next base: position 156,155,871 of record NC_141697.1, on the reverse strand, counting down.
CGAGGGACGTACCCCTTTGGTCAGATGCCTGGTGCACCAGGACTTCCTTGAGGGTGACACAACTAATGTGTCGTGTACCAGTCTGCCTGACACTCGGGACAGAAGTGGCATCACCCTGGTCACTTCTTGGCGACACAACCCTTCTGGCTGGCCCCTGACCCACTGGCTCTTCCACTGGGGAACCTATCCCCCTTACACCCCTCCATCTGGACTTCTGCACCCTCTCAACTGGAGCGGTACTGCCAGACACCAGAACTACTGGAACCCTGGTTATAGAGGTTCCACGTTCTCCAGACACTCTGGAAGATCCTCCTCAAATGACCTATTGGTACAGCCTAGGCCCCCGACCTGACGTTCCCTTCAGAAACATTCCAGGCCCTGCACTGGGTTTCGGGTACCTGGAGACATGCAGTCCCACCCACTCCTTCTCCTCTTGAGACAGGACGTGGGCCCCTACACCGAGACCTAGCTGGGCTACACAACCTCTTCCACCACACTGGGCTGGAAGATACCTCAGCTACTCCTTTTGGAATCACTCCATCCCCTATGCCTCTCTCCTTCCAGAACACTACCAACTCCAAATATCTGTCTCTAAACAGACCACAGAAAATCAAAAGCAGGCTCCACTGTCTGCAGATGTTCTTGGGAAAAGTTTAACACACGGAACTTGGGTATCTGAGCAAAACAAGAGTACACAAGTGTTAGACGGACCGGGAGGGTCGGCCGAGGTACGGGGAGAGGTCTCCAGGGAGAGCCGTCTCCAACGACTGTACAGATGAATAACTTCCCCCCCCACAGACGGACACCACACAAGACTGAAGGTTAACGAGACTTTATATGCAATTCTTAGGTTACGATGATATGGTACAAGGAGGTCTGGACTCAGGGGTCCCCTCTAGCTTAGTCTTTGGTTGAGGAAAGGGTAGCGGGACAGTCTTTAGTTACCGGTGAGTCCAAAAATAGCTCTCAATCCTTGAGCTCGGCGTTCTTGATGATCGGGCCGTGGAGGAGCCAAGCAGGTCCCGAGATGGTCGGATGAAAGATGACGGTCCGCGGCGGAGCCTGCAGGTCCCGATGAAGATGACGGTTACAACGGTCCGCGGCCACGCCAGCAGGTCCGGACGACGATGAAGGATGAAGGTTACGACGGCTGTGGCAGCGCCAACAGGCAGGATGATGGTACACAGGACAGAGCTACGGCAGCGCCAGTAGTCCGTTCAGGATGAGTTCCTCTTTACGTCTCTCGACTCCAAGATACAACTGCCTTCCTGCTCTGGAGCTGCCCCAGTTATAGGGCTGGCGTGCTTTGATGTCCGGACCCTCGCACTTGGAGGTCGGGGGTCCGGGATGCGGGGTTCCAGACACCCAGCAGGGGGGTGGAGCCAGCGCCCGGGGAGGCGATGGGCGAGCGGCACTTGGCGGGGGGAGCCATCGACACCTCTTTCTCCCATTGACTTGCCAAGTAGCCCGCTCACCTCCTGGGTGGATGGTGGTGCCGAGATGTCTGAGGCCGGGCCAGGCCCAGGGTCGGGGTCGATCGGGGGCCAGGCGACCTCGTGGTGAAGTGTCCAAGATGGCGGGTCAGGTTGGCCGCGTGGGCCGGCAGGGGATCGGGCCCACGAGGTTAGCTTGCCTCGCAGGCAGGGGCCCTGAGAGGGCAGCAGATGTACAATGATGATGCGTGGTACTGTCGTGGCGGCTCTCGGGCCTGGTTGGGCTGGGGGAGAGTGGCCCTTCATGTGGCCTGTCCAACATGCGTCCCCCCCAGCTGAAGGCGGGGAGAGTTACCCATCTTCTTGGGGACTCTCGTCGTCGAGGCGGAAAAACCGGGACAGGCCGTCTGCGTTGGCGTGGTCTGGTCCTGGCCGGTGTTCGACTGTGAAGTCCATACCTTGCAAGGAGATGGACCAGCGCAGCAATTTTGGGTTTTCCCCCCGCATATGCATCAGCCACTGCAGGGGTCGGTGGTCGGTCTGCACCCGGAAGTGGGTGCCAAACAGGTAGGGCCGGAGCTTTTTGAGGGCCCATACCACTGCGAATGCTTCTCTCTCTATGGTGCTCCAGCGTTGCTCCCGTGGTAGGAGCCTCCGGCTGATGAAGGCCACGGGTTGATCAAGGCCTTCGGTGTTCACTTGGGACAGGACCGCCCCAATGCCCTGGTCGGAGGCGTCCGTCTGGACGAGGAACTCCCGGCTGTAGTCGGGGGCCTGGAGCACAGGAGCGGAACACATGGCGGCCTTCAATTGTTCGAATGCCGTTTGACACTCTGGGGTCCAGTTCACTTTCTTTGGTTGATTCTTTGACGTGAGTTCCGTGAGAGGCCCCACTATGGTTCCATAGTCTTTTACAAACCTTCGGTAATAGCCTGTGAGGCCCAGGAATGCTCGTACCTCGGTTTGGGTGATAGGGGGCTGCCAGTCCTGGATGGCAGCAATTTTTAGCTGTAGAGGGGCCACTAGGCCGCTTCCCACCTGGTGCCCGAGGTAGGTCACAGACCCTTGTCCAATTTGACATTTGCTGGCCTTGATCGTGAGGCCAGCTCGTTGAAGGGCTTGCAGCACTGCTCGGAGGTGGTGGAGGTGTTCGGTCCAGTGGTGGCTGTACACAGCGATGTCGTCTAGGTAGGCGGCGCTGAACCCTTCGAGCCCCGCCAGGACCTTATTGACGAGCCGTTGGAAAGTCGCTGGTGCATTTTTCATGCCGAAAGGCATGACCGTAAAATGATAGTGGCCATCGGGGGTGGAGAAGGCAGAACGTTCCTGTGCTCGGGGTGTGAGGCCGATCTGCCAATAACCTGCTGTCAGGTCGAAGATGCTGAGGTAGCGGGCAGCTCCCATTCGGTCGACCAGTTCATCTGCCCGGGGGATGGGATGTGCGTCCGTCCGGGTGACCTCATTCAGGCCCCGGTAGTCGACACAGAACCGGAGTTCTGGGGTGGTTCCGGGGGCGGCTGCTTTGGGGACCAGCACGACCGGGCTGGCCCATGGACTGTCTGAGGGCTCGATGACCCCGAGCGTGAGCATCTTGGCCACTTCCGCCTGGATGCAGGCCCGTACCCGATCAGGTACGCGGTAGGCCCGGTGGCGGATAGGAGGGCTATCTCCGGTGTCCACATCGTGCACACACCAGGACGTGACACCTGGGGTGAGGGAGAACAGGCTGGCGAACTGTGACAGGAGGGCTTGGCACTCTTGGCGTTGTTCTCTGGTGAGGGTCTCCGAGAGGCGGACCCCATCTACGGAGCCGTCTTGCTCCTGGGTCCGCAGGAGGTCAGGGAGAGGCTCGGAGTCGTCTTCAGCCCCGCTGTCTGTGGCCATCAGTAGGCTGAGTTCGGTTCGTGCAAAGTGAGGTTTCAGCCTGTTGGTGTGGAGGACCCGGAGTGGGTTCCGGGAGGACCCCATATCGATCAGATAGGTGGCAGGACCCTTGCGCTCGATCACCTTGAAGGGCCCCGTCCATTTGTCTTGGAGAGCGCAAGGTTCTGTGGGGGACATTACCCATACTTGTTGCCCCGGCTCGAATTCAATGGATGAGGCGTTCTGGTCATACCATTTTTTCATATCCTCTTGACTGGCCTCTAGGTTGGCTTTTGCTAGGTCCCTGAACCGCTGGGACTGGTTGCGGAGGGTGAGGAGGTACCGGAAGACGTCTGGAGGGTTCTTGGCCGGAGGCATCTCCCAGCCTTCTTTGATCAGGCTGAGCGGCCCCCGCACTGGGTGCCCGTATAGCAGTTCAAATGGGCTGAAGCCTAGTGATTTTTGTGGGACCTCCCGGTAGGCGAAGAGGAGGCACGGCAGCAGTACATCCCACTGGCGACGAAGGGGCTCTTCCAATCCCCCGATCATCCCTTTTAGTGTGCGGTTGAACCGCTCAACCAGTCCGTTCCCTTGGGGGTGATAGGGGGTCGTGAATCGGTAGGTGACCCCACACTGTTGCCAGAGTGATTTCATGTATTTAGAAATAAAGTTCGTGCCTCTGTCGCTGACGACTTCTCGGGGGAACCCCACACAGGAGAAGATCCCCATCAGGGCCCGGCCGACCACTGGGGCTGTCACGGTCCGGAGAGGTATAGCCTCAGGGTAGCGGGTGGCGTGGTCCACCAGCACCAGAACAAAGCGATGGCCTTGTTGTGTACGCGGGTCTAGGGGTCCCACAATGTCTATTCCGACCCTCTCAAATGGGGTCGTGACTACTGGAAAGGGTTGCAAGGGGGCCTTTAGTTTGCGGCCGCTCTTCCCACTGGCTTGGCACGTGGGGCAAGATCGGCAATGCTGGTGCACATCGTTTCTCATTTTGGGCCAGAAGAAGTGGGTCACTAGGCGGCTGTAAGTTTTATCTTGTCCGAGGTGCCCTGCCAGGGGGACATCGTGGGCCAAGTTTAACAGGAAGTCTCTGAAACGGAGGGGTACCGCTAGTACTCTGTTGGCCCCCAGCTCGGCGATTCTTTGCTCGCTGTACAGTAGATCATTGTCCCAGTAGACCCAATGAGTTCCGGAAGTATCCCCTGCGCCTTGGGCGAGCGCTTGTTGACGGAGTCCCTCTAGGGAGGGACAGGTCTTCTGCTCCCGGCGAAATTGTTCTTGCGTGGGTCCCCCCTCTTGGGCCCACTGGTCAAGGTTAGCGATGTCGGAAGGTTGAGCAGGTTCGAGGGGGGTGTCATGGTCGGTGGTCTCGGCTGGGGCGACCGGAGGCGGCGGCGCCGGCCATTCTGGTTCTTCTGGGTGAGGGTTGGCCCGGGCGGCCATGGACCGGGTGGTGACGCACGCCCAGTCCGGGACGCCTAACATCCCCAAGTGTTCTTTTCGCTCCACGGCTGCCCACGGGGAGCTCTCCAGGTCATTTCCGAGTAGGCAGTCCACGGGGGAGTCGTCTCGGACCGTCACCTTCAGCATGCCGGAGACCCCTCCCCACTCAAAGGGGACGCAGGCCATCCGACACAGACTTTCCGAGTTGTCGGCTGATCGCACAGGGCAGAGGATGTTCGGTAGATATTGTTCTGGGGTCACCAGGTGACAGCGGACGGCTGTCACACTGGCCCCGGTGTCCCGAAGGGCTTCGGCCCGTCGTCCATTGATGCTTACCCATTGGCTGTACTTCTGGGTGTTAGCGGGTAGGGGGACCCGCGGGACCATGTCTCTTCCCCCTAAGCACGCGAGAGTCATGGCGGCTGGCTCCCACTCTTGATACTCTTGCTGGTCTGTTTCTTGTTCCTCGGGGATCTGTTCTTCCCCTAGTGCCGCGGCGGCCATTTGGCGGGGTTTTGGACTCTGATACTGCGGGCAGCTTGGGTCATTTGCATAGTGGCCGACTCGCTGGCATCGGTGGCATGTGACATTGGCTCTGTACCCCGGTCGCGCCGGGGTGCTGCCCCGGTTGGCCGGGGGGGTGGTGCTGGCAGCGGGGGCGGCCGGAGTGTTGTCTCTTCCTCGTCCTTGGCCCCCTCCCCCTCCTCTCGGTCGGTGGTGTCCATTGTTGTTCCTGTTTTGCTCGTAGGACCCATTCCGGCCCACTCTGGTTATCTCCCACCGGTCAGCTTCGGCTGCGAGCTGCCGGGGATCGGTCAACTTGCTGTCGAGGAGGTGTTGGCGTAGTTCGATGAAGCAATTGTTGGACAGATGCTCCCATACCATCAGATTGAACAGCTGCTCGTATGTCGTGACGTTGTTTCCTTTGATCCAGCCTTCGAAAGCTCTGCTAAAGTACGTTACATAGTCCACCCAAGTTGTACCCGGGATGCGTGTGCAGTCTCGGAACCTCTGGCGGTACATCTCGGGCGTGAGACCATAGCGGGTGAGGAGGGCCGCTTTCATATGGTCGTAGGAGGTCATCTGGTGGTCTGGGAGCTGTAACAGGGTATCGCGGCCTTCATTGAGGAATCTGCCCCATAGGCCGGCACCCCAGTCGGTTCTATCGATCCGGTGCGCAGTCATAGCGATTTCATAGGCCTTAAACCATTGTTGGATGTCGTCCTCTCGGAAATATTCTCGGACCACATCCTTGGGGATGTGTACTTTTTTCTCCGCGGTCCCCGGGGTGTGTGGTCTCTCGGGCACCCCTAACTCTTTATTCTGTTTGCGCAGGTTGATCTCGGCTATGTTCCGTTCGTGCTCGTACGCCAGTTTCTTTTCCTCGAGCTCCCTTTGTCTCTGTTTCTCTTCTCTTTCTTCTCGGAGACGTAGGTGCTCTAAGTTGATTTTTTGTTCGGCCAACTTGAGTTCTATTTCCATCTTGAGTCGGGCCATTTCTAGCTCGTGTAGTCGGATTTTTTCTCTTTCTTGGATCTCGTCTTGCGGGAGACCGGTTCTTTGCCCTTCAGGGGCTGTGGTGGTTTTTTCTGCGGTGCTTTGCTCAGGGGCTTCGGTATCCCCGGTCTCTGCCCAAGATTGTAGGGCATGTTTAAAATCGTCCTTGGTGCTTAGTCCGGTGGTAGCGATACCTAGTTCGATGCAGAACTGCTTTAGTTCACGGTGGCTGTACTCCTCTAGTTTTTCCATTTGGAACTTCTCGGTTGATCCGCTTTCTTTAGTTGTCATTATGGTTCGTTGTGGGGTGAGCTATTTTCTGTACGTTATGCGGTGATTCGAATCGCGCCGCTGGCCACCAATGTTAGACGGACCGGGAGGGTCGGCCGAGGTACGGGGAGAGGTCTCCAGGGAGAGCCGTCTCCAACGACTGTACAGATGAATAACTTCCCCCCCCACAGACGGACACCACACAAGACTGAAGGTTAACGAGACTTTATATGCAATTCTTAGGTTACGATGATATGGTACAAGGAGGTCTGGACTCAGGGGTCCCCTCTAGCTTAGTCTTTGGTTGAGGAAAGGGTAGCGGGACAGTCTTTAGTTACCGGTGAGTCCAAAAATAGCTCTCAATCCTTGAGCTCGGCGTTCTTGATGATCGGGCCGTGGAGGAGCCAAGCAGGTCCCGAGATGGTCGGATGAAAGATGACGGTCCGCGGCGGAGCCTGCAGGTCCCGATGAAGATGACGGTTACAACGGTCCGCGGCCACGCCAGCAGGTCCGGACGACGATGAAGGATGAAGGTTACGACGGCTGTGGCAGCGCCAACAGGCAGGATGATGGTACACAGGACAGAGCTACGGCAGCGCCAGTAGTCCGTTCAGGATGAGTTCCTCTTTACGTCTCTCGACTCCAAGATACAACTGCCTTCCTGCTCTGGAGCTGCCCCAGTTATAGGGCTGGCGTGCTTTGATGTCCGGACCCTCGCACTTGGAGGTCGGGGGTCCGGGATGCGGGGTTCCAGACACCCAGCAGGGGGGTGGAGCCAGCGCCCGGGGAGGCGATGGGCGAGCGGCACTTGGCGGGGGGAGCCATCGACACCTCTTTCTCCCATTGACTTGCCAAGTAGCCCGCTCACCTCCTGGGTGGATGGTGGTGCCGAGATGTCTGAGGCCGGGCCAGGCCCAGGGTCGGGGTCGATCGGGGGCCAGGCGACCTCGTGGTGAAGTGTCCAAGATGGCGGGTCAGGTTGGCCGCGTGGGCCGGCAGGGGATCGGGCCCACGAGGTTAGCTTGCCTCGCAGGCAGGGGCCCTGAGAGGGCAGCAGATGTACAATGATGATGCGTGGTACTGTCGTGGCGGCTCTCGGGCCTGGTTGGGCTGGGGGAGAGTGGCCCTTCATGTGGCCTGTCCAACAACAAGCATTTAGCAAGCTCCCCATCCAGAGAACTCACACCACTTGTCCAGTGCAACACACGATTCATCCACACACACCCCTCCCCAGACTGGTAAGACAGTTTCTACCGCCCCTGATTTCTCAACCTGACCACCACGTGACACAGGTACCATTACTCCAGGACCGGGACGGGGGACACATGCACTGGACACACTTATGCTGCCACCACTGGATCCCACCCTTCCTGGGGAATCCAGAAACACACTGAACTTAGGGGTTTGATCTACCCTCCCGAGCTAGGGACACCTAACTCAAAGTGCACAAGAAACACATTTCCACAGAAATGACATTTTTAGCAAACTCCATACAATAATCCCCACAATGTGATTTATCTAAAATGCAGAGTTTTGTAGTGCGGCCAGTTGCCGCTGTGGTACAACGCAAACACAAATCCCTATCCTCACCGCTGCGTCCAATGTTAGAAATGGGATCCCTGGCTGGCCAGGGCTTGCGCCAAAGTCATTCAGAGACCACCACTCCCAAGTCAGGGCAAGGGAGTTACACGTCAAGATAACCCCTGCTCACCCTCTAGGTAACGTGGCGCGAGCAGCAAGGCTAAACTTGGAGGCGATATGAGTTAAGTATTTGCGCACGCACCCCAGCAAAAACACCCAAGGCCCACCACAAAGGAAACTCCACACAAGGTTATGTATAAAAATAGCCTTTGTATTACACCACAACACATTAGATAAAACACACACTTTTACAACGTGCCAACAGGCACAGGCAGAATTTACAGGGGATATGTACAAGACAGGGCCACATGGACCATTGTCAGGAATCAGCACTTTTAGAACTTAGAATACAATTCACTGTAGCACCAACAAGAACATAAAAGCACACAACCAGTAATCACTGGTAAAAGGTTAAGTACCACCTACGCAATCCTAACCACCTTAGGAACAGGTCACGCAGGGAACTAGGACCTCACTAGCACCACCTGTACTAGCAAGAACAACCACCTAAGTGTCTCAATACCTGTAGGGGTATAAGCACATAACACATGATGCATAAACATACATTCAGCGGTGTAAGGAAGGAAAACACATGATGCATAACATACATTCAGAGGTCCATTAAGGAACAATTGCGCAAAAATCACCTAAGCCACCGCCTGTGGCAGTCCCTAGGCCAACTGGCCTTTCTAGGGCTAGGACGCCCTGTGTCCCAAAGTCAGGGCCTAAACGTAGCAGTTGCCCACAAAGTGCTGGGCAACTGGTGCAAACAATGGGGCCTCACATTGGAGCCTAGTGGGCTCAAGAACAACTGTGGGGCTTTTGAGCCTCTCTGGGCTCGAGCAAATGTAGCACCAACGTTGGAGTCCCCCCTCTGGGGACTCGAAATCAATAAATGCCCTCTGCAAACAACTGTGGCGCCTTCTTGAGCCTCTCTGGGCTCTCAGAAAATAAATGTCCCTCCACGAGCCTCTCGGGGCTCGGAAAACAAATATGGGCTGTGAGCCTCTCTCAGGGCTCTAGCACACAATGCCCCTGCACGTGGGAGTCCCCCCTCTGGGGACTCGTGGTCGCAACCGGTTCACGGGCTTCAGGCTCACTCCCTCTCCTCCCGGCTCAGCTCCACTCACCGGTGTCTGGCGGGCGCTTCCCGGGTCTCCAGGCTCCTTCCCTTCCTCGGCAGCTGCGGGCTCTCCCCACACCATGGGGGCCCCGCTGCTGGACAGAAGGCTTCTCTGTGGACGGGCGGCGGTAGCGATCAACGGGGCTCTCTCTCCACATGGAAGACCCGCCTCCTCAGTGCGCCCGCTTCGCCCCGTGGGTCTTCACCCGGTTCCCCATCTCGGGACCGGGACTTTAAGGAAAACAGTATCCGGGGCTTCCTCCGGGTCACGGGAGCCCCGCAATGCTCACGCCACTTCCTGCTGCCGGCCCTCTTCCTGGTTGCACGTCAGGTCCCGGGCCAGCAGCCAATCAGAGCGCGGCCCGGGAATGACGTCACGGAGGTGTCCCGCAGTACCGCCCCCGGCCTGCCTGACTTCCTGGTCGCGGGCCGGGCGGCGGCGATTCTCGAGGAGGCAAACGAGGGGTGGGCTCCCTCCAGGAATTAATTATAAAGCGAGGTGGGCTCTCGCTATGGCGGCCAGGTCCCTGGCGAGGTGGGCACTCGCCAGAGGACTTCAAAATCGGCAAATCAAGCGGGCACACGCCGGGTGGGCACCGGCTGAAAACAACAGCGCTCCCAAGCGCTAGGACAAAAAGAAAGCGCTCTCAAGCGCTAGGGGCCCAAAAAAAGCGCTCCCAGGCGCTTAGCAGAAGCAAAGTCCTTGAGGGGTCCAGGACCTCAGTAGTCCAGGGGCTGGGCAGGGCCCAGGGAGGGCAAGCCTTCCCCTGGGCCCCAGCAGCAGCATGCCCCTGGCAGATTCAAGTGTCAACAAGAACAAGAACATTTTTCAAGAGGTCACAGCCTCTTTTTATACAGACAAATCCTTTGTCTTTAGGCAGGGTGGGGGCAGACCCAGTCGCAGCTGGTCTGTGAGCACTGTTGATGGGCTCAACCTCCCCTTTCATTCACCAGGCAGGCTAGGGTCATCAGTCGCACCACAGGGGGCGGAGCCAGCATTGTGTGGGGGAAAGCCCAGCCCCATTCAGGATACAGGTGCAGCCTCTCCCTCAGATCAGCATGCTAATCTCTCCATTCACCACCGGAGCAGACCCACACAGACTCCTGGAGCCTGGCATCCCAGCCAGCTCCAGCCAATCACACGCCAGCACCTTCACAGCACACACACAGCCATGTCTAGAAGTGGCACTTCCCCACTAGACACATACACGCCGCACATACCATTGCGCAGCATTCACTCTCACGAGTTCGCACATACCAAACTTGAGCATGCATGCCTCACGCATCAGGAACTACCAGGGACACAGACATTCCCCATGCATTCCTATGGGAGAGCAGGCCAATCTCACACACGCACTCAGGGAGCGCACGCACTTTACACTGCGCCACAGTGTCAAAGTGCACAAAGACCAGAAATCACTATAATTATTTATTAACACTAGGCAAAAAGTTCAGGAGTGAACCTGCCAGAAGGGCCAAGTCCAACAAAACACAAGTGAGAACTGCTTAAAATACATGTTCTTTTTCTTTACACCTTTTCTTAAAGAAAATCGTGTTTTCATCTGAAATTGAGCAATTAAATGTAGAATCTATAAAGCAGTCCTATAACTCTAAGTAAGCCATGATATAGCAGGCATTCCCATGTGCTCAAATGTTTTGATTATTGCGGCCTATTAGCTGATGATAAAAAAACTTTGAATTACAACACTGAAATCAAAGGAGCACTGTAACTGCTATGTCATTCTGGGGGATACGCACCACCTCAGCCGGCTCTGCGACCTAGGTAAGGAGCAGCACGAGTTGTGTGCACCACACTGCCTCCTGCACACGTGGCACTAACACCAGCAGCATGCACCACCCCAGCCGCCCACTGACACTCTGCAACAAGTCATGCAAGCTGAATAAGGGGCTGCGTGCGGCGTGTGCACGTGTGGCTTCCTACACACTAACCTCCTGCACACGGAGCACTAACACCAGTGGCATGCACCACCTCAGCCACCCTCTGCACCCCTGTGACAAGTCTTGCGAGCTAGGTGATGGGCTGTGTGCCGCTTGTGCACATATGACATGCCATGGCACACACTAACCTCCTGCACGGGGGTCACCAACTCCACCAGCATGTATCACTCTGCACACTTTAAGAATTTTGCACACGGTGTGTATATGAGCATAATAAAATTCTAACGAGAGGCGCCTACAACTGGTTCTGCGAAGTAGGTGAGGGCTTGCACTCTGTGTGTGTGCATACCTGATATGTAATGCTGATTTCCAGACTCATTGCACACTAAACACTAGTCACCACAACAATATCACAGCTGTCTATGCTCGGCAGTTAGAATCATGTACACCCAGGTTGTAATACTTTCCACAAACCGTCATCCTGACTTTGTATACCGCCCTGCACTTGTGCATACAGAGCGGTAGCCTGCACACGAACACTACCCTCTGCACAGGTCCAACATGGAAAGATTGATACTGCACACCGCCACCTGATGCTTTCCATCATGTGTGCACACGTCCACCATGTGTGCACACATACAATAAGTGTCCCCTCCTGCTCACTTCAGCCGTCCCCAATTCTCAGACCCAACAGTGTTGTTCATCACTGTACTAATTTACCTAGAACAAATTACATGACCATAGCCTCACTTCTGTAGACTCTGCCCAATGAGGCAGCAGGGAGTGAGAGCCCGAGTGAGGTGGGAGGGCAGCAGGGAGTGAAAGCCCGGCGAGGTGGGAGGGCAGCAGGGAGTGAGAGCCGGGTGAGGTGAGACAGATCGAGACAGATAAAGACATATAGAGACAGATAGAGGCAGAGACAGATACAGACAGGGACAGACAGAGCTAGATAGGGTCAGAGACAGGGACAGATAGAGGCAGAGACAGATAGAGGTAGAGACAGACAGCAATAGAGGCAGGGACAGATTGAGACAGAGACAGACAGAGACAGATAGAAGCAGAGACAGACAGAGATAGAGACAAAGAGAGGTAGAGACAGAGACAGGCAGAGACAGATAGAGGCAGAGACAGACAGAGAAGTGCAGTGACAGAGAGAATAAGACAGAGGGAGACAGACAGAGGGAGGGAGAGGGAGAGAGAGAGAAAGGGATACTAAGGGAGGGAGGGTGAGTGAGAGAGAGGCAGACAGAGAGAGTCAGACAGAGAGAGGGAGACGGAGGGAGTCAGGGGGAGACGGAGTGAGGGAGAGGGAGATAGACAGAGGGAGGGAGACAGAGAGAGACAGGCGACAGAGGGAGGGAGACAGAGGGAGGGAGAGACAGAGGGAGGGAGACACAGAGGGAGGGAGACACAGTTGGAGGGAGACACAGTGGGAGGGAGACACAGTGGGAGGGAGACACAGAGGGAAGGAGACACAGAGGGAGAGAGACACAGAGGGAGGAGAGAGACACAGAGGGAGGGAGACACAGAGGGAGGGAGAGAGAGACAGAGGGAGGGAGAGAGACACACAGAGGGAGGGAGAGAGACACACAGAGGGAGGGATGGAGACAGACAGAGATGGAGACAGACAGAGGGAGGGAGACACACAGAGGGAGGGAGACAGACAGAGGGAGGAGGGGGAGACAGACAGAGGGAAACAGACAGAGGGAGACAGACAGAGGGAGAGAGAGAGAGGTGTGTGTATGCTGGGTCTGGTGGCTCAATAGACAAAGGCGTCCGCTGCAGTGGCCTGTGTTCAACCTCATGGTCACAGTTCTTTTTTAGGTCTCGCGACCTATCAATGCGCGCAAGCGCATTGAGCGGAGCGAGAATTCATGTCCTCAAAACGCTCGTGAAACCAAGGGTTTCGTTCGTGCGGTTTTGTTTAAGTTCAAATGAATCACATGACCAAGCAAGCATGCGCATTCACGGCTGCACAGCACATCAAAGGGTTTCGCCCAGCGTGTGCTGTGCGGCTTCTCCTCCCCTAATTACCAGCTTCCCTCATGTCTCCCTTGTGTGCTTCTCTCGTAGGCTCTCCCGCCCCCATCCGTCTTCACTCTTTGCCTCTGTCTTGCCTCCCCCTCCATTCTTCTCCCCTCGCTCGCATACGTGGAACAAGACACGCCAGTTACCGTTGTCCTAAGATACCTTGCAAACGTATCAACAATCAGGAAAAAACAATCAAATGCAAAGTGCTCTGACTCATGTAAAAACACTGTTCCCACGCCACACTCCGACCAAAGACCCGAAATAGGCCAGTCTCGCACAATCATCTCCCGCCAAGTAGACTGAAGTGGGCAAAGGGATAGCTCTGGAAAGCCCTATAGCTAAGTCTTCATTACAAGTCAATACCACTGAAAACAACGAAAGCCATCTTATCGGCCTTTGAATCCTAACTGGACAGGACTGAAATGTACAACTAAGGCACACCGTTCCGTCCTACAATGCCCGAGGTGGGTTTCTACTCTGGATTACCACCTTTCTGAGCTTTTTCTGTAGGTTTATGTTGTTTTTCTTCTGCTTTCTAGGTGTTTACAAAATCCCCCCCTCAGCCCCATTCCTTCCAGATTACAAATCAGCCAGCAATGAAAAGTTGCACCAACTTTTAATGGGACCCTTTCAAAAGTTTTTATAAAGAGCCGACTCTAAGGTATTGGAGCTCTTTAACAAAAGTACATGTTATTTTACACAAGGACACCTTCGCTTTAAAAAAGAAATCTATTTAGGCTCGGGAATTAAGTGATCTGCGCAAAATCACAGGCAGTTGAGCCGGCGCCGAGAATCACGCCTGGTTTCCCAGCTCTAAAGTCGGCAGCTCTGGCCTCAACGCCACATCCTTTCCCCAGGATAGCGAAAACTTATTACCGTTGGCCTTAAACTATAAGTAAACTACCCAGGTGTTCTAGCAGCCCCCTAAAACCTACATTGCACACAATCTTAACAAGTCTCTTGTTCCGTCAAATCCATTGAGGGCTATTTCAAGTTTCGATGTACTCGAGCCCTTACTTTTTCATTGCCTCCACAAAAAATAAAGAATGTTATATTGATTGAAGAGTTCCTCTACACACTTATGAAAATAATGAATGACATGAAGATCCGGTCCTAAGTCATTGCCAGAATCTGCAGGCCTTTTCTCCAGTGTTTTTTCATAATGTAATACACAGTAGCACTTCACCACCTCTAAGTTTCTAATCTATCACAGAGAGTTTTTCGTCCACTGTGTCTAAACACTGAAACACAAAGGCCGTTGAAGTTCTCTCTGTCTCCTTCCAGGCCGTGTATTTAGACCTGGCGCTATTTGCAAAGTTAGATTGCAGTGTGCGTTTACGTCACGTTACTGGCGTTAGGTGCGCTGCAGGTTATCTCACCCCGGGCACTGGGAAGCGAGTTGATGGATGCCTGTATTAGGGTCAGTGGAAATAATTGTAAACATTTAGTTCACAGACTTTGCCATTTGCTGTCGCAGTGTTTTCAGGGGGAGGGGGGTTATCTGTCGTAGATTAGCCCCTGCTTGCCCTTGAGTTGTCTTTGTTTTAGAGTGGTGTTTCTGCACGTAACTCCCCTCGGTGAAACCTGAAACCCTGAACTCTGCTTCCCACCCCCCGTTCCCCCATCTTGTATGCACACACCTAGAAAAAAAACGGACCATATTCCACCTCCGCGTGAGAGGGGCCTGGCTCGGTCGCTTTAACGACACCTCCTCTCTATTACCCGTAAGAGCGAAAAAACAGAGGCAGACTGAAATTGTAATAACCGATTTAATATTTTCACAATTCGTAAAAACAGGATCGCCTTAAAACAAAATAAATAATATTCTAGGTAAACAGCTTCAGGACATTGAAACTGTTACTAATGGGCTCCCACCAGAAGCATTTTTTGTTGGTTTAATCCCTCATTCCTTCCCAGGACCACTGCTTTTATTTCCCATTTTGAATGACCTAGTGGACTCCAGTCTCCGCCGAAACAAAGGACGGGCCTTTTTAACCAGAGTCCCTCGAGAGACCACCAAGGACTCCGGGTCAGACGCTGCCATTTCGCACCGCTTTCAACAGTAGCAAAAATGCATGACTGAATGGCTCAAAATGCAGAGTGTTGGGGGCATTCAGTGGCGTCCAGGGCACTGTCACAACACAGACAGGCCCAAGTCAATACTTTCCCACTGATCCCATTTTGAAGGTCTGCTTTGGTTCCTTCTTTCCCACTAATGAATATTTAAACCTTGTAATAGCAGGAAGATAAAAATGCACAAAGGGAAAGCACTTCATGCAATGAAGGCCAACGGAGGTAGGGAGAAGTGCAAGGAGAACTAAAACGGTGCGAGTGTGGTGGCGGCACTTAAAGTCTGTTCAGTCACTGTGAAAGTTGTACTTTGGCTATTTTCAATGCAGTGTTGCAAATCATATGACCCCCCGGGGTGTAAGGCCAGTATCTCTGACGAGCCTATCGGTATAGTGTGAGTTGAGATACTGGTATTACCTCTGGGTGGCACATGTATGTGTGGGAGTTTTCTTTTTTATATCTACAGAACAATACGATAGATCGGTGGGTTAATGCACACACTGCACACGTCTATTCAGTTGCGTGTCCAACATAGCCTAACTGCAATGGCAAATCCTCTTTAATAAATAGACCAATAGTGATGCCAGTAAGGTTTGTCTCGATGTTCCTTCGCCTCTCTGCAGTCTTTACATCCCTAACCTGTATGCTGTTGTTTGATAAAGACTGATGTTGCCTGGCTATTAGCTACATACCATGCGTGTTTCTGGTCTTCCTAATAGGACAATGAGTCAAGTGCCCATCAGAGGATTCTTATCTCTTTCAGTAAGAGTGCTTGTGGGGTACCCCATGCACTTCACCCGGCTCCCTGCTGTTTATTGTAAACAGGAGTCCTCATTGTAACCTTCTGAGAGCCTCTAGTATCAGTTTTCACATCCATGTCCAGGATGCTCAAATGCACCTCAGTGCTGGGCCCCTCTGCAGCCTCTAGATGGGAGTCTGCACCTGTGCAGCATCTCGGTGTTTGGCAGATGGGGAGGATACACCTTCACCTTCGCTTTAACTGTTTTGTTTACTTGACTACTGTGCGTCATAATAAGGTACCTTAAATAAAAGTGCTTTATACAAAGAGTATCGCTTGACTCTTTTGGCATAGTCTTTTTTGTGTGATTGCCTGTAATTCAGTGCAGTGCATTGAGCCTGGCACTGAGCTGATGGTCACAAGTAGTTGACTTGTGGTTGAATTACTGTGTGAACTTACCTTCGTTAGGCACAAGTCTGTCCCAATCATTAGTGGCAATTTTATATTTTTGTGAAGCACTGGCGTTGCCAATAGGTCTCGCAGTAGGAAAGTTGGAGCTATTACAATTGCAAATTACAATGCTTTTTATTTTTGTTTTCATTTTAAAAACATAAAGGGCTTTGTCATTTACAAAACCAATAGCTCCAACTTTCCTACTGCGAGACCTATTGGCAACGCCAGTGCTTGTTTCTCTAGCCCCTCCCCCACTGACCCCGCCTCCAGCAGTGCGGCCCTCGGCCACAAACTACACTGTAAATTCGGCCCCCAAGAGAAAGTTTGTGAGTACCCATGTCTTACGCGATAGCTAGACGAGACCTAAAAAGTTCAGTCTCGTTGGGGCTGAGTGAAAGCAGAGGACGAGCTGTGTCGTCATCACTGCAGCCAATCCTGGGTCCGCCCCTCAGCAGCATCCGTGACGCCCTCTGCTGCCGAGCGCCACCCGGCATCTTCGTGCCTCACGTTGCGTCATCTCCTGTGCCACGCCTCCTCCGTTTCCACTGCACGGCTGTTCCCCACCTGGGCCTAGGCCACATTCAGTGCTATCGGTGTGGGTTGCGCTCTCTGAACGCATGATTCAAGTCCGTTGCCTGGAAGGTGCCTCAGCGACCACCTCACCGTGTCTGACCCGCTTCCATGATCGTGGTGAGTGAAAACATCTTCTGGCCGAAGGCTCGGCACGCTTTACTTAGGTCCGTGAAAGGGCTACCTCCCGGGGTTTTCAAACGCCTTCCAAGGGGACAGTGCCAGTCTGAACGACTCTATGGCCGCTCGCTGAACATAGCTCGGGAATAACCATTGGTTGTTGTATTTGAAAACCCGCAGTCATTAATGTGTAACAGCACCTATTTGAAATGAATTTAAACAAGCGTTTGTGGAAAAAATTGTTGAATATGTTGGCCTACCCAAAAGCCACCCTTTTACAAATAACCTGAAAGTTAACATATATTTGCTTAATGACTTTGAGTTTTGTCTTCTTCATTTGGCTGTCTAGGTTTTGCCTCTTAAGTTGATGTATGACGTAAGACACCGAATTTGTACATTTCTAGATTGGATGGGTATAGTTAACCCTTTCACGGTCGCTGCTGCTTCCCCCCCACGATGACACAGTAGGTGGTGTTTCGTGGATTTTACCTGTTGCTAAACCAGGACTAAAAAACCTTATATGCGATTCCACTAGTGCATGATTCTGACTCAGTTCGGTGGGTATACTCGGTTTCCACACATTTATGCCACATCATGTCCCTCTGATTGTCTCAGAGACACCTGTTTTGTGGGGAGGGTTGTCGTCACGAGGAGTGTAATGAGTTAAATGGGGCTGGCGGTCCCACGTGGTAGTGTGTCTCAGAACTTGCCTCTGACTTGAATTCGTGGGAAGCAGCAGGACCACATGCAGTGGCAGACATTCCTCAAAGTAATGAGCAATCCCAAGCATCCTCGCTCTTAGATTTTGAGCCCAAAGATGTTTTAGACACATGTAAGTATTATGATTATACGCTTTTTTATAGCGCTAGTTAGACCAGAAGGTATCAGAGCGCTTTAAATATAATGTAAGATCATTATATTGAAGTACATGCAAAAATACAGGCAAAGAAAATCGTTCGGCTGCAGCAGTAGTTACAGCATGCAGACATAGGAACCACTTGAGCTAAAAACGTACAAGACATAGTAGACAGCTGAAACTGGTCATGGCAGAGTGTGTGTGAGCTTTGGGACATATCTGTTAGGGTGCGTGTTCAATTTTTGTTGAGCAGTAGGTGTTTAATGTCCTGTTTGAAACACGAAAATGAGGGGTTCCAGCACAGGTCTCTAGGGAGGGTGTGAGTTCCATATCGTGGGAGCCTTATCTGAGAGAGAGTACGTGCATGGGAGGATTTTTGTTTCAGATTGGGAGGTTTAAGAATAAGTTAGTTGGAGCTCCTCAAAGATATGGCTTTAACAGCTTTCAAAAGTTTGGTCTCCAGATAGTTGGGTTTATGTGTGTGAAGTGCTTTGTGGGTGATTCAAGTAGTCTTGTAGAAACATCTTCCTTCGATTGGAAGCCAATTGAGGCTCTTGAGGGTCGGTGTGATGTGCTCAAACCATTTGCAACCTGTTATTAGCCAGGTTGCCATGTTGAGAACTGAACGTGAGGGGGCACGGTTAGTATCGGAGTTGCTGTGATAAAATGGCGTTACCATAAAGGTTGGATTTTCTTGAGTTGTTTTAGTGTGAAGAGTGCTCCTTTGGATGAGTTGTTGATGTGGTCTTACAATGACATGTTTCTGTCCAGGGTGATACCCAAGGACTTTACGGTGTTGGAGAACAGTTTAGAGCGTCCAAATTCTTGATCCAAACTTGGATTGGTAAAAGCTTGTTTTTTTCGGGGAGAAAAGTAGTAGTTTTTGTTGGGGTTCAGCTTTAAGTGACTGATATGAAGCCAAGTGTGTATCTTGATTAATGTGGTATTCAGATGTAGGATGTCACTGGGTGATTTAATTTTGTAATCGAGATGAGTGTTATCAGCATATATGGGATATTTGACCCCTCTTTGGTTCAGGATAACCGTAAGAGGTTCTATGAAGAGATTGAAAAGGGCTGGATATAGTTGAGCCTTGGGGTACACCATGAGGAACCAGTGTTGGTTTTGAGAGACAGTTTTTGATATTTATACGGTGTTTAAATAGTTGGATACTTCTTTTTTTTTTTTTTTTTTTTGTTTAAAATAATGTATTGGGGGGCGTGGCCAAGATGGCGGCGGAGTAGGACGCCTTTTCGTGCCGCTCCGGCGCTGATCCTACAAAGCTTCTAATAGCACGACTCTGGGGGAGTTCACTCGCCCCAAAAGCGGCGGGGAAGTCCGCCTGACGGAGCGGTTGTCCTTGGTGTGGTCGCCGAGGTGGTGTGACCCCGAGTTCGCCCCTGAGATCGAACGCGCCCCACGGCCTGTGAGACCCCGGGCTCTCCTGACATCGAGGCCCGGCGTGGTTGGTGGGCGGGGCCCTGGAGCTGCCCTGAGGAAGTCGGAGCAGACGGAAAGCGGAGAGTGGCTGCATTCCGGCGACAGGTGGGCCTGGCGACAGACCCAGATCGACCTCCCCTGCCCTTGGGGTATTGCTGCACCGGTTTCCAGCACTGACTGAGGCGCACGGAAGTCGGAGTCATCCGCGGTCAGCGCCACCCGCTACCGCACGTGTGGGGCTGGACACAGCCGGCGACTACAGAGCAAGTGATGGGGAGCGTTTGAACTGAACGGCGGAGCCCACCATTGAACTTGGCCACGAGGCACGGAGCCTGAGCTCTGGGGGCTGCCAAGTCTACTGTGGAGTGAGAGCGCGGAACTGACCAGCGGATACCGGCGCATCTTGCGTCGCACGAAGGCCCGGAGGGCGTTGGAAAGCAGGCGTCGGCGCTTGGGCTTTGCCCGGCCTGGGCTCCGGTGGGGCCCGCGGATCGAGTAGCTGTGCACGTGGGGCTGGGCACAGCTGGAAGCTACAGAGCGCGCCGGGGTATACGTTTGGACTGCGCCCGCCACTATCCTGCGCCACGTGGCGCTGGGTCGGAGCCGCCATGTCTAATGTGCCGCGCAAACGAGGTCAAGGGAAAGACAATGCTCTGAAATCTTCTCAGCAACCGGCTTCCCCTGGAGCGAGTGGATCGTCGAAACAATCGGACGATGAGGCCCCGACGACAAAAGCCTTTATGACCGAGCTGTTTGCCTCCATCAAGGAGGACATCTCCGAACTCAGGGCGCAGCTAGCCTCCGACTTGAGGGAGGTGCGGAGAGACGTGGACGGCATAGGAGAGAGGGTGGCGACCCTGGAAGACCGAGATCTGAGCGTAGCCACCGACGTTCACCTGCTACAGCAGGACATCATTCGCCTCACCGAGCAAAATCTGGACCTACAATTGCACACGGAGGACTTAGAAAACCGCTCCCGTAGAAATAACATCCGAATACGGGCTGTGGCGTGGGACGGTGAGGCTGGGGACCTGCGGGGGTATGTCCAGGAGCTGTTCCTCCAGGTGCTGGACGAGGAAGACACGAAGGAGATTCGGATGGACAGAGTACACAGGGTAGGCCTGCCACGGCGCGGGGGGGGCCCCCCCCAACATCCTAGTGTGCGTACACGATTTCCAGCTTAAGGAACGGATACTACGCAAGGCCAGGGCCATCGAGTCGCTACAGTTCCGGGAGCATCGGCCTCAGCTATACCAAGATCTGGCGGCGTCTACCTTGCAAAAGCGGCGGGAGTTTCGACCAGTGACGGCTTTCCTGAAAGAGAGGGGCATCGCCTACTCCTGGGGGCACCCCTTCAGGATCATTTTCAGGTGGCAGAACCGCCTCGCTCAAATCCGCACGCTTCAGGCAGCAAAAGAACTTCTGGGCCTGGAGGATGTACCGCCTTCGCAGGCCGCGACGGCTTCCCCATCCCGAAGGCGACGTCGCTCGTCTTCATGGCAAAGGGTGGGGGGTTCACCCATCAGACAACGGCCGGATCTCTCTGCCAGCCTGCAAGAACGGGGTGCAGCAGTCGCTTCGGTGGCATCGGTCACGTTGGCCGACACACAGCATAGCTCTGGGGCGGCGTGACCCCTGGGAAATGGCGGATCGGCGCCGGAGGGGCCCGGGCCATCTGGTTGAGGGGGCTGAAAGTACTCTTGGAGGAGACGCCCTCGACTATGGCCATGGGGAATAGTGTCTTTGTTCCCCCGGCCTGCTTCTTGAGTGGGAGGCTTCCTACGGACTTCGGCCTACTGGTCTTGATGAGTATTCTTTCTGCACTTTTGTTTTTGACTTTGCACTTTGTTTGGTTTGCATATCTTTTGGGGTGGGTTTGGGATGGGGGTTGTTGGGGACAGTGGGGGGGGACCCGTGACGGAGGGCCAAAGGGGATGATTGTTGTGTGTCTGCTGTTGAGTGCGCACTTTACTGTTGGTGATGTCGTACCGCGAATGTTCTGGAAGCAACTGGTCGTCTACTGCCTGGGGGCGGGGCTGGAGGCGGGGTGGATGACACTTGGCATGCTGAGAGCGGGTTCTGGGTTTTGTATCTGCTATGCCGCTTAGTGTAGGGACGTGGAACGTTAAGGGCATGAATTCGCCTCAGAAGCGGCAGAGGGTTCTGAAGTATGTGATGGACCATCACCTTGATGTAGTTGGACTGCAAGAAACACACTTGGCACGGAAGGATGAGTTGAGGCTCCGCCATAGGGCGCACCCCATTGTCTACAGGTCCTCTGCTGTCACGAAGCACTGAGGGGTGGCACTTATGTTCAGGGCTACGTTGCATTTTCAACCTGTGGAGGTCCGCAATGACAGGGAGGGTCGCTGGCTGATGGTTAAGGGGCACATTCAGGGTAGGTTGTGTACGTTTGTGGTGGTATATCTGCCCAATGCCGGTCAGAACAAGTATCTACAAGAATTACTGGTGAAGGTGGGGGACTTTGCGGAGGGGCTCTTGTTCATGTTGGGCGATTTCAATTTGGTGTGGGACAGGGACTTGGACAGCTCGGGGGGACGCAGAGCGGACACAGGGGTCTTTTCTGATTCCACGCAGCAAGGGGTGGGGGAGTTGGGTCTAGTAGATGGATGGCGCTTTTTTCACCCCGCCATGAAAGACTACACATTCTTTTCACATGTGCACCACTCCTACTCTCGCTTGGATCACATCTTCCTTAGTCAATCCCTTAGAGGGCACATTCTAGATGCCGCCATTCTTCCGATCTCGGTGTCGGACCACAGCCTCCTGGTGCTCACTCTCCGTTGGTCGCCGCCCGACACCGCGAGCCGAAAGTGGTACTTCCCGGCGTCGGTGGTTAGAGACGAAGTTTCCAACCGAGCCTTGCGCCTGGCCATCCGTGATTTTTTCGATTGCAATCCCCCGTCGGACACTTCTCTGACGACCACGTGGGACGCCTTCAAGGCAACGATCAGAGGGACGTGCTTGGGCCTCAATTCACAACTTAACACTCTGCGTAGGAAGGAACGGGATGCGCTGGAAGCCGAGGTGCTTGAGCTCGAGAGGGCTCATAAGATCAACCCCTCGAGGGTCACCCTGCGCCCGCTGACGGCGGTTAGGGGCAAACTGAAGGCACACTATGCAAACAGGGCCGAACTCACCCTCCTGCGGCTGGGGCGGCACTCATACTCCAGTGGTAATAAGATTGGCAGACACTTAGCCCGGCAACTGCGGGACAAGCGGGAACGAGAATACATAGGGGGGATCAGAGACCCCGCAGGAGTGCTCCACCATCGTGACGGGGAGAAGGCGGACATATTTGGCCGCTTCTATGCCGCTTTGTATAAGGGCGAGGAGCTGGATGCTGCAGCGCAGCGGGAGTTCCTGCAACGCTTGCCGCTCCCGCAGGTCTCTAGTGCGTGGAACGACTTGTTAGAAGCTCCGATCTCGAGAGAGGAAGTCCTCTCCGCCATTAAAAACTTGAAATTACATAAAGCCCCCGGCCCGGACGGGTACACTGCAGTCTTCTATCAGACCTACGCGACTGAGGTGTGCGACTTCCTGGTCGCCCTCTTTAATGACATGGCTACGTCCGGAGTGAATACCGGGACCCTAGCGGAGGCGGTGATTACGGTCCTGCCGAAGCCGGGGAAGGATCCGGAGCACTGTACTTCATTCCGTCCCATAGCCTTACTTAATATTGACGCGAAGCTGTACTCGGCAATACTAGCGAGCCGCCTCCAGGACCTGCTACCGGCGATTGTTCATCCGGATCAGTCCGGCTTCATCAAAGGCCGCCAGACGCACGACAATACGCGTCGGGTGATTCATCTCATTGAGAAGGCGGACAGGTTCCGCATTCCGGCGGTATTGGTGGGCCTGGATGCGGAGAAGGCCTTCGATCGCGTGGACTGGAGCTTTCTATTCCACACGTTGCAGGCGTTTGGTTTCTCCGACAGATTTATCACCATGGTGAGGGCAAACTTCTGTAGCCCTCGCTCGAGGGTGGCGGTGAACGGCCACCTATCGGCCTTCTTCCAGCACTCGCGAGGCACCAGACAAGGGTGCCCCCTCTCTCCCTTGCTGTTCGCGCTCAGCATTGAGCCCTTGGCGATGGCGATTCGGGAACATGAGGGGGTGAAGGGCATACCATTCACAGGAGAGCAGCACAAAATCTCTCTTTGCGGACGATGTCCTGCTGTCGGTGGCCGATCCCGCTAACTCTCTCCCATGCGTTCGGGATATCTTACTGGACTTCGAGGGAGTGGCTGGCTTCAAAGTTAATTACGGCAAGTCTTATGTCTTGAATTTAACCTTATCACAGGCCGAGATTGCTCAGGTGAGAGCGACAACACCGCTAGCCTGGGCCTCGGGCTCGATACTTTACTTAGGAGTCCACCTGACTCCTACGGTGGGTGGCTTATTTGCAGCCAACTTTCCGCCCCCTGCTGGCCAAGACGCGGGCCGAACTGGAGAAGTGGAAGCCCAAATTCCTGTCCTGGCTAGGTCGGGTGCATGCCATTAAAATGGTCCTTCTCCCCAAATACTTATATCTTTTTCAGGCCCTACCGATTCCACTGAGCACTTCCTTTTTAGGTCGAGCAGACCTTACTCTCAATGCGTGAGCATTGAGAGTGTCTGCTTCAGACCTTTTGTCAGCGTTTTAGAAGGAATGTGAGACGGAGCTCAAGCACGAGCGTCGCCGTCTCAGATTCCTTCTCGAGTGCGCGCACAGCACCACGCATGCGCATACACAGACACACAAGCGCCCATGCACGCACCCATCACGCATGCGCATACACAGACACACAAGCGCCCATGCACGCACCCATACATACAGAGAACCCACCCCTGCCGTCGCATACACACACTGCATACACACACGCTCCCCCCCTTACCTCACCAGAGACACACACACGAGCGCACATACACACACACACGCACGCACGCACGCATACAGAGACACCCCCGCCGTCGCACACACACGCGCGCGCACACATCCCCCTCACACCCCACTCACCAGGTTCTTCTTGTGTCCCTCGGCAGCCAGCGTGTCATTCAGGTTAACAGGCGGGGGCCGCGGGTCTCTCCACGAGCACGGGAGCCCCGCTAGCTAACATGGAAATCCTCCGGCGGGCACAGGAGCGCCTGCTTCCTGTTTTTGTCTGGCCCCGCCCCCGTCCCAACAAAGGTTGCCTGGCTTCCTGTTAAAGCCGGGCTGTGGCGGTGAGTTTGCTTGTTTTCTGCCACTGTTCGTCTCAAAACTCACGTGAGGAAAAACACGTTTTAATTGGAATATTTGATTCTTGCATTATGCTTGCTTTTTGAAAGAATCATGAATTAACAGTGGTAAATGCCATCCACGGCAGCCACGCTTCAGGTTTCAGCACGGCAGCCGCACGCATAACTTTACTTTCATTTCCTCTGAAAAATTTAATGTTTCCAGTTCTGAGTGCCTTTGATGAGCATGATAGCTGTGAGCATCGCGACCGCCTCATGGAGATTTGGTCACAAATAACATGGTTTGTCTGGAGAAATGCTTGGATTAGCTCTTTCTGTGTAGAATGTTTTTCGTGTTTGTGGCCATAGCATTGACTCTTTATCTGGTGTGAACTTCATCTGATCCCAGGCGGTTTATTACCTCCATGATTACGTGGTACATTCTTCCTCTGGTTGCTGGAATATACCCGTTACCATGCTCAAAGCTTTTTATTTCCCCCCAGCCATGCTGACTTGTTGGCTTATGTTATGTGTGGTACACACGGATTCACATACATTAGTTAACATTTGCTGTAATGTTTCATGCCATTAACATGCATTTATTTTTCAAAGCTAATTTTCCATTACAACAATTTTTGTTGCAGGATAACATTTAGACCCTTTCTTGGTACCACATCAAGGATGGGTAGATGCAACACTGGTTGCCTGACAACATTTGCACCCTTTCTTAATACTGCAGTGAAGATGGATAGACGCAGCAGTGCTCATCCATATTGGAACTCCGCTGTCACATGATACAACCCCCTTGATCTGTTTATTGTGTTGATAACCGATTTAAAATAAAGTTTAAAGGGAGCTTGTTTTTGTAGTCACGCCTGGCGGGTCTCGTATGCACTGGAGGTGTGGGGCACTGGGACGTGAGGGGCGGATAAACCGAGCCTGCTTTTTTTTTTTTTTACAACTCCCGTTTTCTTTTATGGCCGTCAGTTTGACCTCAACAATCGAGGTCCCACAAGCTGTCTTTCAGACGCGGTGATTTCTGCCGTCTAACAGCATCTCGACTACTTCCGGGGCACAGCAGAGGGTGCATAGTGTATCAGAGCACATTTAATCACCAAAATCTAAAGAATCCAGACCTTTATTGTGATCTTGGAGACGCTGGTGTAGACTTGGCCTTTGGGCTATCGAAATCGATTAGGGAGGTAATAAAATACGGGTTTTGGGACAATTGTCCTTTGAAACCTTTTAATAGCAAATAACACACATAGCTAAAAACAATATAAAAATATCAGATGTCAAATGCTTAATAAAAAGTAGAAAGCGGGCAATTTCCTCTGCCACATCAAAATAACGCATTTTGTATGTTAATGCCCTAACCGGCCCTGGGTTTAGCAGAGTGCCTTTTTGCCTTAATTGAAAGAAGACCCACCCCTTCTTAGCTTCTCTTTCTAGATCTGCAGCAGAACTCCTATTCAGAATTACATAATTGGAGACTGAAACATGTAAAGCCTTGGCAGACATGAACCACCAGCCCCCTCCATTCTTTACTCAATTTCCTGCCTCCTCTCTTCAGTTAGATGCTACATTTGCTGACTTTTTTCCACAGCTTAGACCCAAGGGGGCACTTCAGTGAAATTATTGTAATGCTTGTTCTTTTTTTATTTATTTTTATTCTTCACTCATCCCAGCCCTGTGCCTAACACTCGTTTTAAAAAGTCTCTGACTCTTGGACAGCTGATAGCGACCTTTGATACAGCGCATTGCAGACTCCCACTCATCTCCAGGCGCGCCAAACAGGTGTCTGTGTTACCCGACTCAATGGTTCTCGATTCTTTGGCGTCAGAAAGATGTGACGCTAGTTTTAGTCTACAAGTCCCAGGCAAATGTCTCGGGTAATCGATTTAGTCCACTCAGCTATCCTAGAATATATTTCTCTCTCTCTCACGCTCTTGGTCACTCCCATATCATCCTCCTCTTGCATCCCCCCCTTATTTAGTTTCACTTCCTTTCTAACAATACTATAAAATCTCCTCTCCTCTATCTCCTGACTCTCCCCTCCCCTCAGTCTCTCCACTCTCCCCTCTCCCCTCCTCTCTCCCCTTTCTCCCCTCTCCTCACTCCCCCCACTCTCCCCTCTCACCACTCTCCCCTCCCTCTCTCACCTCCCTCTCACTTCAATCTCCCCTCTCCTCACTATCCTCACTCTCCCCACTCTCTCCTCTCACACCACTCTCTCCTCTCTCTCCACTCTTCCTATATTTCTGTCTCACTCTCTCCTGCCCCTTCACTGTCTTGGCCTCTCCACTCTTCCTCTATTTCTGTCTCACTCTCTCCTGCCCCTTCACTGTCTTGGCCTCTCCACTCTTCCTCTATTTCTGTCTCTCTCTCCTGCCCCTTCACTGCCTTGGCCTCTCCACTCTTCCTCTATTTCTCTCACTCTCTCCTGTCCCTTCACTGTCTTGGCCTCTCCACTCTTCCTCTATTTCTGTCTCACTCTCTCCTGCCCCTTCACTGTCTTGGCCTCTCCACTCTTCCTCTGTTTCCGTTTCACTCTCTCCTGCCCCTTCACTGTCTTAGCTTCTCCACTCTTCCTCAGTTTCCGTTTCACTCTCTCCTGCCCCTTCACTGTATTGGCCTCTCCACTCTTCCTCTATTTCTGTCTCACTCTCTCCTGCCCCTTCACTGTATTGGCCTCTCCACTCTTCCTCAGTTTCCGTCTCACTCTCTCCTGCCCCTTCACTGTCTTGGCCTCTCCACTCTTCCTCAGTTTCCGTCTCACTCTCTCCTGCCCTTTCACTGTCTTTGCCTCTCCACTCTTCCTCTATTTCTGTCTCACTCTCTCCTGCCCCTTCGCTGTCTTGGCCTCTCCACTCTTCCTCAGTTTCCATTTCACTCTCTCCTGCCCCTTCGCTGTCTTGGCCTCTCCACTCTTCCTCAGTTTCCGCCTCACTCTCTCCTGCCCTTTCACTGTCTTGGCCTCTCCACTCTTCCTCAGTTTCCGCCTCACTCTCTCCTGCCCCTTCACTGTCTTGGCCTCTCCACTCTTCTTCAATTTCCTTCTCACTCTCTCCCGCCCCTTCACTGTCTCACTCTCTCCTGCCCCTTCACTCTCTTGGCCTCTCCACTCTTCCTCAGTTTCCGTTTCACTCTCTCCTGCCCCTTCACTGTCCTGGCCTCTCCACTCTTCCTCTATTTCTGTCTCACTCTCTCCTGCCCCTTCACTGTCTTGGCCTCTCCACTCTTCCTCTATTTCTGTCTCACTCTCTCCTGCCCCTTCACTGTCCTGGCCTCTCCACTCTTCCTCTATTTCTGTCTCACTCTCTCCTGCCCCTTCACTCTCTTGGCCTCTCCACTCTTCCTCACTTTCCGTTTCACTCTCTCCTGCCCCTTCACTGTCCTGGCCTCTCCACTCTTCCTCTATTTCTGTCTCACTCTCTCCTGCCCCTTCATTGTCTTGGCCTCTCCACTCTTCCTCTATTTCTGTCTCATTCTATCCTGCCCCTTCACTGTCTTGGCCTCTCCACTCTTCCTCTATTTCTGTCTCACTCTCTCCTGCCCCTTCACTGTCTTGGCCTCTCCACTCTTCCTCAGTTTCCGTTTCACTCTCTCCTGCCCCTTCACTGTCCTGGCCTCTCCACTCATCCTCTATTTCTGTCTCACTCTCTCCTGCCCGTTCACTGTCTTGGCCTCTCCACTCTTCCTCTATTTCTGTCTCACTCTCTCCTGCCCCTTCACTGTCTTGGCCTCTCCACTCTTCCTCTATTTCTGTCTCACTCTCTCCTGCCCCTTCACTGTCTAGGCCTCGCCACTCTTCCTCCGTTTCCGCCTCACTCTCTCCTGCCCCTTCACTGTCTTGGCCTCTCCACTCTTCCTCAGTTTCCGTTTCACTCTCTCCTGCCCCTTCACTGTCCTGGCCTCTCCACTCATCCTCTATTTCTGTCTCACTCTCTCCTGCCCGTTCACTGTCTTGGCCTCTCCACTCTTCCTCTATTTCTGTCTCACTCTCTCCTGCCCCTTCACTGTCTTGGCCTCTCCACTCTTCCTCTATTTCTGTCTCACTCTCTCCTGCCCCTTCACTGTCTAGGCCTCGCCACTCTTCCTCCGTTTCCGCCTCACTCTCTCCTGCCCCTTCACTGTCTTGGGCTCGCCACTCTTCCTCAGTTTCCGTCTCACTCTCTCCTGCCCCTTCACTGTCTTGGCCTCTCCACTCTTCCTCAGTTTCCGTCTCTCTCTCCTGCCCTTTCACTGTCTTGGCCTCTCCACTCTTCCTCTATTTCTGTCTCACTCTCTCCTGCCCCTTCGCTGTCTTGGCCTCTCCACTCTTCCTCAGTTTCCGCCTCACTCTCTCCTGCCCCTTCACTGTCTTGGCCTCTCCACTCTTCCTCAGTTTCCGCCTCACTCTCTCCTGCCCCTTCACTGTATTGGCCTCTCCACTCTTCCTCTATTTCTGTCTCACGCTCTCCTGCCCCTTCACTGTCTTGCTTCTGTTTATTGTATTTGCACAAATCTAATATCTTGGTCTATTCCTTTTCAATAATCAGGCATTTTTGTTTATTAGGTGTTTATGTTTTTGATTGGTTTATTTATAGGCACTTTCTATTTATCTATCGCCCTCACTCTATTTATCTATCGCCCTCACTCTATTTATCTATCGCCCTCACTCGATCTATCGCCCTCGATCTATCGCCCTCACTCTATCTATCTATCGCACTCATTCGGCACCACCACTCAGGGGCACCACAGCATCAATCTGTGCAACCATTCAACAACAACTGGTTCAAATATGTTCTCTCAATGTCTCAAACTTTATTACAAATGTCACTAAAAGATGTTAATATTTAACTTCTGTTCTTGGATTTTCGTCACAATAAAATACACTTAACACAATCTTCACAAAAGTTATTTACAAAAGTTTAAGCTATTGCTATTATTAATTACAATAACTTTTATTTAAGTATTAATTATTAAAAAAAATTAAAAGCCATTGTTATTTGTAATAGTAATACATCTAAGTCACGTAAATACAACACTAATTGCATTACAAATGCTATAGGTGTCACATTTGCGAAAGTTATTACTATTGGCATTGTAAATGACAAAGCTATTAATTTAGCTATTTTCAAAACCAACACAGAAATAAAAAATTGTCATTTACAATACCAATAGCTCAAAATGTCCTAATGCGAGACCTATTGCATTGCAAATGCTTGTTTAGCCAGCTCAGGACACTGATTTTGAAATTTGTTTGGCAGGGAGGTCGGGCACGACTTTCGTTTGCACTCCTGCGACGGTTACGGGCTGACGGGGGGGTCGGCCTCCCGGATCTACACCTCTATTATAAAGCTGCCCAACTAAGAGTCATGGTAGAATGGTCACAGCAATCTTCCGAAAAACACTGGTTGCATATGGACTGGAGCGTGGCTGGCCGGTCCGTCTGGGATCTAGCCTGGAAACCAAAGCGTGACCGTCCGGTGAATGCGTACATCAGTACGCCCACGGGGACTACACTGAAAGTATGGGACACCCTGGCGGGGGATGAACGATGGACGACCTTCCCGTCTCCGTTCACTCCATTGCATTTCAACCCGGCGTTCCCGCCGGCACTCGCCGAGGGCCCCTTTGATACTTGGAGAGAGGGAGGATGTCGGGCGCTGCTTCATCTGTTCCACGGCCCTGACCCCCTGACCTTTTGAGAACTGCATGCGGGACTACCAAGTACAGCCAACTGGAAAATACAGGCATTTACAACTGCTCCGCTGGGCCACGTCACCGGGAGTACGGGAGGCAGCCACGAGGCCTCCCTCCGACTTTGAGGCCTTCCTGCTAAAAACGTCTACCATGAAGGGGGCCATCTCCTTTCTGTACCAACTGCTGCTTCGATCTGCTCTTTCCCCTAGACCGTGCTACATGGAGCAATGGGAGGAGATGGTGGGGAGGGATATCACTGATGGAGAATGGTCGGCGTTGTGGAGGGACATGACGCAATTTAACCACTCAATACTCCTGAGGGAGGCGCACTTAAAAACTCTTACACAGTGGTATATGGTCCCAGCCCGGCTTCACCGTATCTACCCGGCTGTCTCGGACAGATGTTGGAGGGGTTGTGGCCTACTGGGGGACTTCCGCCACATTTGGTGGGATTGTCCGATCATCAAACCCTTCTGGGACGAGATCTTATCCCATATTAAAGATATCTTGCAGTATCCTATCGATAACTCTTTGGCATTCGTACTCTTGGGCCTGAGAGATCCTGGCCTTGAGCACCAGACAAGAAGATTCTATGGCTCTGCCTAGGCGCTGCCAAACTCACGCTGGCGTCAGCCTGGAAGCGGAAGGAGGCGCCGGCGATCTCACTTTGGCACGCTAGGCTGTGGAGGCTCCTGAGTCTTGAGAGAATGGCGGACATCTTCCTAGGCAACTACAAACACTTTAAACACATTTGGGGCCCCCTGGTGTCCTTTCTCTCTACTGGTTTACCCTCGGCAGTGTGCCCAGCATCTTTGAGGGCCTTACATCTATTTCAGCTCTAAGTGTGTGTGATGGATGAGTGGGGAATGAATGAGGCGCCGTCACGGGAGGGGGGGGTGGGGAACGGGAAGTTGAGTTTGTGTACTGCTAACGGGACATCTGTGCTGCTGGGACGAGGCTCAGTTCGACGGCTCTGCGACACTGGACTTTCTGCTGGCTGAACTAACAGAGCACCCCGCCTCGGGGCTACATTTGCGACTGCCTCCGTCTTGCGGATGTTGGAGCCTATTATTTGCTCACTTCTCTCGCATTGCATTATTGCCTCGTCTTAATATATTGCTTTCCCACTGTGTGGGACCATCTGTGCTCCCGAGGTGGTACCTTTTGTTCGCTGTTTTTTTTTCTCTGTGTTTTGCAAAATAAAAATTTTACAAAAAAAAATAAAATAATGTATTGAACAAAAGCAGAGGTAGTGTTTAGCAAACAGTTATGAATTACAATCTTGTCATAGAACACGCACATTTCAGCAGTGCACCACAAACACTATTACAAGGGGGGACCAGGTCTGGTCATTGCCATGTCAGTTGAGGGGGGAAGTACACAGTTCACCTCTATAAATATTCCATCGTCTCCATTTCTTATTCCAAACACCAGGACATCCCCATATCTTGTAGACCGTTTTCTCGGACAACATACACACATCCATAGCAGCAACCCACCTAATCAAAAGCGGTTTAGATGGTGAGCCCCATTGCATAGCTATTTCAAGTTTCAGTAAGAGAAAACCCAAAGCCGCCCACTGTTCCATTGCAGTTAGATCTGTTGGGTCCCATACATTGAGGAGTTTGCATTTGGGAATCAGAGGGATGGGCTTTCCTAGTGCACCAGTCATTTTCTGAGTGGCGCGCTTCCAGAAGACGTGAAGCACCGGGCATTCCCATAGAATGTGGTAGAAGGTACCAGTCTGACCGCAGTTACGGAGACAGAGGTCAGATGAGCATCTACCAATTCAGGCCAGAAGGGGAGCGGACATGTATGTTCTGTGCAATATCTTTAATTGTATAAGTCTAAATCTGTGATTGATAGCTGATTCGCACGGGGACATCCGTGCTGCCTGCCACTCAGCCTCATCCAAGATTCCGATGTCGTTCTGCCATTTATCTCGTAAAAGGTGGAAGGTGTTCGGCATGTTATTACATAATTTGCGGTAGGTGTAGGATATCGCTTTGGCCTGAAGGGGTTTTGACAGGAGTCTGTCCTCGAGGGGCGAGGATTGTGGGAGAGAAGAGAGGTCCGGGACGTTGGCGAGTATGGCATGTTTAATTTGGAGGTAGCGGAAGGCCTCAGATTGGGCTAAGTCATGCGCCTTCTGGAGCTCTTCGAATGTCAGCAATTTGCCCTTGCGAAGCATGTCACCTATGGTGGATATGCCAATTGTGCCCCACTTATCGAAGCCCCGATAGTGACATAGGGTGCCCAGCTTATGCAAAGTCCAAAGTGGGGTGGATAATGTGAGGGTGTTAGCCCATCCGAGTCGCTTATTCGCACGGTGCCAGATTGTTATTGTGTGGGACATCAGGCCTATATACCGGGCACAAGAGTGTTTGCCATACAGAGCCTCGAGATATCCCCCGCGGCCTGTCTGGTTTCTCTCTAGGTGAAAAGCAGGGTTCGTGGGTGAACCATAAATCCATGAGTTAGTGGCAACCAATTGAGTAGCCCAGTAGTAAAGTCGAACATTTGGTAGGGCAATACCTCTATCGTACCACCCCTGTGTAAGTGAAAGGAGAGCAATGCGGGCAGAACCGCCGTCCCATAAGAGGAGGCGAAGGTCTCTGAGTGTGATGAAATAGGAGTCGGCTATGGGAAATGGACAGTTTTGTAGGGCATACAGAAATCGAGGGAGTGCGAGCATTTTAAATAGGGCCGCTCTGCCTGGGAGAGAGAGAGGGAGTGTTCTCCAATGAGAGATGTCGTTATGGAGTCTTTGAAGTGGGCACTTTAGGTTGCGGTCGTAAAATATTATTGGGTCTGGAGTGAAAAAAATTCCCAGATATTTAAATCAGTCCAGGGCGATTTCAATTGAATAGCCTCGTGGGAGGGGGTGGGGGGTGGGGGTGGGGGGGGGTGGACCGTAAAGTGCGTACAGTACTGATTTGGACCCGTTGATGGAGAAGCCTGAGTATTTGCCAAAGTTAGTGATAACATGTAGCAGACTGTTGAGGGAGGATTTGGGGGAGGAGACTTAGATGTGGATGTCGTCTGCGTATAACGAGATCTTGTCGATCGTATCGGCATTCCATCGGAGGCCGCGGATGGAATTGTCAGTTCTGATCCATTGAGCCAGAGGTTCAAGGGTAAGTGCGAACAACAAAGGGGCACCCCTGTCTTGTACCTCTGTGCAAGGGAAATCACCTGGATGTATGTCCGTTGACATAAACTTGACCCCAGAGATCAGTGTACAGTACTCGGATCCACTGAATGAATTTGGGTCCAAAACCGTAGCGGAGTAGTACCTCAAAGGTATGACCATTCGATCGAATCAAAGGCAAGCGTAGCGTCAAGGGAGAGGATAGCTGCGTCCTCCTGGAGATGTGGTATCCTGCTCATCAAGTTGTGAACCCGTCGGAGGTTAAGCGCTGTATTACTGCCTGGCAAGAAGCCGACTGATCCTCGTGTATCAGGGCGGGGAGGACTGTCATAAGTCTGGTAGCGAGGAGTTTTGCCAGGACTTTCACTTCGGTGTTGATAAGAGAAATTGGTCGGTAGGAGCTGCAAGCATTAGCCGGTTTGTTAGGTTTACGAATGACCACTATTGATGCCAATCGCTGGTCTAGCGGAGGGCATCCTACATCTCGGCTCTCCTCAAACATTGCTTTGAGGTGTGGGAGGATCTCTGCAGGGCCTGCAAAGCAGCTGCGCCTTAGGTTGGAGGGATGTAGACTGAAATAACATTCAGCGGTTTGCCTTCCCAGGTGGCCTCTAGTACAGCGAAGCGACCCAGGGGGTCAGCCCACGTCTTTGTACACGTCAGTGCCACATTCTTCCGAACCAGGATTCCGGTCCCTCTAGATCCAGAGGTGAAGCCTGCGTGCACGAGTAGTTTATAGCCTCCCCGGTGTAGTGCTTGGCACGCATTGCCCATTAAGTGTGTTTCCTGGAGGACAACCAGGTCTGGGGTGTGACGTTTGAGATATTGCATGACTATCCCTCTTTTTATTCTATTGCCTAGGCCGTTGACATTCCACGTCATGATGGAGAGAGACGTAGTCAATAGGGGTGTCATGGAGGCTTAACGAACGGAAATTGTGTACGGACCAATGGTTTTAGGGGCATCGAATGTATCTTGTGGGAAATGACTGCCTCATAGGGGCCTGTGGCGAAGAACCTGAAAGGCCCGGCGTATCCTGATGCTGTGCAATGGGCGTTCTGTAGAGGCAATTGGTGTTGTGTAGCTTGGCCCGTGTCTGAGAGGCCGCAGTAGTGCGGAAACAGAAAAGAGATCAGAGATAACTGCGGCCTCGGGGGAGGGTTGGATACTTCTTGGCGCCTTTCCTCGATCCTGTAGAAATGAGCGATTATTAATCTACTGCCAGGCTTTTCCTCCTTTTCAGTGTATTCACAGAGACATACTAGCTATATCAAAGGTCAGATTACCAGTGTTTACCACTCCGTAAACCATGATATTTTATACGCAGTCTGCTACAGGTCTCATAAACCTCCTTGTCTCTCCATTTTGCTTGATCGAACAGCGAAGTTCTTGTTCAACAATGTGATGTGAAGGTTGACTCTAAGTGCATATATTACTGAACAGTTATTACAGGTACTGTTAAATAAACTCTAGGGGAGTGACTTGGCAGAATGGCTGATGAGATGTAAGACAGGAGCTCCACAGTGACCGTTATATTTCTTACAATTTATTGTTAATTTATTATACAGTTTGTACTGTACCCTAGCAAAGAGGAAGTCATTCTGAAGTGGCTGTGGAAATAAAACAAAAGAGATCTCAGCTGTCAAAAAACGAGCCCCCCTTCTTTCGGACTGAGTAAAAGAGTATGAGAGAGACTCTTCTTGAATATTTCAGTACACAACTACCCGGTACTTTGGCCAGCTCTCTGCTCCGCATTGATCCCTTTACTCTGAGACCTCCCATATTTGACACAGCAAGTCCAAAAATTCTCCCTCCTAGGTTTAATGATACAGTGTACACACAAACAGGCTTGACCGCTTTTCATGATCAGTTTTCATCCAAGACACTGAAAGTAAACCATTATAAGATTCTTACATGTCAGTTCAAACTCATCCCACGAAGTCCTTGCCCTGATGAGACCCAAAAAGATGCCAGGTTGAGAACTCGTTGATGCGCCTCCCGGAGATACTTTACTGCGTCCTACTTCTTACTGAAGCAGGATTCTATTCAAGTTGTGCAATATTGAATGTAATCCACCCTACTAGGAAAGTATAGGACTTGTGCCTATCTGTGTATTTGTATTTCCAATTCCTCTGTATTTGTGTACCAGTCAATGTTATAAATAACCATGCACATTATGTATGATGTTTATATTGGCTTAATATTTCATACAATGTGTACTAAGCAACTCACACTGGTGAAGGGATTGCCATCTGGGATATTGCAACATTTATGTTAAAAACTCTAGACTGGCATAAACTGGGAGCTTTAACCCGTTGCGTGCTAATGACGAGCTCAGCTCGTCATGAGGCACTGTTGAGCTGCACTCATGACGAGCTGAGCTCGTCACGGCAGTTGGAACGTTCGCACACGGGGATAATTTCCCCGCTGTGCTGAACGTTCTAAAACGGGTGTGGTTGTGATGAGCTCAGCTCGCCATGAGCTCAGCTCGCCATGAGTGCAGCTCCGCTGTGCATCATGACGAGCTGAGCTCGTCACCAGCACGGCGGCGCCGCGCGCGGCCCCCGCCCCCCCCCCCCCCAGCGCACAGGAGGTGAAAACCCCCCACAGCCCACAGGGAAGGGGTTAATATAATTAATGCTCCCAGTTTTCCGTTTTGACAGATTTGTACACACAAATACAGAAAAAACTGTTTGACGTCTGTAGTTATTTGAGAAAAATGGGAAAATAAAGACATTTGGGGTTTTTGTGAGTGGATCTCCATGCTGTCTTTCATGAATACCAGGTCAACAGATGAGAAGGTTACATGGGAAGTTAAAAAACAGGACGAGATTTCCTTAAATACAAGCCTATATTAACACAGTCTAATGCCGATAGTTACCTGTGAGTGTTGTTTTGTTATATTTGGCGGCTTAATTTGCTAAAACACAACAGACTTCAAAGTATAAGTGTGTGTTTTGAAATTAAATGAACAAATAAACCATTGTTCGATGTAATTTATTCTCAGAATACAAAATACATTTGAATAAACACCAATAAGGTAGCCTAAATGTAAACCGCTATAAATTCAGATGGAAATGTAAAAAAAATGAAATACCATAAAACCAGGAGCCCTAAAAATAATGTAATTATATATAAATACACGATTATCGGTGCTATGCTGGTATCTGTTGCCTGTTATGCAAACTATTACCGTCTTTGTTTAAACAAATGTCTAAAGTCAATTAATTATGAAATTCATTTTGCACAACCAGACCCAAGCTGGTGTTTGCACAAAATATTTCTACTTATAAGTGGGTGAGGCTTTATTTTCCTTCCTCCTGAAATGCAGCACTTGCTCTTAGCATTGGAGCTGGGCAATCTGCTGAGAGTGAAACAGGATTTTTTTATTTTAAAGGAGCAATGGTCCCTGTTTAAGGAATGATTTTAAATCTTGTCTATATATTTTCTTCTGACACAGTGTCTTAATGTGTATTATTATTGGAATGCTATACTAACTTTTATCATACTGATCTTGAAAATAAGTTTATGGGCATCTCTGCTCTCTATTTCTCACTAGAATTAATGGTATTTGTTCATGCTTCAGTTTTCTGGTAACCATAAACCAATGTTGTCGTCTTTCATTTTTATCTTTTTCTTTCATTTAGCTTTTTGTCCTTTTTCTTTATGCCTGTTTGTTATATCAGCTTAATATTTGGCATTGAATTTGAAATGTCCTGATGATAATACTTACATTTTAAGAGGATCGAAATGTCGTCAACTCTGCACACTGTCCCTTTTATTGTATATGTAACTTGATAGGGCTGGTTTGTGGTTTTGTGCATTGTGACATACATGGAATATTGTTTATAAATGTCACTTAGAAATTGCCTTAGAAAGAAAGCTATAACTC
This sequence comes from Lissotriton vulgaris, assembly GCF_964263255.1. Taxonomy (NCBI): domain Eukaryota; kingdom Metazoa; phylum Chordata; class Amphibia; order Caudata; family Salamandridae; genus Lissotriton; species Lissotriton vulgaris. The sequence goes on along the minus strand of NC_141697.1, from coordinate 156,118,466 downwards.
TTAGGCACTAACCATTATTTTGGATTATCAATACATATTATTTTTCAAAATTGAGATGTTGAAATTGTGTTGGAAGCAAATTCATTGACGTGATTTGAAATTAAGTATGCTTTTTGAAGGGACCATTGTTACTTTAAAATAGCATGCACCATGGTCCATATGTACTGTATGGGTTCCCTTGGTTTGTTTAAAAAAAAAGAGTGCAAATAGAATCATAAGCTGTATAGCTCGTTGTTACTATGAATTGATAGTTTACTGAGGACTAGGTAGAGTGATTGTGGAGAGAGTTGGGAGATAAGTGACCTGTAGTAGTGTCTTGGAGCTGACATGCAGGCAGGTATCGGACTCGTGAATTATCTCAAAGGTATTTGGGAAACATATACGTCTGTCTTGCTTGGGTGGGAAGTGGCTCCATGCTCTAGGTCAGTGTTCTGCAACAAGTGTCTGTGGGGCCTCCCTCTGCAATCTGTGGGTAGTTCATGCTAGTGTGCAGTTGGCAGTAACTACATTGAAATACACACAGCCCTCACCTACTGTTGATTGTTGGTGGTCTTACTCAAAACATTGTATTTAGTGGCAGGAAGTGTATCTGCAATAGATGAGGGCACCAAAGGCCTAGGAGAGTTTGTAGAAATGCAGAGAAAATGGGTTGGGACAATGGGTTGAAAAGATGTCTACTCGAATGTCGCTTCAGTTTGTCCAAAGATGTTCTCAATTTTAACCGTGTCATATGTGCATTAATATGTCCTTCATGTCTAGTTAGGGTTACAGGAGAACTGTTACAATTAGCCAGCCTCCTTTAGTTTGATTATTGTGGTAGACTGCACTAGGTGCTTTACTTCCCTGTTCTCGTCCTCTCGCACCTTGAAGATAGTATTGGACTGTTAAAGGTGTTTGGTAGGGAAGGCTGAGTTGGGGTGGGGATGTATGGTTACATACATCGCTGATTAGAAATCTCCTTTATTGTTTGGGTGGCTGTCAGTTTCTTTAGAACTGAAGTGTGGGATTGGTTTGCATTGCTAATTGGTTCCTACAAGTATTAGATGACATTTTGGGTTAGATATGGCAGACTTGCACCAAAATACAGTATATTTTGTTAGTGCACCACATGTACAGCGACACCAACATACACTAACAATATATGTGATATAAAGTACCCCCTGCCATACAGCATAAGGATATTGCAACTTGCCAAGTAGTTTTATAACCATATAAAGGTACGAGACTGAAGGCAAAGTTGCTTCATAAGGTTATGGAACTCTGCATAAATGGCTCCTTTCTACTTGTCACTGTACAGCTAGAAAAATCGAGCAGAAGAAGAAAATCAATGTTTAATTCTTTGTACAGCTATTTTAATTGTGCTCTGTGACGTACCTTTCCTGTAGATGTCTTACAGTAGGCATTATGACGTCCGCACTTACTTTTTTAATTTTTTTAATTTATATTTTCACAGCGAGAACACATAAACAAAAAAGAGAAATCCATTACAGTTCACAAACTTAAAGGAAATATGTCCGTACAGATCATCATAAACAAAAGAAAAAGTGCAACCTTTTCATCATTTTCTGCACATTTCATCATATCAACAATTATCAGTCCTCATAATAATTACGGAAAACGCCCCCATTTTTTTTAGCCCAGTTGTCTCTTCCTGGAGCCCCTAACTGAGAAGAGCCCCCATTCCAATTTATACAAGCATTTACAATGCAATGGTCTCGGCAATATTATAGGTAGAGCTATTGGTATTGCTCATTATTTTTTTTATTTTTTTTGTATCCCTAAATAAATGGTATTGTCATTTCTATTGACATTAGCTTATTTTTTTGCATATTTGATACCTATTGCATTAGCAGAGAGTGAGGTAGTGAGAGAGAGAGAGTGAGGTATTGAAATAGAGAGAGAGTGAGGTAGTGAGAGAGAGTGAGGTAGTGAAAGAGTGAGGTAGTGAGGGAGAGGGATGTTGTGAGGTAGTGAGATATAAGCATAGAGTGATGTAGTGAGATAGAGAGAGAGGTAGTGAAAGAGAGTGAAAGTGAGTTAGTGAGATGGAAAGAGTGAAGTAGTGAGAGAGAGTGATTGAGGTAGTGAGTTAGAGAGAAAGTGAAGTTGTGAGGTAGTGAGATAGAGAGTGAGTTAGTGAGAGAGTGATGTAGTGATTTTTTGAGGGAATGAGTCGTGAGGTAGTGAGTGTGAGATAGTAAGGTAGTGAGAGAGAGAGTGAGCTAGTGAGAAAGAGAGAGAGTAAAGTTGTGAGGTAGTTTGTTTGAGAGTGATGTGGAATGCATGCTAACAATAAGCAACAAACAAGCATGCTACAAATACCTCCCACCCCAAGACCGGCACTTACCTCTCATGCCGCTGATCAGCACACATACGCTGTCAGGAGAAACAAGAACAATCTATCCCAGGCTCATTAGCGCTCGTTCCACTGCCCATCATGGACCTGGCATAAAAGGCAACTGTTCTCTGCTACACCGCCAAACTCTCCAGGCACAAGAGAAACGAGACCAGCGACCTCATCAGCTGGAGGGGGCGGGAAAAAGACACGGACAGCGGGAGGGGAGCACCCCTGGGACTTGGAGGGCCCGCTTTGGCCTGTCTCTATCGAGAGAGCCTGCTGTCACTTGGGAGCAGGCCTTGGGTTAGACTAGAGGGATCCCTCAGAGGCTGCAGCGCCTTTTGTAAAGTGATCTCCTCCAAACACATTCCCAAAACCCCAAACAGGAGGTGAGGAAGGACCAGGGCACCACAGCGAACAGGCAAGGCCCAAGCTTGTTAATGGGGCTTTAAGGGGAAACAGAGACCCGGACTGGGATTTGAAGTGCTGAAATCCGGATCACAGTTCACCAAAACAACCACTCGACTCGACTTTTAACATGCTGTCAAAAGCAGAGAGGGGCGACACCGGATCAAAAATACCAGAGAGCTTCAAAGAGCAGGCAAAAAATGGCATTTCAAAGACACCACAATTTTCTTCCATTTTATTATAAAATATAAAGGTTATTTTCCTTTGGGGATATCCAGGGCCCAGATGGATGAGTTGGTGCGTTCTGAGCTTTTAACATCCTTTGAAGAATAATGAGTTGCATATCTTCTCATTTAAAAAGCTTTTTTTTCTCTTTATGAAATACTTTAATACTCACAAAAGCATTTTTTTGTTAAACCTTTCAATTGAAGCTTCTGTACATCCCTTCTTCCATTTCTTGGAATTTAGTGAACGATGTCATAATAATAAATATCGCATCTTGCAATTTTCAGGTTAAGTTTAGTGTGCTATAAATTGTTTTGGGATAGTCCGAATGTTCATATTAAGTTTCTTTTTTTTTGGAAAACCTTTATTATGTAAAGAAAGAGACAATTACAGACCTACAACCACGGAGGCTGGTCTGTAGCACACAACAATATCCACATCAAAGTACACAGCTCTTCAGCCGACAACCAGAGGGTCAGGCAGCGATATCTCGTTTACTTGTAAAAGCATATGGTATAAATAGGATTAGTGAAGATTTAGCATTTTATATTTTATATAAATAAACAACAACAAAACAAAAAGAAGATCGAGGCATTACTGTATGATAGATTGGCTGTCCCTCATGGCAGTGGGAGACGGGTGGAAAACATGCTACAATAAAAAAAGGAGGAAAAATCCTGGGGAGGGACCCAGAGGCAAAACAATGCAGTATAGTCAACGAAGGCTAAGTAGTGGGAATGCACAAGCAAGGGAGAAGAAGCGGATCTGGAATGTCGGTGAATGGGGGGTGCAAATCTCTCCACGGTACGCGTTCCATTGAACCCAGATCCTACCCCATTTCTTAGGTCTGCCACCGGAGACATATACAGTTTTTTTCCCTAAACATGGACCAATCTATGTGTTCTTTCCACGCTAGGAGTGATGGCGGCCTCTGAGAACCCCACAACTGGGCTATATCTCGTTTAGCAACCATATTACCCAATGTGACCCATTGAGTTTGAGCAACAGTACAGTCATTCGGCTCCCAAACATTCAACAGACAGCGTCTAGCCTTAGGCAATAACACAACACCGTGACCTCACCCATAACCGCATGCACACAGTGCCAAAACGTCGCCACCTCCGGACATTCCCAGAGGATATGCAAAAAAGTACCCAACGTACCACATCCACGCCTACACAACCCATCTGCAGAGAAACCCATATGTACCAGTCGTGTGCCCGTGACATATACCCGATGCAAAATTTTAAGTTGCACCAGCCTAAGACGTGCCGGAATCGCGACCTCTTTGGGGGAAGTTATCGCCGCCTGCCAGTCTTCATCATCCAGTTCCAACCAGTCACTGGTCCAAGCATTCCGTAATTGTAGAAGGAGATCCGAGCGATCGTTAATCAGCTTCTTATAGATAAGGGATATCGTGCTGTCGGGGACATATCCGTCAAGCACTCTATCCTCAAGAGGAGAGGACTCAGGGATCGTAGTACCAGCCGGGAAAACCGAATTAAGCGCATGGCTGACTTGAAGGTACCGGTAATATTCCCTGTCAGTCAGTTTATATTCCCGCTGGAGTACCTCAACGGTCTTAACTTTACCCTTGGCCCAAATGTCGCCCACCCTGCTGATACCGATGAGATCCCATCTGTCAAAACCCTTCGACGTCCATAGGCCACCCAGCGCTTCCACTGCGTACAATGGGGTCGATTTCGTCAGTTTATCCGTCCATCCCGTGGCGGCGGTCGCTCTTCCCCAGACTCGCACCGGGGATGCTTCTGGTCGGCTCTAGAATAGAGCGCTCGATTATAATCCCCCCCCCGGGCAGTTGCCATCTGTCCATCTCAAACGCGGGGTTTGGGACAGGGCCATACATAGCGTGGTTCACAGCACTCAACTGGGAGGCCCAGTAATAGCGCTTGATGTCGGGCAACGCGATACCTCCATCATACCATGGCAAAGTCAATTTCGCCAATGCGATACGCGGTCGCCCACCCCACATCGGCTTTCTCTGCAAGCTCTCGATCTCTCAAATAGCTAGAGGTACCAAATCAAGTGTGTTTTGAATGGCGTACAGGAAGCGGGGGAGAGACATAATTTTGAACAGGGCCGCCCTTCCCAAAGGGGAAAGTGGCAAGCCACACCACGCTGCAACATCCGACCGAAGCCGGTAGAGCGGAGGCAACAAATTCCGCTCGTAACGGGCTTTGGGGTCCAGAGAAATGTAGATCCCCAAGTATTTAAAGCCATCTCTAGAAACCGGTATCAGACAAATGCGCGGAAGAAGAGGCACACCGTCCGTGAGTGGACAAATACAGGACTTGGCCCAATTAATGACCAAGCCAGAATTCCTTCCAAAGGAGCGTAACACATCAAACAGGACATCCAACGACTTACGAGGCGAGGTAAGATACAACAAGATATCATCAGCATAGAGTGATATCCGATCCTCGAAGTCAGGCGACCATCGGATGCCCTTAAGCGATGGTTCCCACCGTAGCCATGCAGCTAGGGGCTCAAGGGCAAGCGCAAAGAGGAGCGGTGACAAGGGGCACCCTTGTCTCGTTCCGCGTCCGAGGGTGAAGGGCTCCGAAGCCCTGCCATTAACTCACCACCTGTGCCAGCTACTGCTCATACAAAAGCTTCATCAACCCAATGAATTTAGGGCCAAAACCAAACTTCGCAAGGGCAGCACACAAATATGGCCACTCCACCGTGTCAAAGGCCATCGAGGCATCCAAGGAAACCAAGATGGCCGGCTCACCAAGAGACCCTGCCCTTGCTAAGACACCATGGTGGCGACGTAGATTGAGCGCGTTGGTACGGTGGGGTATAAATCCAGACTGATCCGAATGGATCAAGTCAGCAATCACCGTAATCAGCCGATTTGCCAGAAGTTTGGCGAGAATTTTAGACTCAACATTCAGGAGCGAAATCGGCCGATACTACGAGCAATGATCACAGGGCTTGCCATCTTTGTAGATGACCACAATAGATGCTAATCTCTGATCTCGAGGAAGAGATCTGAGATCTCGCGAGGACAGTAACATCCGACGAAGATGCGGGGCATAGTTTGTACAATTCTACCTGTCAGAGACCGGCGCATACACCGCCTGGAAGTGTTGGGCAAAAACTCGGACTATATCAATCGGGTCCACGACACGCGCACCATCCATCCGTTCAACAACAGGCACCACCCGGTTCAATCTATCTTTTTTGTCCAACCATGCAATCAGTTTTCCCGCCTTATCACCCACATCATACAAACGACCCTGTTGCTCACGGTGCATCGCCTTGGCCGCATCAGTGACCAGCGCCTTGTAGTCAGATTGTTTCAGGGCCAGAGAATGCACCACCTCCGGAGTGACCCCAGACTCAATTTGCCTTTCCAATTCAGTGATTTCGTTTTCCAGATCCACCACCGCAGCATTGTAATGTAATGTAAGTGTGCACTTATATAGCGCGGCTGTCACTCCAAGGAGCATCTTGGCGCTTATAGCCCGTAGCCTAGATGGAAGGCCGGAAAAAAAGTCAGTTCGCACATCTATCTCATCTATACTGAACACACAGTGTCTAAACCAGAGTCATACAGACCGTATCTGAGAGGTTGAAAATCCAAGTTTTCAGAGCCTTACGGAAATTGTTCTCAGCAGAGATCAGTCGCAAATTGGGTGGGAGTTTATTCCAGGCCTTTGCGCCCAGTGTTGCGAGGGATTTCCCTCCTCTAGTTGAGAGTCTGAAATTGGGGGTCCGTAACAGATTCAAGTTTGCTGATCTGAGGGAACGTGTTGGTGCATACTGTTTGAACCAGGGGAGAAAGTATTTTGGTCCTTGTTGGTGATATGCTCTGAAGGTAATCACCAAGATCTTGAACAGTATACGTTTGTGAATGGGTAGCCAGTGTAGGGCCTTGAGAGCAGCTGCGGCGGATGACCTCCTCGGCCATTTTAAAACCAGGCGGGCCGCAGCGTTTTGGACAACCTGCAACCTATGCAGGACAGATCGATTTAGTCCTGCATATAAACTGTTGCAGTAGTCCAAACGGGAAGTTACGAGTGCTACTGTCACAGTCTTCCTGGCTGTCAGAGGAAGGAAGTCAAAAAACTTTCTGAGTCCTCTGATGATATTAAAACAAGACCCCGCCACTGCCCCTACCTGTTGCTTGAAAGATAGGGCACTGTCAAACCTAATTCCTAGGTTCCGAGCCGTAGTGATGGTATCGGGAGGGGACGTCTCCTTTCGCTGGCAATGAGGGACAAGACTTGACCACGAATCACTGGTTTGTAGGCCTCCCACAATGTAACAGGGGAGGATACCGATCCCTCATTCTCAGCGAAGTAGTAGTCCATACACTTCACCACCTCCGACCTGATCTTAGGATTACGAAGGTGCCAGGGGTTGATCGGAGCGATCCGGCCCTCGGCACCCAACTTTGTTGACTGTAAGCCAAAGCGGAGAGTGATCAGAGACCCCCCTGCCAAATGCCTAATTTCCCGTACCAAGACCATCTGTGCTACTGGTACAAGAATATAGTACAATCTCGATAGGCTCCCATGGGCTCCCGAATAAAAAGTATATTGGAGCTGTCCAGGGTGCAGTTGCCTCCAACAATCAACTAGACCAAGCGTGTCCAGGAGCTTCCCGAGCCAAAGCTGTGCCGCAGGCAGGGCTCTTGGGGTGGGGGGGGGTGGGGCTACGGTCTTCATCCCTACTAACTACAGAATTAAAATCGCCACCCACTACCAGTATGCCATCAGGAAGCCCCAGGATCACATCACCCAAGTCAGCAAATGTGGTGGCCTGCAGGCCAGGGGGGATATACACAGACAAAATGGAAATCGGTTTCCCTTCCCACCGACCCGTAACAGCCGCGTAGCCCTGTCGCCCAACACTGTCATCCATCTCCAGGGGGAGGGAAGTTCTTACCAGGACCGCCACCCCTCTCGACCCGGAGGTAAACCCTGAATGGGCCACCAGACGGAAGCCCCGTCTATTCAGTGCGTGGCATGTATTGCCAACAAAGTGCGTCTCCTGGAGTAAAATCACATCTGGGGCACAGCGTTTCAAATATTGCAATACAATTCCCCGCTTTATTCTATCACAAAGACCGTTGACGTTCCAACTCAGCACCCTAAGCTCCCCCCCCCCCCCCCCCCCATCCATCCCGGAACTGGGCACCCAGCCCCCCCCCCCTCCGCCCGGGAACAAGCACACAGGATAAAAGACAGACCATAGCGCAGCCTCGAACAAAACAAAAAGGAAAAGACCCCCCCCCCGCCACCCCCAAGGAACCCTGAAAAACACACCCCTCCACCCTGCACCCCTGCATTAGATCAAAAAACACCCCCAACTTGCAGTGTGCCTGTCGCCCCATTAAACTAACCTACAAGAAGAGAGAAAAAGTCCCAAGAGGAGGAAGAAGAGGCCCGATTCTCCCCACCCCCGGGTATCCACAGTATAAAGCAAGTCTATTATAAAGCCACTGCTAGAAGTCCATAGTAACCGGCTCGCCGATGCAGACTCACTACTCCTGTTCAGCCAGGCCTCCCTCGGCATCTCTCGAACTCTCGCTGCTGGTGCGGTTTGATGGCAATGTGTCCAGCCAGTCACTGACCACCTCGGGGCGATCGAAGAAAAACGCCTGCTCCTCATACTCGATCTTCAGTCGGGCTGGAAAAAGCATAGCATATTTCAGTCCCATATCCCTAAGCCGTCTCTTCACACCGGTGAAACCCATGCGTTGTTTCTGCACCGCCTGGGTGAAGTCTGGGTAGAAATTGACTGAGGCATTGTCATAATTAGTGGGACCCATGGTACGTGGGGCCTGTAGGATAGCGTCCCGGTCTCGAAAATTAAAAATCCTGGCGATGATAGGCCTTGGTGCGGCCCCCAGCTTGGGCTTCCCGCCGGGAACTCTATGTGCTCGCTCCACAGTAAAAAAGTTACTAAGGCCCTTAGGTACAAGATGTTTCAGGACCAAATCCTCCACCAGAAGGTCCGTGGATACATCCGCAGAGTTTTCCAGAACCCCCACGATGCGGACGTTATTGCGCCTGGCCCGGCTCTCGAAATCCTCCAGCCGGCGGGCAAACTGGTCATTGGAGGTACGGAGAGTGCGAACCTCAACCTGGAGGTCCGAGACATCAGTGGTCAAGCTTGCAGTTTTAATGTCCAGGGATTTGACCCGTTCTTTCGTCTTGCCCAGGTCAGCCCTAATGAGATTAACCTCGATCGCCACCGTGTCAATCTTCGCGGCGAGAGTCTCATATTGTTGGCCCATATCCGTCCGAACACTGGTGATGGCGCCCATGATGTCCTTCAATGTCGGCTCCTCCGTTGAAGGCGTACCATCTCTTGTCCCCTCGAGAGCCTTGCTCGCTCCACCTGGGGACCCTTTTGGGCGAGTGTAGCGCTCTATGGCTTGAGTTTGAATAACACCACCACGATGCGTGCCCTTGGTGTTCCGCTTCTCGGCATCTGCTTTGCCCGCCATAGTTATTATTAAATCTGTTTTGTACTGCGCACGGTTACCCTAGAGCATCCCGGCGCCTTGCCAACAGAGTAATACTACAAACAGAACAGAGGCAAGAAGATTAGCAGAAGAGGAAAGTTTTCAATTGTTTTCGTAAACGCAAAAGGCATGGTTCAGAGCGAAGACCAAGGGGAAGGGTATTCCAGAGCGTAGCGACATTAACGGAGAATCTCCTTCCTCCTGATAGGGCCTTTTTAACCCTGGGGACAACGGTCAGATGTTGTTGGTCCGAACGTAAAGTTCTACTGGCTTTATACGGGGTCACCATCTTTTGAAGAATGGGAGGGCCTTTGCCTTGCAAGATTTTGTGTGCAAGGCAGAGGGATTTGAATTTCACCCTTTCCCGTATTGGCAACCAGTGTAATGCCCTCAGTGCTGGTATTGGCAACCAGTGTAATGCCCTCAGTGCTGGTTTGGCCGATCGAGACATGGGGATGTTGTATAGCATTCGCGCTGCCGCATTCTGAACTTGTTGGAGTTTGTTCAAAGTGATCTTAGGGGCACCAAGGTAGATCGCATTGCTGAAGTCTAACCTGGACATAATCAGGCCCTGGATTAAAAGCTTCCGAAACAAAAAAGGAATCAGAGGCAGTACTTTGCGTACCGATCGGAGGAGGCCAAAACAGACACCAGCTAGTTTGGAAGCCTGGGTCCTAAAGGAAAGGTCTTGTTCCAACCAGATACCCAGGCTCTTGATTTCAACCTTGGGTTCGGGAGGGGGTCCTAGGCAGCTGGGCCATGCCGAGCATGGGAGAGAGGGAGTTTTTGGTCCCATCAGCATTATCTCTGTTTTTGACCCGTTCAATTGTAATGCTGAGTCCCCCATCCAAGAGTAGACTTTTGAAAGGCAAGAGTGAAGCATCTGAGAGTTGCTCGTGGATTGGGAGAGGGCGAACACCAGTTGGGTGTCGTCGGCGTAGCTCTCGATCTTGATGTGAAATGGAGCCACCACATCCTCCAAGGGGGCCATGTACACATTAAATAATGTGGGACTCAAGGAGGAGCCCCGGGGCACACCACATTGGAGGGGGGTGGATGCCGATCGTGCGCCCCCTTCCCAGACCTGGAAAGATCTTTCGCTGAGGAACGACCTAAGCCAGTTCAGCGCTGTCCCCCTCACTCTGACGTCTGACAGTCGCTGGAGTAGCACTCGATGGTTGACAGTGTCGAACGCTGCACTAAGGTCCAGGAGGATCACTGCCACTGATCCTCCTAAATCCAAAATGCAGCGTGCCTCCTCCGTGACTGCCTGCAAGGCGGTGTCAGTGCCTTGGCCCGGGCGAAAGCCTGTTTGGGAGCTTCTTAGCGCACCGTTGGACTCCAGGAAATTGGATAGCTGGAGATTAACCAATTTTTACGTGATTTTACTAAGTCCCGGAAGGAGCGAGATGGGCCTGTAATTAGCCATATCTAGGGGGTCTAGGCTGTTTTTTTTTTAAGAGGGCTTTTACTAAGAGGGCTTTTACTATTGCACTCTTCCAATTGGGTGGGACTATGCCCGCGCCTAATGAGGCGTTGATAACCTCGGTGATGGACGACACCGTGGAAGGGGCAACCTGTTTTAGAATCCTCCTGGGGACAACATCCCGGGGAGAGCCACTCTTAATGGAGAGTAAGACTTTAAGGGATTCATCCTTAGTGACTGGCCCAAAGGATTCCAAGATCCTCTGAGGTAAGCCCTCATCCTCCAAGGGCTCAGGTCCTGTCTTGGATTGGGGTAGGGAGATCAGGATTTTTTCAATTTTAGTATGGAAGTACTCTGCCAATTTATTGCATTTGTCTTCCAAATTCTCCGTAGGGGCCGAAGGGGTGGGAACCCTCAAAAGTTCTTTAACCACCAAGAAAGTTTCTCTTGAGGAATTAGAGGCATTGCTGATTTTCTCCTCAAAAAACTGAGTTTTAGCTAGCCGGATGGCGAGCTTATAGCTCCTCATCGCTGTTCGATATTCCGTCTTACTAGCTACTTCCCAGTTTTTCCTCCAGGCACGCTCTAATTTTTTGCATGCCCTCCGCATAACCCTCAGCTCGGTTGTGTACCAAGGGGCGGTGCGTAGTCTTTTCTCCTTTCTTCCTGCCTGTCTTATAGGGAGAACGGCGTCTAGTGTGTTCGACATCCACCTACAAAGATCTGCTTCTGCTAAGACAGGGTCCTGCGAAAGTAGTGGGCGTGAGGCTTCCAGGCCTCATGAAAAATTTTCCACTGATAGCCTGGCCCAAGGTCTTTCTGGTGCACCAACACTAGTGGGGGGGATGCTCTCAGATTTAGTTTGCCCTGTTCCCATCATGCACTGGGACAGGAACAGACTAATTTGCATATAGCCAGGTTCTGAGCTGGGATGGTGCAGAGAGCTAAAAAACGGTGATGGATCAAGCCCTGATCTCTTGACTGGGTATAAGTATTCTGCATCATTCAGAAACTCTGTCCATCACCTTTTCCAAAATTAATGCAAGAGGGGACAGCCATTAATTGTATCTCCATAAACCGATTAGTTTTTAACATTTTCCTAAATGTAAGGTGATTGGAGGTCTGTCTGAGGCTGAGCGGCAGGTTATTCCACAAAGTCGGCCCCACTGAGGAGAGGGCTCGGCCGCCTTCTCTGGTTTTTTTAATAAAAGGTGGTTTAAGCAGGAGTTGGTTACTTGACCGTAGATCTTGTTCCGGTTTGTAAGGCTGTAGTAGTTGAGCTAGGTAGTTGGGGCCGTTTCCAAATAGACATTTGTGGACAGTACAGCAGATTTTAAATTTAACCCGTTGGCGTATTGGGAGCCAATGTAGTTCTCTCAACAGGGGTCCAGAAGATGTTCTTGGGGGGGCATTCAGAATCAGTCTGGCCACCGTGTTCTGGACCACCTGCAGTCGATTGATGGCATCCTCATTGGCTTGTATCAGAAGCCCATTGCAATAGTCAAGGCGACTTATTACAAGGGCCTGTGCCAGGGTCTTTCTTTAAGTGTCCGGTAAAAGAGTAAAAACTCGCCTGAGTAGTCCAATGGTGTGAAAACAGGCTCCTGCAATTACATTTGCGTGTTCTTTTAGGGTTAAGTTTTGGTCCAGTTTCACACCCAGGTTTTTGATGGTTGGTTTTGGGGAGGGTACAGGTCCCAAATCCTGGGGCCACCAGTCAGGAGACCAGAGCATGCTAGCTTTCCCAAAGAGCATCACTTCTGTCTTCCCGACATTACACTGGAGGTAATTGGAGGCCATCCAGTTGGAGATGGCCCTCATACCTTTCGCAAAGTTTTCCCTAACATTAGAGTTAGGGGCATGGAAAGGGTAGAGGAGTTGAGTGTCCTCGGCGTACGACACTGGTGTGAATCCGTACTTCCTCACAATCTCAGCAAGGGGGGCGACATACACATTAAATAATGTGGGGCTTAGACATGAGCCCTGTGGCACCCCCTTAGTGAGCGCCCTTGAGATGGAATGATAGGGGCCCAGGCTGACAGATTAGGAGCGGCCAGAGAGGAAGCTTTCCAACCATGCGAGCGCCTGACCTCTAATGCCCACTCCTTGTAGTCGGTTCAACAGGATTTTATGTGATACAGTGTCAAAAGCAGCTGACCGGTCTAACAGCACCAGAATCATCAAGCCTCCTCTATCCTGTGACATCTTGATGTTATCGGTCACGGAGAGGAGTGCAGATTCGGTGCTGTAGTTGGGCCTGAACCCAGATTGAGATTGGTCCAGGCCCCCTGTTGCTTCTATGAAACTGGAGATCTGGGTGTTAACAAATTTCTCAGCCAACTTGGTCATGAGGGGCAAAAGAGAGATAGGGCGAAGGTTGGAGAGTTCCGTCCAGGGAGAGGTGGTATTTTTGCGTATCGGATTCACAATTGCCTCTTTCCACTGTTGCGGGAGTTTACCTTCTTTGAAAGAGAGGTTGAGGATTTTTGTAATGATTGGGCATAATGATCTGCTCAGGCTGTCGGTTAGCCTAGCAGGGAGAAGATCATGAGGGGAGCCAGATTTCATATTCTTCAGAAGTGTAAGTATTTAGCTCTCTGTGACTTATGGAATGACTCTAAAGATCTCTATGGGAGTTTCTTTGCATAAAGTACTAGGGTCGTCCGAATTATTAGGGTGTTTGGCCAGGATTTTATTGTAAATGGTGTCAATTTTGTCCTCAAAGAATTGGGAAATATTATTGCACAGCTCTTGAGAGAAAGTGTCGGGACTTTCGCAGGCCAAGGGGTTGGTAAAAGTCCTGAGGATTTTATATAATTCTCATTTTCTCTTGAGAGAAATTCCGTATGTGACTTAACCAGCCGCCTGACCGAGTTCTGTAATTTTCGACAAGAGTTTTGCACTCTCAAACTCTTCTCGAGTTTCCTCCCTATGCTGCCTGATAGATTGATAAATCAGGGCCAGTGAAATTTCTTCCACCTCTGACCCTGGAGCAGCGGTTTGATCTCTCTCCCCTACAGCATTTCCCCTAGCCACCACTTCCCCTTTCCCGCTCAAGTAAAGTTTCCGCACTGTTCGGGAGTCAGTCTCTGCCTGATCCTCAAGGTCTACACTACTATGTATACTTCCGTCCTCCATACTCATGTGGGTAGCATACTGTTGAACAAGATCCTCTGAGGAGGACATTGACTGCTCTGAGAGGGAGTAAAAATCAACAGAGTCTGGCTCCGTAGCATGTGATGGTATCTCCTGACTGCGTAGATTATCCCCTCTAAGATAAGGATAGCTCTCCTCACTTTCCAGGGGGGCTGGAACAGTTCCTACTACAGTCACTTCCCCACTATTAGCAGCTACAGTTACCCTGACAACTCCATCTGTTATTTCCTCATTCATTCCAGCAGCCTGTAATTCATCCAGGGTATTTGCTGCCAAGCTCCCCTATGCCTCCTCATAGTTCTGGCCAGAATTCTGGTCAAACACTGCCACTCCCCCTTCAACCGGGGCCCCAGGGCTATCCACTGTTACCTGGGTTTTACTCCTCTGCTGCTGCTGTCTATCCATCTCCTTATTTTTGGCAGAAAAAAATAACTCTGGGATTTTCTTCCCTGTACTTGCTGCTGCCGCCGCCACTTTAGCCCGAGTTGCAGCTGCCCCAGACCCTACCTCCATTGTCTTGCCTGGATTATCAGTTTGCGTGGCTCCTTTCACCTGGTTCGCCACCTCCACGCCATCCTGCAGCTCCGTTGCTGTTCCTTGTGCTCGACCTCGCCCCGAAGATTTTTCGGCTGCATCACTCCTTGCTGCTCTCCTTGCCGTGAACAGCCCTCTGCCGAACTGCTAGCTGCCGCCTGAACAGCCCTCTGCAGAACTGCTAGCTGCCGCCCAGGTGAGCCGCTTCAGCAGGAACGCCCACCGGCTCCTCTGCGTGCACCGCACTCTCGAAGCCGCCGACAGCCGCAGCTACAGCAGTCGTGCCTGTATTATCCAGGCACACACACGCAGCCCTCGATAGGTGAAAAGATCTAGATAGGGTAAAAATCAGCCACCATCTCCCCTTCTCCGCTTTGCTCCGACAGTAGTATGCCCCGTGAGGTCCGGCAGGAGCAGCTTGCTCACGCGTCGATCGCGGACGCCATCTTGCCACTCAGGCTATGACTTCCGCACTTAACTGTAATAGGTTATTACAGTTGACCGTCTACTTCATTAATTGGCAATTGGGTGGGTCACAATTCCCCATTATTGGGTAGCAGTTATTTACAGGTTTTTTTCCTCAGTGGTTCTGAGTGACATCAAATAGAGAACAAAAGCTTAGTTTGGGTTGTTTATGATGTCCCTCAGAACTCTAGGTGAAAAACATCCCAGTAATTCGCTTTTTACCCATCTATAATTTTATGTATGGCCCCCGAATCGTCTGCCTCTGCTTTCAACGGCTATGCAGTGGTATAGGAGTAATGTAGGAGCCATACAAAACAGAGGACACGTATCTCTATCACAAAGTAAACAAGTGCTGCTGCAACGTGCATACATACAGCCATTAAATCATTTTAGGCTGACCATTACACATGAATGTACCTGCCCACATTTCGTAACGGGAAAGAGGGTGAAAGTGAAAAAACAATTGGTGGCATGTATTTTCCCTTTTGTCTAACATTGAAATAGGGGCAAATGTAAACAAGAGACGGCTAAAATAAAGCAAGAAAAAAATGGCACAAAAAAATGGTGGCCGCAAGCTTCCGAAATTTTCGGAATCGGGGGCGTGTTTTTGGCATTCTAAGTGACGGATGACGTCACAGGTGGAAAGAACGCCAAAAACACACCCCCGAATCCGAAAGAGACGGGGCTTGATTGGAGTGATGCCCCTCTCCTCCAATGGCAGGCCTCCGTTTAGGAAGCCAGCCAATGGAGGAGAGATGGAGGAGAGAGGCGGGTTCAAGCCCTGTACTCAAAAATATTAAATCTCCGACCAAAGACTGCGCAAGCGCAGCCTTTAGGTCCTCGACCTAAAAAACTAAAATACCTTGGTTGCCATCCTTGACCAGCCCCCAGCATCTTCTTGCCCTTCCTGTCTTCCCCCTCCTGTAGCTATGCTTTCAGCTTTCTGTCAAAGCAGACGGGCACAGCTGAGCTGACAGGCTCTCAGAGAGCCCTGTCAGCCTTGCATTCAAGGCCTTTGCGATGTAGCAACAGTGAGTAGCGATTATTTTTTTATCAGCTGTTGCTACGTCATATCAGTGAGCTATCAGATTTAGAAAGTGAAATAAACGATAGAGGCTGTCTAACATTAACATACATAATATTAAAAATAATAGGTTATTACTTTGGTTGATGGTGTGGAACTTTCACAGGGTTTTGTTAAAGTGGAATTATCCTATTTGTGTTGCCGTGATATACGATCAGCATTCTTACAAGATTATTACAAGAAATGCACCTAATATGTGAATCTGCCTAACTCCCAAGAAATATAGACACGAAGAAGGCATTTTTCTGACTCTTACTTGGCGTCTTTTATGAGAGGAACAATATGGATGGCACCTTGTTTACCTTTTTTGCAGAAATGACATTATTGCATCTTGCTTATAGATGTGCTTTTATTACGTGGTTTACTCGGGTCTAAAAAAAATCTCAGCCACTCGCTATGACGAGTCGTATTTGATCAGGGAGAGCGATTTTTAAGGACTACTGGCTCGTTCTGGGGAGAGAGCTCGAGCAGGACAACAGGCGTTGTGCCCATTCAGAAAGTGAATGAGTAATTAAGATGCTTTACATTTCTTTTTATATCTTGTCATATTTGGTGTGCGTTTGAAGACCGAGGCCATATGTCCGCTTATGTCTACCTACACATTTCTGATGATTTTATCCTGGAGATTGGTGTTTACTTTTCCTTTTGACTGCAGTTACAGAATCGTGCTGGAGTGCATGGAGTGTAAAATGAAAAACTATATGGTGTCAGGTTTTTTGAATACACAACATTTAAATAGCTTGTAAAGTATCTGTTCAAATATTTAACAATGTATATCGTCGCATTTTTCTTTTTTTAATTCTGAAGTTAGATGGAAACAACAATTTAATACAGGGGTCTCCAAACCGGTCCTGGAGGGCCGGATCCATGCCAGATTTTTAAAATAACTACATGTATCTCAATGGGGATATCCAAAAAATCTGGCGTGGATCCGGCCCTCCAGGACCGGTTTGGAGACCCCTGATTTAATAGGATCTGAACAAATTAGAACACCTCTGTGATTTGCAAATGATAACTATTTGCTGAAACCCTGCATGTCATTGGGAAGGTTTGTGGGCATTTCAATGGAAAATGCTCTGTTGGTAAATGGCAGTGCGCTACCACATCCTGCTTTAGTAATCGTTATTAAAAGTGAGTTTTAATACATCTGAGAAACATTCCTGCCCCCACATTGACGACAATGCTATTATTGAACTTAAAAGCAAGTCTGGTCACATGTATACTGTATGTGGGCTACGTTCTTATTACACATGGAGCAAAAATTTGGTCTAATATATGAATATAAAAAAAACACAAACCATGCTGAAATCGCATATTTGAAGGTGTTCTCTCTCATGTGACAATTTAACAGGGATTTGTTAGCCCCCTCAAAAAAATCATCGTAATAGGGGTAGACCTTCAGCTGCTTGGTTTAATGAAAACCTAAAAAACATAAAGTTGGATTGTAAGCATGCTGAAAGGAAATGGAGATGTAGCTATCATGACACTGATAAGACTATGTGGAAGTCTAAGAATGCGGGATATAAGAAAGCGATCAACATGGCTAAGGTGGGCTATTTTTTCTCCTTGACACTTAAGGCCCCCAACAGCTCGAAGTATTTTTAATATTTTAAACAGCTTGACCAGCCCCGACTGTTCTAAGAACGTGATACATTCCTCCCAAGAGCTCTGTGAGGACCTGGCCAGGTTCTTCCATGATAAAATTAAACCCATTATCGAGGATTTGGGAGGTGGTCTACAACCTTCGGGGGTGACAAACACTGTGATTATCGGCTGCGACGATAGGTCAGACATGGATGCTGAGGCTCTGGTTGTTTGTGTAGAAGGAGAAGCCTTCAACTTCCTTTCTGAGTTTGTGCCTCTAGGAGTGGATGACTTTAATAGGGTCGCCAGTGGTGTCCACTCAGGGTCTCCGCTTGATCCTGTGCCCCATAAAATTTGGACTGAATTTAAGGCAGAGCTGTTCCCCACTCTTCGACTGATCTGCAACCAGTCTCTGTCTAGTGGTATGGTCCAGGCCCGGTGGAAACAAGCAGTGGTGACACCCATGTTAAAGAAGCCCTCGCTTGACCCAGGGTGTCCTAAGAACTTTAGGCCCATCTCTCTCCTGCTTTTCCCAGCCAAAATCGTGGAGCGAGTGGTGAGCAGCACTCTGTCGAAGTTTTTGGAACAACATAACTTGCTGGAGGAGGTGCAGTTTGGTTTTCGGCCAGCCCATGGAACTGAAACCGCTCTTGTGACTGTAATTCCAAAGAAAGGGAGACCACACTTCTGGAAGCAAGGAAACAAAAGATTTATTTTAGTACGACAACAAGATAATCTCTAGAGATGGAAGAGTGTCCGAGACCCACAGATTGCGTAGGTGTCAGGAGACTGTTCAACGTGTCCTTGGCATGCAGCATCTTTTATAGGATGTAGACCCTCCCCTCTGGTGTGGGGGGACGACAGAAATGTCAGTTGGTATGCAGGAATTTAGGTGTGTGCAGCAGGATTTCAGTTGTTTGGGCAAAACGGAAAGTCCATGGAATGTGTAAGTTCAGGAGTGCACTGCACATTGTCCTGTTTGGAGGCAGCTTTCATGCCTTGCAGGTGAGGAGGGTTTCATGACCTGGCCAGGTGTTAGGCCGTTGGCAGAGACAGACCGGTTAGGGACAGACCTGTTCTGTTGTCTATACAGGTTCCAGAGATAAATGCGTGTGTGCAGTAGAAACCGGCCCAGGGCACCAACACAGGGTCACGTAGGAGACAATATTGTGAAAGGTCAAGAAAGGGTTTTGTGAACAAGATGTAGTTCATACACTGCAACATTTCGAAATACAGTTATTACATGACCGTGATGGACGAACTTCGGATGCGGGCAGACAGGGGGCAGGCAGCTGCTCTGGTTTTGCTCGACCTGTCTACCGCCTTCGATACGGTCAACCATGGGATCCTGCTGAAGAGACAGAGGTTGGGTTGAGGGGAGCAGTCCTGAGGTGGTTTTGGCCATTTTTACGGGATAGACAGCAAGCGGTAATCCCCCCCCCCCCCCTTTCAATCCACCTACTAAAACATCTCACATGGCGTACCACAGGGCTCTGCTATCAGCCCTATTTTATTCAATATTTATATGAAACCTCTGATTGCTGTCATCAAAAAGCATAACATTAACATAGTTAATTATGAGGATGAGACACCGTTGATTTTCTCCCTTGAGGGAGACCAATCAATATCGATAGAAGTGTTTCATAATTGCCTGCGTGATTCGGCCATCTGGCTGAAGGAGAACTCGCTGCAATTCAATGCAGATAAGACAGAGGCGCTTTACTGTCCGAGGGACAGAATTCCTTCTGTCTTGCCATGTAACTTCTGGCCGGCCACTACCTCGTCCATTGTTCAATCTGTGAAGAAGGTCCGTAATCTCTGCATCTTGTTTGATTTCAAAGTTACTCTGGAATCACAGGTCATGAAAACTGTGACCTGTTGTCTGGCTATTTTCAGGTCTCTGCGGAAGATCCTTCCTCTGATTCCATCTCATGCTCGGGCTTTGATAGTACGTAGCACTATTCTTATTAGACTTGATTATTCTAATGCTCTGTTTCTCGAGTCTCCTATATTCTTGTTTAACAGGTTGCAGAGGATTCAGTCTGCAGCCGCCAAATTGGCTTTGGGGTGGCCCAGAAGATCTGCCTCTTCAGTGGCTGTGGCAGAACTGCACTGGCTTCCGCTTGGACAAAGAGTCCAGTTGAAGTCTCTCTCCATAGTGTTTAAAGCCTTGCATAGGTTGGGGCCTGTGTCTATGCAAAGAAGGTTTGGGTGGTTTGCTCCTTCGAGATGTCTCCGCTCTTCTTTAGCAAGACTTGTGATAATTCCCAGAGTTAGGAAAGTCAGGGTAGGTGGTCGAACCTTTGGGTACACTGCTGCCAAACTTTGGAATCAACTCCTCTGGAGCTAAGACAAGTTAGTGATATGTGTGTCTTTAGAAGGAGACTCAAAACCTGGTTCTTTCCTAAAAAACCTAGTCCAATGACTGCTCCGTTCATCTTCTTGTCCTTGCTTATCTTGAGTCAACAGCGCCAGGATGCCTTTTTAGGTCGAGCTCTCTCGACCTATTGTCACTGAGTTAGCTCTGAAGGGAGGCAGGACGGGGTACGAGCAGATTCGGTTATGTGGACGCGCACAGCAAGTCAGCCTCTCAATCACCCGTGCAAAACACGAGTGCACGGACACCCCCCCCTCCCCCTACAACTAAGCCCCACACCCACACACTGACATGTGCACACACACATTCCACCCCCCCCCTCCTCACTGTGTTCTTTCCGCGTGTCCCTCTCCCTCCTGCAGCAGGTTAGTCTCGGCATTGGCATCAGGCTCCATGTCTTCTCCGGCGATCCTCCTCGGCTTGCGTACACGCTCACGGCGACGGCGTCTCGTGCACTCTCACCTCGTGCACTACTCTGCCTGAACCTGGGGAAGGGGATCGTTTTTGCGTGTCTCGCGCTGGTGCACATGCAGCAGTTCGCCGGCGGAGGCTTAGTTGTTCGCCCAACAGCTGCTATATACCATGCAGGTTTTTATAAAAACACTTTCACACATGTTTAAATTATTTTTTGTTTTATTTACCGTTCCAAGTGCCGTCTGTCGTCTTCGAACAGTTAAAAACAAAAATATGCACGTCATTTAGGGCACCATCGGGTCATGGTCTGTAGCCGTACATTCGTGTGAATGCATGACTGTGCTTTTTTTATTACGGAATGAAGATAGCACGATTGGCACTGCTACACGTTACATAAATTAGTTTTGCACAAGGAAAGGTAAGGCGAGCGAAGTGAACCGACAGGAGTCAGCGCGTCACCTGTCTGCTGCTTGGGAGTTTCATTGCTGCTCTCGGGTACTGCAGAAATAACTGCCTGCTGCGCGCCTTCCGCCTCGGAAGGACGGGTTTTTAGAGTCAACAGATACCTGTGTGTGTTTAAACTCTGCAACAAACTGCCCGGGAGCCAGTAGCTGTGTGTTTTTAGATTTGATGAGTAATGGAGCTTGTTTTTTAATTGATTTAAATTCCGGTTTTGGATTAGAAACTTTAGACTATGAATCCATAGTCCCAATTTTCTGTTGTGGCAGAGTGAGCGGAAAGAAAACATCTAGGCATTGCCCCAGTCCTTAACAGTAAAACACAGATAACTTTGACATCAGGGTGAGCATAAAGACTGCTCCTTAAATAGTCCGAGAAACAGCAACTTGCTGTAACTGTACAGCGCACATTTAAGCCTCTTTTCACGTACCCAGAAGCCTGAAACTGTAGTCCGGTTGCTGCTGCTTCAAGATGAAGTCCAGATGTACCTTTCAAATCTAACAACTGACCATTTCATGTCCACGAATCACATCGTGTTCAGAGTCACCAGTAAGAATGAAAGATCCTGAACGCCCGGGTTCACAACGACAGCTGATGACTTGAGGGTAAGTCATTATGTGTTGGACTTAGACTGGATGTGAACCCCAGTAACACTGGTTGAGCTGCCAAGGTCAAAAATCTTCAATTACAAAAATGGGATGCGGCATAAAATAAAGAAGAGCAATTAGGCTGGTGTTTTTCACGTTAGATCACCCAAAAGTCATGGCTTGGACAGTCACCCTTTGCGGTCAGTCTGGAGTTAAAAACGAGTTCTCACACAGCACACTTTTTTTAAAAGAACTTTATCACTGCTGTGGTGCAAATCAACATTTGCCCCCACTTGTGTGTTGCGATGCAAAATTAAAAGACTTCCCTTTCCATTTTTTTCCCTTCTGCCATTGCGATGAACGCTCTCCAGTAAGCCAGGAGACACACAATTGAAGGAAATCAGTCACAGCTTCTTCTGTGGCGAGTAGCCTCAGCCTGACACAACGCACTAGGGTCAGCAGCGTCCAGAGCATGGTCTGGCCATAGTCGAGGTGCTGCAGTCCTGGTGTTGGGAAGGCCAGTCTCCCTTAGCACTCACGTTTCCACTTCTGACACCGCCACAAAGACGTGACAGTCAATTAAAAATGTGCATGTTTTTAGCTCTCACAGAGGTATTCTTGAGACATTACTACACCGATTAAAAGTAAATGAATTTAAATAGATTGGATTTCAAATCAATTAGTGTGTGGAATCTGAATAATACTTGAACAAAATAAGCATTAGGGAGAGTGGGATGGGCACTGGCCTTATGTAGGCAGAGAGAGACAAGTATTTTGAATAAAAAACAAATGCGAATTGGAGGGATGCGAGTCAATGTGTGCATCACTTGCTCAGCCTCCACACTCGGCCTCTCCTTCAGTTGTTGTTAGCTGCCTTGCCTGTCACTACTCACTTTTATTCCAAAGTATTGCTTCCAAAATCTCAGAGTGTGGGAAGGAGGACTCTGCCACTGTGGATTTATCCCGAGTTATGGATATACCAAACCCTAAACCTGTCATAATGTAGATCCTGACCCACATTGTAGCAAATGCCCATTTATAATATAATAATTGGGCCTCCCAGTTATGTTTTCTGTACATTTCCGTCTGTATTTACCCATATTAACTTTTAACTTTTTCTCACCTTATTTGCATTAATACATATTTATTTTTAGATCAGGGAAAAATGAAGTTGCCATTAGTATTTTTCCGAATTTATGTAACTGATACATTTAAACCACACTTTGATGCCGGTAGAATTTTAATGCGCGGAGCAGACATATACAGTCCAGTCTTAGGAACTAGCCCATGCATATCTGGAGCTACTTAATCTTCATTAGTAAACCTCTCTGTTTTCCACTCAATGTGCTATCGGAATGTACAACCAATGGCCTGGCAGTGACAAGTGACAGCATGGAGAGACATAAAGACTGCATTTTTCCATCTTTAAAAATAGAGATTCTGTGTAAGAGATGGAAAATCCAGAGAGAAAATGACTCTTTAAAGGATTTCCCTTCCCCTACAACGCTCACTTGGCATGACGTCATGCCGTAACTTCTCCACTAGTGAGAAGTGAGCGGTGTGAGCTTGCCCACGTCGATCTGCTCACCTGGCATGCTGTAACTTCTCCACTAGTGAGAAGTGTCACGATGCGCACATCGATGTGCCTGGTGTCACTGCAGTCCAGAACAACATTGAAAATGCAATAGGTCTCGCCTTTGATAAAGTTAAAGCCATTTGCTTTGCTAATAGTATTGTATAGCAAAGCAAATGACTTTAACTTAATAAAAGGCGAGACCTATTGCATTTTTAATGCTTGTTGTTGATAGTTCGCTTTATAAGTTAAATAAATAAATAAAAACATACAAACTGGGAAAATAAATTTTTTACCTAAGATAACACCGTTTGAGATCCATTTATGGATCAAGGGCATCACAGTTAGATAAAATAGATTATTCAGGTATGTAGACCTGCATGTTTTTTTAACATGTTTGATTTTTCGAGGCTTGTTACTTAATGGTCAGGAGATTTTGCATGAGTACCAAACATCAAATCTGCTTTTTTTCATGTACTCTTTTTAGAAGTGGCATATCGTTTCTTGAGAGTAGCAATTAAATGGTCTCTTGTTTTTAAAATGCAAGTTGACTATTCTTATACATTTGTCAACGTCGTACTTAAAGTGTGGACTGAGGTAAGTATTAATAATATTTAAGTAGGTTATTCGAGTTGGCATAGGACTCAACATCACCCAGGTTTTCTTGGCCTACTGTGCTCCAAATAAAATAATTGATTATATTCTTCTTAGTTTCAAGCACCATCAGATTGCCTGATGTGGCAGGAAGTAATTAGATAATCAGCAGTAACAACTTAAACTTTTAAAGCCGGGAGCAAGCGTACCCATCTGAAAGTGGAAAGGGCTGATATTTCGGTCCGATATCTAGACAGAAATAGAGAAAAACGTTGTCACCAATATCAGTGTGAGTATCTCCCGAGGTGCTCATATTTGGGAAAAACAAAGATCTTTGGAGTCCTCAACACTGGCCTGGTGAAATGGGCGCTCTTACCACCCCCACCCCCCACTCCCCCTCCCAAGCAAGCTCGTAACCTGGGCATCATCATTGATGATTCGCTTAGCATGCACTCGCAAGCGGTTAAAATAACAGCTACGTGTTTCACCATTCTCAAATGGCTCAAAAAAATCTGCTGGATGTTACCAGAGTCCACCCAGAAAACCGTGGTCAATGCCCTGATTAAGTCAAGGCGGACTACGGAAATGGGCTCTACTTGGGCTCAAACAAAGTCATAACACGCAGCCTGCAGATGGTACAGAATTCTGCAGCCAGGCTGCTGTGCTGGGTCCCAAGAGCCACATCCATTTCTCCACATCTACGAAACTTGCATTGGCTCAGGGTAGAAAACTGAGTCAAATTCAAAGCCCCGAGCTTCATGCATAAAATCAAAGCAGGTAACGCCCCGCAATATCTTCAATCCTTTGTCTGTCCCGATTTCCCCTCTCGTAACCTCCGTTCCTCCACACAAGGAAAATTCATAATTCCCAAAATCAAACTTTCCCGGATGGGCGGGCGGCCGTGTTCCTATCTCTATCTGGGCCCCTCACTGTGGAATGCATTGCCTACAGCACTACGCAACGAGACTGACTATATTCAATTTTGCAAATACTTGAAGACATGGCTTTTCAACAATTAACCGGCTACTAAGTTTCCATCCACACCTCGGATCTGCGGTTGCGCCGGGAAACCCTTTTAGGGTAGCTGCTGCGCATTATAAATTCAAATAATAATTATTGCTACTATAGGGATCTGCATGCTTATTTCTTTGAACATTTTTTTTAAGACTAAAATGTGTAGGTTTGTTACATGGGACTAAATAAAGGTCGATGAAGTCTTATTATGTAAAGGCATAAAGTCTTAAGAGCATGATTTCCTTTTAGTAGTACAAGGAGACACAGTATGGTGATCATCATGTCATAATGGTAACTCTTTAAAATGCAGTTCTCAATCACTACTCAGTCGCAAACACTTCAGAATTGTACGCTGTATTTAAATGACAAAACATGTTGATGGACCCAACACTCTTACACAATGAAATTCAGATAAGAGCTTTGCAACTGGGAAAATGCTCATCTCCCAAGTTAAGGTTGGCAAGTAACATACATGTGAATATCTAATAAATTAGGGTTCATAGTGAATCTGGGTCCATGTCGCTACCTCAATGGTGTTGCCAGATCTAGGTTACTAGCGTACAATATCTTTATATTTGCTTATTGTCATAAATATTTTACACTGAAAACAAGGCAACTGAAATGGTGCATTCATGTTCTCTGGGCTTTCAGATCTGGGTGCTTAATCTCTGCGTTGTCGAGTCCGCCAACTGGACATGCAAATGTAGATTGGTACACTCTTTTGGTCTCCCTAGGCACCTGCGGGGTTATGGGCTTGTGCTATCACTCATGCCGTGTGGTGTGCTAGGGCGTACCAGGGAAGGGCAAGACCAGCAAAACGTTAGCACAGTAGGGTGTGCGCTTGCCATACAGTCACCACTCGGCTCACCTGCAGTTTTTAGAAAGGTGAGTCTTGGGTAACCCTCCTCCAGTATCAGAAGAGAAGGTACCAAGATCCTCTGTTTGTCTGTGTCTGGTCTAGCTGAGCTGGTTAGGGAGCTTTAATATATGCGAAGTAATCAGCAGTAAAGCAGGCCAGCAGAAAATCTGGCATAGTCATGGTCCGCTTTTAGCTCTGTTTATTAACCACCACAGTAACTCCTCTAACATCTCTTGATGAAGGTCTTCATTAATCTGCAGTGGGGTTCCTGCTTATATTCTCATTCCTTGCCAGTTGTCCAGCAGCCCAATGCCTTTCAGTCCCTTTGCAGACTTGGAAACCCTAACCTACTCTGTTAAGTTATAGCCTCTCTTTGCCAGAGGTTTTCTGGCAAGGGTAGACCATGCCCTGTTCCCAAATGTACTGTCTTTGGTTGTCTGTGTGACACCAGGCAGGTATAGTTTCCAGGGTCATGCTAATGGGGAGAACCCTTACCCCTCTAGCAAGACCTGAAGACAAATGATTTTGGAGACGTGAACGGATTGGGGTGTCCTAGTTTGTCTGGGGCAGTAGCTACCCCCTATCTTTTATTGTATTTTACCAAAGCGATGTCTTGGATTATCTAAAGGAGATACACACTTGCTCTAATTGGCCTCTGTTATTGCAAAACCAATGTATGTAACAGTTGAGATGATCCACACTTATATGCAAAGGGATCTTGTTTTCCATACGTCACTTGGCTTAATTTATATAGGCAGACCAGAAGGCATCATCCCTGGTAAATGTTGGCACTCCCCAAAAACATGAATGTGCTGCCACCAGCTAGGACCTGGACCAAGGGATGGGGAGGGAAGTGGCTACAACTTAGAGACCATGACGGGAACCTCCACGATAAAGCAGGTACAAGCAGTGGCAAAGCCAATAGGTCTATCCTTGAAAAGGCAAATGACACCTTACTGGCTTTGTCAGTGCATTTTATTTTACTGGCCTACAATAGTTGTTGGCAATTGCAGAACTGTAAATATAAAAAAAGAACACGTCAGCCATGCTGGAGTAGTTTAACTAAAGCGGTTTCTAAACGAGACGTTAAAAGTCATGTTTGAAATCAAACTCTATGCAGGCACTACCATTATACTCATGCAAAGACTCCAGAACGTAGCAGCCAGGCTGATCCTCAACCTACCCAAGAGGACACCCATCACTCAAGACCCGAAGGACCTCCACTGGTTCACCTTTCAGTAGAGCTGCCATTTCAAGCTTCTGACCCATTCCTACAGAGCCCTCCACAACCAAGGACCAGCCTACATGAACCACCACCTGCACTTCCACCGACCAATCTCCGTTCCGCGCACCTCGCTCTCGTGCAGATACCATGTATCTGCAGCTGTCTCTACTTCACCTACTTCGGTTCCAAATCCTGGAACGGTCTCCCCCCTTCCACACCACATCCTCGCTGACCCACTTCATAAAGGGACTCAATACCTGGCTCTTCTACTGATACCTGCAGCACAGCATAGGGATATCTCCTCGCGTGATTAGCCGCGCTATACAAGTTCGACTTGAAACCAGTTTGCATTGAAAATATGCAAGCTGGTGATAAACAAAACCCCCTTATTTAAAAGAGCTTAAGTAAACTTTCAATACACATTTACTCCGTATTTCCTTTCTAGAGTAATGTGAAGTAGAAACACATTTTCCCCTACATCACCCGCATCTGCCTTCTCACAGGCCCTTTATCAAAGGATTTCTCTGAAGAAACAATGGCTGGCGTTTCCCATTAATGGGGAGTCAGGGAGCGAAACAAGTATTCATCCGCACTGTACTTCATGAAACCTTTGTTAGACAGTATCATGTTGTTAGAGTGGATGGTAATGTATTCAAATAGTTAACATACTTAACAAGCAAAGAAATATAAACAATGAGAACAAAAATGCATTAGTGGTTTTGCGCTGGGGGTGGGAAGGGGAGAGTGGTAGTGACAATCTACACACCGGTGAACATGGACAGAAAAACTAGAAAGGTCTGTTCTGACGCTGCTTACTCAGCAGTTGTATAGAGCTCTCCTTGTGCTGAGTGAATATCGCTCAGAAAGTGCAGTGAGCAGGCTCAAACCGCCTTTATGGCATTTTAAAACAACAAAAGTTTATTATTAGTGTCGCCTTATTTTCATTCCAAAATGTTCTCCCTGCTCTCGGTCTGCTGAGTGTTTTGGGCACACTCACCTCACTGTCTTATTTAGTGATCTCAGTTTTCTTTCAACGTAGGTGGGTTGTCACAAATGCACTTTATACATGCGGGCACAGTGTGAAACAAGTCTGTCAGGATTTTAAGAACAGATACCTCCCAGCCTGTTGTTATAGCTATGGCAAAATTTCTCCACTGGATGTGGATAATTCGGGCACGCAAAATGTGTCTGGAATAAACCTAGGATTGTTATTGCTTGTCGTACTGCTTGTGATTAATTGAACTTCTGACCAGTATATTTTTGTGATAAACTATGCAAGCCTTATAAGCAATTGTTACTTTTTACTTACCCTTTCGGTTGGCACCAATGAACTTAGCTTTCTAAATTTTATCGTTTTTGGTATTTTAATGGATATTTTAAGATTATGTAATGATGTAAATAGGAAATTTTAAGATTGTGTAAAAATGTAAATAGGATGAGATAGGAAGATGCTTTTAACCTTTGTCTATTTATTGTATCAACTCATTGTGGATCCTGTATACTTGGGGGGAGGGGGTGGGACAGAAACAACAAATTTTTCTTTTTGTAAAACGTCTTTTATGATATATATCGAATAAAGACTAATTAAAGTGAAGTGAAGTGAAACAAGTCTGCTGTGGATAACCTTAAGCAAGCTTTGAATTTAGCAAATCTTTTTCTTTTAATTTGAACCGAGAGGCGTTGGCAACGACATGTCTCTAATTCAAAATGCCCATCAGCTGGACCATAGTGCACAGAACGGTCTGTCATAACTGTTTTTATGTAACCAAAAATAACCAAACTCGCCACTCCCAGCCAAACACATTGAAAGAGTGTTTAGGCTGATGCCTATGCCAGCAACAAATGTGGACAGTTTGTTGAATAACATCCATAGTTGCAGACTTATGAACGGGGGAACCAGGTTTGAGTCTGTCAGCTCTTCCCATGCCTACATAAAAAATAAATGATGCAGATACATCTCGATGATAAAATCAAAATAAAACGATGGTGAAAAACAGAACGGAAACAAAATGTCGATAGTAAGTTTATTAGCACTACGGCAATCGTTGCTGAACTCCAAGCCACAGTGAAAAGTCGACATTTTGAAAAGACTGAAAGAAACAAAATAAAAAACAAGCGTTTTGCAATGCAATAGGTCTCGCATTTGCGAGAGTTTAAACTATTGCCATTGTAAATAATGCCTTTTAATTATATTTTAAACAATTAAGTAAGGGAAAGAACAACTTCATAAGGAGAGATCATGCCTTCAGAGAAGGCAAATCTTTATGAAAGAAACAACCATTATGAGGAAAGACCAAGCACTTGTGAAGAACAGTCAAGCCTTTGCTGTCAATGACTAACACATTTTGCCTAAGCCATTTTTATATCTTTGGGGGCCTGAAATTGTCACACTTTAAAGAATGTGATGAATGGTAGTGTGTTGGTGCTGCCACTGGCAGTCCTGGCAGGGGCAATGGGTAGTGCAAACTTCAGTGGCCTCCTGACCAGGACCCTGGCACTTAAAAAAAAGATATTAAGCACTGCACAGATAGGTGGGAAATTACATTTTCCCAGTCTGACCCTTTGACTTATGCTTTGCTGCTTAAGGGTTTATCTCCTGTTTTTTTGTCAATCATTCTGAAAAAAAGCCAAAAAAACGTATTTTAAGTCACATCAGTATTTCTATATACCATACTCGTTAGAAACGGTATAGAGACAAAATATCGACTCCAAAATATCGACTGGACATAATATCGAGTTTTTAATATAGACTGGACAAAATATCGACTGGACATAATATCGACTACAAAAATATCGTTTTTCAGGTAAGTGAAGTAATATCGACTGTATAAAATATAGATAGCAAAAATATCGATTTTTTAATAATATATAATATTTTATAGTGTATTTTTATGTAATAATATGTGTGAATAGTGTGTATTAATGTTATAAAATATTTTATTACATGAATTTTGTTTTTATAATAATTGCGTAATGTAATTCTGTAGCGGGATGTGGGTTTATAGGGGAATAGGGTGGGAAGTAATTTAATAATAATTAATTAATTAATATATGTTTGTTAATATTTTTAATTAATAATTAATTGATAATTAATTAATATTAATTAGTTAATTAATTAATATAATTTTGAACATATTTTGTATTGGTAAATAATTGTTAATTAATTAATTGTAATTAGTTAATTACATTAATTAGAGTACATTTTTAATATATATAATTTTGTGTAATTTTTAAGTAATTAATTTTGAAAAAATAATATTAATTATTAAAATAATTACAGCTAATGTTCTAATATATTTACTTTATTGTTATTGTTAATTAATAATTAATTGCTAATTAAATAATATTGATAAATTTTGGGTAAAGGAGCATTTTTAGGGTTCAGGGGTCAGTTTTCAGTTCATGGGTAAAGGGGTATTTTTAGGGTTCAGGGTCAGTTTTCAGTTCATGGGTAAAGGTGTATTTTTAGGGTTCAGGGTCAGTTTTCAGTTCATGGGTGAAGGGGTATTTTTAGGGTTCAGGGTCAGTTTTCAGTTCATGGGTAAAGGGGTATTTTTAGGGTTCAGGGTCAGTTTTCAGTTCATGGGTAAAGGGGTATTTTTAGGGTTCAGGGTCAGTTTTCAGTTCATGGGTAAAGGGGTATTTTTAGGGTTCAGGGTCAGTTTTCAGTTCATGGGTAAAGGGGTATTTTTAGGGTTCAGGGTCAGTTTTCAGTTCATGGGTAAAGGGGTATTTTTAGTGTTCAGGGTCAGTTTTCAGTTTTTGGGTAAAGGGGTATTTTTAGGGTTCAGGGTCAGTTTTGGGTTTTTGGGTAAAGGGGTATTTTTAGGGTTCAGGGTCAGTTTTGGGTTTTTGGGTAAAGGGGTATTTTTAGGGTTCAGGGTCAACAAATAAGATTTTAAAAAATTATTTTTATTATTTTCATTTATTATTTAATTATTATAATTTAGTTTAAGTCGTTTTAAGTATATTTTAGTAATTACAATTTAATATTAATTTAATTTAACACTGTTTTTAATAAAGTCGATATTTTTTACATCTATATTTTTGTTAACGATATTTTGTACTCGATATTTTTGTACTTACCTGTTTGTAGATACAAACTCGATATTTTGACTGTCGATATTTTGTCCACGATATTTTGGCAACTCGATATTTTGTCCGTCGATATTGTTTCAGTGATCCGTTAGAAACATTTCCTAGCCTGAGTTTTCATTTCATACACTTTACATTTCACTCTTTCAATGTAGTGCATTATTGCAATTGCACAGACAAAAGCAAAGAGGCTCACTGAACCTTGTTGATATCAGGCAATGCACAGTCTGAGTCGAATCGCTTCAATGGATTTATTTTCTAACAGCAGCAAAGAGATGAACACAGCAAATGCTGTAGAAAGAATACAACTAACGAGCAAAATTCCTTTACTGGACCGTGGCGCTGGCAGCCAGGGCGCAGCCATCAATAGAACAGCAGGTGTGCTGGCACGGAGGCTCAGAGGTCTGCAGAGCCTACTGCACGTCAAACACTACTGCTTGTTTACTACCAACTCGGGAGTATGGCCGTTTCCCAGATTCTATTGGGGATCAGGGCACCCTTGCTGTGCCACTTCTGGCAGCCCAAAACACATTCAAATGGCCAACATTTTCCCTTCTTGTATCAGAGCCACCATGATGTCCAGTAGGCCCTGATACAACATTGCCAATTCACTGTACTCATTATAGAAAACCTAATAAATGCATGCACAGTCTGCCTCGTGTGTATCGAACGCGTCATTACCTTGTTAGGTAACTATTCTTTCTTTGCCTAATTTAATTTTCAAGCTATTTTTTGTTATCAAACACAGATATGACTTTAACCATGGGCTGGCTATCGGGTAATTTCAGAATACATAATTGTAGCTCATTGTTCCCAAGCTCTAAGCTGGCAAATCTTATCCATCGGTCAAGGAAATACAAATCCTGTCTTAATCAACCATACAACTGAGAAGGAAGAGAGAAATCCGCGCTCAGGAAGCGCTGGTGTTCAGGAAGTGCGGAATGCATGCAAATGAATCGAAAAGGGGCTGTTACAACATTCTCCGCCCGCCGTCCGCTTCTAGGAAAGAAAGCTGCCTTCAGTCAGTCTGAAGGACCATATGACTGGGGAACATCTCTGTCGAGACTAATCTGGTATCAATGAGTGCTTTCTACCTGACCTCGACAAGCTCACTTTAAGCCCCAGCACTACTCCGCCAACCTTCTCAGGAGGTCTCATCCCGATCTCCAGGCACCAGATAATCAAACATGGATGGGTTAGCAGCGTCCTGCGGGACCTTATCAGGAGATTGCCGTTCAGCAATCCCCGCAGATTTGCAAAGCTTCACTACATCAAACGTTCATGCTTTCAGGCTGGAAGCAAGGCACTGCACGAGAGCATAACAGCCTAGGCTGCGATCAACCTGAACTGCCCATAATTAGGAAATTAGGCCACCCCAAAGATGGCGATCGAGGGTCGCCTTGCTCGTCGACTCTCCTGGGGTCTGCACTGCTCTCGGACTGCACTGTTTTTGGTTTTTGCATATTTGTGGTACAGGAGAAGTAGTTATTAGCTTTGTAGAGTTGTAACTGTGATGTAGAAAGTTTATCTGTAAGATAACGAAGGATGGCATGCCTGTTCATTACAAAGCCATGGCTCACCGTCGGCAGATAGAATAAATTACTCAAAATCTTACTCCAAAGGCAGTTGTTGTATCTCCACTAAAGCGGGAAATAATGGCCTAGCATATGCTAAATCCGCAGAATGTGTCGGGACACAACTGGATGGTTGTTCCTGCAAAAATAACTGACATTGAAAGCGCGCCATGCACACGTTGTGCTTAAATGCCGCAAAGGACACCTGGGTCACAGAACTGTGTGCCAACAGGATGCTTCAGTCTCCATGACGCATGCGCGGGCAGACGGGTGGTCAGAAAGAGCTTACCTGTAAGGAAAAGCAAACCAGGCATGGCAAATTGCAAGTAACCATACCATCTAAGCACATCTAATAAGCAAAGTAACACCTTAATATATTTTACGGACTCCTATGCGTGATTCATCAGAAAACCATCAGCTTTCTGTGATGCAAAAGAAAAGTCTGCCTGTGTAGGAGTTACTGATAGACATGAGGGCAAGCCTTCAAACTATTTCGGAACCAGGGCGGCAGGTGAAAGCCTTAGTGCAGCAGTTGACTCCCTCCTGCTCCACAGCCCAAAAAGCTCCTGTTAAAATGAACTGTTCTCTCGAAACCTTGCTTCTGTTCCTTGCATTCACATGTAGATTGACCTGACCCTTCAAATTCAGATAAGGGTGATGAACCCACACTCTCGAAAAAGCCCACTATTTGGAGGGGATGGGTGGGTGGGGGGCGGTGGGTGCTTAGGCTTCAAACTAATAGACCTTTGCATGTTTCCCAAGTTAAGACTAGGACTCTCCTACATGACTTGGTGAATTTCAGTCCCTGAAGCTACACCTCTTCGAATGGACCCGTTTAAGTACTAAAACGAGACACAAATACCTTCATGCACTGCAGGGGGCTTGAGAAGCTGCGGACCTCAGAGGGCAGGAGTGAGGCGCGATTGACTATGCACAGAGTCAGGCCATCCTGACACCATATCCCAGACACCTCTTTCCGCCTCAAACTGTGCTTTAAGGATCACCTCCCACAGCTTAACAGCGACAGCTCGGTCTCTGTGTGGTTTGGACAGTGATCTTCTAACTCCATGTAACCCAAGCTTCAAACTCCAGCCCAGGATTTCTAACCAAAATATCATTGCTAACAGGTGTATCAGTTTGATTGGTTCAAAGGAAGCAAATCAGTACTACAATGCCCAGGATGCAATAGACTGCCACACAAGTCCAGGACTGGAAATAGTGTCCTTGATGACATGCAGAAGGGTGGCTACCCTAATTGACGTGCGTGTTAGATTAGATGCACCTCAGATAAAGGGTTGATTCATTAATTGAGGGTCTCGGGCCTACTAGTTCTGACTAGCTTCTGGCTGCTTTCGTCTACTCTACAGCTCTCTGCAAGCCCCAGAATCCCGTCACTGTCCAACATATTTCTCTTCCACTCACCACAGGGTCTCCCTGTGTACGCAAAGAGACGTCATCTGTTGCTTTGCTGCCAAGCCCTGATACCAGAAGGCGCGCTCACCTCTTGCAGAACAAGCAGCATGCTGTGTGCCTCAGAAAGCGAGAAACCAGAGTACACAGCTGAGAACAAGGCCCGCCAAACACTCTTGTGCGAACTGAAAAGCCAGTAAGTACTCCAGAGAGACGGAAGGGACTGGTTGAACAGCAAGAATTGTGCGCAGGGCCCGACTCCCATTGTGTCACGCAGGGAGTTGTCCGCCCGTGGCTCGCTGCCCTTTACTGGCAGAGGGAGGATTGCTTACCTTAAGTATGTGGCTGAGCTTGTTAAGCGCACACGCACCCTGCCGTGACATACGACCTGCTCCCAGGGTACGGACGAGGTTACAGATGGCTGACCTCAGGACAATGACTAGGCAGGTTTCTGGACCAAGACGTGTATGCGGGTCAAGTGAGGTGTGAAGTCCACTTCAGCGGGAGAACACCTAAACACTAGACTATTCAATAAATAAGAGGAATAAACCACATTTTCTAGCCTTTGATGATCATGCTCAAATGTATAGCACTAACACCTGTACCGCAAGGATGGCGATGCGAGGGAAGCATCAGTT
This sequence comes from Lissotriton vulgaris, assembly GCF_964263255.1. Lineage (NCBI taxonomy): Eukaryota > Metazoa > Chordata > Amphibia > Caudata > Salamandridae > Lissotriton > Lissotriton vulgaris. Next base: position 156,083,925 of record NC_141697.1, on the reverse strand, counting down.
TAGGCTCCGCCTCCTTTGGTCCAGGGGTTCGCCACCGCTGAGAAGGCACTCACTATGCGTAGCAGACAGAGCTAGAGGGGAAAACCGTTTTGCGCAGGAACACACGAGTTCCTATAGTGAGGAAGTTGGGGTTGAAATCTAGGTCTCCTCACTCTGATGTAATGAACATACCTGCTATTCTACATCCTTTTCCATGTCACCCCAAGTTAAACTGCAACCTTTACCATTCTATGCAGACACTGAAAATCTTTTGAAAAGCCACAGCAGAATCATAGCTAAGGCAGTGAAAGCGATCACGAAACGATCGCTATTGTTAAAAAAAAAAAAAAAAAAACAGGCCCGCGAGTGGTGCGCGCGCGCGCGCGCCACAGCGTGGTCTCAATTATCGCACCCATGTCTGGGCACGATACTTAAAACCACATGGTCTTTGGTGCGCATACCAGACACCAGTAGGCCATGGGCGGAGCAATGCGCCCGCCTTTAGCCTATTGTGTTGTCTTTCATTACAAGACACATGCAAAGGCCAATAGCGTGGCACAAAAGGAATCGCACATGCACTAGTGTGCGATTCCTAGGTCAGTGCTGAAACCCCGTTTTTCAGCTACTAAATGTCTCGCGCTGCGCGAGCAGTGCTGCGCACCGCACCGCTAGTCGTGAGACCTAATAATGCGCTTAACCAAACCTACATGCACAAAAGGGCAAGGCTACAAGTAACAGGGGCTTGCTCCGTATGAGGGGTCGACACACAAAAAGGAGTGCCATTTAACAAATATTGACCACAGAGAAGCAAGCCTTTGTGAAGGACATGCAAATCAACAAATTAAAAGTGATGGGTGGGCTGTAAGCCCACAGAGTAGATACAGCATATCTCGAAGAGAGAGCGCATGCGCTGTCTAGGCGAGACCTTATGACCGTAAGGGATAAGCAGCAGAGTGCCCCAGAATTTACAGCTCGTACACACAATTCACTCCATGTCCATTGCTTAAAAGAATAAGAGTACTCTTGTTAACGGGTATGTAAAAACAGTAGTTAAAACTAAGACACGGATAGAAAGCCAGAGGGTGTTGACTAACAATATGTATTTTACCTAGGCTGCCAATGAAGAAGCCATGTCAAAACCTACCTGACAAACCAAAGTATTGTGCAGCCTGGAATCAGCATTTCGGCTTAAGGTAAGCTTAATATGTGACTTGCTCTCTCCTATTCTTGGAGTTTACTGTGAGCTCTGTGGCTGTACGTTTTAAACTTGCTTGCTTTCTAAACTGTGCTTCCACGTAGCTTTTGTGCAACTGTAATCGCCACTTCCATGATCTTCTGTAAGTATTTACTAGAGCGAGGGACACAGTAATTCTGCAGTACTCGCCATGCATTTTCCACATTAGTAATGAGTTGAAAATCCGCCACATGCTGTCTAATATGCTCATTTCACCCAAAAACAGTTTTGAGCTCAAACGGATTAAAAGTCACTAAAAAGAAATGTCGCTGACACATTGAAAAGGCTAATTGCTCTTATTTCAGTTTCTGAATGCTGTTTTCAGGTGTTGTTTGTTTTCATTAGGTGCACCTTTTCCAGAAAGTATTTATAATTTGTTAAAGTAACAAAATAATGAAATAATACAGTGTGCTGGTGCCATGGTATCAGCAGACCTGCTTATATCACATTTAGCAGAGGTTTTATCTGGAAAGATTATGTAGCTGCAGCACACCAAGTTACTGCTTTTGTCAACACTTCTATTTACATCCTGCTGGGTTAGGCGCACATGTTTCTTACCTTTCGAAGCAAATGGCAAGCAAGTGTCAAATATGAATAGCTTTGCTAGGTACATATGTTACTTTTGAGAAATGTTGAGAGAAGATGCCTACTTCAACTCTGTAGTAAGGCTCGCAGAGTTTTGTGATTTACATTTAATAGGTTATCTAAATTGTTTTCTGTCAAGAGATAGTGAAATTATTTACCATCGTGGTTTTTGCTGTGTTCACCTGTTTTTGTTATTTGTGGATACAAATCCTTATGAAATAAGTATTTTCATTCCTACCCTTACAGTATACAAACACCCATTTATCTAAAATTACTTTACTTAAAGAGACACATGGAATCACAACCAATATATATGCAGCAGAACAGTCTCACATGCTTGTATGCTGGTACAAGTGGGTGGTACTTGACTAAGTATGTGGATGTGAGTGGGCACAGATATGACTAGATAACTGATTGAGAGGAAGTTAAATGTAACCATGATTGGGTTCATCTTTCTAATGTTGGATTTTCTGGGTTGTCACATCGAGCAAGAGTATAATGAAAACAATTAAAGTAATAGCACTGGTAATGCTGATCCCATGGCAGTAATTTGACTTGAACAGTGCCGTTGAACTAATTTTGATTAAGAAAGATTGTACCTGAACGTTTTCAGGCGGAAAAGACAACTGATCGGGAGATAAGGATTGCAGTCTAAGAATCATGTACTTTGCCAAGTTGAATTGTGGTAACATTTTCGTCTTGTTAGTTGTCTGCAGTGTTTCAACCCTGTACATTCAGTCGTGGTTGCCACCTTGATTGATGTGCACTTCTGCCTCCCTTGCACGGCTTGCTTTTGCCCTTATTACAGAACTATTGTCATTTGACCCCAAACTCACCACTGTTGGTAAAGTAACAAGGGAGTGAACTCTACACAAGACTTTGGCCATGGAAGCTTGGGGTTTAGGGAGATTATGAAAGGGAACAGCAGAGGTGCAGTTCTGTAAACACAGCGCCCTCTTAATTCCCTAATCCCCGCTGTCCCCCAACATTGAACCAACAGCCCAAAGACTCCATTTCCTTCCATTGAAAGATTTCTCCATAACTCTCCTCCCCAACCTGCAAATCAAGTGTGCCATGAGAGTAGATCAGTGGACAGATTGCACTTGCAAAAAACTCGGCTGAGGTTTTGTAGCAGAGGCGGTTGTAGATTTATTGCATACCGTTACAGGGTAATAATGACCCAGTGGTGATTTCAAGACCATTCTACTACTGTTATAAATAAATATGGGGGAAGAAGGCTCATCCCTTGAATAGAATACTCTGCAGCCTGCTCTCATTCCGGTGGCATAGTGCGTACACTCAGCCCATATCCAAGTAGAATACCAGCGCTCCATCTCCCTTATCACCCAACAGAAGCAGTGGAAGAAATGAGGGCTAGTGGTTGGCGTCGGCCAATTATGGTTGTGAAGTAACGAGGAATCCCAGCACATATAATACCGAAATAAAGAGCTGGGAAGCCGCTAGAGGATTATGTCAAAACAACCTATCACATATGATGCAGAGGGAGGTTTTGAAAAAAATTGTTGAGAGGACTTAATATTTTTTAAATATTTTTTTATTTGAAATCCGTGTCTCTCCTACCAGATTGCTGGCATGTTTTTGTTTAAAAAAAAAAAAAAAAAAAAAAATTTTTAGCATCAGCAAACATGGAACAATAAAAAAGAAAACATTACTGCAATGTACTCAGTATTATTGCCATTACAATGAAATTACCAGTCTCTCATTTTCAGCGACGACCATCGTTTTAGGGAAGTACCCGCATTTTGACTGCACACATCATATATTCCGTTACCTCAATAAGTCATTTGATTGTATAATATTTTAAGTCCTCGCGCATATCACCAACAAGGATATACTCTAAGCTCGCTATGTAGTACATGGTAAACCTATAGGTCTCCTACATCCGCAGAGTGGAACCAGCTCGTAAATGGGGCCCATATATCTTTGGGGCGGGATCGGTGCCGGTAGAAGCTCCCAATAGTAGGTCATCTGATCCCTGCAATACGTTATGTCTTTTATCCAGACCTTTATGTTTGGGGGGAGCACTGCTCCCCAGTGCAAGGCCACTTGTCTTTTGGCCAACAGTAGAAGTAATGCTGTAAGTCTTCTTGCTGAGGATGGGGTATTGTGGACGTATCCCAGCAATGTCACTATGGGGGTTCTCTGCAATGTTTGCTCGTTGATAGTCTCTATATGATGGAGTGTTTCAGTCCAGAATGTGGCCATAGTCCGGCACTCCCAGGCCACATGTAAGAAAGTCGCCCTGTGGTTCCCGCTTCGCCAACAATTTGCTTCTGTCCACAGTCCCATGTGGTGTAATTGTGTCGGAGTGCGAGCGATGTGGTGAATATATTTAAAGTGTATTAGTTGTAATCTGTAATTCGGGGACAGCTGTTCTGATTGACCGCAGCAGAAGCTCCACTGCTAGTCTGTAATTTCCTTGCTGATGGCCAGCCTCCCAAACCCTACGTGATTGGGGGACAACTATTGGGGACTCTTTCTGAGTGATGGTATATATGACAGTCACCAGTTTGTGGGCGCAATCTACAGTTAGTATATGTTCCAGTGCAGGCAATGGTGGTGGGGCAGCGGGGAATGTGGTGTACCTAGTGCGACATGCCATCAGTATCTGATAGTAGAGTGTGTCAAGCGCAGAGTGCTGTGTCGCGCTGCACATTTGTTGGAGCATTAAGAATTGCCCTTCCGGGTATAGGTTGCTGCCGGTTATTATCTTGTTTAGTTGTGCCCTAGTTTGGAGCGTTTCTATCCATTAGCGGGGAAATCAGTGGGTTATGTGCTAGCGGTATGGCTTGCGCATATAGCCTGTGTGTTCGCATGTTTGCGAAGGCTGTGCCATGCGCACCTCAATGTTTCAGTAGTGTCAATTATTTGCCGTGGTCAGTTGTAATCTTGATATAGTGCAGTGTTCAGGGGTAAAGGTGCTACCGTATCTATTTCAATGGCCGCATGTGGTTGGAGTGGTATTGGGAACTGCCAGAATTGTAAAAAATTGGGCCTGTGTGCTAAATGCGTACAGTGCAAAATCTGGAGCTCCGAATCCCCCTGTGCCAGTGGCAATGTGAGTATTTCCCAAGCTATCCTTGGCTGTTTACCAGCCCACACTAGTTCAATCATACTTGATCTGATACGTCTAAAGAAGTGTGCAGGTAGCTGCATTGGAATATATGCAAATAAATACAACCATTTAGGGAGGATGATCATTTTGGCGTTGGCAATGCGACTCACCAGGGAGAGAGGCAGGTTTTCCACTTTTTAATTCTGTCTTCTATCCAGTCCATAGTTCTGCCATAGTTTGCTAACAACATGTCTTGTAAGTCGCTGCTGATCCAAATCCCCAAGTAGCGAGTTGGGCCTTCGGCCCAGGAGATCGGGTATTCCGTGTTGAAAGTAGGTGTTCCTGTAGTTAGTGGAAGTATGGTAGACTTTGCCCAGTTAATTTGAATACCCGATATACCTCCATACCTCACAAGTTCCCTGGTGATGGGTGCAACATTTTCTGCCGGGTCTTTGTTGTGAAGGTCGTCTGCATACATTGACACAATCAGGCTTCTGGTAGTAAAGCTGATCCCCCGGCTTGCTTGATGTTGTCTAATTCTGGCTGCTAGTGGCTGTGTTGCAATGGCAATTAACAAGGGTGATAGTGGGCAACCCTGACGGGTCTCACATGTGATTGTAGCCCATTTACTCTAATCCTGGTGGTGAGTAAAGTACACAGGAGCTTAGTATGTTAAATTAAGACTGGACTCAGGCCCAGTCGAGTTAGTAGGGTAAATGGAAATTTCCATTCTAGAGAGTCGAAGGCTTTTGTATCGTCTAATAGTGCGGCTATTGCATATACATGGGGGGCTAAATAATGTAGTAGTGCAATTATTGTACGAAGATTGCGTGAGTTAGAATGTCCCAGTACAAATCCGGCCGAACAATCATTTGGATTAGTGGCTGTAGTCTGTTAGCCAATAATTTGGCAAATATTTTGGCATCTAGGTTGATTAAGGAGAGCAGTCGATAGGAGTTGCATTTTGTGTGATCTTTATCTGGTTTTAATATTGTGATAATAACCGCTTCCCTCATGGTCTGCAGCAATATCCCATTTTGTAGAGTTTCCTGGTACACCTCCAGAAGGCGGGGGTGCCAGTATCTCCGCATATTCTTTGTAAAATTTGGCTGTAAGGCCGTCTGCTCCTGGAGCCTTGTCTGCCGGTAAGCTTTAAATTACTTGCCTTATGTCTTCTTCAGTAAACGGTACATCTACGTATTCTCGGTGTGCTCTTCCTAACCACAACAATTCTAGTGTGTCTAGATATTCTAATAGTACGGAGTCATCCTGATCAGTTTGTTTTGTGCATATTTGAAAATAGAAGCTTTTCTGGCGGTGTTCTGGATGGAGATGCCTCCGGGTTGCAGATTTCTGTGATGTGAGCGGCACTTCTGGGGTCTTTCAGAAGATTCGCCAATGTTTTCCCTGGTCTGTCCCCTTCTCCGTGTCTGCACGCTTGTGTGGATTTATTCAGGAATTTTGTCTCCCTCTCAGCCTCATCTTCAAACGTTGTTAGCTTAACTCGTATATTCGCTAATATTCTGGAGTAGGGTAGTAGAGGTATTGCCGTTCTAGGTCTTGTATCTTATCCTCCAGCCTTTTCAGCCTGTTTCTGATATCTTTAAGTACACCGGACTGTAGGACAATGCAGGTCCCACGTGTCACCATCTTGAAGCCTCCAATAGTGTACTCCTAGTAGACTGTGCCCGTGTTGTGGTCAAATATTCTATTATGTTTTTCCAGATCTCCTCCCTGTACACTGAATCAAGCAGTGTGTTTGGGGGAAGCCGTCGTGTGAACGGTTGTATGTAGGGCTTCGGAATCCGAAACTGGATCGTGACTGGGGCATGATCAGATAACGTGCGTGGGTAATTCGATATTCCGGTTGTCCAATAGTGCATATCTTTAGACACTAAACACAAATCCGATCTGGACCACAGATTGTGTTTTTGGGTTGTACATTTTCCTTCCTGAGCCATAGGGTGTAGCACCCGCCATGAATCTATCAAGTGATGGTCTTCAATTATGCTGTGGAGTGGTGTGTGCGGGAAGTTCCTACTCTATCGTCCTGTAGTGATAATACAACATTGAAGTCTCCGCTCCACAGTGCAGCGTCACCTGGTGTTCGGATCCTGTACCATAGTTGATTAAAAAAATTCTGGATTTTCTGTATTGGGTCCGTACGTATTAATAATAGTGACCTGCTGACCATAGATTACGCCTTGTAGTATTATATAACGCCCTTCGGGATCTATCACTGCCCGTTGCGTTTTCAAGGGGATTCCTCTACGTATTAAAATTGCAACCCCTGTTGGAGTAACTAGAGTGATTGGACATCAACACCTCTCCCCATCTACTTGAGTTTAGCCTAGATCGAGTTGTGTCTGTCAGGTGTGTTTCTTGCAGAAGGCAAATATCTGTCTCATGTCTTGCGAGATATGAGTGTACTAACCTTGATTTCCTGTGGTCGTTAAGACCATGCACATTCCACGTTATACATTTTAATGTGGACATCCTACCTTGTGCGTTGCTGTTACAGCGTGTGCGCTACGTTGGTTCCCTTTGTGTGCACTCCCCGCAAGCAGAATGGTGTGCCCTGTAGCCGCATTCCACTCAGATGCAGTGTTGGGGTATTGCGCATTGTAGTGTGGTACATATTGAATGTTGGCTAACTGAGACATTGGCAATACATCTAGCGGTATTAAACAGTAACAAGTAACTTCCCCTACCCACCCTCCACCCACTCCAAACCCCCAAACAGGTTGTGCTATAATCCTCTTATTCAACCAAACTCTTGTGAACAAGTCTAGGCAAGCCTAGTGTTGATGGGAGTTCTAATTGGGGGGGGGGGGGGGGGAGTGGAGTTGCCGGCATACGCCCCTGTTGTGTACAGCAGGGTGTCCGAGCACATTCTAATGACATTTTGTGATGTATTCCTCATACAAATAAGGCAAGTATGGGCCATCTCCTGGCAGTGCTATGGTAGTCAACCTGCCGAAGCAATTGATGACGTTTGGAGCTGAAGGTAGCGATGATGGTCAGTTTATACCTACAGTGGAATTTGCATGTAGTATATTAAAGAACCAATAGGACCTTATCTCTAGTCAGTCTAGTCATTGTCGCTCAGACCGCAGCTCAACGATTCTTCCTCAGCGCGGCTCGCAAACTGTCTATTTTACCGCTTGCTTAGCAAATTTCAATGCAGCGCTGGCATCTGTAAATATGAGGGGCTTGCCATCAGTTTGTACACAAAGTTTTGCTGGGTGGAGTAGGGCATATTTAATATCCTCCGGTGGTAGACGGTTGAAGGTCCGGGGTACTGACTGAGAGAGCAGTGCCTCATGTCCTGAGCTGTTGCCAGGTGAGGGTAGGCGTCCACCCTTGCACCTACGGGTGACCACAGAAGTCCGGTGGATTCCACAAAAGCGAGAACACCGTTTCTGTAGGGTGTATCTTTGAATACTGCTTCACAGTCTAAATTTGTCACATAGATTATGCAGTAGCAATCATTATATAGGTCCTGAGGAATGCAACGATCAAGTATTGATCACCATGGCTGAAACATGTAGACCTGTTTAAATCATCGCAGTCAAAAATTCTTTCAGACTGCGTTTGCACTGTTTTTAACCTTGACACTAAGAGTGAATTCATAAACTCTTCCCTTTTCTCTTGGTAGCCAATTTTATATCACTTATCACATCACTACTATGTGCACTGCAACCATCACCATTTACATCTTTATACTTCACATCAAACGGATTTTAGGAGATCTGATTAATAAAACATCCCTGTGCTCCTCCGTCACAGTGAGGGGGGTTGTTGCCCTTGGTTGCACTAGGTTTTGTGACCAGGAGGAGATCCCAGATGATGAAGCATGCCACCTCGGTGGGTGATGGGATCCCGTCCTTTTAATAGGACTCCCCTTATGTTCGAGTAGGAGGTATAAGCTTGTACTAATGGTGCTTTAGAGCCCTGTATTGAGCTCTATAGATCCATGGATTTTCTGTTCTTTACATATTTATTGTCTGCCTGTTGGAGCAGTTTCTTGGTTTGGACAAACTCCCGGTGTGCCGCCTGTACATGTTGAGTGAAATCCGAGTACATATCGATTGTGCTGCCCTGATATTGAATTGTGCCCTGTTTGCGGGGCATCCTCAGCACTCTGTCTCTGTCCTGATAATTCAGGAGGCTAGCAAAGATTGGGCGTGATGGCGCACCGGGCGGCGTTCTTGGGCCCAGTTCACGGTGTGCCCTCTCCACCAAGAACGTGTCAGAGAGGTCATTCCCAAATAAGGCCTTCAACATAGTTTCCAACCTTATTCATGCGCTTTCTGTGCGACTTTGTCCAGACGTGCAGACATCGAGTCCAGATTGAAATAGATTGTCTGTAGGCTAGCTTTAACGTCCTTCAACGTGGACCTCAGGTCGTCTTCCTGTGTGATGTCCATGGTAGCCCCTGCTGTATCACTGGGCAGCATGGAGCCACCCTCCTGTTGTCACTCTTTTGTCGAAATTTAATTTGGGCTGCTCTATATCTGTTTTCCCCATTACTTTGCCCAGTAGTGAGCACGCCAACGACTGGCAGCCGCGTGAGACCTTCTGCCACAACAGAAAACTTCCCGATGGCTCCAACGGGGCAAAGTGTAGACACAGTGGAACTCTTAATTATCACATTTTGCTGTTCAGATACGATGTTCCAGTTTCTGTGTACGTGATGCGCCTTGTGATTATTATTATTAGGACGCACTAATCAAATATAAACTTCTCATTACGCAGGAGAAAAGCAAATACTACATCAGACAGATAGAATCCCCCAAGATTCTAACAAACCACTATATCGGGTAGTAGCCAAGCTATCGGGGCAATCATCTAATTTCACCATCGCCCCCTCACAATGCCTATGCAACTCGCTTGCTAGCTAAATTTTTGGAAAGGGCAATCGCATATATGCCAACTTCTCTTCACAACCAAGATAGACCATCAGATTTTGACTCATGACATTTCAGAATCTTCCCCCTCTTTCTCAGAATTTGATCAAATCTCACTGCATCAGATCACAAACGTAATATCCGTTGTCAAATCAGGATCCACTACCGACCCCTGTCCACCCTCAATCCTAAAACCTATCTCCGATCTTATAGCTCCCAGCCTCTCTAACATATGCAATGCAATGTTTAGAAAAGGTAACTATCCGCTCATGTCGGTAAAAACCATCATCAAGCCATTGCTTAAACACAATCTTGACCCAACTGATAAAAAAAATTTCGGGCCCATCGCTAGCCTCTCATTCCCAGCAAAAAAAATTGAAAAAATTATGAACTCCCAGCTGTATAAATACATTGAAGATAATTACTTACTGGATGACACAATATTTGGTTTCCGAAAGGGCCATGGGACAGAGCCAGCCCTCATTAAGGCATCAGAGGATATTAGGACGATACTGGATCAAGGTGGTGCCGCTGTCCTAGTACTTTTGGAATTGTCAGCGGCATTTGACACGGTCTGATCGACCGTGTCACAAACATCTGTAACAGACACACAGCCAGAGCCCTTTCAGCCTCCTTTTTTACCAACCGCACCCAATCAGTGAGTCTTGACATTTTTAATTCCCCACCATTCGCCCTCCCATGTGGTGTGCTGCAAGGATAATCGTTGAGCCGACACTATTTAATATCTATGTGTCGGACTTGGCCAGAGTCATCAAAGCACACAGGGTGGGTCTCACTTCCTACGCTGATGACACAATTGGTGATTGCAGTGCACAATGATGGAGGAATAGTCTCAGCCAATTTTCAGGATGGATTGGTGGCCATCAGTACATGGATGCCTAAAATTAAACTCTGAAAAAACCGAGGTAATGACTTTTGGCAAATTATCCCCATGCTGGTCCCCCTCCTGGTGGCCGAACAAATTGGGACCTCCTCCACTCCCTGTATCTAAGGTCAGAAACTTGGGTATCATATGTGACAAGCTGTCCTTCGCACCTCATGTCAATACTGTTGTCTCATCGTCATTTTACATACTGAGAATGAAAAAAAAAACTCTTACCATTATTCCCACTCAGTGCTGGAAAGACACTGGTCAGTACCTTAGTAATATCAAAAATTGACTATTGTAACAGCCTCTCCTTGAATGCACAGAGTAAAATCCTCAATAAATTACAGCTGGTCCAGAATCCTATCAGAAACCCTGAAGTAAGTGCTGCAACAGTATCACTGTGGTACAAAAAGGGGTGGTGATGGATGGAGCATCTGAACCAATCAAACACCCGCACCCAGTCAACAGATCTGGGTTTAATCCATCACCGTTCTTTAACCCACTCTTCCACCCCAGTTCAGACATGGCCATATGCAAATCCGTCTGACCCTGTGCCTCATGGGAACAGTCCAGCCCGAACTGCCAAGCCATGCCTTCCCTGGACCGGAAACCAGCTTCAGAGGACCGGTTTCTGACATTTCAGCCGTCTTCAGTCCGGCTTGCTTGAATCCAGTGGCAAAGTGAGCAAAGGACTCACGTCTGAGCATACCCTGCCAACTTATGGCGAACAAAGCGGTACAAAAGGGGGTGGTGTGGAGTATAAAAAAAAACAGTGGATTTAGGCCCAGATCTCTGTACTGGCGTGAATGTATGACATTGTTCTGCGTTCTGTCCATCAAATGTGGTTTTTGCATTTGTCACCCCGAGTGGGATGGGTATGCTCAGACGTGAGTCCCATACTCTCCACACCACTGGAGTCAAGCTATCCTGGCTGAAGACGGCTGATATCCAGAAACCGGTCCTTTTGTATCACTGGCTTCCGATAAGAAGCCGCATCAAATTCAAGGCCCTCTGCATCGCTTATAAAGCCACGCGCAATACTGGACCTTTGTTCCTGAAGGAAGCTCTTGGTGCTTACACCCCTAACAGATCTCTACGGTCATCCACAGCGAACTTTTTGAGGGTCCCCCAAACTAAGACAGCCTCATGGGGTGACAGATGGTTCACAGTCGCCACTGCCAAGCTGTGGAATTCTCGCCACATAAAGTTCAGCCTGACCTTCCTTGCCTTTAGGAAAAAGACAAAAACATGGCTATTTAGCCAATAGTCTATAGATTATGGTTCTTGCTCGCTGTCCGTTGCGCTGAGACACCCACGAGTATTTGCGCACTTTACAAATTGTATAAATTAAATTAATAAATTATGGGAGCTTCACTCCCCCGCTCCTCTCATAAGTGGTGCGGGGTCAGATTTCCTACAAGTAGGCCTCTCGAGGTGCGGGCCTCAGGCCCTGTTCACCTTAATGTTCTCAATCTCTTATGTCTTGTCTGCGTTTCCCTGCTTGGTGCATCCAGCACCCTTAGTGCCTGTTCTCTGCTAGCTGTTTTGTGTCTGCTGCTGGTGCCTGGCGTTGATCATCCCCCTCGCAGGCACCAAGCCGGTGTGGTCTGCTACATATCTGACAAACCTCCGGACCCTAAACAGCCGGTCCACTGTGTCTCCTACTTCTCTGTGTGCCTTCAGGTATTGGTATGTGCGTCTGCAGCACGAGAGACCAGCCTGCCGGCACAGCGCGCAGCAGGGCCAGAGTCGACCCAGACGTGCCCCACACTGGAGCAAAGGCGGCCCCACAGGCTCCTGCTCGCATGTGGAGGCCCAGTGCAGACCCCCCAGCGCACTGCGCCCCCGACCACGACTCGCTAGTTCGGCAGATGGCGTCTCCCGTCTCTCTTTGGCACAGGGTGCGGCAGCCGGCACCTCCAAATCTTCAGGTGTCCTGTCGTTGCAATGCAGTCACAAGCAATCCGGGGCCCGACGTCTTCTGGCGGCGTGCACACAAAGCCGCACCAGGCTCCAATGTTCTGTGCATGATAGTGGATGAATCCGCGGCGCCCCAGACTCCAGAAAATCGTATTACAGGTTGCCGGGCATATTTGCAGTCAGCTGGTGTTATTGCTGCATGGGAACGACAGGATGTGTCCGGATAATTGTCGTATTTACGGGCTCGACCGACAGAGCCCTCTAAGCGAGTGTCCATCTTGCAGCTCAGCTTGGCCACGCCCCCGGATGCTGGCATGTTTGACAATACTTAAAGAGCATGTACACAGACAGCAGTTTCTATCAGAAGCCCATTGGATACTTGCAAATAACCAATTCTTTCTTAAAGGGAAGTCATGTAAAGTCCAGTCTACTGTGTCAACCACCAGGTAGGAGTAAAGCTCTAAATGAAGAACTAGTTGACTTCACAAGAAGTTCAGTGAAATTCTCCAGTGAAAAAAGTTTGGTTGTGGATTTTGTAACCACGACAATGACATTAAAAGTGTCTCTAACTGCTCCTTTCTCATTTTTAAGGGAAAACAAACCAATTAACCTAGACGTCATCCTTGTAGAACCAATGCATAATATTATTTAGCCTGTTACCCCATAAAATAAAAAATGAAGCAAGAACTGGTAAAGGATGGCACACATGTTCCATAGACTTAAAAAAAAGAAACGTTTGTATTGCAGCATGTAGTGCTGTAGATCACATGCTCTGTACACTTGTGCCATCTAGTGTTGGGTGGGGAATTTTGCCTGTTTTTGTTCGAAGTTTCAGTTTCGAGAGGGCTTGTTACCTCCTCAAAATCCACAATGCACCAAGATGAATTCCCCACCTCAGAACTTTTTTCTGCAATCTAGTTCAAACATACTTCTCAAGCTCTGGGACCACCAACTACAATAAATCTGTTCAACCGGAATTGCCAGCTACAGCATCTAAAAACCCACTTGCAGCAAAGTCTCTTTAGTTTCAACTGAGGCAGGGGAGGGTTTCTCTAGACACCAGGTCATATCCGAATGACTGTGACACATGGAGAGCACATACTTCAATTCTGCCTTCAGTGCAGTTGAAAGTTCCCATGATTGGACTATCACGAAGTTTGCAATTTCCAGTTCTCTTAGAACTACACGGAATCGACCTATTCGACCTGCCAGCCCTTTAAAAATTCAATTCACTATAGGAGAGTGCGCTTGAAGGGGCATTACAAAATGTGCCATCTCATTGACTTAGATGTGACGCTGGTCCTCGGACCTGAAACCCTCAGATGGACTTACTCTGAAGGGAAAGGTTGATATGCATTACTGGCCGGTCAACCGGAACAATCAAGAAACCCTCTCCTCAGACGGTCCAGATGTTGAGGAAGAACAAGGATCCTAAGAAAACCTACACCTAAGACAAAGGCTGCTATAAAGACACCCATACCTTGACCAACATCAGATCAACCCACTTCCTATCCAACCACCCCCCACTCAGGGTTTCATCCTCAAAGTATCACACATAGAGGCCAGAACACAAAGCCCTCAGACTGTGACCATGAGGCCTTAACAGTCTGCTTCAGCCTCCATCCCCAGGCTTGCTTTGCGCTGAGTCTACCTTAGAAGAGAAGCCACGAGCTCCAAGGCTCGACTGGAAGCACTGACCTGACATGTTCTTCTCCGAAGTCTGCTTCTGATCCAGTTCCATAATATATCTCTAGTCTTAACATCTAACAACACAACCCCAGCTACTGAGATTCCAAATGTGCCCGGCAACAGAAACTTTACATCCACCAAACCTCTGGGAAGATACTCGCTGGACCTCCCCATCAAGACAGAGACCCTGCACCTCATAAAAAATCGGAGACTCGGTTTTGAGGAGGCTAGTTCAGAGGAACTTCAAAAATTACTCCATCCTTAAAAGTGCTGACAGCAACACATTAGCCTGGCTCCACTGCCCCAAGTGAGCACCCATGGTCCCAGAGCTTGAGAAGTAAACTCTAAACTGAAATTTACTTCGAACAAAAACGGGCAAAATTCCACACCCAGCTCCATTAATTCTCTCCCCTCCCCCAATCTGCTAGGACACAAACTTTGAACCAATTCCAACAAACCATGGGGACAGCCTGAACCCGGAGTCCATCCCAGCCCTAGATTTACTTGCGCCCAATTTCAGACCTAGGTCATTTGAGGGGCCTGTTGTTCCTGTCAAATGAGTCCGAAATAAGAGTCATGTTTGACGATGAACTTTGTTACATGAATAACATTTCAGGCACTTGCTTTCCGCTCTTGAGAACCCTGCTGAGGAACCTGCCAGTGCTTCCCCATTCCTCTAGACCCTTGGTAGTCCGTAGTGTTGTTTTTAGTCGCCTGGACTATTGTAATGCTCTGCTGCTGGATGCACCATAGTATTCATTACACTGTCTGTCGATGGTTCCGGTTGCAGCAGTTAAACTTGCCCTGAACAGACCTTTGAGAGCCTCTGCCTCCTTTGCATAGGAGCTGCACTGGCTACTCCTTAAGCAAAGCATCTGGTTACTTTGCAAAAGAGGCTAAGAAGGTACACTCCTAACAAACCTTTTGGATTTGCATCAGCCAATCTGTTATGCATGCCTAAGTTCATGAAATACAGGCAAGGTGGGTGGGCCTTTATAGTCAGTGCAGCCGAACTTTGGAATTTACTTCCTCCCTCATTAAGATCTATGACCGATTTGTTGCAGTTTAGGAGGGCGCTTAAGACTTGGCTCTTTCCTAAGTAACTTTGAGTCAAAGTTGGCTTTCAACTTTAGGTGCTCAAACTCTGTTCTCTTTGGTTTTTCTTTTCCATTTCTACTGTTTCTCATGATCGTTATTGGCCAGCAACAGGATACCAGTCTGCTGACAGGGCGCTTTATAAAATCTATAAATAAATAAGGTTTCACCACCGGGACAGCAAGGCTGCCTACCATGCTGTCATTCAAAGAACAACTAATCACCACAAGGTAAAGCTCCATATCGAGGAGGACTTTTTGGATGAGATCTTATCAAAAACCGAAAAATCTGTATACATCCTGCGACTGCTCCTGAGCATGATGAGGGGCACAGCAGATGACATTAAAGTGCTGGTTATGGTCAGGACAGTGACACCCAGAATTGAGAGAAACTGCAAGCTGCCTCCGGATGACCCTATCAACATCAGGACACATTTAAATCCGAATCTTTAGTTGTCCACAACATTAGCATAAGGCACTGAAGGTGGCCTGCCACCTACCCCTGGTAAAAAAGTTTAAAAATTGATTCAGATGGAAACCACGTTGCTGTGGAGGCGACAACACTGTGGCATATAGCTATTTCTGTTGGACTCCTTTGAAGATATGAGCTATACCATTGGCCGGCAGAGATGGGGCAACTATTCAAGCATCTTACTAAGGCATAGCGCAAATGAGAAAGATAACTAGTGCAGGAGGGGGAGATCATCTCAAACACAAATGTCATTTGTGTGTTGGACACAGCTGACCCTCTTTCCCGGGGGTAAATATAAACCATCTTTCATAGACCCGCTAGCCTTGATGGTCGTCTGAAGGGAAAGCAGACCACATATAATCAAGGTCCCCTTCAATGGCGAGCACCTCTTCAGACCTCAGTTGGACACAATGGTGGAAAAGATTAATAGGCACTGATAATGTAAAAGCCATGTGAACACTCCATCCTTAATATGCCAAGTCTGGGTTTTGGTGCCAACAGGCACGAGGGACTCCGAAAGCAGCAGTATCACTGCAGCATTCTGTGTTTTTGCAGCATCCGCCCTTTCAGGTGGGACAGGCTCAGATTCTAGGGCAACTGTTAAGGAAGGGGTAAAGGTGGCTCTGGAAAGGGCACCTTCACTGTCAAGCAGTGACTTACCATTCATCCTCCTAATCGTATAACACCTATTGAGGGGAAGAAACCGGTTCTCTCTTCTCCAGACTGAGAAAATAACCTCAGGAGCGCATCTTATCTATAGCCCACCAAAGATACTGCTTGGATTTTCTCACTTCACCACCGAAAATTCCACGTCACTGGCCTGTAATAATTTGGAAAAATCGAGAACTGCTGTTAGCGGTAGTACACGCACTTCTCAGCAAAGGTGCCTTCAAAACTGTTGGGTCAAGGGGTGTACTCGCTGTGCTTCCTCTTCCAAAAGAAAGACACCATCTTGTGGCCTATTTTTTACCTGGCCTCGAAATTGCTACTTTCTATTGGAGCATTGCAAGATGACAACCCTGCAGGACTTCATTTGACTGCTGTGCACAGAAGATCATGTTGCGACCCTTCAACCTCAAGGAAGACTTAAATTCATGTCCCTATTCATCTGGTACACTATCGCTACCTCAGAACTGGTAGTGTAGTCCCACTTAATACAAACCTTAGTTCTACCCCTTAGGACCACAACAGTCCAAAGGCTCTTTATCAAGTGCCTATCAGTGGTTGCTGTGCATCTGCACTGCAGTGCAATTCATATCTTTTTATATCCGGCTGATAGACTAATAAAGAGCAGCAGCCAACCGCAATGTGTAGCACACATTCTCAATCAGCCGTACCTCTTGTCCACGTGCTAGTATTTATATTTGGCACCAATGAAACTCATCTTTGCCCTCAGCAAATAAACCCATTTTGAGAAGCATTTTTAGGGGCAGATCTTAATTCTTGACAAGCAAACCCCATCCTGAACAGGAAAGCAGGATTCCATTTCAAAGGCTGCCTCCTCTATGCCAGACATAACGTCGTTCAACATTGAGATTGATTATAAAACTGTTGGGAATGATTGCCTCCTGCATCACCAGAGTTCCACACGCTAAAATGCAAAGGCATCCACTACATAAGTGCCTGCCCAGGCAATTGTTGCAAATGACAGGTAAGTAGGGAAATCTAGTGTCGGTAGAGACCACTGTTCAGCACAGTTTTACATGGTGGAATAACAAAAGCTTGTTAACAAGCAGACCAGTTATGATCATTCAGCCCCATGTGACTACTATCGCAAATGCCTCACAGGGTAGGAAGAACATCCAAGCAAGATTACTTCAATTTATCTGGACTCTGGAACAAAAGTGTAATTTCAGCTTTCTAGAGCTGGCAGAGATCCTTTGACACTTGAAAAAAGATGGCCCTAGTTAGGTCAGACAACATGACCACTATGTGTTAAATCTATAAACAATGGGGTACCCACTCGCTCCAGCTGTGTGTGTTATCACAATCTGTTTGACACTGGGCCGTCCAGATCCAGCTCCATCCATAGCACCTGCTAGAGGTGAACAATGACTTTGTGAATCTGTTAAGCAGAACACAATAAGTACTGAAGTGGAAGATGAATCCTCTATTACTCCTACAGTATTTTAAAAAATGGGGACACTTGCACTCTATCAGAATATGATAAATGCCCAGTCTTTGTCTCCAGGTACACACACCCAATGAATGAACTGATAATGGATATTTTCATACACTTTTTCTTCACGACCTCGGAGCCAACACACATTAAGTAAGCTGATACAGACGTTCATGACACGTTCTCGTTGAGCTACAGTGCCCAAGGCAACCTTGGTGCTACTGGAAATGCCTGATCGCTACATAAGAGGGTGCCCATCAGTGTAGACCTCTTAACTCCTCATCATAGTCAACTACCACTTAAATCTCAGGAAAATTAACCTTTGATTTGGCTACTGAGGATTGTACGCGTTTTTAGTGCAAGGCTTGCAGAACAACCATGTCTGCCTGTTATGCAGCAAAACTTAAGTCTGATTTCTATTGCTGCATAAATAAAACATAACCTCTGAAAGCATTGGTGCAGGATATAATCTGTTTGGTACCCCTTCAAAAGACAGGGTTGGCAGATCTATCCATTAGGCTTAATTTAACAGCACTTAAAATGTAGACTGGCAACATAAATCATTATTCAACATCTAAGTCGCTGAAACTTGCATGGAAGGCCTTTGAGTCATTCCCCCAAGGAACACCACAGGTCCTAATGTTGGACCTCGTTGTAGACTTTGCTAAAATCACAGGACCCTCAAGAGCCATTACGTTTGTGTGAAATGTAAGCTGTTTCTTAGAAGGCAGCATTCTTAGTGGCAGTCTATTCCTTGTGCAGGGTAAGTGAGTTGCAAGCTTAAACAGTGGCGGAGCGTTTCATCCAGGTTCAAAGGGATGGAATTGTCCACCGGACAAATCATTGTTTCTTGCCAAAGGTCACATTTCCGTTTAATGTCAATATTGAACCATTGATTTACCAATGTTATTTTTTGCTTTCCATGTACTGAGACTGTGAAATAGCATTACACACATTAGACTTAAAAAAAAAGGGCTTGAATGTATTGCTTTGATCATGCTAAATCTGTTCGCAAAACGAGCTTCTTATTGCATTCGCAAAATTCCACTGTGGAAATCCACTTTCAGATTCACGTCTTGAGATGGATAATCAAAAGCATCCAAGGCTATTATGCGAAAGAAAATCAAACACTACACTATGCCCTGGACACATTCTCGTATAAAGAAGTCAGTTACAACGGTTTACCTAGGCTACATACCACTAGCAGATATATGAAAGGCTGCTACGTGGTCACTACCACGCACTTTCACCAGGCATTACTGCCAATAAAGCTAACATTCTGAACACCAAAGCCACTTTCCTCAAAGATCACACAAATAAGCAAATAACCACCCAAATAAACACTTCTACTCAGTAAGATCAGACAACTAGTAATTGAAAATCTAGCCAAATACTTGATGAATGATGTGATTAGTTAGCTTGTCTTAGCTAACAATTTCCATCATTTCCCCTAAATTAATTTCACAAAACTGGTAGTCATTGTAAGAAAATGCCCTCTTTTTCCATAGTTGCCCCCACTTTTTTTCTGAACTGCTGATGTAATTTGACTGAGTGTGCCCTGGGCTCCTGCCAAACAGGTACCCAGAGCCTATGTTCTTTCCCTAAAACTGCATTGAAAACAAAACCCAATTGGCACTCCCTGGCCACAGGTCAGCCCCTGATAAATGTTACCACAGGTACCCAGGGCACTGTGACCAGAGAAGCTCTCTAAGGGCTGCAGCACCTATTGTGCCACCCTTAAAGGCCCTGTACCTTTACACACACACTGCCATTGCAGGCTGCATGTTTTAGTCCAGAACAAAGTGAAGAGTCGACATTTCACATATCCCTGTGTTCCATGCCTACAACCCACTACCTTGGCATAGATCAGCCACCCCTCTAGCTGGGTGCACTATACCAGTGGGGAGGGTATGGGTGCATGAGCCCTGTACTCCTACAGTGTCTAAGCCAATTCTTAGACATGGCAAGTGCAGTAATGCCATTAAGAGTATATGGTGCTGGGAGGTTGTCATTACGAACTCCACAGTACCATAATGGCTTTACTGAAAACGGGGAAGTTTGGTATCAAACTTCTCAGCACATTAAACCCACACTGATGCCAGTGTGGGATTTAATGAAAAATGCACAGAGAGGGCATCTTCGAGATACCCCCTTAAAAACGACCTAACACTAGTGTCCAGACTGAGTGGCTGCTCACCAGCTGCCACCACCAGACATGTTTCTGGACCACTGGGTTGAGAGCCTGCTGCTCTCTGGGGCCTGAAACAGTGCACATCCGGGGACGAGGTACCAAGCCTCCTCCCCCATGCTGGGCAGGGTCCACGAAGGGGAAGCTTCTAAGGCTTGCTGCCTTTGTGTGGTTCCCCAGGCCTTTTGCTGCCTCCAGCAATTGGTCCCCTACTTTGGATGGCAGAACCGGTGGGAATACCAAGTGAGGAAGGGAGGTTTGCCCACCTTTGCCAACCCCACCCCTCAGGTGGGGGAGGCGAGGTGAAGCACAACTTTAAATTACCGCCACCTTACCTTCCCACTGGAGAGTGGCATAATAAGAAGTGTACCCACCCCAAGGAAGGGACCCATTGATCACAACCTTTTCCTGTAACACCCCTAAATCTAGTATTTAGGGGCACACCAAACCTTGCCTCCTCAGACAAGAAACGACCAAGAAGAAAAATAGAAGGACCGAAGAGCCGCGCTGAAGCTAAAAGCAGGACGACTACCACTGATTTGGCCCCAGCCCTACCGGCCTGTCCCAACCTTGAACCTGCAGAAACGAAACTCTGGTGTGTCCTGCAGCCAGCAACCACAAGAACCCAGAGGACCTGCCCTCCAGAGAAAAGACTTTGTCTCCTGTCACCACTGGATTTGTTCACCCACAGACTGAATCAGCGAGTTTGCACCCTTCGCACACGGCCCGAGTTAGTGCCCCAACACCTCGAGGTCTCCCCGGTGATTCTGAACCGAGATCTGGTGATCTGTGACCTGCCTCGAATCTCCCAGCAAAGCCTACAGCTTCTTTCTGTAGGATCCCCGTGACCGGAGTTGGTAAGAGAAACCTGGCGCCTAAAGACACCCCTGCACCCAAAGCCCCACAGCCTTGGGTGGGCTAACATATGGTGTCCCAGCATCCCCGGCATCCCAACTTCTCCAACCGGTGGTCACCTCCATAAGATCTTTGTCCCTGAGCCTGCAGTCTTAGTTGAAACCAGAGAATCCCCATTGAAACCAACAGGGCACCCAACATCAAACCAGCAACCTGCACCCAGCCGCCCCTGTGCTGCTGCGGGCACTTGTGTGCTAAACAGGATACCCCTTTGCCCTGAGCCCAACACCAGGAGCTTTGCTTCCACAACCCAGTGGCCTGCTCGTAAGCAGCCACCAACCGGAGGCCCCATATCCCCCATTGGATAACATTGGTCCTCAGCACTCTGCACCCGGTGGGTGTAACAAGAGTTCACCCTCGACCCTGGGGTAACCCTTGTTATAACTCCAGACCCTCAACCTTGTATGTGATATCATTTGCTGATTGAATGTGTAAAACAAATGCTTAACACTACCCTCTGATAAAGCCTTACTGCTCGCCCACACTACCACATATAGAGAGGAAGGTGCTATCTACTTTTACCTCTGCCTACCTTTGGGGTTCCACTGGACTCTGTGCACACTATAACTCATTTTGGTATAGTATATACAGAGCCAGCTTCCTACAGTCATTTACTGATCTACTGGAAAATATAATCTCCTCCACAAAGTCCTAGAGCTGTCCTCTTGCCCCCCAAAATGGAAAAATAACTGCCTCAGTGTAATGAGGCTCTGGGCATTACGTGTTTAAAATGGGCATTATTACACCCTTCCTTAATCTGAAAGCTGATCTTAAATGTCTTAAACTATCAACAGCCCTCTATTGTATAATAAATGGTTTACTCAAATCTTTTCAGGGTGAACAAAATTTACAATTTCATAGAAACCAATTCATAGCAAGTCCTTTTTTTTATTTTCTTGAAATGGGTGACTGCATGTTCATTTTCAAGGTGTAGATGAAATGATTGCATGTCTTAATTTGAAAACCATTTTAATCCTTAACGCCAGGGGGCATTATTTTGGATTGAACTTGTCAAGCAAATACTTTGGATATTTTGTAATTCTCTGAAACCTCAACATCCCTAAAAATCATGCATCTCAAGCCCCTAAATTCCACCTATCCCTAAACCTTAGCACTTTCTACTCCTAAACTCTACCCATCTCTAAAAAAAACCCTCACTACCACTAAGATCCATTCACTCCTGAACCCTAAAAACTCCTTTTAATGCAGAAACCCCACTCTTACTTGATCCCTTAATCCAAAATACCCCTAAACTACAACCTGAACCCCCAAATAAAGCCCTCCTCACACCTGGAAACCACCAATTCAGCTCCCCCGATAAACCCTCACCACCCCTAAACTCCCACATCCCTGAACCCTATACACGCCTTCTACATATAAACCCTTAATACTCCATACCACCCTAAACTCCACCCATTCCCCAAATCTAAAAAACCATTCACCCTCCCAAAACTCTACCCATCACTGAACCTTAAAAACAATCCCCAGCCTAAAACCCCACTGATTCTTAAAACCTAAAAAACCCTCAACTTCCTTACATGCTACTCATCCATGAACCCTAAAACCCCTCGCTACCCCCAAGCTCCACCCATGCCGGATCTCAAATAAAAGCCCTCACCACCTGTAACCTCTAGCCACCTCAACCCTTAAATTCTTTTTTTTTTAAATGGCCCCCAAACACCACCCGTCCCTGCACCCAAAAAACCTTCACTAACCCTATTCTTCACCAAAGGGTGTAAATGTTTTCATTTTTTATTTATTTGTATTTCCTTAAAGTTATTTTTCCTTAAAGTTGTTTTCTATGACTGTTTGTTCCAATGTGGTTTCTCAGTTTTAGTTTTTCCGTTAATTCACATGCATCACAACTGGAATTATCAATGGTAAAAACTGTGAACAATACGTTCACCATGTCAGGAAAAGTATACAACTTAGTAGCACAAACTTCACCACTTGGCAACCAATCAACATTTCAAGAGTTTAATGTTATCCTGTTCTGAGATGGGATTTGGTCCCAAAATGTCGGACCATTCTTGTCAACGTAGGCCAGGCCTCTTTTTCTTTCAAAGCACACCTGAAATAACATCTTGTAAAACAAGCATTAGAAATGCAATAGGTCTCGCAGCATTAGAGTTAGTGCTTTTAGAATTGTTAATGGTTTTTTTTGTAAATCTTTAGCATGAGGTTGAGGGTGAGTGAGGGTGAGGGGTTGAGGGTGAGTGAGGGTGAGGGTGAGGCTGAGGGGTTGAGGGTGAGGGTGAGTGAGGGTGAGGGGTTGAGGGTGAGTGAGGGTGAGGGGTTGAGGGTGAGTGAGGGTGAGGGGTTGAGGGTGAGGGGTTGAGGGTGAGTGAGGGTGAGGGGTTGAGGGTGAGTGAGGGTGAGGGGTTGAGGGTGAGTGAGGGTGAGGGGTTGAGGGTGAGTGAGGGTGAGGGGTTGAGGGTGAGTGAGGGTGAGGGGTTGAGGGTGAGTGAGGGGTTGAGGGTGAGTGAGGGGTTGAGGGTGAGTGAGGGGTTGAGGGTGAGTGAGGGGTTGAGGGTGAGTGAGGGTGAGTGAGGGTGAGTGAGGGTGAGTGAGGGTGAGGGTGAGTGAGGGTGAGTGAGGGTGAGTGAGGGTGAGTGAGGGTGAGTGAGGGTGAGTGAGGGTGAGGGGTTGAGGGTGAGTGAGGGTGAGGGGTTGAGGGTGAGTGAGGGTGAGGGGTTGAGGGTGAGTGAGGGTGAGGGGTTGAGGGTGAGTGAGGGTGAGGGGTTGAGGGTGAGTGAGGGTGAGGGGTTGAGGGTGAGTGAGGGTGAGGGGTTGAGGGTGAGTGAGGGTGAGGGGTTGAGGGTGAGTGAGGGTGAGGGGTTGAGGGTGAGTGAGGGTGAGGGGTTGAGGGTGAGTGAGGGTGAGGGGTTGAGGGTGAGTGAGGGTGAGGTGTTGAGGGTGAGTGAGTGTGAGTGAGTGAGTGTGAGTGAGTGAGTGTGAGTGAGGGTGAGTGAGTGAGGGTGAGTGAGTGAGGGTGAGTGAGGGTGAGTGAGGGTGAGTGAGTGAGTGAGGGTGAGTGAGGGTGAGTGAGGGTGAGTGAGGGTGAGTGAGGGTGAGTGAGGGTGAGGGGTTGAGGGTGAGTGAGGGTGAGGGGTTGAGGGTGAGTGAGGGTGAGTGAGGGTGAGGGGTTGAGGGTGAGTGAGGGTGAGGGGTTGAGGGTGAGTGAGGGTGAGGGGTTGAGGGTGAGTGAGGGTGAGGGGTTGAGGGTGAGTGAGGGTGAGGTGTTGAGGGTGAGTGAGGGTGAGGGGTTGAGGGTGAGTGAGTGTGAGTGAGTGAGTGAGTGAGGGTGAGTGAGGGTGAGTGAGGGTGAGTGAGGGTGAGTGAGGGTGAGTGAGGGTGAGTGAGTGAGGGTGAGTGAGGGTGAGTGAGTGAGGGTGAGGGTGAGTGAGGGTGAGTGAGGGTGAGTGAGGGTGAGTGAGGGTGAGTGAGGGTGAGTGAGGGTGAGTGAGGGTGAGTGAGGGTGAGTGAGGGTGAGTGAGGGTGAGTGAGGGTGAGTGAGTGAGTGAGGGTGAGTGAGTGAGGGTGAGTGAGGGTGAGTGAGGGTGAGTGAGGGTGAGTGAGGGGTTGAGGGTGAGTGAGGGTGAGGGGTTGAGGGTGAGTGAGGGTGAGGGGTTGAGGGTGAGTGAGGGTGAGGTGTTGAGGGTGAGTGAGGGTGAGGTGTTGAGGGTGAGTGAGGGTGAGGGGTTGAGGGTGAGTGAGGGTGAGGTGTTGAGGGTGAGTGAGTGTGAGTGAGTGAGTGAGTGAGTGTGAGTGAGTGAGTGAGTGAGGGTGAGTGAGGGTGAGTGAGTGAGGGTGAGTGAGGGTGAGTGAGGGTGAGTGAGGGTGAGTGAGGGTGAGTGAGGGTGAGTGAGGGTGAGTGAGGGTGAGTGAGGGTGAGTGAGGGTGAGTGAGGGTGAGTGAGGGTGAGTGAGGGTGAGTGAGGGTGAGTGAGGGTGAGTGAGGGTGAGTGAGGGTGAGTGAGGGTGAGTGAGGGTGAGTGAGGGTGAGTGAGTGAGGGTGAGTGAGGGTGAGTGAGGGTGAGTGAGGGTGAGTGAGGGTGAGGGTGAGTGAGTGAGGGTGAGGGTGAGTGAGGGTGAGTGAGGGTGAGTGAGGGTGAGTGAGGGTGAGTGAGGGTGAGTGAGGGTGAGTGAGGGTGAGTGAGGGTGAGTGAGGGTGAGTGAGGGTGAGTGAGGGTGAGTGAGGGTGAGGGGTTGAGGGTGAGTGAGGGTGAGTGAGGGTGAGGGGTTGAGGGTGAGTGAGGGTGAGGGGTTGAGGGTGAGTGAGGGTGAGGGGTTGAGGGTGAGTGAGGGTGAGGGGTTGAGGGTGAGTGAGGGTGAGGTGTTGAGGGTGAGTGAGGGTGAGGGGTTGAGGGTGAGTGAGGGTGAGGTGTTGAGGGTGAGTGAGTGTGAGTGAGTGAGTGTGAGTGAGTGAGGGTGAGTGAGGGTGAGTGAGTGAGGGTGAGTGAGTGAGTGAGGGTGAGTGAGGGTGAGTGAGTGAGGGTGAGTGAGGGTGAGTGAGGGTGAGTGAGGGTGAGTGAGTGAGGGTGAGTGAGTGAGGGAGGGTGAGGGTGAGTGAGGGTGAGTGAGGGTGAGTGAGGGTGAGTGAGGGTGAGTGAGGGTGAGTGAGGGTGAGTGAGGGTGAGTGAGGGTGAGTGAGGGTGAGGGAGGGTGAGTGGGGGTGAGTGGGGGTGAGTGGGGGTGAGTGTGGGTGAGTGAGGGTGAGGGGTTGAGGGTGAGGGAGGGTGAGGGGTTGAGGGTGAGGGAGGGTGAGGGGTTGAGGGTGAGTGAGGGTGAGGGATTGAGGGTGAGTGAGGGTGAGGGATTGAGGGTGAGGGATTGAGGGTGAGTGAGGGTGAGGGGTTGAGGGTGAGTGAGGGTGAGGGGTTGAGGGTGAGTGAGGGTGAGGGGTTGAGGGTGAGTGAGGGTGAGTGAGGGTGAGGTGTTGAGGGTGAGTGAGTGAGGGTGAGTGAGGGTGAGGGGTTGAGGGTGAGTGAGTGAGGGTGAGTGAGTGAGGGGTTGAGGGCGGCGTAGTGTCGCAGAGTTGCCCTCAAAGAAGGGAGAACCAGGCCCTTAATTGCCAGTAATTATTGCAGCAGATCGAGAAACTGATTTGCATGTCTCTGCCTTGCAGGGGACCTAGACTATCTACTTTGGAAATGTAAACAGGCCTTTGAGCGCCATATGTGAAGAAAAACAAAGGAAAACATACAAGACCGTGAGAGAGGGGTCAGGGCCCCTCGCCCCAAGAGCGAGATAAAAAACACAGTTTGCTTTATTTTACCCCTATTCCTTGATATAAAAAACGTTACTTATTAAATCTAAAGACGTGAGGAGGGGAGGGAAACACTGTTTCGGTATATAGGCGGCATACAGTGAATAACATATCCAATGCGCGGGGAATATAGGAATTAACCCAACTTTATACATCCGTTCTTAACCTTTTCGACGAGGAGGCGACAAGGGAATATCACCACTTAACTATACAACCAAGTTCACTGTAAAACGTCTTCCTAATTCTTTTTAAGGTTTCATAAAACCAACATTTAAGAGGAGACATAAAAAAGGCATCATTTACGTCAAAAAGTGATTGAAAGTACTAGCGAGTCATGGACATTCCGTGGAGGGGGGCGGTGCGGGATAATGGTTTAGGGTTCTTAGTTCTACAAAGTATATGTCGTTGTCAATTCCCATGCTGTTATATACCATAGAGATATATAGAAGACGAACATTTACTAGCTAAAGCATCACCTGAATGTGCAAAACCACAACAAAATGGTTTGGGGAAAAAGCAATGCAAGTAACCCATTCAAACTTTGGCACTGCAACCACTTCTACGAAGGTGAGCACACTTTCACTCTTTTGTTAACTTTTACCAAAAGAGAGCGTGAGAATGACAAGCGCTTTCCTTTAGAGACAACCGTCTGCGCGAAACGGTATTAGTAGATATTTACACAATTTCTAAAACATTCAAAATATAGTTACCAACACCGACTGCAAAAATATAGCAATCGAACAACCAAAGAAAAACTTGCGACTCCCTATGATGAAGGTAGCATGCAATTGGAAAACAAGGAGGCTTACCAACCAGAGCAATCTCAAACTCTGTTCGACTTCTGGGGCAGCAAACTAAACAAGCCTTTCACCGTAACACGGCGGGCAGGGGAGGGGGCGGGCAGGGGAGGGGGAGGAGAAATGCGACATGGCGGGAGGTCAGAGCAAGGAGGCAAAGCCATCAAGATGGGCAGTTATAAAAAATGTCTCACTACTTATGGAATTGTTTTCGCTTTTAATGTTGCACGGAAATTCAATACCCACCATTGTCCTCACTTTATGTATGTTTTATGGGTTTTTAGGTTAAAAAAGCAAGTTCGCCATGGTGCAAAGTCCTTTGTACCCGGAAAACGGTTGCAGAATTTAATTTGCGACCATTACTGTTTGGCTTGGTTTGAATTAAGCGAGTAGTGAGTTTTCTTTCTCACAGTAGAATTCACAGACCTCTTTTGTGGAGTAAACTTCTGGACTCCCTCTGAGAACTGTGCTTTCCAGGTTTTAGCTTGAGGAGCGCCGGTTCACACAGGGACGGCACTTTTCTCAGCCCAATCCTAGCTTGGCCTCACGTGCACCTCGGAGAGGCAGGCCCGGGGTAAAAGTTCGACGGGCGTCGTTTGAGTCTCCGTGTGTAAGGCTCGATTTCAGACAGCGGGAGGGTGCTGAGACAAAGGGAACGGTAAAAAAAAAAGAATGAAACTCACCCCTGAGCAGCCGCGCCGCCACAAGCTGCAAGACAACAGACAGCGGGAGGGGGCAGGAACAAAGGGAACGGGGACACGGACTACAGGAAAGGGGGCGAGAAGATGGACAAAACAGCCAACGGGAGGAGGGCATTGCTGTGGGGAGGGGGGGGGAGGAGAAGTGCGACACGGCCGCAGCAGGGGGCGGAGCGGGGAGAGAATGAATGTTGAAGGCGAGCAAGACTGAGAGGCGGATCTGTAAGTTAAAACAAGCTTCTCAGCAGTGGCCGCAGGCTGCCAGTGGGAGGGAACGAGCGAACATATGGCGAGCGGCGGTAAGGGGAAGGGGCGGAACAGGGGAGGGGGCGGAACGGGGGAGGGGGCGGAGAGGGGACATGCACGCGCCCGTGACTTTTAAGGTCAATGCGCATGCGCATAAGCTTAATGCGCATGCGCATTGACCTTAAAAGTCACGGGCACTGCAAGGAATCGCCACGATTCCTTGCAGTGCAGATAAAGTGTGGATAACTCGCAATACTCTCGCCTTGCTCGATGCGCATGCGCATCGACAGGCGAGACCTAAAAAGAAAGTAACATTTAGTGAAAATGTTACATTATGTGGTTGAAGTTGGAGAGACAAATTTTGTAGTAACTCCCATATCTGTTAATTCCATTCGTTAAGCGTCTTTTATTGTATTTGATCCTTTTTGGAGCTCTTTTTTTAAATTGTTTTTTTTATTTTTTATGTGCAGTGGAAATTTTTGTGTGTTTTCAAACCTTTGATTGAAAAAAATATTGAAGACTTTTTTTTTTACACTAGGATCATGTTTAGAACTGATGATGTTTGAAACGTTATAAATGTTGATGATGAAAATGTAATAACCTATCAAGTTGTAGAATGGAATCTGTTCTGACACAATTATTTTTTTGGGGTCAACTGATTACATTTCATGTGCCAGGGCCTTGTTTCACAAAGGGATTTACGAGAATCTGTTTGATTGGTGTAGCCTGACCTGCTGATAGCACTTTTTAGGGCTCTCCTTCTGATGCGCTTGCGCATAGCTGGCAAGCTATATTGTGGCTTAAACAGAGCTTAACCATCTCGGCGATTTGTTGCAGTGCCCGAGAGCGCGTGTACATCAAAGCCACCAGGCATCTCAAGCTTCCCCCAGCTGGCATTTCTCCTCCCCTAATTATTCACTGCACGGCCGGCTGTCACTTCAAAGGCTGCTGCTCCCGGCCCCTATTCTTCCCTTCTTGCCTCTCCCCACCCCCCCTTCCCACCACAGCAATGCCGAGGGCTTGTTTATATTGCAGCCTAACCATCTCGCACGCTGCTCTTGAAACAATAACCGTTTTTGGTCATGATATAATTAAACGCTCTAATTATTTTATCAGGGCCACACAGAATTTTATAAAGTCTTTTGCTGGCATTTTTGTTTTATGCTGATTGCTATTTTACACCTTTCACATGCTGGCGATTTGCTTCAAAGGAATACATTCATCCTGAATCCCGTTACTAGAGCTTTCTCCTCTTCTGCTATATATGGGTTTTAGTTGAATTTCATTGATCTCTTTTACTAATGATTTATAAAAAAGTGCCACGCACCACACAGCTCCACCTACACAGCTCCACCGATGCACCCACCACACAGTTCCACCGATGCACCCACCACACAGTTCCACCGATGCACCCACCACACAGTTCCACCGATGCACCCACCACACAGTTCCACCGAGGCACCCACCACACAGCTCCACCGAGGCACCCACCACACAGCTCCACCGATGCACCCACCACGCAGCTCCACCGAGGCACCCACCACACAGCTCCACAGATGCACCCACCACACAGCTCCACAGATGCACCCACCACACAGCTCCACAGATGCACCCACCACACAGCTCCACCCACCACACAGCTCCACAGATGCACCCACCACACAGCTCCACAGATGCACCCACCACACAGCTCCACAGATGCACCCACCACACAGCTCCACAGATGCACCCACCACACAGCTCCACAGATGCACCCACCACACAGCTCCACAGATGCACCCACCACACAGCTCCACCGATGCACCCACCACACAGCTCCACCGATGCACCCACCACACAGCTCCACCGATGCACCCACCACACAGCTCCACCGATGCACCCACCACACAGCTCCACCGATGCACCCACCACACAGCTCCACCGATGCACCCACCACACAGCTCCACCGATGCACCCACCACACAGCTCCACCGATGCACCCACCACACAGCTCCACCGATGCACCCACCACACAGCTCCACTGATGCAACCACCACACAGCTCCACTGATGCAACCACCACACAGCTCCACTGATGCAACCACCACACAGCTCCACTGATGCAACCACCACACAGCTCCACTGATGCAACCACCACACAGCTCCACTGATGCAACCACCACACAGCTCCACTGATGCAACCACCACACAGCTCCACTGATGCAACCACCACACAGCTCCACTGATGCAACCACCACACAGCTCCACTGATGCAACCACCACACAGCTCCACTGATGCAACCACCACACAGCTCCACCGACACAGCTCCACCGATGCACCCACCACACAGCTCCACCGAGGCACCCACCACACAGCTCAACAGATGCACCCACCACACAGCTCCGCCGATGCACCCACCACACAGCTCCGCCGATGCACCCACCACACAGCTCTGCCGATGCACCCACCACACAGCTCTGCCGATGCACCCACCACACAGCTCTGCCGATGCACCCACCACACAGCTCTGCCGATGCACCCACCACACAGCTCTGCCGATGCACCCACCACACAGCTCTGCCGATGCACCCACCACACAGCTCTGCCGATGCACCCACCACACGGCGCCCCCACAGCATCACTCGGCGCCCCCACAGCATCACTCTGCGCCCCCACAGCATCACTCGGCGCCCCCACAGCATCACTCGGCGCCCCCACAGCATCACTCGGCGCCCCCACAGCATCACTCGGCGCCCCCACAGCATCACTCGGCGCCCCCACAGCATCACTGGTTCAAATATGTTCTTGCAATGTTTCAAGCTGTTTTCAAGCTTTCACGCTTTATTACAAATCACAAAAAGATGGTAATATTTCACTTCTGTTCTTGGATTTTCGTCACAATAAAAAACACTGAACATAATCTTCACAAAAGTTATTTACAAAAGTTTAAGCTATTGCCATTACAAATTAAATAAATTATTTAAGCATTAAAAAATTAAAAGACATTGTTATTTGTAATATCAATAAATCCAAGACATGTAAATACAAAACATGTTGCATTACAAATGCTATAGGTGTCACATTTGCGAAAGTTATAACTATTGGCATTGTAAATGACAAAGCTATTAATTTAGCTATTTTAAAAAAAACACATAAAGAAAAAAAATTCATTTATAACACCAATAGCTCAAACTTTCCTAATGCGAGCCCTATTGCATTTCCAATGCTTGTTGCTAGCATTCTCTCTGATCTGGTGCATGATCAAAAATTGCCACTGGTTCAAATGCACTTTCTATTGAAACTATTCTTTAATTTGCCTATAGCTTTTGACGCCTTGGACAGATTTGCACCAAAACTGGCAGTTGTTTGGCAAAAACCTGGCATACAATTTTTCATGAAGATCCGTTCTGGGTAAAGAATTTGAAAAAAAATATTGAGGGGGGTATCTGGGAAATTATGCTCTCTCATTTTAGCTTCTAAAGGAAATGTTGCCCAAATGCTAAGCTGGGCAGCTTTATGTCAACCCAGGCATGAAAGTAGAACTACGCGCCAAGTGTGCCTTCTTTGGTTTGGTGTAAATCTGTTCAGTTGTTTTTGAGATATAAGCATTTTAAATAATTAAGTGACCTCAAATGGGTTAACAATTTTGTATATCTCTGGTGTTCAAAATCGTGATTCAGAAAATGTCTACTCTTGTCAGTCACATTTCAAATTTTTTATGGAATGTAATTGACTAAAAAAAGGGGGATATTTTTTTCCAGCCACCTAAGAATTTGCATTTCAAAAGGTGGCGGGTACCATGTGAGGTGCACTAGGGGTAAAAATGGCCCAAAAAGGGTTCGCTGCCTGTTTTGTATGCCCAAAATAGAACAAGCATTGAAAATGCAATAGATCTTGCCATTGATAAAGTTAAAGCCATTTGCTTTGCTAATGGAACAGTTTAGCAAAGCAAATGGCTTTAACTTAATGAAAGGCGAGACCTATTGCATTTTTAATGCTTGTTCTTTCTATGTTTTAAGTGAGGTTATTTTACTAAGACTTGTTTTTTTTTCATTTCCGTGGGCGGTGACGTGTGATGTAAGCCGCTTGTTTACGGTTGTTAGGCGCAATCTTATTGGGAGGATAGTTGAGTGCAGTGCATAATTATTTTTCTGGAGGAAGTTAGTTTATCCGTGTCCCTCAGAAGTGCTGTCCTACAAGAGTAAACAAAACTAAAAGGAACCACGAACATGCAGAAATGAATCCTACACCGCAGTATATCAAATCACTTATGACAGACTAAGTTTGCCAGTCAAAAGGTGAAAGTATGTCAGAGCTCAGATTAACTATTCAGAAGGTTGTGGTTGCAGAGTGCAGATGTAACGAAGACACCACACCCACCGTGGCTATATGAGGCTATAACCGCCAAGGCCACCTGAATTATGTGTCGATGAAGTCAAACTTATGTGACACGGTTGAGTAAATTATGCTGCAAGAAAAGACAAATTATGTGGCGCATTTTGTGATCGTATTACTTCATTATTTCATCATTTTTACACCTGTTAACACTGTCAGGCAATTGGTTGCACATCATTATTACCAGTCTAACAACCAAATACATAACAATAAGCAACATTAATGGTGACCAGTGGCAGGGGCGGCTCTAGGCTCATGGCTGCCCTGGGCAGGGAGTGTAGGTAGGGGGCCTCGGAAGAGGGGTTCCGGGCGGGGCAGAGCACATAGGCCCGTTAAGAGGGGGGGGTCAGGGTGTTTGGAAGTAGAACAGAGCCGGAGGCCACCAAATCCCTGCCAGGGGCCGCCACGCAAATATGTATCCATCCTCAGAGGATTATTATATTAAGGATATAACTCTGTGTGGTGGCGGCCCTGTGCAGGTGCACAGCTTGCACATGCCGAAGGCCGCCCCTGCCAGTGAAATTTTGCAAGGATCCTTCCACTGCGCAGTAGCACGTACTGCTAAGTTTATACTAACTTTTGAACCATTTGAGCTCAAACTTTTTTTGTTAAAATTTGCGGGGAATGGAATATATGGCAAATGTGGCAAATCTATAACTGCGGGAAAACACAGTGGTTGTACAATTGCATAATTCCAGTGGCTCGATAACCCTCCATGCCAACATTTAAGAAGGGGAAGTGGGAGCTTTTCAAAAAATAATCGGAAGAAAGCATTTTACCTATAGGCTTTTATTTGCAGAGGTGGCCAAGTGGGAGGCAGCCAATATGAAGTCATTTTGTGCTTTAAAAAAATCCAGAGTTTCCCACCTGAATCGTGTCTATTTGCATAGGTGTATAACGCACATGTATTTCACTACGACGTTTTCAAAATCGCAGTAATGTTACAGGAGTCACACATACTGCATGGCTGCCTTTCAAATCATGTAAAATCCCAAAAATAGTGTTTAGAGTTCAAAAGCGGGATTTGCACTTCTTTGCGGTCCAGAAGGATAGATGTTTTAGGCCTGCTTACAAACCGCTTTAGATATATAAATCCTTAAACTATACTTTCTTTTAAAAGAAGTACTCCAAAATATACACATAGATAGCTGTGTGGTAGACTCCTTCAGCCACTGGCTTTTATGTGTTTTATTTTTCTCCTATTGCTTAGGTTGGCTGCCAATGAGGACCTAGGGAATTTCTTCGATGGTTACATTGGTGCCGGCTGAGGATGGGGCTGATGCGGGTGTAGTGTCCTTTGATGAGCGGGCACAGTATGCACGAGCCGCCCTCTAAAAAACTCCTATGATCGCCTGATCGGAGAAGCGCTTGCGCCCAGGTTCACTAGTGGTTCACTGGTAGTAGTATCCGGAGCTGCTAATGACCCCAGTCATAAAACCACCTCTTCTGGAGGCCCAACCCTAAATCACATTACTTGCTTCCGATAAATAATAAGCTTGGGATATGGTGCACACGAGCTATACCGAACACACACGTGTGAAAAGGGAAAAGTTGTGTTTACAGGAGTTGGCCTAGGTCGTCCGGGCAGTGCAGTCTCCAGGCTCTGGTCTTCACTTTAAACTGATTCCAGGCAGGTACTGGCAGAGCTGGAACAAACAACAAGATATTGTGATTCTGACCGGTCAGTAGCATGGTGTCCGCTTCCAGGGGTTCACCAGCGCCGTGCCCTGTAGGACACCCTCCCGCCCCCCTCTCCATCTGGTTTGTTTTTGGGCTGGTTTCTGTCTCCAGTGTCCCACCCCGCAGCCCCAATGCATGCGATGTTGCTGCAGCTCTGCCAAGTAGGTGAGAGGCAGGCGTGGCGCTGCTCTCTCCAGGCAGGGAGGGCACTGGGGGCGGTGGTGAACCGGCAATGGAGCCTGTGTGTCTGAGAGGAGGAGGTGCTGTTGGACTGTGCTCACTGCATTGAGAGCTGTGGAGCTGTGCTCCCCGCAGTAAGGGGAGCTGTGCTCACTGCACTGAGGGAAGCTGTGGTGAGCCGGCAAAGGGAGCATTCGTGTCTGAGAGGGGAGGGGGCGCTGTGGCCTAACCGAGGGTAGCTGTGCTCGCCGCACTGAGGGTAGCTGTGCTCGCCGCACTGAGGGTAGCTGTGCTAGCCGCACTGAGGGTAGCTGTGCTCACCGCACCATGGGGAGCTGTAGGGCTTTTCTCAACGCACTGGTGGGGGCTGTGCTCACCGCTCCGAGGGGAGCTGTGGTGAGCCGGCAGAGGGGAGCCTGTGTGTCTGAGATGGGGGGGGGGGGGGGGGGATGGGGGCAGTTGTGATCTCACGGGGGGCTGAGGGTTTGTGATCCCCACAGATAGAGCTGTGGTGAGCCGGCTGAGGGAGCACTTGTGATCTCATGGGGGGGGGGGGGGGGGCTATGCCTACCGCACTGAGGGGAGCTGTGGGGACCACCGCGTTGAACATAGAAAGCACAGCTGTGGAGAGGTGGCGGCGCTGTGAGGATGGCTTCCCACCAACCGGTATCTCGGAGGCGGCTTCTGCCTCTGGCACTTTCCCCACGGTAGCTGGAGCACGTGGTGGTGAGAAGTGAGCGCACTAATGCACGCTCTGGTGAACTCACTAATGCACGCTCTGGTGAGCTCACTAATGCCCGCTCTGGTGAGCTCACTAATGCCCGCTCTGGTGAGCTCACTAATGCCCGCTCTGGTGACCTCTCTAATTTAATGCACGCCCTGGTGACCTCTCTAATTTAATGCACGCCCTGGTGACCTCTCTAATTTAATGCACGCCCTGGTGACCTCTCTAATTTAATGCCCGCCCTGGTGAGCTCACTTGGGGGGGTTGTATTCATGGATGGAAGCTGTGCTGAGGAAGGAGTCATGAGAAGGCATAACGCAAAGGCCCCCCAGCTGCTCACGGAGGCCCGTGGGCAGTGCGCCTGCCTCTCGCACTACTTTCTCCCTCACACTGCGGAGCGTCGTGTACCAGAGCACACGGTTGTCATTACGTGCGACATGGAAACACTTGACCCGGCTGATCACCACAGACACGCCCTTCCGTCCACACCCTTCACGGCGCAGCTTGCTGCCCATTGGGGCAAGCACTTCAGCGCCTTGCCCAGGGGTAGTAAGCACTATACAAAGGTTGCGGTATAATACAGCAGGGGTGGCGTGAAGCTGCTCTGGCTGAGGGTGTCCTCCTGGTGGGGTGGGGGGTGGGTGGTGTGTGACTGCTGAGATTACAGAGGCTGCCAGGTGCTGTTGAGGTCACAAGCGTGACGCTGTTCTGGGCTCCCCGAGGGCGCGCTCATGATGTGCTGATGGGCTCACGTGTCAGTTCTGGGCTCACTCAGCAGGGCTCTGGGTGGTCACTGAGAGGTGCTGTGACTGCTGAGTTCACCGAGGGAGGATGCTAGGCGTTGTTGAGGTCACAAGGTGTGATGCTGCTCTGAGCTCCCCGAGGGGTTCTCTCGTGATGTGCTCAGGGTGGTGAACGCGCTGCCTCACCCTTTGTAAAATGGCATAAGGACTATAACAGTGCCTCACCTGTTTTAGGCGAGAAATGAGTACAGGCTTGACTCCCGGAATGTCCAGCCCACGACGCGCAGCTAAGTGATTTTCAGGGCCGGTCCTAGAACTTCTGGGGCCCCGGGCGAAAGTCAAGATGTGAGGCCCCTCTAATTTGCATGTAACATCACAAGAAGTGACATCACAGAAAGTGACATGGCAGGACTATTGATCTTATTTGGCATCACTGAAGAGGCCTAATGTGAATATCAGTAACATGGACAACAAGCATTTGCAATGCAATAGGTCTCGCATTTGCGAGAGTTTAAGCTATTGGCATTGTGAATGACAATGCCTGATATTTATCTGTTTTGATAATGAACACATAAATAAGTCATTGTCATTTACAATGTCAATAGCTCAATCTCCTGTAAATGCGGGACCAATTTCATTTCAAAGAAGTGTCCGCAAATGTCACGGGCTGCTTGTAAAGTAAAAGCACGCATGGTGCAGAATGCTGCAGAAAAGCATGTCTTGACTCCAGTAGGAGAAACTCATTAAAGAAAATAGTGCTTACAGATTAAATATGAAGTAAAAGGGCCATCCCTCGTGGGAGGTTACAAATGAAGACAAGGAGATACTAAGGAGGGACTAACCAGCCTATTAACGAATCCGAAGCCAGCCTTTACAAATGACAATGAAGCAAGCCAATGAAAAATATGGGTGGCGAGTGGGCGGAGCTTCAAGTCCATACTGCATTTCTTCAACTGGGTATGTCTGTGCCTTCCCTGAAGTGTGGGGTTGACAGAACACAGAAGCGAATCTGCACATAGCAAACACCTGGTCCGATGACTTCTAGAAGTTAATCAAGGTATCAATCAATTTCTGACAAAAAAATAATTATTACTAATGTGCTTGCATATTCATTTATTTGATGGCTTTTTTGACAGCATATGAATTGTCTCCCGCCAATGATTTACCCCAAACTTTAATATCTTAAATGGCTAATGTAATAGATAATGTGCTGCCTGGCTAAAAACTTATAAGGTCCCAAAGGCGAGACCTATTGGCTATGCCAATGCTTGTTTTTGTAGATGCCATGTAGAGGAGATGCCTAATACCATGCACTGAAGAGGATGTGGCATAACCGCATCATCTCTGTACTTTGGTGCTGGGGAGCATAGTTCAAGTCTTGACGTTATGGTCGTAACATCCAGTAGTTCTAACAGTCAAAGAATATTTCCTTTACAAATTGAACAGCTGCTTCTAAAAAGCGCTCCAATACTATCTGATGTATATCCCCTTTAGGGCATTGTTTTTATTTGTAACCATGTAAATATTTATAAGCACAGGCATGGCCTCGTGTTCACACAGACACACACATTTAGATACTAGTGCACAGCGGGTAAATGTGAATGCACGTTTCCATAGCGTGAATCACAGCATCACCAAAGCAATAAATAATGAACCTGGCAAATGTGTTTAAACTAGGTTCGCTTTGAAGTAATGTTTCGTTTCCGTCCATGCCATGTTCACGAGATGTCCAGTAGCACAAACTCAAGAGGATAGAGGATGTGGCGTTACGGCCACATCTATCTACTTTGGTGCTTGGGAACAAGGTTTGAGTCTTGATGTTAACTTAAAGCTCTCTAATTCTGGGCAAAGCACTACATTTTCCGGTCTGTACAAAAAATATATATTCTTCCGTTATGACACTAGTGGTCCTGTAGAGCACTCCAATACCTTCACTAAATTTTGCCTACATGTAAAAAATGCGCTATAACAGATACAGCTGCGAACTTTGAAGCTGAGGATTATTATGGTGTAAATATGGTCTATTTGCCTACTTTTCAAGTGCCTAACAGTAAAACAAAAAAAAATATTTCGGAAGATAACTACTGCTTTGAGAAAGCGCTTCAATACAATCTGCCTTATTTACTTTAAAGGCACGGATTCTATTTTTCACCATTTAAACAATTACAGGCACAGCCCCATTTATTCACAGATTTATATAATGGTGCACAACGTCTAAATGTGCATGTATGTTTCTATAGCGTGCCTGAGAACATCATGAGAGCTCTACAGTACAGCTGCCCAGGGGCCTTCTCACCCAGTCTTTTAAATAGAAACAAGGACACACCCGTCTCACACACCTACGGTCCCAGCACTCAGCCTCATAGCACTAACAGCTGCAGCTACAACAGCACTTTTTTATACGCTTTTTTGATTCATTTTAGGTCACATTAAAAAAAAAGTCTGCTATGTCTCCCTATCGTGAGGGGTAGTCTCAAGGCCGGTAACTGCAAATAAACACACACACACACACTCGATATTATTGGACGGAAGAATGCACTGTGCTGTGCTCACTGCGCAGCGCTTTTCCCCATCAACATTTATTTATTCCCGCAACTGCGGGGCCGGCGGCGGGCCCCCAGAGCGCGAGGCCCTGGGCAGTTGCCCATACCGCCCATGGCTAGGACCGGCCCTGGTGATTTTACATCAAGGCCCGGACGCCAATATTATGCATAATACTTTAATTGGCACTCAGGCAGCAGCAACAAAAAAGATAGAATTAGAACACAAACACATTCCAGAACTCTGAACATGTATAATCCCAAAGAACCTGCAGCCATCCGCCTCTTTTTGTTGCTGCTCAGTGCAATTTTGATAACTGTCGTTTTACATAGATATATTTTAAAATGTTAATGTATTTATGAAATATGATATTGTTTAAGTGTTAAGGGAGATTAAATTAGTTACAGGTAAATTGATTTAATAATATTTTCTTAATGGAAGTTTTGTGTTTTTAAAGAAGGAATGTGATTTTTTAAAAAAAACATAGTTTTGACAATGTTTTAAAATATTCTGAAAATTTGAACATATAGAACCAGGATGTGTTTCAAGTAACAGTTCAAGTTTCACTGAAGATTTTAATTTTGGTATGTATGGAGTATTCGATGTTGCGATTGTATTTTTAGAAGCTTAATGATTAGGTAGGTCATAGTTTAAGGAAAAGAAAAAAAAAAGGAAAAGATTTCTTTACCGTCTGCAAGGGTTTGACGGTTTGTCTCGTCGCGCGAGGTGGCAGTTGTCGGATGGGGTGTGCGCCAGTCAGCGCGTGTTGGTGCTGGAACGTTAAGGGAAGCGCGAGTCAAGACGCAAGGCAGGTTCAGAATCTTGCATGAACCTGTCCGCGTAATTAAGATTAATGTGCAGGGGCAGACGTACTCACGCAGCGCGTGGCGGCCATTTTGTAAGATTGGGAAAGTAAAGAAGAATTATAGTAGAAAGCAGGGGGACATATTTTGGGCAAAAATAAACAATGCTTATAAGTTCGATGTCCGTTTTCCCAGTCAGACATCGAATGACAGTTCAGGGTAGGGTCGGTTTTGAGTATTGGTGAGGAAAGATCGTGTAGTTAAAGCGGGGAAGTCAGATTTTATTGTTTTTTCACATTGGTGATTATATACAATAAGAGGTGGTTTAAGGTGTGTTTTATTTGACATATTTAATTGACAAAGGAACAGAAATGGAAGGTTCCGAGGGAAATTTAGAGGAGAGAATGAATTTGTATATGGACAAAATGTTTGGGGATATGGCAGCGTCCATAGATAAAAAATAGAGTACATTTGAGAAGAATGTGCAAAGAGCTTGTGATGAGGAGAATTATTGGACCACTGAAGAGGCAGAGATGGGGGATGGTACATCCGGACAAGGAAAGAAGGGTCAAAAGAGAAGAAGTATGCATATAATTAAGAAAAGAGGTGAACATAAGGTTCATAGAGAGGACGCTATAAAGGCGAGAGCGCAAAAAAGGCACAGAAAATGAAACAGTGGTTGCATGTGATACAATCTAGTGGTGATGTTGAGTTAACATGTAGCTCAAATCTAGAAGACTCAGATGTGGAGGAGGTTCCACTAAAAAAGAGGAAAATAATGGAAAAAGACATTAAGGTTGAAGACTATGAAATATATGATCCTCAAGGAGAGGAGATGTTTGACCCTTTATTAATACAGCATCCATTATCGCCCCAGTGGGCTCCGGTAGAACATGTTGTGAAATATGTTAGCTATTGGATTAGGAGGGAGATTCCGAAGGAGGTGAGGACACGCATGCGAAGTGAGTGTCCTAGACCAAGTTTTCAAAGTAAAGTGGCCTGCACACCGGAGCTAGATCAGAAGATGCTGGCTTTTATAAACAAAACAGGAAAGGATCCTAGAAGGGGTCTAGAGAAAGGGTTAAAAGGGTGCCAGGATAGGTTATTGGCTATATTGGGCCCTTTAACAAAGATTTTTGATATATGCGAAGAAGCGCATACTAATAATATTGGAATGGATGTGGCGGAGTTACGACAATGGATACAAAGGGCTAAATGCCTTTTAGGAAACGCAAATACTTTGAGTATTAAAAGAAGGAAATCTATCTTCTTTAAGATTGATCCGAAGCTGGTAGATTTGGCTAGCAAAGAACCAGGTGAAAAGTGTGAAGGATTGTTGTTTGGTGACGACTTTGTGAAGGATATGTCCCGTTATGTAAATACTTTCAGTTTGCTTGAAAAAGCACAGAAAGATATTAGACGTGTTTTTGCAGTGGCTGGGAGAATGCAGCGTCGTTTTCCCGGCCGGGGGCAAGGTATGTCAAGAGTCCACTTTGGCAGAGGAAGACCCTACAATACTGGTTATGGATCAATATTTTATGGATCCAGAGGAGGTCAAGGGAATTTTTTCCCTCAAAGACAAAGAGGCAGAGGAAGAGGCATGCGCTCTGAAAGGAGAACAAGAGGGGCCTCAGGTAAGCAACTTACAAGACCCTATTTCTATCCGAATAAAGTTGGGCGGCAGACTAGCCCTATTTGTTTCGAGATGGGAGGAAATTACAGAAGATCCATGGGTTTTGGAAACAGTTGTTGGTTACATGATAGATTTTGTTGAAAAGCCTGTTCAGAAGAGGGTCCCAGAAATCTTAAGTTTTTTAAAGGAAATGGAGGATTTAGTGACAAAAGAGATAGATGCTCTCAGGAGAAAGGAGCTATAGAGGAAGCAATGATAGTAGAAGGAGGATTTATAAGCAATATATTTTTGGTGGAAAAGAAAGACAAAAAAATGCATCCAGTGATAAACCTGAAAGAGTTGAACGATTAGGTTTTGTACAATCATTTCAAAATGGAGGTGATCCTTATGTTAAGGGATCTTTTAAGGAAGGGAGATTGGTTGACAAGGTTGGATCTAAAGGATGCCTATTTAACGATTCCAATGTGCAGGGAACAAAGATTATTTACAGTTCAGATGGAAAGGGAAGGTATGGAGGTTCAAGAGTCTCCCATTTGGTCTGACGTCGGCTCCATGGTGTTTCACGAAGGTGATGCGTCCAGTGGCAGCTTGGTTGAGGTCAAGAGGAATTCGTTTAATTGTATACCTGGACGACTTTCTGATTTTGGCAGAAAAGAAGGATCTTGCGAGGGAACAGACAGAATTCACAATCAGGGTGATAGAGGATTTAGGTTTTGTGGTGAACAGAGAGAAGTCTTGTGTGGTTCCCCAGCAGGAGATTCAGTATTTAGGTTTTCAGATATTGATATTGGAATGTGTGTTGAAATTACCAATGTTGACAGTGAAGACAATTGGGAAGGAGGTGAAGAGTGTTGGATTCGGATTGGATTACATTGAGACAGTTAGCTCGGCTGTTGGGTCTGTTATCTGCGTCAATTCAGGCGATTTTTCCAGCTCTTCATTACAGAGCATTGCAGAGATTGAAAGGATATTATCTGAGTAAGGGAGCAAGGTATTCTCAGAGGATCTGGATGGATCAGGATTCCAGAGAGGAATTGGATTGGTGGATGATGAATCTGGATGCATGGAATGGCAGAGCGATATTTGGAGAAGTTCAAGAGGTGGAAATAGAGTCGGACGCGAGTCTTCATGGTTGGGGAGCAAGATGTGGTTTGGTGCCAACAGGGGGAAAATGGTCGAAGTAAGAGTCTCAGATGCATATAAATTGTCTGGAGCTGCTTGCAGGGTCTTTTGCAGTGAAGAGTTTTATGAAGAATCGGATGAAGTGTTGTGTGCTATTAAAGATGGACAATCTGTCAGCAGTGAGGTATGTGAACAAGTTAGGGGGACCTCGTTCAAAGGGACTAGCGAATTTAGCAAAGGATTTTCTGAATTTTTGTTTGGAGAAGGAGATGGTGGTTCAAGCTCAGTATATTCCTGGGTTGAGCAACATAGAAGCGGATTGGTTTTCGAGATATCTGAAGGATGTGAGCAATTGGAAATTGAACAGAGCAGTATTCAACAGATTGGAGAGGAAATGGGGTCCATTTCGGATAGATTTATTTGAGGACAGGTTGAATTGTCACATGAGAGTTTTACAGTTGGAAACCGGATCCGGAAGCAGTAGGGATAGATGCTTTTCTACAGGATTGGAGTCTGCGAAGGAATTATGCCTTTCCCCCATTCTCATTGATACAGAGAGTGATAATGAAAGTTAGGAGAGAGAAGGCGGAGTTATTGTTGATAACTACATTTTGGAAATCCCAAGTGTGGTTTCCAGATGTGATGGAATTGTTGGTGGAGGATCAAAAATTTGCTAGCATTCGCGACAAGAATTTTCAATTCTATTAAGGACACGGAGGCTTCAGATTATGCTTCTCAAACTTTACTGCATCAACACAGCAGCCAATGAAAATATATTATTTTCTCAAGTAAACAAAAAAATACTACATTTCCCATGAACACCATGGTATAGGCACGCCCCCACAGTCCATAAGAACCCCTTGCGTGCACATCACTTCCTCTTTCTTTGAGGCGATAAGTCCATAACGAACCAATCAGTCCATAACGTGAACCAAACAAATCCTCCAACGTGGAAGAAGAACTTCAGATTGTCATCTCGACTTCAGTCGTCCGTCAGTCCGACTTTTTCTCAGCTCCTGAAATAAAGGAAATAACGCCACCGTAAACACTGAAAATTGGGTGGGTAAGCGTTTGATATACAATACATTACGCCGGGTGGGATAATCCTCGCCTCCGTGTCCTTAATAGAATTGAAAATTCTTGTCGCGAATGCTAGCAAATTTTTGATTCTATTACAGGACCGGAGGCTTCAGATTATGCTTGGTTTAACGCTGAGTAAACACAACAGAAGTAATGTCACCCACCGGCTTATAATAAAAGGTTTTAAATGTCGATTCAGACGACCAATCTGCACAACGCATGATATCTTGAATACTGGAACCTAAACCATATGATTTAGACGCCATAGCGCCTCTCACAGAATGAGCGCCAAAAAGTTGCGTATCTACACCAGCTTATTTCATCACATCACGAAGCCATCTCGCTATTGTGGCTGCCACCACCGGCTTAAAGGGTTTTTTAACAGCAATTAACAATTGATTACAACCCTGCGGCCGCAAGGCCTTAGTACATTCCTCGTAACATTTTAAGCATTGAACCACACACAATTTTTCATTTGCAGGGAAAGCATTGTATGAAATATGTCTCGATAAAGTTTTTGTGCGACCTGTAATATGAAAAGAAACCCCTTCCGGGGAAAACACTCTACCTGTAACGTCGAGCGCTCTCACATCAGAAGTCCGCCTGCAAGACGATAAGCACAGCAACATAGCTAGCTTTGCCGACAATTGCTTCCTAGAAAGAAGATTATTGACCGGCCATTTGTTGAATAAATCCAGAACCAATGATACATCCCATAACCCAGCATACTTGGGTTTGGGCGGGTTGGCTACCCTGACACCCTTTAGGAGTTTGCATACCATTGGGTACATACCTACCGGCTTCCCGTCAATCAGCTTATGACCTGCCGAAACTGCTGAACGGAAGTTGTTCACCGACCTGTACGCCAGGCCGACTCCCGCCTTTTCGGTTAGAAAGTTCAGAACGTGGGACAACTCTGCCCCCACGGGATCCAGGTGTCGTCCCAAGCACCAATCCACCCAGCCTTTCCAGGCCGAGGAATAACGCTTCCTGGTGGAAGGCGCCCATGCCTGCTTGATGAGCTCGGCAGCCTGTCCCGAAATGCCTGGCAACTGCCACTGTTGCCTGAAAGCCTCCATGCCATCGGCAACATCCTGCCCTCTACTAGTAACGGGTGTTGTTCTCGTTGAGGGCCCTGCAATAACCAACTCGAGTCCGGGAGCATCCTCGGACTGTCGCAGCTCCACTGAAGGAGCTTGGGAAACCACGCTTGTGACGTCCACCACGGCGTCACCATGACAATTTCCGCTCTCTGTCTGATCACTTGCGTCATCACCCTGGGGTTCAATAAGAACGGGGGAAAGGCATATTGGGTCCCCCGAGACCAGTCCTGAAGAAAGGCATCCGTCGCCGCTGCCAATGGATCCGGTCTCCAGCTGAAGAACCGGGGAATCTGAAAAGTCAGCCTGGAGGCAAACAGGTCCGTCTGAAACGGTCCCCACGTTTCCTGGAGCCAATGGAAGACACGAGGGAACAGCTTCCAATCGCTGTAATCCCTCAAGTGCCTGGAATTCCAGTCCGCCACCTGATTGGCCTGGCCCGGAATATATTCCGCTATCACCGATATTTGATTCTGTAGACAATAGTGCCAAAAATCCTTGGCTATCTGAACAAGCATGGATGACCTCGTGCCTCCCAACTTGTTGATATACCTCACCGCCGACACATTGTCCAGG
This sequence comes from Lissotriton vulgaris, assembly GCF_964263255.1. Classification (NCBI taxonomy): domain Eukaryota; kingdom Metazoa; phylum Chordata; class Amphibia; order Caudata; family Salamandridae; genus Lissotriton; species Lissotriton vulgaris. Next base: position 156,039,290 of record NC_141697.1, on the reverse strand, counting down.
CGGAGGAGGATGCAACAGGAAGTCTGCTTCGGGGATAACGTGCGAATCGCGAACGACCCCGCCAGCAGTTCCAAACAGTTGATGTGCATCTCGAGCTCTTGAGCCGACCATCTGCCGCCTGTAGAAACCTCTCCACAGCGCGCGCCCCAGCCCCACCGGCTGGCGTCGGACTCGATTACCACCTCTGGCTGGGATCCAAAGATCGCCCTGCCGTTCCATGCATCTACGTGACTGAGCCACCACTGTAGTTCTGTCCGTACCTCTTCCGACAGAGGGACCGAATCGGTATAAGACAGGCCTCTTTGAAGGTGTTGTGATCTTGAGTCGTTGGAGTGCTCTGTAGTGCAACGGCCCCGGAAATATGGCCTGAATGGACGATGCCAGTATACCCACAACTCTGGCCAACGTCCTGAGGGTCACCACCTGCTTGTCTAGCAACTTTCTTATTTCTTGTTTCAAGTCCCGCAATTTGGCCTGAGGCAGACGTAGTTGCGAGGTCTTGGAATCGATCATGAATCCCAAGAAGTCTATCATTTGTGTCGGAGACATCACTGATTTCTTCAGATTGATCACAAACCCTAAACTTTGCAGCAAGGCTGTAGTCATGGTCAGATGTTGTGAAAGACTGACTTGGTCCTGCGCCATGATCAAGATGTCGTCTAGGTATATAATTAGTCTTATTCCCCGTTCCCTGAGGAATGCTACCACCGGCTTCATCACCTTTGTAAAGCACCATGGAGCCGAGGAAAGACCGAAGGGAAGAGCCGAGTATTCGTAACACTGGTTCTCCCACATGAATTGTAGAAACCTGCGATGAGGTGGAAAAATCGGTATAGATAGATATGCATCCTTGAGATCTAGGCGTACGAACCAATCCCCTTCCTGCAGCAAGTCTGCCAGGAGGTGAATACCCTCCATCTTGAAATGGTTGTACGTCAAGTACTGGTTGAACTCCCTGAGGTTTAGCACCAACCTGTTGCCGCCCCCTTTTTTCTGGACAAGGAAGACGTTGCTGAGGAAAGTACGGGAAAAATGGAGAGGTGGAGGGGGAAACGCCTGCGCAGGGCTGGAGTAGAACTCTAGGCGAAACCCCTGAACCGTCTGTAGCACCCACGCATCCTGCGTCAAAGTCCGCCACTGCGCCATGCAATGCTGCGTGCACCCCCCCAATGGAAGAAGGGAAACATCTGCGGCACTCACCGGTATTCTGGTGTGATTTGAAGCTGGCTCTATTGTTTCCCGACTGGAAATGTCCTCGGTTGAATTTCCTCTTGGACGGGTAGAAGGTGCCACCACGGGTGGAGTCCCACTCCCCACGTCCGCGGCCAAAATCACCACGCTGGGAGCCTTGATGGTATCCTCGGCCTGACGAGCGACCCCGCCTCGTCTGGCCCTGGTGAAAACCCCTTGTGTAAGGGCTCTCTTTATTCCACTTTGGGCTTTGTCCAGGGCAGTAAAAGTACCGACGTACTTTGTGACGTCCTTTACAAACCTATCTCCAAAAAGGAAACCTCCGGCCAGAGGTCCCGGCTCCGCATCTGCCAGCTCCGTCAAATTGCTGTCCATCCGGAGCAATAGAGATTTGCGCCTCTCCGAGGAGATTGCGCAGGTGGCGTTGCCAATCAGGCAAATGGCGCGCTGAGCCCAGCCCGCCAGGATATCCGGGTTCACTGTCCCTTGACCTTCTTTGGCCTTCAAGGCCATTTCCAAGATTTTTGCCAGGGGCCCCACGACGTCTAACATTTTGTCTTGGCAGCCCCGCCAAGCCCTGTCTAACCCCCTTTTGGGGTCCTTGGAGAATTTCCTCAAGAAGGTAACCATACTTGCGTCAATCTCGGGAGTGTCTGCCACTCTGTCCGGGAGCTCCGGGCGTGGCCATTCCGACCGCAAGCGGTTTCGAACTTCTCTACCAAAGCCCTTCCGTAGATTCTCGTGCAAATACTCAGAGACCGCCGGTGGCGGGATCCAATCCGAAGATCGGGGGTGGACTATCTCTGAAGGGTCAAAATTAAATGTCTTGATCCTGTCCTCAGCCGGCTTAGGATCAACCCTGGAGTTCCTCCGATGTATCAGTATCGGTCCCCGTGTCTGTGTTAGTAGTGGTAGTGTCAGTGTCCACAGGGATAGGGTGTTTAGCCTTGGCCTTGCCACCCATATACTGGGAACTATATGACTCTTTCGGCGGCAGAGAAGCCAATGATTGAGCGTGCGGCCATTGAATTGCGTCTGCTGAGTCCGTCGCGGAAGAAGTGGCTGCCTGCTTCTTCTTCTTCTTATCCCCATAACCGTGTCTTTTAGCAAAACCTTCCAGTTGCTTTCGAATGGGACGGAGTGCCTCCGCAAGTGCCTGCTGCACAGTCTGTGGGACTTTCATCTCCATAGCTTTATTTACTGAAGCCTGGACCGAGGCATCCAATGCTTCGACAATATTGTCTTCAAGGACAGTATCCTGCTGTCCATCCATAATTTCCTCCCCATCATTGTATTCCTCATCAGGATATTTCACCCAACCTTCCATGGTGAAGGCACACAATTTGCAAAGCAGTCCAAGAAATAACACTGGGTGTATAGGGGTAGTGGGGGGGGGTCAGCCCAAGCACACAGAATAATGAGGCAACGTTTCCCAAACCCCCTCAGCAATGCTGTAATCAGAAAGGATCAAAGATCCTGGCCCCGAAATACCTAGAGCGTGTGCGCACTCTGGGCCGAATATTTTACTACCAGTCGATCTATTGAGGCTGGCGGTCACACAGGGTATCACACCGGAATGAGGAGAGCGCGAAAATGCGCTCTCGGAATGCCGAGGAGTCGGAGCGAGGCGCGCCGCCGAAACGCTACCAAAAACCTACTAAAAAATAGCCCAAATTGGCAGCGTTTGGGCGCGCGCGTCGACCGAGAGCCATCAGGCCTGAGCGTCAGGGCCGACTAGGGAAGCCTCTGCGCGCCTCTAAGGCTGCCGGTACCGGGCTCCGTGGACAACGCGGTGGACCCCTGCCAGTCAAAGGACCGTAGCAAATCGGCGCTCCTTAGGCGCGATGTCAAGCGGGCAGAGCCCGATCGGCGGCAAGGAAAAGTGGTTCTAGTCAGGAAGACGAGCTAAGTGCTGTAGCGCTCGCAAGAGCTAACAGGTGAACACTAGAAACAACAGCAATAATAGCATAAAACACATGAAAAACGGAGCGTTTTGCTCCAAGTAAATAACGCCCTGAACGGGACAATCAGCAATATATAAACCCCACAGGTAAGAACCCAAACACAAACAGAGTGAGGGGACCCCAGGGGAGGTGCACTTAACTCTGGCTTGAGCAGCAAAGAAAGAGGAAGTGATGTGCACGCAAGGGGTTCTTATGGACTGTGGGGGCGTGCCTATACTATGGTGTTCATGGGAAATGTAGTATTTTTTTGTTTACTTGAGAAAATAATATATTTTCATTGGCTGCTGTGTTGATGCAGTAAAGTTTGAGAAGCATAATCTGAAGCCTCCGGTCCTGTAATAGAATCCTGTGTTACCGTATATAAAGGAAATTATTCTGGATCCTTTGGAGAATGTTCACGACCTGGTGGAAAACGGTCAACTAAGACTGATGGCTTGGTTGATTTCAGGAGAGTATGGCAAATACATGGATTATCGGAGGAGGCTGAGAGTCTCATCACAAAATCATGGTCAACGGGAACAACAAAAGTGTATGTCAGCATAGAGAAGGTGGTCTAGTTGGTGTTTTGAGAGGGATTTGGATCCCATATCAGCATCTGTGGTAGATGTGGTGAATTTTTTGACAATTTTGTTTGAAAAAGGCATGGCTTATAATTCTGTTAATATTAGCAGATCCGCAATTTCGGCAGGTCATGTTTTGGTTGATGGCCTTCTAATTGGACAACACGCTCTAGTTAAAAGGTTGATCAAAAGTGTGCGTATAGTTTTACCTCCTAAAGCGAAATATGGATTTCTATGGGATGTTTCTTTGGTTCTAAAGGAGTTAGAGAGTTGGGGTGAGAATGAGTTTTTGGAAATTACATTTTTGACATGGAAACTTTCTAAGTAACTTTGTTTGGTTTCTTGTAGAAGAGTTTCAGATATTAGAGCTTTGGAGGTGGATTCTAGGTTTTTTCAACCGGGAGGTGTTTGTTTTGAGTTAGACAAGAGAACAAAGACTATGTCAAGGTCTATTTTTTATCCACAGTTTGATGAGAATAAAAGGTTGTGTGTGGCCAATTGTTTAAAGGAATAGGAGAAAAGAACGTTTGGATTGAGACAAAGTGGTTGTACCCAGTTGTTGATTTCTCGAAGAAAACCTTTTAAGGCTGTCTCATCTGCTACTTTAGCCAGGTGGGTGAGAGAAGTGATGTTAAAGGCTGGAATTGATACTAGTGTATTTGGGGCTCATTCTGTGAGAGGAGCCATGGCATGTAAGGCTTATATGAGGGGTTTTAGTTTAAGTGGAATTATGAAGGCTGCTGATTGAAGCTGTGAGTCAACATTTAAGAGACTTTATTTTAAACCAGTTGAGAATGTGATCAATAGTGTTATTGATGAACTTTGAACATGCATAATATTTGCTTCCGGGCCTTGATGTAAAATGCAGATTTTCAACATTTAGTAACGAGTAGAAAATCATGATTTTAATAAAGGCACGGAGGCTTATATTATCCCTGCACTCTACCTGCCCAAGTTATGTTTTGATTTTGTTTTTGATTCAGGTTAAAAAAGAAGTTTGTCTTTGAGAAGTTGGAGAATTGGATTCCTATAAGAAGAATTTTGGATTTGTTCAGAAAAAGAGACTTTGGTTTTTTCATTTATGTTCGCAGCGCCCAAAAGCGGAAGATGGCTGCAGGTTCTTTGGGATTATACATGTTCAGAGTTCTGGAATGTTTATGTTCTAAATCTATCTTTTTGGTTGCTGCTGCCTGAGTGGTAATAAAAGTATTATGCATAATATTAGCCTCCGTGCCTTTATTAAAATCATGATTTTCTACTCGTTACTAAATGTTGAAAATCTGCATTTTCTCACCCACGGCGACAGCTGCCGCCATTGTGCAGATAAGCGAGCAGGAGTGAATGGAGCAAACTGCCGAACAGCGCGAGTATGAACAGCCGTGTCGCACTGCCCGTGCGCCTACTATGTAGCCAACAACCAGCTAGAAGCTGAGGAGAACAAGTAAAACGAGCGCGGTACCGCAAAGGTAACTGATTGGTTACTTTCGCATCGCGCTTTCACTTTAAGTGAAAGCCCAATGCGGAAGTAAACACGCAGCTGACTTTGCCAAAGCTGAGAGAGAGAAAAAAAGTGCATAGTAACTCATGAAGGGGAGAGTCACGCCGCCGGTAAAAGATCAAATCCTGGTGGGTGTGACCAAAAGGAGACAAGGTGGCACCAAGGAGGGACTAAGAAGCCTCCTTTGCAATGTGATGCCAGCCTTTTGCATGCAAGATGACACAAACCAAAAAAAAATGGGCAAGACCATGTTGTAGGCCTGCTACTGCAGCCTACTCCTGCTAAGCATGACCGTGGCCTTGTGCAGCAGTTTTTGGCAGCCGAAGGTGGGTTGGTCAGTGGGCGAAGCCTTCTCGTAAAACCCTGCTGTGCAATGCTGAAGTCTTTGCATCTGCAGTGGTTTGGTTGCAGAGCATGGTCATGGTCTGTGGGCAACCACTGTTGATAAAGTGAGTTTTTTTTTAAACTTAAAAATTCACTGATAGAAGTTAATAACTGAATGTTTTTTGGCTGAAATATGCAAGCCCATTATGGTCAGCAAATCCCTAAAACATGCCCACCTCATCCGTCCTCGCATGCTGAACGCGTCACTTTGCTAATGACACAGGAATAAAAGACGGACTACCTAGAGATAAATAGTGGGTGGCAAAAGTAATGGGTGTGTTTTGTGCGTTGCTAAGCCTAACTGGTGAATATATTTAAATACAATTAATAATTATCTGCTTGTTAGTGTGTATGTGTATATTTGTTTGTGTATGTATAAAATATATTTATTTAGTTAAATCTTGACACAAGCAGTACATGCCCTTTTCCTCACTAGTTTGGGCCTACCCTCACAAGTAGAGCCTGGAGTGGGTTGGGGCGAAGACAGTTAACTAAATGCTGCTGTCTATGAGGCAATACTTGGAGGTAGCCTTGAAACTGAGCTACTGAACCTTAATTCCCCCATGCAGTCTTCTGTCTTCATCCACCAATGTATCTGCCCCATTTTCAATCCTCCTTTCCTGTGCAACTAGCAGAAGTGAAAGACAGATTCTTGTAATAAAGGAAGCAGCTCCAACAACCCCTCGTCTGAATACAGCACCTGGTGATTGTACGCTTTTAATAGTGACAGAGTTCTAGTATTTAGATACAATGTTGTGATTAAATAAGAGGGGCATATACTTTTTTTTACTTAAAATAATCTGATTTATTTTTACATTGGGTACTGGTCCCTTGGTTGACTTGACACATTGTGTACAATATTTCTTTTTTGTATGTAATGGAATATAATTTTTCATATATCCAAGTGTAGTTTTTAATAACTCCGTAAGCGAGCATTTAAAAATGCTGCTTGTAATACCTCCAGCACAAATATTTTGTTCTATTTTATGGCTCAGCTCTGCATATCACATGTGACTCAAACGCTGGAGGTATTGAAAGGCTTTGACACGAAGGCAACAGCTGCCTCAACAAGCTGCATCGTGGAAACGCCTTGTAAAAATAAATATGTACACACATTGCCAGCTGTATTTAGTTTCTCTTATTGGGCTTCACCTGTTTTTCTCTCTTCACTTGATATGCTGTGATCAGCCTTCTTACTAAAACGTTTTGTTCTGTTTTTAGGTTTCGCCTGGCGTCCGCTGCGCAGCAGTGTCGCGCAGGCGAAATCTTACGTTTCAAAGTATGGGCACTTTGTCCCGCCTTCTCTTCCATTGGGTAGCTCCATAAATGGAGGCTAGCCATTGGAAGACCGATCTGTCCGTCATTGCGGGAGCAGATTCGTGGGCGTTCCCGCGATTTTTACTCATCCCGCCCCCTTGCAAACGTCATGCGGCGGTGTTTTTTTTTTAAGCTTTGTTTTCGCCATTTTGGAAGTGTCGTTTGCAGGGGTAGGTTGCGCGATGTCCCGCTGTCCGTGTGCCCGTTCCTGCCCACCCCCCCCCCTCCCGCTGTCTGTGTGCGGACGCAGTATCTTCGGAGCTGGCGCCTCGGAAGATGCGTTCCTAACTTATTATAATGAGGTTAGCCGGCTTGTTTGTGTCGGTGTGGGGAAGGAACTTGCAAAGCGTAACTGTGAGCAACCGTCGGTATCTGCGTTTTGCGGGGAAGTGGGAGTGACGGGGATGATATGACCAATACTCACCCATCACCGTGGGGTCTGAGTCTGAGGACAGCTCTAGCTCAAACTCCAAATAGCAGACGTACAACGGAGGCCGCCCTTTAGCACACTCTAACGCGAGGATGGGTTCGGGGGAAGGGGGTGTGTACAGATGGCCCCTTAAACAAAATATTTTTATTTACAGTAACAAAAACGCCTTCGTACTTTTTTTGTATTAAAGTGTGTGCATTTCACAGTTCACTGCCGCGGGCCCGGGAATTGTCCTTGCACTGCTGACGTCCCCCCTGGGCCGCGCTAGGATTGGCCCTGCGTTTTAAGGATTCCCTGCTCGTCACGATGGGTAAGTCCGAGCTCCCGGTGGTTTGTCCAATTGTTCAATCGTATGCGGCAAAGTATTGTATGCTGTTGGTCCGAGGAGTGGACATTGGGTCTTCCTGGGGGCATGGACGACGGCGGGGGCACACGTTAATGCTGCTCACCAAGGGTGTTCAGCTCTGAGACGTCATGCAGCTTATGGTGTGATTGATGGTGGTGTAACTTACAACAGAGGCCGCCCTTTAGCACACTGTGCCCGTTCCTGCCCTCCCCCTCGCCAGACTCCTGAAATCACTTAGAGGCATCTTACTCCTGAGGCGCAAGCCGGGACCACGCTCTAAAGTGCTAAACTTTCAATCTGTTTTAAAAAACACTTTGTGTGTTATTTTAATTGCACAACTCTTCCTTGGGCACCCTCCCCCCCCCCTCCTTACCGATCTCATTAGTCCCGCGCAGCCTATTTGAACGCTGCCGCGGGGTGGAAACTCTACTGCCGCCATTACGCCGAAAGCCCGCAGGCCACGCCCCCCACTTCCATAAAAAAGTGCCTTCCCAGGACGCGCAGCGGACTCGCGCAGCGGGCGTGCCTCCAGCGCGCTGAAGGCAAGCCCGTCTGCGCCCGCCTGCGGCCAAGGGCCACCCCCCCCCCTGGTTCCCCCACTAGGACTCAATATAGCATTAATGCACTCCTCAAACTTAAACCCCCCAAGGAAGCCCACTGTCATCATCGCCACCACCCTCTGGCCCTTCCCATCTCCTGCCCTCATTGTAACACTAGTCTTAAATTGCTCCGGCACACCCCGGAACAACAAAGCTTCACCATACTACTCCTAAACTGCAGATCCCTGCCTAAACATAGTGCAGAAATCTTTTTGCTAATTGACGAGCAAAACCCTGACGCTGTCCTACTAACCGAGACCTGGTTAACACCTGACTGCGATCCAGATGTAGTACAAGCACTCTCCCCTGTCTATCAGATCACTCTCAGAGACCGCACCCGGTGACAAGGAGGAGGTATTGCAGTTATATACAAATCTGTATATCAGTGTCACTGCACGCCGGATCCGATCCCAGAGTGTGAAAGCATGTCTTTCTGCCTTACATTAACCCCTAACGACAGCCTAACAGGGATACTTGCGTTAGAGTGTGCTAAAGGGCGCCCTCCAGGACCTCTGCACAACTTTCACATGTCACTACCCTCGCAAGCGGCGGTTTCTGCCATGTCCTCTTCCAATCTCACTATACTTGGCGACTTTAACATGCACTTTGACGACCGCTCTGACAACACTGCCAATGAGCTAGTCTCCAGCCTAGCCGCCATCCAACTGGAGCAACTAATTAAAACCCCTACCCACAACAAAGGTCATTTGCTCGACCCTGTCTTTAGTAACTGTCCCAACCTCTCGGTTGGCTCCATCACACACCTCCCGTGGACAGACCACTTTCTCATCCCCTCACTTTGTCCACCCAAAAAATCACTCCTAACACCCCTCCCTCACGTACAAGGAGGAACTGGTCAAAACTCCCTCTAGAAGAGTGGGACAACCAACTAACAGCCATGAAACCCTCGTTCACCCAGGACCCCCTACTTGATAGTGGGATTTTTAATAAATGGATCGAGGATTCTCTCGACACCGTTCTTCTCATCAGGAAAACAGTATTAAAAAGAGCTCAAGAAACGGCCCCTTGGTACTCAGATGAACTCGGGGAACTAAAACGTCAGTGTTGAAGGTCGGAAAGGAAATGGCGCCTTGAATACACCACCACCGACAAAACCAGATACAAGGAAGCCATAAAGGCATACAAACTTGGGATCACTATAGCCCAATCCACTTACTACAGAGGAAAAATCCTCTCCGCCAGATCCAAGCCCAGAGAAATTTATCAGATCGTCAAAACCCTTTCCAAAATTTCCCCCACTGCAGCCCCAGCCGATAACTCTATCGGCCGCTGCAATGATCTAGCCGACTTCTTCCACCAAAAAATTAACAAAATATATTCTTCCTTCACCACCCCCGCTCCCGAGCCTAACATCAATGAACCTCAGCTCTCAACAGATATAACACTCCCGCGTCGAGTAACCATGAGCAACTTCCCACCATTAGACCTGGAATCACTTCAAACTCTCGCACAACAGATAAAATCTGGCTCTCCCTCTGACCCAGCACCCTCGCTCACGATGACCATGGCCAGCCAAATCATTTTCCCCACCCTTTTAGAGCTACTGAACTGTTTCTTGGAAAAGGTAGTCGTACCTCCCATATGGAAACAGGCGATGGTGAAAGCGCTATTGAAAAAGCCCAATCTTAACGTGAATGACTCTAACAACTATAGTCCTATCTCTGTTACCCTGGGCAAGTAAAATACTGGAGAAACATGTTAATCTCCACCTAACAAAACACCTCAAAGAAAACCTCCTATTGGATGTCCCCCAAACTGGATTCCGCCCAAAACATGGAACGGAAACGGCTCTTCTAGCCGTGGTGGAAGAATCTAGAAAGATCTTAGATCGAGGGGGATCAGTGGCAGTGGTCCTCCTCGATCTCAGCGCCGCGTTCGACAAGGTGTGCCATAAATCTCTGTTGCAACGACTGCTCGATCTTGTGAGTCTCTGGAGATGCTCTTGCCTGGTTAAGATCTTTCTTGAGCGGAAGGACCTTCCAGGTCTTCGATGGAGACTCCTGCTCCACCAGCAAACCTCTAAGCTGAGGGGTGCCCCAGGGCTCTTCCCTAAGCCCCACGCTGTTCAATGTGTACATGAGACCTCTGGCTGGGATCGTTCTTCAATATGGTATCAAGATCATATCATATGCGGACGATACCCAGCTCGTGGTCTCCTTGCCACAGAAGAATAGCGGGCTCCCGCAAGTCAACATGGCCTCCTGCATGGAAGAGATAAAAAGCTGGATGACTGCATCTTCTCTAAAGCTGAATGGGGATAAAAACGAGATGCTGCTTCTCGGTCCCCCTTCCCCCACCACCATCACCCAGCTTTGGTTGGCCCTCCAGTTTGGGCTTACCCCCATCCCCGAAGGAGGACATCAAGAGCTTAGGAGTCTGGCTCGATAAATCCCTGACTCTTAACACTCAGGCAACAAAGACATCAGCAATCTGCTTCGGGTTAATCCGGATGCTAAAAAAAATCCTTCCTATCCTACCCCTTGAAGCCAAACAAATCGTCATTCAGGGCCTCATTCAATCTCTGCTTGATTTTAACAATGCCCTCTACCTGGGAGCACCAGAATACGTATTAGAAAAGCTGCAACGGACCCAGAATTGTGCAGCCCGGACCCTACTCCAGATACCCCGTAGAGAATCAGTTAAGGCAGGGCTTCGATCTCTCCACTGGCTCCCTGTCAGGGAAAGAATAAAATTCAAGGTCCTCTGTATCTGTCACCAAGCCTTCTATAGAGTTGGCCCCCAGATCAACCACCCCCTTCTCACCCCCTACTGCCCCGGTAAACCACTTCGCTCATCAAATGCATGCCTTGCTGCAGTTCCCCGAATCAAAAGATCCAGGGCAGGAGGCAGGTCCTTCGACCTCAACGCTGCCAAACTTTGGAACTCCCTTCCCCCCTCCCTAAGATCTAATCAGATCCTCTCTTCTTTCCGCAAAGAACTAAAAACCTTCCTCTTTAGAAACTAGGCACCCCATCCCCCTCAACCCTCAGAGTACTACGCCCTCTACTCAGCGCTTGGACGCCCTCGGGCAGCAGCCGCGCTATACAAATCCCCTTTTCATTTCATTCATTTCATTTCCTGCTGTCCGTGTGCGGACGCAGTATCTTCGGCGAACATGGCGGCTCTCGGAGCTGGCGGCTCTTCTGGCGCCTCGGAAGATGTGTTCCTAACTTATTATAATGAGGTTAGCCGGCTTGTTTGTGTCGGTGTGGGAAAGGAACTTGCAAAAGCGTAACTGTGAGCATTCGTCGGGGTCGGCGTTGTGCGGGAAAGTGGGAGTGACGGGGATGATATGACCAATACTCACCCATCACCGTGGGGTCTGAGTCTGAGGACAGCTCTAGCTCAAACTCCAAATAGCAGACGTACAACGGAGGCCGCCCTTTAGCACACTAATTTTACCTTATCTTACCTTATCTTAACCAGGGTCATTGCATGAAACTCACTAATCGCACTTTGGAAGAAGCATGCACACACTGGGAGCCACCATGGCAACCGGCAGGGCCACTAGGCAGGATGCTAACTGCTTCTCAGAAAATAAAGAATGCATCTTTTTATGGTGACGAAGAGGGTGGGGGAAGAGTATTTTCTGTTGCAAAATAAGTTAATTCTGTGGTTAGATCAATCTCCCTATAGAGCACAATCATCTACATTTTCGGGCTGAAAAAAAAATGATATGTTTTGTTGTTTTACGAAGAATGCCAATCCCAAAAGGAAAAACGTGATAATCTGACCTTAGTGCGAAATAGCATCACAATCTAAAAGATGTCAAATGGGGAATAGTTTTACGTTGTGAAAAAAAGTAATGCATAAATTGATTTCACGTTTATTGCGGACATGATTGGCTAACTCCAGTGGCATCCTTGCCTGAAAAATGCGAAAGATAAATAAAAGTGTAGGTTTCAGTGATTTTTTTTTTTTTTTTTTTTTTTTTTTTAAGTAACAAACGTTATAGATGGAAATGAAAATGGGCTCTGTTTTGCCTGAGATGACTCTTGTGGAATACAAACCTACTACAGCCGTGTGCCGCTTCAGCAAGTATCAGTAACACTTTCTAAAAAGTTTGGCTTACAGATTGATCACTTGCAACAGCTCATACAAATGCATGAGCACGCTCAATGCAGCTTCAAGTTTAGTTGCCTGATTAAAGTTAGCAGGACATCAAAACACGAAAACGTGCATGGTCAATGCCTTCTGGCACTTTAAAAACATCTGCTTCCAAGGCTGTGGAATGAAGAAAACAATTATTCATGCAACTCCGCACTTCTAGTCGCACCTTGCCTGCCACCACGTGCATACATGCTTTTTCACTGTCACTTAAGTCTGGTTTGGGTGTGATTGAAAACTGACTCCTTGCAACACCCTTTTGACAAGTGAAATTTGGCCTAGGCCGCTCAGTGGAGCTATGCCTGGGCCAGTCAGTGAGCTTAGGCCTGGGCCACTTAAACTCTAAGCTGCGCGGGCATTGAACCTATGCATTGAAGCCCAACTCCCACTCCCTTCATTTCTGTGAATAACAAGAGTAATTTGCTCCAAATAAAAGAGTAAAAATGGCACAACTCTACACAAGGATGCTTTAAGACTCATATGTTTAAGAAGGTATTACACATTGCAACACAATAAACCCTCCCCTATCAGTAATGAAACTATTTCAAAATAGTCCCTGAAAACTGATATGTCAGATTGCAGTTCCCTTCAGGACCCGTTTAGTGAATAACTTCTATTAATTGATACCTGGAAACGTTGGAGGCTGTTTATTAAATCTTTTCTGCCACCTGGCTGTGCTAGCTTCCCTGCCCCCTGGCTGTGCTTGCGTCCCTGCCCCCTGGCTGTGCTTGCGTCCCTGCCCCCTGGCTGTGCTTGCATCCCTACCCCCTGGCTGTGCTTGCGTCCCTGCCCCCTCGCTGTGCTTGCGTCCCTGCCCCCTCGCTGTTATTGCTCTCCTGAGTGTGTGTGGCTCTGGGTGGGTGTGTGTGGCTCTGGGTGGGTGTGTGTGGCTCTGGGTGGGTGTGTGTGGCTCTGGGTGGGTGTGTGTGGCTCTGGGTGGGTGTGTGTGGCTCTGGGTGGGTGTGTGTTGCTCTGGGTGGGTGTGTGTTGCTCTGGGTGGGTGTGTGTTGCTCTGGGTGGGTGTGTGTGTTGCTCTGGGTGGGTGTGTGTGTGGCTCTGGGTGGGTGTGTGTGTGGCTCTGGGTGGGTGTGTGTGTGGCTCTGGGTGGGTGTGTGTGTGGCTCTGGGTGGGTGTGTGTGTGGCTCTGGGTGGGTGTGTGTGTGGCTCTGGGTGGGTGTGGCTGTGGGTGTGGGTGTGGCTCTGGGTGGGTGTGGGTGTGGCTCTGGGTGGGTGTGTGTGTGGCTCTGGGTGGGTGTGGGTGTGTGTGTGGCTCTGGGTGGGTGTGGGTGTGTGTGTGGCTCTGGGTGGGTGTGGGTGTGTGTGTGGCTCTGGGTGGGTGTGGGTGTGTGTGTGGCTCTGGGTGGGTGTGGGTGTGTGTGTGGCTCTGGGTGGGTGTGGGTGTGTGTGTGGCTCTGGGTGGGTGTGTGTGTGTGTGTGGCTCTGGGTGGGTGTGTGTGTGTGTGTGTGGCTCTGGGTGGGTGTGTGTGTGTGGCTCTGGGTGGGTGTGTGTGTGTGGCTCTGGGTGGGTGTGTGTGTGGCTCTGGGTGGGTGTGGGTGTGTGTGTGGCTCTGGGTGGGTGTGGGTGTGTGTGTGGCTCTGGGTGGGTGTGGGTGTGTGTGTGGCTCTGGGTGGGTGTGGGTGTGTGTGTGGCTCTGTGGGTGGGGGTGTGTGTGTGGCTCTGTGGGTGGGGGTGTGTGGGTGTGTGGGTGTGTGGGGCTCTGTGGATGTGGGGCTCTGTGGGTGTGGGGCTCTGTGGGTGTGGGGCTCTCTGTGGGTGTGGGGCTCTCTGTGGGTGTGGGGCTCTCTGTGGGTGTGGGGCTCTCTGTGGGTGTGGGGCTCTCTGTGGGTGTGGGGCTCTCTGTGGGTGTGGGGCTCTCTGTGGGTGTGGGGCTCTCTGTGGGTGTGGGGCTCTCTGTGGGTGTGGGGCTCTCTGTGTGCGTGTGGCTCTCTGTGTGCGTGCGTGTGGCTCTGTGTGCGTGCGTGTGGCTCTGTGTGCGTGCGTGTGGCTCTGTGTGCGTGCGTGTGGCTCTGTGTGCGTGGGTGTGGGGCTCTGTGTGCGTGCGTGTGGCTCTGTGTGCGTGCGTGTGGCTCTGTGTGTGTGCGTGGCTCTGTGTGTGTGTGTGTGTGTGTGTGCGTGTGGCTCTCTGTGTGCGTGCGTGTGGCTCTGTGTGCGTGCGTGTGGCTCTGTGTGCGTGTGGCTCTGTGTGTGTGCGTGGCTCTGTGTGTGTGTGTGTGTGTGTGTGTGTGTGTGTGTGTGTGTGTGGCTCTCTCTGTGTGTGTGTGTGGGTCTGTGTGTGTGTGTGGCATTTGCCAGAGATCAAACTATTGGCATTGTAAATGACAATGACATTTATTTATCTGTTTTCAAAACCAACACATAAATACAAATTTTGTCATTTACAATGCCAATAGCTCAAACTTTTCAAAAGGCGAAACCATTGCTTTGTAAATGCTTGTTTTTTTTGCAATACATTTTATTGGTTTTATGAAGATTACCATCACAACAGTAAAACATAGCACCAATAGTAAGTAGAACAATGGCACGTTCTGTCCCCACGCTCCTCCCCCTCACTCCCCCTCATAGGCCTGGTCCCCCATGCTCCCCTCCCTGAGCTCCCACAGCAAGCTCTCCATTCTGAGATAACTTCCGTCAGCCCCTGACTGTTTTCATCTCCCATTCTATGGTGGTGGTCTGCAAAGTTTAGGGGTTTATAGATACCTCTCAATTATCTGTCCATCTCCTCCAAATCTTGGCATGCTTCTGAGGGCATCTCCTCGCCTTGCACACTGAGAGTTTTTATACTCTAGCACTAGTCAAGACCCTTACTCCACTCCTCTAGAGAGGGTCCCTAGCTGTCCACGCATGTGCAATGTCCCGTTTGGCCATGCTAAGGGCCAGATGAAAAGAGCAAGGCTGTATTGTAGTCCGTGGTGATGTGGAGCAGGGCTAACTTCACATCATAAGGGATAGCTCTAGCCAGAACCCCCTCCAGACAAGACAAGACCGCCGTCCAGAATGACTCCACCCTTCCATTTGACCACACGGTATACAGGAGGCTGCCTTCCCGGATCCCACACCGTAGACAGGAAGGAGAAGTTGCCGCTTCTGTCCGCCCAAGTCTGTACCTAGTAAGGTAACGCCTATGAAGGTATAGTAATGGTATGAGACCGAATAGGGTCGCAAATTGCTTAGTGTCGCAGGGAGGCTAAGGCAATAACCCTATCGTAAGTTGATTTGTTCTTTCACGCCTGACGAACCACCCACCAAGGCAGATCCCAATAAGCAGATCAAGGCGGGATTGTTAAACTGCCGTTCTCTCAGCAAACATAGTATACAAATATATCAGCTACTGGAGGATGATGGATTTGATATTATGTTTTTTATGGAGACCTGGCTAGGAGAATTCTCCGACCCTGACATCATAGAAGCTATGCCCCCTGGCTACTCCCTTTCCAGACTGGATAGGAAGGATGGCAGAGGAGGAGGAATTGCAATTGCCACTAAAACTCCCTTACAAAGTTCCATATCTCCTCTTACTATTGATCACTGTGAAGCAGGATCCTTTAATATCATCATAAATCCACAACTCTCCCTCTCAGGCATTCTTGTTTACAGACCCCCAGGGAGACTGTATGACTTCACATCTAGCCTGTTAGAAACCACTGCTCACCTAGCAATAAGGAAAAGCAGTTTCCTGGTGCTTGGGGATATGAATGTTCACTTTGACGACCCCCTCGACTCGGAGGCGATGGACATCAGGTCTGTACTTCAGTCCCTACAGCTTGACCTAATAAATCATGACCCAACTCACAGACTTGGTCACCTCCTAGACCCTATCTTTGGGAACGGCTCCAGAGTGCAAGCCTCACCCCCTATTCCTGTACCCTGGTCTGATCATTCCATTATCCCATTCCATCTGCAGTTATCTGAGTCTGATCCTAAAAATGACTCGGACCACCGATACCTGCGGCGGAAATGGAAAAGTTTTTCCCAAGATACTTTTAATAAATTGCTCGAAACAGGAGGTTCTCTAGTAGGCACCAACTGTGAAACAGCATACAGTCGGCTGCAGAATAGAATTTTAATGGCCCTAGACAAAACTGCCCCCATTCGCAGTATGAAAAACTCCAAAAACTCCAGAAAATCCACCCCATGGTACACTCCTGAACTCCAGGCAATGAAATCCGCATGCAAAAAATTAGAACGCGAATGGCGTATCAACTTCTGCCCTGATATCAAACTACAATACAAAAAAGCGCAAAAGGAATATAATAAAAAAATCCGCACTTCCAAAGCCTTGCATTACAAAACGCGCATTGGGGAGGCAGAGAACTCCTCCAAAGAGCTTTTTAAAATTTTTAAAGAAATTTCAGTGCTCACAAATGATAGTGTGTCTTGCAATAACTCGGTGGAAACCTGTAATAAAATTGCACACTACTTCTCGGGGAAAATCACTAACATCTATGCCAGCTTTTCTGGCAATCTGACTTCTGGCCATGATTTTGTGGAAAGTGTAGATGTTAGTCTAACTGAGCCGGTCTACAATGCTTTTCGGTTCCCCCTCCTGAAATGCTTATAAACATCTGTAAGAGCGTCAAATCAGGTTCCCCTCGCGACCCGGCCCCCCCGAAAGTACTGAGAGAAAGCCTACAAGTACTTGAACCTTATTTTAGGCACATTATCCAATTATCCTTTTCTTCAGCCTGCCTACCGCTAGATTGGAAAAAGGCAATTGTATTACCAATTAAAAAGAAACCCAATGTAAGTCAGGATACCTTGGAAAACCTGAGACCGATCTCTCTTCTGCCATACCTTGCGAAAGTGACCGAAAAAATTGCCAATAAACAACTCATGGCTCACTTAGAAGCCAATAATTCCCTGCACAGTTCCCAGTCTGGTTTCCGGACAAACTACTCCACTGAGACAGCCCTCCTGAGAGCGACTGAAACTCTACGAGCAGGAGCCGACGAGGGTCATACGATGGCACTTATTATGCTGGACCTCAGTGCTGCGTTTGACACTGTAGCACATTCCATCTTGCTACAGTGTCTAAACCAGGCTGGGGTCACCAAGGCTGCACTGGGATGGCTTAAAGCTTTCCTTATAGACCGCAGCTTCCAGGTTCAGAGAGGCAACCTCCTCTCTGATAGCATTGTCTTAGAACAGGGGGTACCTCAGGGCTCCGCCCTGAGCCCTACCCTGTTTAACCTTTATATGGCCCCGCTGGCGGAGGTGGTCTAATCGTACGGCGTAAAATTAGTATCTTACGCCGACGATACCCAACTCCTTATCTCCTTATCCCAGGCACCCACCTTAGCAGCCGCAAACTTTAAAACCTGTATGCAGGAGCTTGCAGGCTGGATGAACCAACACTGCCTGAAGCTCAACGGCTCAAAAACAGAGGTTCTTGTGATAGGGGGAAGCACGGCTAGTTGGACTCAGGACTGGTGGCCTCCCTGTTTAGGTCCTCTACCTACTCCTTGCAAGGAAGCAAAGAACTTGGGTGTCTGGGTTGATCCCACGCTTTCCTTTGACAGCCATGTCCATAAAGTAGTAGGGAAATGTTTTGGGGTGCTGAAGACCTTAAACCGTACTCTGGACCTTCTCCCTTTAGAGGCTCGACGCACTATGACCCAAGCTCTAGTCACCTCCCGTATTGATTACGGTAATGTGCTACTGTTAGGGACAACCGAGAAGAACATCAGAAGACTGCAGGTTCTACAAAACACTGCAGCGCGACTAGTCCTCAGGTTACCCAAAAGAGCACCCTCCAAGCCCACCTTGGCTGCTCTTCACTGGCTTCCTATAAAAAAGAGGATCCTGTTCAAAGCGCTACTACTATGCTACAGGATAACCTCTCAGAAAGCCCCTGAATACCTGAAGGATCTTGCCATTCCCTACGTGCCCAATAGAGCACTTCGTTCTATGGGAACTGGTCTTCTTAAAATCCCTCGGATAAATAAGGCCAGAATGGGAGGACGTTCCTTTCGCGCGTTGGCGGCCAAAAATTGGAACTCTCTCCCTCTGAACATCAGATTAGCAGAGACTGAGTCAATATTCAGGAAACTCTTAAAAACCCACCTTTATACCCTATAGGTCTTTCACTGTTTCTTTTCTGCTGCTCTCTCCACAGCGCGGGGACACGCCGGGATGGCGTCACCAGGCGCTTTATAAACCCCTTTATTATTATTATTATTATTATTATTTGAAACACTTTGCAAGGGCTATACTTGTGAATTTATAGTTCCCCAAGAAACTATGGAGCCTATACTGTATCTGACAAAAGAAGGGACGGGGCAGAGCATAGGGGTAGTTTTGTTTTTGGTACAGAAAGTGTGGGAGTCACCATCTTAAACTTGGGTGAACTGCCCATAAAACACAGTGGCAGTGCCGACCATGTTTTGATGTCCTTGCATCATGCCCATCAACTGGTGGATATTATGCTCTCATGCCAAGCACGCATCAATTTCAACTGAAACCCCCAGATATCGAAAGTTCTGCGCAGCCTTAGCAAAGGGCAGAGTTCACCTCTGGTTTTGGGGGTGGGTGGGGGATCATGAACACAGTAGATTTAGCCAAGTAAGTAAAAATACCTATTGTTTCGCCAAGGATTTGGATCATTTGAAGCGCCCTGGGGCCCCGTCAGGAAACTAAAACGTTGTCAGAATAAAGAGCTATCCTATCCAAAACCCCTTGACCCCACTCAAACCCCTGAATTTGCTCATCTATACAAAACCCTGGAGCCAACGGTTTCAGACCGATGGCCAAGAAAAGGGGACTGGGCATCCTTGCCACATTCCCCTCTGCATGGCAAGCAGCTCTCGTGTCGCAGAGCCCACCCGGACACAAGCAGTAAGGTTTGTGTATGTAAGTGATGAAGCAGGGTCCAAAATTAAGGCAGCTGAGAAGGATAAACCAATATGACTAGCCCACTGAATCAAAGGCCCTCTCCATATCTGCTAGGAGAATTGCCACCAGCATCCCCAGGCAGCCAAAGAGGGCTAATGCATTATACAGTCGTCTGATGTCTAGTGGCCCACCCTGGCATGATTCCCGCTTCATCCGGGTGGACCAGTGAGGAGATCAATGTCTGCCAGTGTCTTGGCTCTGATTTAAACCTCCGTATGGAGGTGGGAGATTGGATGATATGAGGAACAAATATCTGAGTGACGTCCAGGGTTGTGGATTATTATTATGTTCGAGGCATGTGGGCTGCTGAATTCATATCTGCATAGATCGCCGCCTAGTGTTGGGTCCGGATGATCGCACATTGTTGTCCTGGAAGAGTCTTCGAAGTATCACGTGATAGGTGGCTCCTCCCCTGGACTACAGTGCGCATGGGCATTGACTCCATCCTCCGATTGTTTTTTTCCGCCATTGGGTTCGGATGTATATTGGTTCACTCTAGTCGGAATCGATATGAACTTTCTTAAGGCCAAAAGGTCTTTAGTTTTCTCGTCAGTATATTCTTGCGTTCGGTGCCTGATTCTTCCAGCTCGGTTCTGAGCTGGATTCCAGAGACCCGCGTGCTTTCGACGCTGAAGGCCCAGTCGACGCCAAAGACCTTATCGACGGACCATCATGGACCGGAGTCCATTCAAGAGATGTCCCGTGTGCAACTCCAAGTATCCCCACATCGACGTCCACCCGGTGTGCAACAAGTGTCTGTCGCCGGATCATGATGAAGCCAGTTGCATGACTTGTTCCCGTTTTCGATCCAAGAAGATGCTTAAGCCTCGATGCGCTGCGCGCCAGGAGGCCCAGCAGACTGCACCGGCGCCTGTGGACATCTTCGATGCCGGGGATGATGAGGGAGCTCACCGGGAAGTTGGTCAAAACTTGTTGAATCCCGCGTCGGAGGCCGACTATGACTATGACGCGGACGCTGAAATGTTCGAAGCGGAGGAAGTAGTCTACGAGGTAGGAGATGACGATGGGGCCTTTGGGGCCATGGAGGATAGCTCGAGCGAAGAGCTAACTCAGACTGACATTGGGACCGAAACGCTTCAAAAGGCTCAGGTCGAGGGATCGCCACAAGGCCTTACCCAAGATCTTACGATGGGTTCTACGGCCCTGCCTTCGGGCTCGGCTACGGACATTACTATTGAGCCGCACCCTGCAAAATCGAAACCGAAAGTAAAACCAACGGTCTCGACGCAAGCAAAAGCACTGGTGCTCCCCTCGAAACCTAAAGTGCGCATTACTTTGGTCAGATCGAAGGCCTCGGAGCCGTCGGCGCCGACGAAGCAGAAGTGTGGTCGATCCGAAGACACAGGTCAAGGGCGTCGAGACTAAGTCTGCCACGCCGAAGACTAAGGTCAAGGTGGTCGAACCGAGTAAATCGGCGCCGAAGGTGGTCGACACAAACAAGGGACTCGGTGATCCGAAGGTTCTCGAGACTCCGCGTCAACATGACCAGGCCAAAAGGGGCACAACCCACGAGGCCACGTCTGGTGGTGCCTCAGACTCCCGTCGACTCGGCGCGGCAGTCAGCCGCTTTGTCCAAGCAGGTGGCGAACTCCCTAAAGCGCATCAAGGAGAAGACCTCGACTGTCGGCCCGAAAGATCCTCCACCTTCGAAGCCGGTCGAGAAACCTCAAAAAGCGTTGACGCCCATTCACTTCACGCTGCCGCCGAAAGTGGCGCCGAAGGCTTTCACCCCTAGGATGGGCGCCGGCGTGCCCGAGAAGGTGTCCTCTGTGCCGAAGTAGACGACAGTGGTCCCAACATTAAAGCATCGACAATCTTCGTTGGAAGAACAAGAACATTTTATCGATGCCGAAATAGGCAGACTTTCCCTCCATAAACCGGAAATTGCCCCGGAACAGCCAATGGAGTCCTATAAAATTCCTTTGAAGAAAAAGGATTCCACTTCAACTCCTGTTCTTGTGGAACCCATTTCTCCACATGGCCATGATGTCTCACCCACTTACTCTGATGTGGACGCTGGGGATGATGATGATGAAGAGTACAGCTATCCTCACTACACCGACCCTGATGATACCAATGAACCCTGGGCAGCTGGTGCTGACCCAGGTGATCCTCACTCTACCCCAGACACTCAACTCTATGCTGTAAAAACGTCGCCTACAGAGGATTCAGCGGCGTTTAATGCCTTCATTGAAAGGGCAGCTAAAAATCATGACGTCCAGCTCCATGCTGACTCCATTGACGTGGACTTTCTTTTTGACACCTTTTCCGTCTCAGAGAGAACTGTCAAGACTGCCTACGTTGAAGGGTGTCTTACAACATGCTGGGGAGATCTTTAAAGAGCCTACCAGAGCCAGGGTGATAAACCCTAGGATTGAGAAGAATTATAAACCGGCGCCTATTGACCCTACGTACATCAAGGGACAGTTGCCCTTGGACTCTCTTGTTGTTTCAAATGCCCGGAAGAGGGCTAATTCTCACACAACGGGTGATGGTCCTCCCCCAGATAAGGAATCTAAGGTGTTTGAGGCATCAGGGAAAAGGGTGGCAGCTCAAGCGGCCAATATCTGGCGCATTTCAAATACACAAGCACTTCTAGCGAGATATGACAGGGCACACTATGACACACTGGAGACCCTTTTGCAGCACCTGCCAGACGAATACAAAGAGGCAGCTGAGATGCTCATCCAAGAGGGGAAGCTAATATCCAATGCTTCCATTAAATGTGCACTGGACACGGCTGATACCGCTGCCAGAGCTGTCAACACTAGCGTCATGCTGAGACGACATGCCTGGCTCAGAATTTCGGGATTTAAGCCAGAGATACAGACCACCATTCTTAATCAGACAGTAAACCCTGATCATCTGTTTGGCCCAGAGGTGGACACCACCTTGGAAAAGATTAAAAAG
This sequence comes from Lissotriton vulgaris, assembly GCF_964263255.1. Lineage (NCBI taxonomy): Eukaryota > Metazoa > Chordata > Amphibia > Caudata > Salamandridae > Lissotriton > Lissotriton vulgaris. Next base: position 156,017,032 of record NC_141697.1, on the reverse strand, counting down.
GACACTGAAACTGCTAAGTCTATGGGGGCCTTGCAGTCCCAGCAATTCAGAGGTGGTTCTTTTCGTCGCTCAAGAATTGAGGTGATTCCAGAGGCCTGCTCTCCCAAACCATGCAGTACTACAAAGGCAACACACAGTCCACATACACCAAACAAAGTCCAGGTGGATATCGTGGAAACAGTGCCAAAGGCAGGGGTCGTGGAAACAACAACTCCAGATCCTCTGCCACTAACAAACGGTGACGCCTTGTCACTGCCCCCGACCACGCAACACCTGCCGGGGGGGCTGGGGGGGGGAGGAGACTTCAACAGTTCCTGCCAGTCTGGAAGTCCATCACCACAGACAGGTGGGTCACACAGCTTATACAGTACGGTTATTGTCTGGAGTTAATATCCACTCCACCCAACATACCCCCAAGACACTGTCCTATGTCCGCCGAGCATTTGCACTTATTGCAGCAGGAGGTCCTCGTCATGCTGCAAAAAGGGGCAATCGAGGTCGTGCCTGTGGAATAAAGAGGCACAGGAGTTTACTCACTGTACTTCTTGATACCAAAAAAGGACGGGTCCCTCAGACCCGTACTGGACCTCAGACCCCTCAATCAGTGCATTCTATCAGAGCACTTTCACATGCTGACCCTACAGCAAGTACTCCCGTTGCTCAATCAGGGGGATTTTCTCGCAACTTTGGATCTAAAGGATGCGTATTTTCACATTCCACTGCACAGTCACACAAAAAATACCTCCGGTTCACCATCCAAAACCAGCATTACCAGTTCAAGGTTTTGCCTTTCGGGGTCACCACAGCACCCAGGGTGTTTACAAAGTGCCTGGCGACGGTGGCAGCGCACTTAAGGAGACAAAATATTCACGTCTACCCTTATCTGGACGACTGGCTCATCCAGGCACGGTCGGCCCAGTAGTGTGCCGCCCACATGTCCCTCACCATTCACCTTCTTCACGACCTGGGATTCTCACTGAATTACCCAAAGTCCCACCTGCAACCCGCCCACATACGGCAGTATCTGGGTGCGACGTTAAACACTCTGGCAGCCACAGCACAGCCAAATTCAGTGAGGGTCAACAGCATTCAATCGCTGATACAAAGATTCAGACCTCAACACTTGCTCCCAGCGCAAGTTTTCATGCAGTTGATAGGTGTGATGGCCTCCTGCATCTCCTTAGTCCCGCACGCGAGGCTACATATGCGTCCGCTTCAGGAGTGCTTAGCACGTCAGTGGATCCAGGCTCACGGACAGTTGAAAGACCTAGTGTTGGTGAGCGGTTGGGCATACAACTCTCTGCATTGGTGGACTCCACGAAACCTTTGCAAGGGACGACCGTTCCAAGAGCCTGTGCCACAGATCATCCTGACGACAGACGCTTCTCTCCAGGGATGGGGAGCTCATGTACTCCATTACACTGTGCAGGGACTATAGACACCACAGCAAAGGAAGATGCACATCAATGTTCTAGAACTGATGGCGATCTTCATGGCACTGAAAGCCTTCAAAGTACATCTGTGCAACAAGGTCGTGTTGATCCGGACGGACAACATGACGGCCATGTACTACATTCAGAAGCAGGGAGGAACACACTCCAGTTGTCTCATGTGGCTCAGAGCATGTGGAAGTGGGCCATTCAGAGAAACATCTTCCTCATGGCAGAACACCTCCCAGGCAAAGACAATCAGATGGCGGACCTGCTCAGCAGGTACAGTCACCAAATGCACGAGTGGGAGATACATCCATCGGTACTCCACCCGTACTTCCAAAGGTGGGGTTATCGAGAGATAGACCTGTTCGCCACAAAGGAGAACACAAAATGCCAAAGCTTTGCCGCCAGGTTTCCACACCCCCAATCGCAAGGCAATGCGATATGGATGAACTGGCCAGGCAAATTTGCGTACGCTTTTCCCCCAGCACCTCTAATACCGCTGGTGGCACGCAAGCTGAAGCAGCACTCGATGACTCTCATCCTGGTTGCTCCAACGTGGGCTCGCCAACCATGGTACACCATGTTTCTGGAACTGTCCGTGGTACCGCATCAAAGGCTGCGCCTCACACCCAGGCTTTTGACGCAGAGCCATGGCGACATTCAGCATCCAGATCCGCAATAGCTTAACCTGGCGATCTGGCTCCTGAGGTCTTAGTTTGGCTACCTCAACTTACCTCCTGACTGTATGGACATCATCCGGGAGGCAAGGAAGCCCACCACCAGAGCATGCTATGCGGCGAAGTGGAAGCGGTTTGTCATTTATTGTGCATGCCACAACATTAACCCGCTGGATGCATCCATTCAGAACATAATTTGTTATCTCTTACATCTGTACAAATGTAATCTGGCCTATGCTTCCATTTGCATACATTTATCCGCAATGGCTGCTTATCTCCAAAACAGACAGCACCTCTCACTTTTCAGGGTGCCTGCCATTCAAGCCTTTCTGGAAGGACCCAAACGTGTCATTCCCCCGCGGACGCCACCAGCTTCGGAGTGGAACCTCAATGTGGTCCTCACCAGGCTGATGGGTCCCCCTTTTGAACCACTGCATTCCTGCGAGATTCAATTCTTGACATGGGAAGTGGCTTTCCTTATAGCGATTACATTGTTACGACGAGTTAGTGAACTCCAGGCACTAACTATCCAAGAGCCATTTATTCAAATTCACTCTAACAGGGTGGTGCTTCGCACTAACCCTAAATTCCTTCCTAAAGTAGTGTCTCAGTTTCATATCAACCAGACTATAGAACTACCTGTGTTCTTCCAAAATCCAGAGTCACTGTCGGAGAGAATGCTCCACACACTTGACGTTAAAAGGGCCCTAATGTATTACATTGATAGGACCAGGGATTTTAGGAAGACTAAACAACTCTTTGTTGCCTTTGCGCCACAACACAAAGGTAACCCCATTTCCAAGGCTGGTATAGCCAGGTGGATAGTTAAATGTATTCAGATCTGCTATCAGAAAGCCAAGCGCACTCCCACCATTCCACCACGGGCCACTCCACCCGCAAGTTGGGGGCCTCCATGGCTTTCCTTGGAAATATCCCTTTGGAAGACATATGTAGAGCAGCCACATGGTCTACCACACACACATTTACAAAGCATTATTGTGTTGATGTGCACTCCAAACAGCAGGCAGCTGTGGGGCAGGCTGTTCTAAAACACTTTTCCAAACTGCTGCAGCTGGCACGGGCGGCCGCCGCTAATGGAGGGACTGCTATGTATTCTATGACAGATATGAATTCAGCAGCCCACATGCCTCGAACCGAATATTCTACTTACCAGTATGCATCTGTTCTTGGCATGTAGGGCTGCTGACATTCATATCGCCCGCCCTCCTCCCCGGCGCCTGTAGCGGCTGCAGCGTTCACACATACTTCTAGCATGGTCATCATTCACTTAGTTTCACTCCATCTTGGCCACAATGGCTAAAAACAATCTGAGGATGGAGTCGATGCCCATGCGCACTGTAGTCCAGGGGAGGAGCCACCTATCTCGTGATACTTCGAAGACTCTTCCAGGACAACAATGTGCGATCATCCGGACCCAACACTAGGCGGCGATCTATGCACAGATATGAATATCAGCAGCCCTACATGCCAAGAACAGATGCATACTGGTAAGTAGCATATTCGATCGGTCTTACGTAAGACAAGGGGGAAAATCACTTTTTTCACAGCTTCTGCTTGCCCATGTAAATAAATAAAAAAATTCTCTTGGGAAGCCATTGAGGCCAGGCATTTCCCCAGAATTTAGGTGACCTAAGTCTGTCCGATATACCCTGTAGCGATTGCCTCTCGTTTACAGTATTGGTCTGGAGGGGAAGATCATGCCCAAAGTCTTCTATCGGTGAAGTCGGCAAAACATCCAGTTGGTCATATCATTCAGAGTAGTAATGTGAAAATCATTGGGCGATGTCCCCCTCCCCACTGACCTGTCTGGCATAGGACCAGAGTATGCATGCGTAGATTGGAACACAGCCGGGGGTGCAATGTGCTCGCCTTGTCTCCCCACTGATAGGTGTCTGCAAATCGATACAAATGGCCCAGGCTTTGTCAAAGTATGTGCTTTTGGACCACTTGAGCGTTGGGAAGCTCCCTTCGTAATCCTAATCTACTAAGCAACTGACCTCTAAGAAACCACCTAGCATTCAGAAAGCAACTTAAAACCTGGATATTCGACAAATAATTCCCCACCCTCTTCCAAGCGCCTTGAGACCCTCTGGGTATGTAGCGCGCTATATAAATCACTTGACTTGACCTCTAGGTCTACCGGACAGGACTTGAAATCTCTAATCATTTGTTGTTTCTAACTTTTTTTCTTATCCGTTGTCTAGCTTATAATGACACCTCTGAGTGTGGCTTTAAAGGGCTCCCAAACAGAGCCAGGAGATCCACGGAGTGTTTGTTTTGTGTGAAGTATGTGTGTAAGAAAGTACCCTCTTTTTGCATGGTTTCCCCCACTTTTAGCCAAACTGCTGATGTACTTTGACTGAGTGTGCCCCGGGTTCCTTCCAAACAGGTACCCAGGGCCTATGTTCTTTCCCTAAACTACATTGAGGCAAAACCCATTTGGCACTCTTTGGCCACATGTTAGTCCCTTGTAAATGGTACCCCAGGTACCTAGGGCACTGTGGCCAGGGAAGGTCTTAAAGGGCTGCAATACTTTCTGTGCCACCCTTAGAGGCCCTGTACCTTCTCACACTCACTCCCCCTCTTCTCCCCCCCTCTCCCTTTCTCCCCTCTCTCCCTGGCATAGGACAGCCTCCCCTCTAGCTGGGTGCACTATACCAGTTGTGAGGGTACATGTACATGAGCCCTGTACCCCTACGGTGTCTAAACCAATTCTTAGACATTGTAAGTGTAGTATTGCTATTAAGAGTATATGGTGCTGGGAGCACCATAATGGCATTACTGGAAACTGGGAAGTTGGGTATCAAACTTCTCAGCCCATTAAACTCACACTGTTGCCAGTGTGGGATTTAATGAAAAATTCACTCAGAGGGCATCTTAGAGATGCCCCCTGAAAAACTATCCAACTCTAGTCTCATGGCTGAGTGGTTGCTCGCCATTTGCCACCACCAGGCATGTTTCAGGACCTTTGGGTCAAGAGCTGCCTGCTCTTGAAGGTCTGAAACAATGCACATCCTGGTACCAGGTGCCAAGCCTCCTCCCCCAGGCTTCAGGGTCCATGAAGGGGAAGCTTCAGAGGCTGGCTGCCTTTGTGAGCTACCCCAGCCCTTTGCTGCTCCCAACAACTGGCTTCCACCTGTTCTGACCCACACTTTGTGTGGGAGAATCCGTGGGAAAACTAAGTGAGGAAGGGAGGTGTGCTCACCTTTGCCAACTCCACTCAGGTGGGGGGAGGCGAGAGGAAGCACAACTCTGTCCTCCCCATCTTGCAGGTGGGGGCCACCAGAGAGGCATATCCCCACCTCCCACTGAAGGATGGCATAATAGAGTGTGTACTTATTGGTGTCTGATCCAGTAGCCAGTCCTCCTCCATCAACCTCTGCAGCCCCATGGCACCGCCGTCAGGTTTGTAGAACTGTCCAGCATTTGTTTGCTCTGTAGTGATACCTTTTCTTTGCCCATGATTAAGGCTGGGTTATGTGGCCGGTTTCTCACCCATCTGTTGTGACACGCTAGCTCCTGTGGAGACCCAGGGTGGCATGAGCAGCCACAGTAGGGTGGTTCAACCGGGGGGGGGGGAGGAGGGTTGGCTGGAAGTAAACAATCCGCAGTCCCACCACACCAAGGTAGGGCCTACCGCAAGGAACTGCACAGTGTTCAGTACCTTCATGCCTTAACAGACTGTCCCCCGCGGGGGATGCATACAGGGGTGCAGACCACAGTCAGTCACCATAGGCTCATCACACACTACTAAGCCTGATGTAGAAATCTGCTCTTACCTCTTCTGCTGGCTCTTACTGTCAACAGTGTTGGGATCCTCCGGGGCCTTAAAGGTTTCCCTCAAGTTACTGTCCTGCACTAGGGCAGCCGCTGGGTCACTTCTTGATCTGGGCTTCGCCCATTAGTTCATCACACAGGCCCCACCTGCCCCAACAGCACAAAACACCTTACAAGGCTAGTGGTCTACAGAGGGCCCTGTGCTGCCCCTCCATACCAGCTGCCCTCATTACTCTGCCACCTGAGCCTGCCTTTCTGCTGATACTTCACCGGACCTTCCTCAGCTCCGGGCGAGGTGTATGTCACAGGCGTCACCTCCCCTGGCTTCCACGGCACCCAGATCCACACTGGCACCATCAGGAGGTTCTCTTTAAACAAAAAGAGAGGTAGGGAAAGTAAACTGACACTCTTAATCCCCGGTTATAATCAATAAACAAGTAAAGAGTGTCTAATGGTTACACTAAACCACATATAGGGAGCAAAAGAAGGGAACGGCCTGACTTAGGACGTTAAAGAAAGCCCTCGCTCACCACCTGGTGATGACATGCTTCATCATCGGGCTCCACCAAAGAGACCGAGTGTCTCTTTGGTGTGCTACAACGCCAGATCTACTGCGGAGCAGGTTAGTGAGATTTGGGACGTGTTTGTGCAAACTAAATTAATGAGTGGTGAAGGTAATAAAAATATCAGTAGTGTATCAAAAAACTTTATTCTATGATCGCTAAAGACATTACTTAAAATTTATGTGTATGGAAGCAGTCCACAATTAGTTGAGTGGTAGATTCCTAGATATCAGTCGACCTGTTTCTTGCCATGAAACGGTGTGATTTTACCAGGCAATTCATCAGGACTAAAAGTGTGTAATAAACCCTGGCGGTATGGACACTCTAAGGCCCACCCTTACCTAGGGACGTGAGAGTAAAAAAGAAGACAGTGAAAAAAGTGCAAAAAATATTCGGAAGAAGGAACAGTCTCCCTAATCACTCCTGGTTTAGGAGGCTTCAACTTTACGGTTTCTGCACTTTGTTGGTGTTAAGGAAGAACACCATGGGTCACAGGAGGGGGGTGGGAACGTAATTGGCAGACCGCCCTCGACGCTCGGCACCCTCAGTGTACCTGCATCACCAATCTCGTTTTTAACAGTGTCCAGCACATGAACTTCAAATTGCTACCCTGGGCACTTGTACTGGTAGTAATTGAACTGTCCAGTACTAGGGCATATCTACTCATGCATCTATGTCCACACATAGTATAGTGCACCCTACCCAAGGGCTGTAAGACCTGCAGCAGGGGTGGCATACCTATACTGTATGCATTTTCTGTAGGCATGGCACCTAGGGATGTGAGCCACATTTTGTTTTCAAATTTATCTGCACCAAGATATGCAGCCTGCACTGGCAGTCTGCATGCCTTGGGTGAGGAGTCACTTAGGGTGGCACAATACATGCTGCAGCCCTTAGGGACCCTTTTTAGCTTCTTGCCCTAGGTGCCAGGGCTACGACTTACTAGGCACTTACAGAGGGGGGTGTTACAGGTATTGCCAGTTGGGGAAACAATTGTACAGTTTAGGGAAAGAGATCTGTTACCGGGGACCTGGATAGCATGAACCCAGTGCACTTTCTTAAAAAATAGTATTGAATACCAGGCAAAAAATGGGTATGACCTTATCAAAAAGGGGCACTTTCCAACACAGCTGTTTTGAAATAAAATTAAAATGTGTCCATTTAAACTTTAATTGTATTTCTCGTCTCAATCCGCAGGTGTTTAGCCTTACATTTTATACACCGGTTTTTATTGAGACAGTTTTTTAGGTCGAGCCTAGTGCAGCATGCATGTGCTGCTCTATGGAGAGGCTTCTTATAAGCACTCCTAACTCCCTAGAGACTTCTTCGTGTGATTTGGTTAGCACCCACACATTTTATTGGCCATTGCATGTGGCTTTCAATAAGAGCACGCAAATGGCCAACGGCGGCTGTATGTCTCGCTTTTTCTGTAAACGTTCACTCCAATGGTCTTTGGGTCACAGGAGCGAGCAGAGCGAGCAGCGGCCTGCAGTGTGCCAGCTGCATTCCTGGGTCATGTTACTAATTAACCCAGCGCGGTCACTTTCACTTTAGCGTCCGCGCTTGTTTTGTTTGTAATATCTTGTTCTATTTTGTTTTCCAAAGCCGCTTTTCCTGAGGCTGCTAGAGTCCGGGATCTGTTTGCCAATACTTCCCTGCTGATGATGGCTTAATAAGGTCTATTACTGTGTGTTTTTTGTTCAGGTTTGTTTCACTGTGCCGCCTAATTTCCCTTTGTTGTAGAAAAGCAATCTGCAGTGTATTACTTGCTTGGCTGAGGCCTTGATATTCCCTGCAGTGATGCTCCGAAAGCTAAGTGAGCGTTTGACATTTCAGCTGACCTACACTATCTAACCTACACTATCGCCGGACTCCCTCCCCCTAGCCCCAGGCATTTACATTTGAATCGGCCAATAGTCCCAGATGAGATTGTAAAGGCAGCAGGAGGCAGGGGCCCCCTTGAAATTCTCCTGAAAAACAAAAGTTAGTTGTTAGCTGCTTTTCTTCTTTACCTTCCTGCACCCACCCCTTAATCTCCCTCTCTTCCCCCCCCCCACTCCAAGAAAGGCTCGCCTCCCAACAGGAACCAAAAGAAAGGAGTATGTACAGTGCACTGTGTGCTGACCTGTGCATCAGTTTCAGATAGGCTTGAGATAAAAGGCGTGCAGATGTCCAGCATTTACTGCGGCTTTCACGAGCGGTTTCAAAATTGAGCGAATTATTAGGCCTTTAAATCTTGCTGCTTGCCTGTTTTGCATGAGTATTTTTTTGTTTAGCAAGTATGTTCTTCCTGTGTGTGATATGGGCTTTTGATTTATATTCATTTTTCTGTCGTTTTTCCCCCTCAAGAATATACATTTGTTTTTACGTGGGGCTGTTATTTTTTTTACATTTTAAGGCATAATAACATAACAATGGGGAGGCAGAAACAATTTAAGGAGACCCCATTAACTGAAAACTACAAAGAGCAGCACTTCTCAGTACAACCAGCTGCGTGCACCGCCTGACCCACAGCCCGCCGACTGTCACCAAATTCGCCCGCCTGCCCAAAATCCAGTGCTCCACCTTCAACCCAGATAGAAACATATCATAGAAGCGCCTTAGTCAGGGAATGCCGTGCAACCGCATCATTAGTTTCACTTTCAGACATGACGGTCACTGATGTCCTATTGCAAAAGCTTGCATAGTATGGCGTTGTATGGGTAGTGTTTATGTAGCTCCTTTATTTCAGGGGAAGGGTTGTCCCTTCCACCACTACGTTCCCGTTTCACTCTGCCTTGCCCGCTGGTATTCATCCCCAGGTGAGCAAGCGACTCCTTTTTGGCGCTTGTTCAGATAATTCCCTTTTGTTGCTGCTTGTATGTACATCTGCAGGTCCCAAAGGCGAGACCTATTTGCTATGCCAATGCTAGTTTCTTCTGTACTTCCTGCAAGTTTTGTACCCAGTCAAATTCGATGTATTGTGCTAGGAAACCTTAAAATTCGTAGTGTGAATTATTGGGAAAATTACTTGAGGAAAGGGAATGCTGTGTAACAATTACTGATGAGCTGATTAACATTCACGAGGACAACTTCAAACTTATGACTTGTCTCTTTTGTAAGCTCACATTATTGTAGTGTTTTTTACAAGTCTAGGTTACCAAGTCATGTCACTAATGCACTTGTTACCGCTCTCATTATAGCCTTAACCAGTCTTTACTGCCCCTGTTGTTACAGTGCCTTTTCTGCCCTTTACAATACCATGTCTCCACCCAGAGACCTCATCTATTCACACAATGCTGTTCTTCTTTATTATGTGTGTTCCTTCCTATTTAATTGACGCATTTGCTTAATGTGACCCTACATTTTTTCAGCTTAATTTCATTTGTCTCCTCTTTAAATATTGCTGGGTGATTCAGTTTATAATGGAAAACATCTAGTTTTAGAGAGACTGGGGTATTCAAGACCTTCCTACTTCCAGTGTATGTCTAGGAATGGCGACTGTTTTAACTCTACAGCTGTCAAACCTTTTGAATGAATTTCCAAGTTAGTCGCATAAAAGTGAAAGTAAAAATAAATGTGCAGATTATAATGATGTTTCTTATTTATTGCTTACAGGCAGAGTAAGTCAGACTGATCAGGGCTCAGACATGTTGAATCCCAGTGCTCCCCAAGACAATGCAATCAGTGGCAAACCAAGCACAGAGATGACCGATATAGATAGACAATATGCAGATTTCACTTCAGAGATTATGGAAGTCATAGAAATGGAACAATCTCCTGAGAACTCGGAGATCAATAAAGACGATCTGGGGGAAGAGGCCGGAGAAGAGCCTGGAGACGAAAGTGCATGTGAAATTCCTACACCTCCCCAACCTCCTCCTGAAGAACTTATTCCTTTTCCCACCGAATTTGGCACATATTGGAAGGTTGTGGAGGACAACAGTCAAGACTTTACAGGATGGACGTACTTGCTACAATATGTGGAGCAGGAGGTTAGTAACCAAAATAAATTGAATTGCATTTTATACCTTTTATCTTGTGCTCTTGGATGCTTGTAGTCAGATTGTTTCGCATACATTTTCGGAAATGTCTCATTTAGTTAGCATGTAAAGTGAACCTTGCCAGTTAGTGTTAAAGGTCCTTGAGGTTTTGTAGACATATAATAACATAGGAACCGGCAACACTTGTGATCTTTTCCCCTGCAAGTTATTTGAAGCTCACACATGCAAAACTGCCAATTTACAGATCACTCACACGAGACCTACCTTTTATGGGACACTGTTTAACAATTTTCCAAAAGTCTCAGTTAAAATGTTTTTTTATCAAGTGCATGCACATCACCTCTTTAAAAAAAAAAAAAAAAAAAAAAAATATTGTAGTGCAAGGTAAGTTTGACTTTTGTGTGTCCACACTCCTAAATTGTGTTGGAAAAGTCATGTTTACGCAGCTTTACGAAGGAAAATTGGGACTGTATGCTGCACTGGCCATGCTTTAGGATAGTCCTGGGTAAACTGATAAGTTGGCTTGACATCAACTGATAGTCTTCCTAGTTAACACCAACATGGGACTGAATTCGGGACCTACATCTGAGTAATCAAATGCTTAAAATACTGTTTTTTTTAAATAATAACATCTAACTTCGTCTCAGTGGGATTTCATACAAGTAGTTTTAATGCACATTTCAGTACATGTCCCCCATAAAGACAAAACCTTCTGTTCATGAGTTAATAAAGTAATTGAGCTGGAACATTGGCCTATCATACCCCAGAGCGACTGCACTGAATGTATGGAAGCGAGTCTGTGTACACTAGATGTTGTTCCAGAAATTCAGATATGGCACATATGTTCTGGAACTGTCCAGAGGCTCGGGGGAGGGGGTGGACTGGTGAGGTGGGTCAGGGGAACCGGGGGGGGGGGGAGGTTTGGGGTCCAAAGATGCCTTGGCAGAGGTTTTGGGTAGAGTGGACCTCAGCACCATGGACTCTGGATTAATTGGGATTTATCAACGTAGGCTACGGAGATGCTGAACAATCCGTTTCATAGACTTAGCGCTAAATATAACTAAACATGCAATTACCATGAACTGGAAGAGTGCCTGCCTTCCGAGCATGTCCTCCTGGTATGTGGTAATGTTGAACTGGAGTAGAGCCGAGTCCACAGCGCTGTGCAGTGAGGGGCCTATGAAGAGTTTCTAACGCGCAAGATTGGGATGCTGTTATGTGTGAGTTCCAGGTCCACTTTAAGGGGACAGGTGAGAGGGGGTAAGGCAGTGAGTCAGGACTCTGTCCACCTGCCCTCATTCTTTGCTCCTGACGCCATGCCCGAGTGCTTCCCCCGCCCCTTGGCCCATTCCCCCTTCCGTGTGTGACTGAGGCGGTGCTGGAATGCTGTGCTTGTGTGTGCTGTCGGTTGTAACAGAACTAATGAGCTGGGAGTCCGTCATGTGCCATACATGCATCCCTTCGCATAGGAAATGCAGATCTTGACTCGGGAAGTGTTAGTGCCCTGCTTGTTCAAGCTGTTCACTATATCATTTGTGTTGGTTATGTTATCCTCCACAGATGTTTCCGCTACTATATGTGATGCATATGCCTAATGGGACATTGATTATCTGAATCATTACATAATACTGTACTTGTAATGTGTATTGTACTCATGCAGAAGCTTAATAAAAACGTTCTTAAAAAAAAAGTAATTGAGCAGAAACATAACCGAACCAACATCAAGCTACTAGCCAGAGCTCTACCAGAACCCTCTGCATGCCTCATCAGAGGTTCTGACAAGTGGTTTCAATAACCTACTAAAGATATTTTTCGGCAATGTCATCGGACCTGTTCCTGTAGGGCATAGAGCAAAGAGAACGGATGTTTAGGAAACTTTACCAAAGATGACAGAAAACACTGACTTTCGTCAATTTGTCGGAGACGCAAAAGAGCAAATGTTGAGTACTCAAACTTTTATTGTAAACCGAGCATCAAAGTTTCACGGTATGCATATACCACCATCCTTCTGAACACACCAGTCCCCACTGCTGTAAAGTGCCAAAAATAAATAAATGTACACAGAAATGTGGAACAACACCAAAATTACCTGTTAGCACAAAAGTAATGATGGCACACTTTGACAATCACTGGGATCATCAATGTGTTGCAACCCTTAACATGGGAACGTAGGCATTCAAAAATTAACAGGGTATTTTAAAGGATTTGTTCATGTTAAAATGAAGGCTAGGAGCTGCATTATAAGCATATTGTATTGTTTTTTTTGCTTGATACATCATAATGCAATTACTGAGTCTTTGAGAAAAGCATTGAGAATTTAGTGTCCCTACCCTTCTGCAGTGGATAACTTGGGAGTCAACTTTTCAAACAATCTATGCAAACTATTGGCTTTGCCAATATATTTTAGCTATGTTGTACACTGGTATGGCTTAAAATTAAAGGAATCCAGGAGAGTCGCATGGAGTTGCGTAAAGTGGAGTGTAATGGAGTGCAGTGGAAGGTATAATAAACTGGCTCTTTATATAGTGGACCTGTGAGAGGCCCGCACACCATATGGTATACCAAAAAGAGGTGCTCTTTGTATCGAGTCCAGTGGATCTCTGGAGGTTGTGCAGTGGCTTAATATATACAACTAATGCTATATTTTATGGTAGTATTGGCTAGCAGATAGGCTTATCAGAGGGTGTATTAATGTATTCGTTGAACATACAGTGGCACTAAATGAGAGAGACACTCCATGATTAAATCCGAGGCCCATTTATAAAAATAGTACTTCAGTACCGTATTTTCCGGCGTATAAGACGACTCCCTACTTTTCTTGATAAAATGTAGGTTTAGTGCTGTACTCGCCGTATAAGACTACCCCCACTTCCAACGCAGTCCTGCATAGCCATTTGGAGAATTGTGCATAAGATTTGCTCCCAAAGCATTCTTTCTGATATTTGGTTTATGGTACTTGATATCCTTTCTTTGGCATTTCATCCAAAATCAATTCAAAATGTAATGTGAATGCTGTCATATTGGATCATAGAATGTCCTCACCAGATGTGCCCCCCCCACTTCCCCGTGTTGTACATTGCCATTATCCACATTAGTATTGTTAGATTACCGGTACCGTAACTGTAATTTATTTCCCTCTTTCAGATCCGCTTTCAGTGGGTTTGCTTTTGATACTTCCACAGTGCCCCCATCGCCTACGTAACGTTAGTTCTTGTGTTTGAGTGCCCTCCATTTATTGCAGTATTATACCGTACCTCTACTTGCACACATGTCACTTTTTCCTCCTGCAATGCACCATTTCCTATTGAGAAGCGGTCTGACACCTTCGGGTGAAGTCCGCGCTATGTAAAAACGCATGAAAACATACTCTCAAATTTCACACCCGGCGTATAAGACGATCCCCGACTTTCCAGAACATTTTAAGGGGTTAAAAAGTCGTCTTATACGCCGGAAAATACAGTATATTTATTTACTAAGTCCACAAAACTTTCATAGAAGGAAATATGCTTTTAAATAAAGCACTTAGGGGCTGATTACGATGTGGTCCCTAAAGGCTCCGACCATAGGGCCGCATCGTAATGTGCTGGTCGGTTTACTTGACGACTGCCTCATAATGATTGAGACGGTCGTAAAGTAAACCGGCCGGTTATTCTGGCTTGCTTCCTCCAGGCTCGTAGAGCCCTTTGGCCTGCGGGAGCCGGCAAGTAATCTCAAGGGTGGGCATTTCCACCATTGAGATTACAATGTCTGATTCCTACACCCTTTGCGTGCCGGCCTTTCCGACACAAAGGCTGTCGGAATTCAACTTTGGGGGCCCCCCGTAGGGCCCCCTTTGGTGCACAGCCTCCAGTTGGAGGCAGATGGGGCACCTATTGTGGCCCCCATGTTGATCCCTGCACCCTGTGGCAGGCACCTTGAGATTGCTGCCACAGGGTGCAGGGATGCACTGCACTGCCCTTTTCTCAATGAAAGCTGATGTTATGGCCGGTTTACGGGCATAAGACGAGCTCCCATTGAGAAAAGCGCAATGTAACCGAACAGTGTTCAGTAGCATTGTAATGGACCGGTCTGGACCGCCGACTGGGTGTTGGTCAGTCCCAGGACCGAGTCTGTGTCGGTGGGGGGGGGAAGGAATTCCGTTCAACATCGATATGAGGCCCTTAGTGAAATTTGCAGTCCTTGCAATGTTAACCTATGGGAGGAAAACAATAATGCGGTTTGGCAGGTAAGTACACAACTTAAAGTTCCAGTCTTCGGGGTTTGGAGATCAGCAGCTGGCAAGATTCTGGTAAGCACAAACACTGCACCACTAGCGGCACAGGGCCGTCCAGATGTAGATGTCAAATCTGGAGCTAGTGGGCCAGTGTTAACTAATGGAGACTGGGGTGCTTGATGACACCCTGCATGCAGGTAAGTAAAGCGTCTGCTGGGCTCGAGCTTCAGGGGTTTAGGCAAGCACAGGGAAGGGACATATGGCCGTACTGAACATACACCACTGATGATACAGGGGCGGCTGGGAGCAGGGTGCAAACATAGTGTCAGACGCCCAATGCAAGTGAATGGAGGAACCAGCGGCTGCAGAGGTAAGTTGGGATGCTGTGGGTTGCCGGGACAGTGTCAATTGAGCTCACCAAGGCCCTGGGACGTTGGGTGCAGAGTTGTCCTTTGACATTGGGTTTCTTTTACAAAAGCCGGTAACAGTTGGGTGGGGGTGGGGGGGGGGGAGGGGGAGCCTTCGGATTTACATTGCAGGTGTCTTCATGGAGTCCAGGAGGGGTCAGCCAACGCTGGACTTGGACTCAGGATCTCTGGGGAACCTTTACTGGACCAGTGGACCACCTGGACTCTGGCCGGAGGCATCTGTACAGGGGTTAGGGATCGTGGTTCCTTAGGGCACCAGAATCCTTTGTCTGTGTTTCTTGAGGACAGGTGCACTGTCCTCTGGGGTTCTGTTTTTTTTTATATTTATTTTTTAGGCAGGCAGTTCTCCCCGGTGTTTTGGAGGTTGCCAGCTGCATGACTCAAGTTATTTTCTTTGCAGGGTCTTATGAAGCTGCGGACAGGCCAGTAGGGCTGTGGTCAAGTCAGTGGGTGGCTTTAGTATTCTCTGCATTTAGTCTTCTTCGTCCTCTCTCTTCTTAAGTCGACAGGCACTAGTTTCAGGGTCTGGGGGAGCCACAGAAATACTAGATTTAGGGGCTTTACTGAGTAGCAGCAGACCAATGGGCTCCTTACCTGGGGTGACTACACTATTATACCACCCTCCTGTGGGAGAGGGGCCATAGCCCTAGCCCTGTTTAGATAAGTTCCACCATCTTCAATATGGCAAGCACTGAAAAATGTATGACCCCCTCCACTCAGAGCAGAGACTGTCAACCCAGATGATTAGAAACATGTCTGGTGGCAGGCTGCCTAAAGCCAGTGAGTGACCACACCTGGGTTGGTACGTTTTCAGTGGGCACCTCTGAGGCGCCCTCTGAGTACATAGTTTAGTAAAACCAACACTGGCATTAGTGTGGATTTATTACGGGGAGTAGTTTGGTACCAAGTACTCCTGGGTTCCGAGAATCCATCATGGTGCTGAGAAACTTGAGTTGTTGAGTTTCCAGCCCATGAACTCTCAATGACTGCCCTAGCATGTACAATATCTAAAAACAGACTTAAATATTCACACCTGTGATATAGTGCAACCTGCCTTAGGGCTATTAGGTAGCCTGCTAGAGGGGTGACTTATCTATACTTTGGCAGTTCTGGTTGGCATGGCACGGAGGCAGTGTGCCATGTCTACTTTGCCGTTTTTCACTGCACCAGTGCATGCTAGCCACAGGGGTAATGGCATGGCCTTGATGAGGGGTCCCTAGGGCCCCTCTTCAGTTCCCATGCCCTCGGTTCCAAGGGTACAATTTAATAGGGATTTACAGGGGTTTGAAGCTGCCAATCGGGGAATAAATTTAGGGAAGAAGCACTGCGCAGGGATATGGTTGGCAGGTACACTGTGCACTACAATTGACCCCCATTTGCTCTCTTTAATGGTAGTTTGGGTAAGCAGTTAGGCATATTGGAGGGTGGTGCTAAGCATTTATTGCACACACAAAGGCAGTAAGTGGAGACACGGTTGATAAAGTAATGTGACAACAATTTCTAAAAAGAACAGGTACTTTTATATGAATTTAGATACCAAGATCATTGGAATCTAGTAAGTACTTTTCGAGCTATGAATTTTTACAGTTTCAAACGTTGGCCGCGCAATTTCTGAATACGGTAATGTTATTCTATGCGGGAAAACGTACTGCATTCTTGCACTTAACAGCCACTTACGGGACTGTCTTCTGTGACTTAAGGGGAGTATGGGGCAGGGTCCAAGGACACCACATCACCTCGAGAGGCACTGGGGTGTTCTGGTCCAGAGTTCTGTTAGATCTTATTGGGATGGGCCAATGGGGATCGATCTGGTTAGAAAGAGGCTGCATGCTCTGACTGGGGGAAACTAACCTTGGCAAATTTGCTCGACCGGCCCTGGGGAGGCATGCTATTGTGAAGCGGCGGCCCCAGCAGGGTGCTTGTCTCAAGTTACTGCTTTTGTTACAGGAGGTGATATTTCAGCACTGCTGCAAAACCGGCACCCAGTAACAAAACGGCCCCCATGATCAAAAACCGGCTCCCACCCTTCCGGCCCACCAAGAATAAGCCTGGTGGCCGCTGTGGCCAGTCAAGCCCTGCTGGGAACCTATCTGGGTGTAACACACAGGGTAGCTCATCCCTGGAGGTCCTCGGACGCAGGGACACACTGTTGGTTCACTTTGCCTCGTGCTGCAGGGCTTGAGTGCAGTGGTTTCTTTTAGAATCAGGTTCTGTGCTGAAGTCACTCACTGTTGGATGGGACCTGCAGAAAGAGGCTGAAGGCAGTGACCGGAAGTTGAGCCTGGGTAAACCCCAGGTTGAGCTTAGCTCTTGTGAGTCTGGGGACCCTGTTAACACGATCACTTCCCTTGGACTTGACTGTGGATCGTGTCTTCAGGGGTACTTTGAGGCATCGGGTGGCGGTAGTCCCAGGCTCACTTCTTTGCCTTTGCTTCTGCTGCAGAGAAGCAAACAGGGCAGCTGGGCTACCCATGTTGTGGGTCTCGGTGTCCTTGAAGTTCCTCACCGTGCAGGTTGTTTTTTCTCTGCATTGGTGTCTGGTCTGGACACATCAAGCCTTAGCTGCTGCAAGGGGTCCTGTACCCCAGGTATTGGTGTTGTGCAGCTCCTGTTGGTCCTGGCATCCCCCTCCTTGGAGCGCGGATGGATCTGACCTGTAGGAGCATGGTTACCTCTTCATGGGCGACTGCTGTGTCTTTAGCTCTGGTAGGTGGCAGGATGATAACCCGGGTCTTGCTTTGGTGCTTTTGGATGTAGGCGAATAGCACCTCTACTCCAAGGGACTTTCTTTGGCAGTTGGCCAAGCCCTGGCAGTTTTTTTGGAGTCTGCACAGCAGCAGGACAAGTGGATTGTTCGTAGAGGATCGGGTGCAGGAGTCAGGCTATCTAGGATAGCGCCAAGTCAGTTATGCACCTTGGTTCTATATAGGAAATAGACCGTCTGGTCCCCCTCTCCAGTGTCGGGCTTATATAGGACAGTGCCACACAAAGGATATCTTCTGTTGAGATGTCTATTGATTTAAGGAATCTCACCACTTTCGACTCCAGACTTTGGAAATGTACTCCATCAACCCTGATGTTCACATTGCCTCATATTTCAACATTATGATGACCTGAATCCTGGGTCACCTACTGTTTATGAAACATAATATGTGCGCCCTGATGTAGGAATTTTTATAAAATTGTTTGTGGTATTTTCTGAAACGCGCGTCTGTGCTTTTTTCTGTGTTTGTTATAGTGGTTTATTGTTTTATTGATTGTTTGTATTGTCTTATCTCTTTGAATGTAACTCCGGACTTTGTGTCCGTTTTTTAATGTGATTATTTTCTGGCTGCCGAACCTTATTCGTGTGAACTTTTATCTATAAATTTTTGAATACTGTTAAATATGGGTTGCTTTTGTCTCCTCTTATGTTTAATGAAATACTATGAAGTATTTAAATGAGACTAGTTCACTGTGATGTCTTATGTAAATGGATTTATGTAAGTGATCTACTCTATATTTTTCTCACTTAAGAGAATAATATAATAAAAAATAAAATAAAATAAATAATAAACCCCAAGTGAGCAGTTCTGTGGGTGTAATTTTCTACATTTTGGAACTTTTGTCCTTCTCTTATATACATTGGGGACACCCTTTTCATGTTGTTTAGTCCACTTATCCCTGGGGTCACTACACCTGCTCGATGACCACTTTCTCTGGGGAGTGGGTATCAGCCTGTCCCAGAATTCCTAATTCCAGCACACACAAGATGGTGGCATTTCTAAATTTGTGTTTACTTCAGGCTGTTCATCCTAGAGGTGTATGCAGTCTGGCAGTGCAACACACCTCCTGCATATCTTATTTTCCCGCCTGTCCTGCTGCCAGATGGGCCCAGGGAAGGGGATGGCATCTCCTCTGTCTGGAGAAGCCTTCGATCTCCTATCATAAGTGGCAGAGGCCTTTGAAGCCTCCTGCCTCAATATATTGAATTACAAGCTTTCCTGGAGAAGGTGATAACACCTCTCTCCAGAGCAGGCATGGTTCCTGATCTCAGAGTGCTGCTCTCATCTCCTAGGGAGGTGAAACTCCTCTGTGGTGGCAGACTGGACCAGTACGCCAGCCTGCTGGAAAGCTAGTAGGGGCCAGGGTGTACCTCTAACATTCCCTCTGGATGTGTGTTTTAATACATTCATCACTGGAATCGATGTGGGATTATTAATACGAGGTGTTTGATCCCAAACACCATCGTTTTCAGTGAAACCATTATGTAGGTTCGAAACTCGTTTTGACCAATGCCCTGTACGTACTTTAAGATAGCTTCCCTGTTAACTTGTGCAGTCAGTAATTGAACTGGCTAGCACAGCGGTATATCTGCTTATTCGGATATGTCCTCACATACAATAACCCTGCTTTAGGGCTGTAAGGCCTGCTGTAGGCGTGACTTTCAAATTGTACATACAGTGTTGGGGTACATGGCACACCAAGTGTGTGCCATGTCTTGTTCTCACTTTTTGGAGTACCTTGTCACGCTGCATGCAGCGGCCGTCTGTATGAGTTTGGTGCTGGGTCCCTTACAGTGCGGTACTAAAGGGGGTGGTGATGGACGGAGCATCTGAACCAATCAAACACTCACACCTAGTCAACAGATCTGGGTTTAATCCATCACCGTTCTTTAGCCCACTCTGCCACCCCAGTTCAGACATGGCCATATGCAAATCAGTCTGACCCTGTGCCTCATGGGAACAGTCCAGCCCGAACTGCCAACCCATGCCTTCCTTGGACCGGAAACAAGCTTCCGATGACCGGTTTCTGGCATTTCAGCCGTCTTCAGCCCGGCTTGCTTGAATCCAGTGGCAAAGTGAGCAAAGGACTCACGTCTGAGCATACCCTGCCAACTTATGGGGAACAAAGCGGTACAAAAGGGTGTGGTGTGGAGTGCAAAAAAAACGGTGGATTTAGGCCCAGATCTCTGTACTGGGGTTGAATGTATGACCTTGTTCTGCATTCTGTCCATCAACTGTGGTTTTTGCATTTGTCACCCCGAGTAGAATGGGTATGCTCAGACGTGAGTCCCATGCTCTCCACACCACTGGAGTCAAGCTATCCTGGCTGAAGACGGCTGATAGCCCGAAACCGGTCCTAGAATTCTTGATTCCGGTCCAGGAAAGACATGGCTTGGCAGTAAGGGCTGGACTGTTCCCATGAGGCACAGGGTCAAGGCTGATTTGCATATGGCCATGTCTTAACTGGGGTGGTGTGGAGTGCAAAAAAACCGATGGATTTAGGCCCAGATCCCTGTAATGGGGTGAATGTATGACATTGTTCTGCATTCGGTTCATCAACTGTGGTTTTTGCATGGGTCCCTTACAGTGGCACAAGATGTGCTGCAGCTATTAGGGACCCTCTTTAGTACCTATACCCTTGGTACTAGAGGTACCACTTACTAGGAACTTAGAGGTGCTAAAGGCCTTGTCACTTGGGGGATCAGGTGACCAGTTATTTTGTTTTGGGGAAAGAACCCTGGCACTGGGGACCTAGTTAGCAGGAATTATGTGCACCAAGTTGTCTACACCACCCCCTCCCACTTCCCCCAGCCAACAGTCTAGGAGGCTCGGCCACCACCTGGGATAGCCTTCCTACTCTGTCAGGTTATGAAGAGTAAGGAAACAGGCTGTATTGTTGCAGGGCCTACTCTGCCTTGCATCTTCCTGTTCAGGTCATTTCCTTTGGGAAACTGAACTACCTTATCAGTATTCGGAGTCAATTTAAAATGCGCTTTGTCTGCTTCTTTAGTTTCCTCACTCAGCGTATTTTCTTTGGGGTTAAAGGTGTCCACCTCCTGATAACTCTGTCTTAGCCAGGGCAACCCCCAGCTCACCCAAAGAGGTTGCCCACAACTTGAGTAACCCCACCATGACGAACCGGGTCAGGGGGTCTTCCTTGCTATTTGACATGGGGTCAGACCACCATGCCAATGACAGTGCAGCAATGAAGACTAACAAGCAGCGGAGGCCACTGACCGCACTCGGTGCCTAGAACCACACCTTTAGTTCTTCATGGACTGGTGGATGGGCTAACTTACAGGCTTCTTTAGGTTTAGTGGACATGTCTGCTGTTTTAGAGTGGAGTGTTACTATATTCTGTAGCAAACCCCCTCTTTACATACACTCTTCTAGAAATGGGCTGTCAAGTTATTTGGGCCCGGTGACTTATTAGGTGTGAGAACAGTTATAGCCTTCCCACTTCATCCACCGAAATGGGAGCGTTCAACCTTTTATTCAAGTCTGGCGAGGCCTGAGGGAGTTCTAAAGATTAATTATTGGTGTTGCACCACAGACTGTAAGTATTCTCTGGAATATAGACCCGGGTAGAAAACCCCAAAAGCATTTACCTTCTCGGTATCATCATGTGAGGCACGTCCTGATGTGTCTAAAATGGGTCCAATAAATGATTTCCCCCTCTTTACTGAATCTGTCTAGCTAGATGCGAGCCCATCTTGTTAGCCTATGCATAAGAGATGTGGCTCAATCGCAGAAGGGTATATTCTGCTCTGTTCGTTTATATCGCTGTGAGTTAACCCTCGATTGCTCTCATCTGGCCTAGGACTTTGCGTGAGGGGTTCTGTTTGTGTTCTTTTTCAATGTCCCCCAGGGATTTTTCTAGCTCTTCCCTTTCTTTGCCTCTTTGTCTATTTAGAGCGGAATAGAGTTCTGTACGTTTTCCCCTAATAACCGCTTTAAAGGCATCCCAATTATTCAGGGGTGAAGTGTCTTGGGGCTGGTTTAAGTGAAAAAACTCTTTAAGGGCCCCACTGAGTTCATCCCTCAGGACTTTATCTCTCATTAAGGAGACCGGGGAGTACCATCTTGGTGCCTTGGGGTACTCCCCATCCATGTAAGACGTATCGTAACCAGACTGTGATCCAAAGTAGAGATTAGCTGAATTTTCGCTTCCTGAAGGGACCCCAGCAAACCTTGACTAAGAAAGAAGTAATCAAGTCTTGAGTATATTTGGTGGACATTGGAAAAGAAAGTGTATTCCTTAGGTCCTAAGTGCAGCCTTCGACACGGTGAACCACTGTACCCTGGTACACTGGCTTAACAGAGTAGGAGTTACTGGCACAGCCTTGTCCTGGCTGAAATATTTCCTGGAAAACAGAACCTTCCAGGTCTTCGAGGGTAATACTCGATCACGTTCTATTCCACTCCACTGTGGTGTTCCCCAGGGCTTGTCCCTGAGCCCTACACTTTTCAATGTATATATGTCCCCACTGGAGGAAATAGTAGCTCCTTTTGGAATTAAACTAGTCACGCAGATGATACTCAACTAATCGTATCACTGAATCAGGTGGATCAATCCTCAGAAGACCTATGCTCCTGCCTTAAAGAATTTACTAGCTGGATGAACAGATCACACCTTAAACTTATGAACGGTGAAAAAAACTGAGCTCCTAGTGCTGGGCAACCAGTCAAAGTTCACCCCTAATTCTATGTGGCTGACCATTATGGGACCAGCACCCACCCCTAAAAAAAGAGATAAAAAGCCTGGGCATCTGGCTCGACCAGGACCTCACTTTTTAAAACCCAAGCAAGGAAAACCGCTTGAGTCTGCTTTGGTCTGCTTCGAACCACACAGAAAATATGCCCCCTTTTACCCACCCACTCTAGAAAACCCCTTATTCAGGGGCTTATCCTCTCCAGACTGGACCATAGCAACGCCCTTTATCTGGGCGCCCCCAAAACAGTCTTCTCTAAACTCCAGGTAGTCCAGAACTCGGCTGCTAGACTTCTCACAGGTACTAAAAATCGGTGTTCAGCTAAGCCCGCTCTAAGATCCCTCCACTGGCTCCCTATTCAGGAGAGAGTCCACTTTAAAACCCTGTGCATCAAACACAAAATCATCCAGGGTAAGGGCCCCCCTATCCTAAAACCCCTGATTAAACCAATCTGAAAGAGACACGTTAGTGATAGATTCCTTACCTTAGAATATCCCCAGGCGTCAGACTGGATCCGGAAATTTTTGCGTAGCAGTACCCTTGCGCCTCGGTAGGCGTCGTCTGCGGCTCCGCGTCCGTCGTCGGCGTCGTGGGAGCCGTGATGACGTTGTCGTAGTACTTAGACGCCGCCTCTGCGTGCTGGCGTCAGTTCTTCTTTTTTCCGCACCAGCTAGCGCAGATCTGGAAAAAGTTGTACCCAAGTCACTTTTTGACTAACCTTTTGAGATCCTTTTTCGAAGTCTATTGACTCCGAGGGTGCCGGTAGGGATGCCCGGGTTCAAGCCCTGCGCCGACTGCAACCGACTGATGTCGATTACCGACCCCCATCGCCGGTGCCTGCACTGTTTGGGCCTGGACCACGACGACAAGGCCTGCTCCGACTGCCGGGCCCTGACGACTAAGGCTAGACTGGAGCGGTCCCGTAAGCGGCTCGAGCTTCGGCAGTCTGCCCCTCGCCGGTCGAGGGACCGGTCGCGGGGCCGGAGCCCCCACAGTTCGTGAGTCGTCATCGGTCTTCGGGCTCGAAGTCCTTAGGTAAGAGGCACAAGAAGTCGAAGAGACACCATTGCTCTTCTGACTCCCCCCCCCGACACTCGCGCGACGCGGCAGGGGTTCGGGCGACACCGCCCACGTGGCTCCGCTGGAGCCGCAGGTGTTGCGGCCTGCCCCACACCCGCCGGTCCCTGGGCAGGACGCGACGCCGGGGGAGATTGCTGACTTTCTCATGGCCATGAGGTCGCTCGCTCCTCCGTCTGGTTCCGCGGCGCCTTCGGGCCAAGCGGTTCCGACTGGGTCCCCACGCGGGCCGGGTGCTTCGGCGCCGTCGAGGGCTTCGGCCTCGGCGCCGTCGGCGACTTCGGTCCCGACGCCGCAGGGCCCCACTGGGTCAGGTTCCGGATCCTGGTAGTCGCCAGTCGACCTCACCACCTCGCCGACGCCGGCCCCTCGGGTGTCGCCCCCGGTGCTGTCCCTGGACAACGTCATCCCTGGTCCTGTCCTCTATTCGGGTCAGGCGCCGGAGCTGCGCCGCTTGGCGCCGCTCTCGAAGCCGCTTGGAGATTTTTTATTTCAATGACCCGGCCCCATCTTTTGAGCCTGAGTACCATGCTTTGGGTGATGACGAGGATTGGGAGGGGTCTGAGGACCCTCTGACATGGGAGTGTCAGTCTTCTGTGGACTGGACAGGAGAGCTTGGGGAGGCCAGTGGGCTGGACACTTCGCCCAACACTGGCTTTGGGGGCTGCTTATAGCGTGGATGAGGGTAGCCAAGGCCCTGGGCCTTGAACTCCCCGTCGCGGCCGTGAGGACTAACCTCCTCACTGAGGTCCTTAAACCGCAGTCAAGCTCGGCCGAGCCTCTGCTGCCGTTTAATGAGGCTTTGTCAGACGTTCTTTTGGGCACTCGGTCCAGGCACGCCACAGGACAGCTTGTGGATAGGAACGTGGCCAGACGCCACCGCCCGGCTCCGGGTGACCCTTGCTTTCTGTCTACCCATCCGACCCCTGAGAGCCTGGTTATTCAGGCCTCCGATTCCCAGACCGCATTCCTGTCGGCTCCCCCCGACCGGGAATCCAAGAGGTACGAGAATTACGAGAAAAAGATATTCTCCTCCCTAAGTTTGGGATTGCGGTCCGTTAATACCGCGTGCCTCTTAGGCCGCTACACCCACTCTCTGTGGGACACAGTCGCGGACGTGCTGCCACACTGCCCGTTGGAGGTACAGGCTAGACTCGGCCAAGCCCTGGTGGAGGGCCGGGATGCAGCACGGTATTCCATCCAGTGTGGGCTGGACACTACCGACTCTCTGAGCAGAGCGATGGCAACGACGGTGGAGATTCGTCGTCACGCCTGGTTGAGGTCCGCCAATTTCTCGGCCGATGTCCAAAACACACTTATGGACATGCCGTTTGATAGCCGTCGCCTCTTTGGTGACAAGGCAGACCATGCACTTGAGCGCTTTAAGGACTCCAGGGCTACGGCCAAGTCCTTGGGCCTCTCGGCCCGCGCCAGAAAATGGGTGCCTTTCGCGGCCACGGAAGGGGCGCCCCCACAAGTGCCGCCAGCCACGCGTCGCAGGCTAATATCCAACGCGGTGGCGGACGTGGAAACCGCCGTGGCGGTGGTCGGGGTCCACGGCGAGGCCAGTCCACACCTACCCCTGCAGCATCCGCCTCAAAACCTTCCTAGTCCATGCTTTCAGGCCCATGTGACGCCAGTGGGGGGCAGGGTTCGCCATCACCTCGACCACTGGCGCACCGTCACATCGGACAGGTGGGTGCTGCAAATCGTCCGAAGGGGCTACTCCCTCCCCTTCAAGACGACCCCTCAAGCCATGCCACCGCATTACCACCGCGTGTCGGATCACTTGACACTTCTGCGAGAGGAAGTTACAGCCCTCATGGCCAAGGGGGCCATCGAGCGCGTTCCTGGGCCAGAAGTAGGGTGTGGTTGTTACTTACACTACTTTCTGGTACCCAAGAAGGGCAAAGGGGGCCTACGCCCTATCTTAGACCTACGGAACGTCAACGGCTTCCTCCGGAAGGAGAAGTTCAAGATGCTGACGTTGGCTCAGGTCTTAGCTGCCCTAGACCCTGGAGACTGGATAGTAGCGTTGGATTTGCAGGACTCTTATTTTCACATTCCCGTCCTGCCGGCCCACCGGCGTTACCTGCGGTTCACGGTAGGCCACGAGCACTTTCAGTTTACCGTGCTCCAGTTCGGCCTTGCCAGCGCCCAACGGGTGTTCACCAAAGTGAAGGCGGTGGTCGCAGCTCATCTGCACAGGTTAGGGGTTTCAGTCTTCCCCTACCTCAACGACTGGTTGTTGAAGGTGGGCTCGCCTCAGACAGTCGTCAGCCTCCTCCAGACTATGGCCGACCTCCTTCACCAGCTGGGGTTCTCCATCAATGTGCCGAAGTCACACCTGTGCCCCTCTCAGAAGCTCCTTTTCATCGGAGCGGTTCTCGACTCGGCGCAGTTTCGGGTTTACCCACCCGAACAGCGGGTTTGGGATATACAGGCTCTGATTCCAGTCTTTCAGCCTTTATCTCGGGTCTCGGTCAGGTTGACGCTGTGGCTTCTTGGGCTGATGGCCTCCTGCATCCTTCTGGTGCATTACGCCCGGTGGCGGATGCGGGCTCTGCAGTGGGACCTGAATTTTCAGTGGGCCCAGCATCAGGGCAACCTGTCCGACCATGTCCTGATCTCGGAGGGCACTGCGAGACAGTTACAGTGGTGGCTCACGGACCGCGATTGGGTCAGCGGCAGATCCCTCTCCCTTACCCAACCGGAGCATGTGGTTGTGACGGACGAGTCCCTCCAGGGCTGGGGAGGCCACATGGGAGAGGCGGAGATCAGAGGACTATGGTCTCTGGCGGAGTCCCGGCTCCATATCAACCTTTTGGAGCTGCGCGCGATTAGTCTAGGACTGAAGGCATTGCACCCCTCTGTCCGGGGGAGTGTAGTGCAGGTGTTCACGGACAACACCACCGCCATGTGGTACTGCAACAAACAGGGCGGGGTGGGGTCGTGGATCCTCTTCCAGGAGGCTCTGCGCCTCTGGCAGTGGCTGGAACATCAGGGCGTGACCCTGGTGGTTCAACACCTGGCAGGTTCTCTGAACGCCAGGGCGGACAAACTCAGCCGCAGCTGCATGATAGATCACGAATGGCGTCTGCACTCGGACGTGGCGCAAGGTCTCTTTCTGCAGTGGGGAGAGCCTTGGTTAGATGTATTCGCCACCGAAGAGAACGCTAAATGTCATCAGTTCTGCGCATTGGAATTTCCAAGGCGGCACTCGCTCAGAGACGCTTTTCGTCACAAGTGGAGCTGCGGTCTGTTGTACGCCTTTCCGCCTATACCAATTCTGCCCAGAGTGCTGAAGAAGATCAAGCGCGACCGGGCACAAGTCCTCCTTGTATCTCGAGCTACTTAGTATGTCAGTCGATCCCCCGGTTCGTCTGCCTCTTCAGGAGGACCTTCTGTTGCTGCAACACGGGACGGTCCTCCACCCGAACCTGTCCAGTCTCCACCTCCATGCTTGGAGATCGAGCGGCGACAGTTGAGGACATTTGACTTGCCTCCTGAAGTCTGTGATATCATTCTGGCAGCCAGGCGTCCCTCCACAAAGTCGGTATACGCCTGCAGGTGGAACAGATTTGTGGCATGGTGCACAGCAAAGGCTGTGGATCCTCTCTCTGCCCATCTTTCTGAGGTTATTCTCTTCCTTCTTTCTCTTGCCCAGCAGGCCTCTGCTCTGGGCACTATCAAGGGCTACCTTTCTGCCCTTTCAGCCTTCCTAAGGCTGCCTAATCAACCATCTTTGTTCAAGTCCCCTATTGTAAATCGATTTCTGAAGGGCATCACACACACGTTTCCACCTGTTCCCTTCATGATGCCTCAGTGGGACTTGAAGCTGGTTCTTACTTTTCTGATGTGTGCTCCCTTTGAGCCACTTCACAACTGTCCTATCCGCCTTCTTACTCTGAAGACTGCTTTCCTGGTTGCCATCACCTCTGCCAGGAGAGTGAGTGAGCTCCAGGCTTTATCCTCTAAACCTCCTTTCCTTTCTGTCCATCCGGACAAGGTTGTGTTACGGACAAAGCCCTCTTTCCTGCCCAAGGTAGTCACAGCCTTCCACATCGGGCAGTCCATCACCTTGCCCACCTTCTTTCCACCTCCGCATCCCTTGAAGGAGGAAGAGCGGCTCCACCGTCTGGACCCAAAACGTGCGCTTTCATTCTATTTGGATCGCACACGCCAGTTCCGGGTGGATGACCAACTCTTTGTTGGTTACGTGGGAGCTAAGAAGGGACGGGCGGTGCACAAACGGACCATCTCTCGGTGGATCGTGTTGTGCATCCAAGCGTGTTACTCCTTGGCTAAGAAGGAACCTCCTGCTGGGCTGAGGGCCCATTCCACTCGGGCCACGGCTACTACTACTGCCCTGGGCCGGGGAGTCACCTTGCAGGACATTTGTCAGGCAGCTACGTGGGCCTCGCTGCACACGTTCGCAAGACACTACTGCCTGGACAGCCAAGTCCGGAGGGATGGCTTCTTTGGCCGTTCCGTCCTCCAGGACTTTCTGGTGTGATTATTGGTTCGCAGACCCACCACCGGGGTTGGTATTGCTGGGGTATCTATTCTAAGGTAAGGAATCTATCACTAACGTGTATCTTTCAGATGCACAAGTTACTACTTGTGTAACGATAGATCTGTAAGAGACATTAGTTAGTGATAGATTCCTTACCGACCCACCAATCCTCCCCGTTTCTGCGAACCGATATCTAGGGTTAAGGTCATCCCCTTTCAGGGCCATAGTTTCATTGGCACCAGTGTTGGTTTTAAGCATGGCTCTGCGTTTCTGGCGCGGAAAAGCGGTGTCTAAGAACTGAAGTCAGCACGCGGAGGCGGCGTCTAAGTACTCCGACGACGTCATCACGGCGCCCACGACTGACGCGGAGCCGCAGACTACGCCTACCGACGCGCAGGGGTACTGCTACGCAAACCTTTCCGGATCCAGTCTGACGCCTGGGGATATTCTAAGGTAAGGAATCTATCACTAACTAATGTCTCTTACAGATATATCGTTACACAAGTAGTAACTTGTGCTACAAAGCCAATTGAAAGCTATGCTACGACCACCTCTACTTAGCCTATACCCCCAGATTCAAGAAGGCGCGGACAGGGGGCCGTCTCGTCTCCTACAACGCCCCTAGGCTTTGGAACTCCCTGCCTCTTATCATCCGCAGGGAAACCAACCTATTAACATTCCGCAAACATCTGAAAACCTGGCACTTCCCGTAATTCCATCTGTTCTCTAGTAAACTCTGCAGCGCTGGGACGCCTTCGGGTAGCCGTGTGCTATACAAATCTCATTTCATTTCAGTGTTGGGGTAAAGGTGTCACCTGGCATCATGTCTGGAAAGACTGTTTGCAACTCTGTGGAAAGCTGCCTGTAGGAGACCTGAGGGGGTGTGTACTAACTTTCCCGTCCCATGTAAGGTTAAATTCTCATTAGTATCGCCGGACCTTCTGCAAATCCCCCAATCATAGTTAACAAGGCTGTGGAGAGGACGATTGACCTGTGTTAGGCTCATACCTTGATATGAATGTACAAAGCATTCCTCTTTCCTTTTTACCATAACTACTCTGCCTTATTGTTGGACTTAGAATCTTATGGCTGGAATTTCAGGGAGTTATGAAACAAGAGAGCCACCCCTCTGGAGGGTGCAGAAGACCTAGTGATTAATGCATATATTTTGTGGTGGAGCCTGAACTCCTCCGCCTTCTTTAAATGAGTTTCCTGCAATGGCACTACTTCGAAATCGTGGGCTAACAAGTATTTCCAGACTTTCTACCTTTTCATTGGCGTGTTCAGCCCCTTTACGTTCCAGGAAGCTATAGAGAACACCATAATCCTGGAGTACCAGTCACCCCCATTGTCCACTCCAGTAAGAAGCTGATCGCTCTCCACCCAGGACCATCCAGCAATATAGAACATCTGTACGGACACGAAATCAGAGCCATCATAAATATGAAATGAAAGCCTCTGCCTCTACTACCCCCGCCTCCCGGGACCACCCCCTCCCCACCCCACCCAACATTGAAAACAGTTGTATGAACAAACCCTGAGCCGGAGTGCTCCATTGGTCCTAGATTTAGCGTTGTGAAAGGAAAAGTGCACACCTGGGGTGAAGGGCACAGATCCGCTTCCCCGGCTGTCTTTTCTGCCTATACATCGCAACATCAAGACAATTGGTGGTAACCATCTGAGGCAATAAGGTCCGGTCGTGTCCCTTTCCCAGTGAGTATAGGACTCCTAGGAGTAAATCTCTCTCCTCATGCACCACATGCGAAGGAGAGCCCTTCACCATCTGGGAACTCATTACGGGGCAAACTCTATTCTTTTGAGTGCCTTCCATTTGTGACCGCTCGGCACCGTGAGGATTTCTCATCGTCCTTCCGCTTTGAGGCAGCTACCTCATGGCCCTCCACGGAGGAGGGGAGGCCCAGCAACCTCAGTCCGTCTTTCAACTCTGTGACCTGTTTTATTATGTTGTTCAGCTCAAAGGCCAGCCCGGAGGGAAATGTCCATCTGTACTTAATCTTATCTTCTCTCAACTTCCTAGTGATGGGCCTGAACTGATTTCTTGTTAGCAGGGTCGCAGATGCAAGGTCTTGGAAGAGATTACAGCGAAGCCCTGGAAGGAAACTTCATTTTTCTTTCCGGCAGCTTGGAGAATGGCCTCTTTGGCATTAAAAGAGTGTAATTTAACCAGGATTTCACAGGTGCGTCACCTCTCTCCTCCTTGTTGGGCCCCTACGCGGTGGGCTCTTTCAATCTTGATCTTCCTTTGGGTGGACCCCAGAACCTCTGCTAACAGTCCTTCAACAAACGCCTCCGGGTCTTCCGTGCCTTCCTCCAGGCCCCCAATTATAATGTTATCCCGTCGTGATCTGTCTTCCAGGTCTTCTGTCTTTAAGAGCGCCACGTGCAGTTGTATTTGTTGATCTTGTATGATATCTTGTGCGGCCGCCGATGTTTTTTTAATTTTTTTTTATTTAAACAAATTTTTTTTTGCTCTCTAGTTGCTGGGCCTGTGACTCCACCTCCAGGACACGTGTGCCCACCGAATCTACATCTTGTTGGAGCGCCGTCATCCGCTCCGTCAGGTCGTCCTTCAGGTCGTCCTTCAGCTGGTCCAAGGAGGTCTTAATGTCCATTTTTAATTCAGCCCCGACCTCTGTTTTAAATTTCTTGAGGGAAGCTAAGAGATCCTCTTTCTTGAGGGCCATGGTGTCCGCAGTTGACCCCTGCTCCTGTGCCTGCTTCTTCTCTGCTGTGAAGAAGTAGTTGGACACCTTAGCCGGCACCTTTTTTGGTGGGATAAGTGCTGTCCGGTCCCCACCTCTCTCCGCCTTTAGCACACCCGCACCTCAAACTTTGGGGCCAGTAGCCTTCCTTTAGTGGGGTGTAGCAGTTCCCTGATCCGAGTAGTCCCTCGGAGAGATCCAAACTGAGGGAGTAAATTGTCACCCCACTTCTGCCACAGAACATCCAGGCGTCGCCTGGGTTGCTATAGTGTAAAACTGACTTTTCTGGAGAGGCAGGCCGCCTGGATCATGGCCCTTTGTGCAATTTCTTCAGGGAGGACTCTCTGTCCCTCTATATTAATTCCCTCCAGTCTCGTAATGGCAGGCATGAAATGGCAGTGCTGGCCACCATCTTAATGTCAGGTACCAGGTACTCTGGCTGCTCCCCGTTTGATCCAGGCATTCAGGGGGCTTCAGGTGGCTATACTCTACTTTGCTGAGGAGGACTCCGCAGTTAGAAGGGAACCACCAATACCCCAGGCAACTGTCGCCTACCGTGCACGAACGTGGGGCACAACGCAGGAGTGGGTTGCGATCACCGCTCCGTTATCCAGGGTGTCTGCTGCTCTCCTGTCTCCTGCCTCGTGCCAGTATAGCCGCTGCTTCGGGGGCCCCAACCGCAATCCGCCCCGCATGCGGGATCCAATCGCCCGGCCTGCTCGAAGTTGTTCTGGGAACGTGCGGGGGTCTCAAACATTCTTAGGTGCGGGTTCCTCCTCCTGCGAAGGTCGCAGCCTTCAAGGGGCGGAGAGCAGCCCGCAATCCCAAGCCTTCGGGTCTCTTCATATGCTGCACTTCATTCTCCACATATCGTTTCGTCTTGATGCGAGTTTGTGAGCGGGAAGTGCTAGAGACAGCCACAGGGACAACTGAACCGAGGCGAGTTACGACTGCCCAGCCATCTTGCCTAGCCACGCCCACACACACTCTTCTGTACAGCTGTCTGACTAGTTACAACTTCTTGTAGGTCATGTAGGGCTTCACCAGTACCATTTGGGGAGTTCTTCCCAGCTGGGGCAGAAACTCCGTGTCTTACTGGAACTTTGGCTAAAACTTGCCCACCTTTCCTACACTTTCTCCTTTTTCTTTTCTTCTTAGGCCTTCTTGCACTAACTGCAGTATCAGCTCCTCAAGAATCCTTGGGAGAGGACGGGCACTGGATCAGTACCTTGTTTAGGCTCAGACCATCCTCTGGGAAGTAATTTCCAAGGAGGCAAGGAGGGCTTCTGTACTGACTACCACTGTACTCCAACAAAGGGACCCAGCTATCTCTATGGCCCTTATTCTTCTACTCTCACCTGGGATGTGCTGGTTTGAGAGCGCCAACCTGTCATGCACAATGGCATGACTGGCACAGGTATCTCTCACGGCATGGCTGGGATTCCATTCACTAGTATATGGTGTAAGGGTCTGCTTCACTCTGGAATCACCAACTCAACTTTTGGTCCCACTTTCCAGTTAAAAGCTACAAGAACTTCCTCATCCTAGGAATCGTCCTCAAAGAATGCACTGGGAACCTCTGTTGGTACATTGGTGGGTTTGTTTTTAGGACAGGAATTGTCCTTTGTTCGCTGCCCTGTAGTTTACAGTCAAAGCACACACCTTTTTGGGATCCCAGGCCTTACCCTGGTATCCACTTTTGTTAGGTGTCTTGGGGCCCACCCTCCTGTACAGGTTTTTATGGGCCTACATAGATCTCCATATCTGTATTTTTAGAGTGATCCACCCTTCTCCTGGGGTGACTTCACAACCCTGTTTTTGTCACCCCCTCCATGCCTTTTCTTGGACGATCTAGTTTTTTCCCCAATGATCAGCCTTCTTCCCCACCTCTTAGGTAGAGACTAAACCCATGTCCATCAGGTATTGATGCAAGATTTGAGAGTACCGTTAGTTAACAGATGTTCCTTCATAGACAAATTAAAAAGCCCATCATTATCTTGCACCTAACTTCCCTTCAACCAACTACCTAGTGCTTTCACTGAAAAGTCTACAAAATCAACCCAGGACTGATATGAGGTTTTCTAAGTCTCCCTGAACTTAATTCTACATTTCTCAGTGGTGAGTCCAAAGCCCTCAATCAGGGTTCCCTTCATGCGGTCATTGTACTCCGCATCATTCTCATCATGTGTCAGGAGTCTGTTCTTGCACTATCATGAAAACAGGTCCCAGAGTAGAGAGCCCCAATACTTTTGGTTGATGTTCCTCATTCTACAAGCCCCCTCTAAGGATGTAAACTGTTAGGTTATATCATCTCTCACATATTTGGGGACAGTCACTTTGGGGATTTTAGGTACAAAAGCTTCTTCTTGCTCCCTATTGTAGTTGTTGCTGCCACCAGAGATGGGCCAGTTAATTCTTTTTCTATAGCCAAGAGTTTAGTCTCCAGGCCTAGTCTTTCAGCTAATTTTTGAAACACTGCATCTTCCACCTCTATTTCTTCTGAGGTACTGTTAGAGGTACTCGCAGTAGAGGTTCTGTCAGTAGGTGAATTGTAGGCTTCCTCATCATCCTCAGTAATATTTCCCTGCTCTGTATTATATGCATTGGTTTCCATTGTCATGGTCTATCGTGCTTAGCCAGCAGGTTCGGAAGGTGAGCTTTTTTAAGTTTAGTTCCAAAGGCAAGGTTCCATGCTGTCCAAAGGCCCTTAAGTTGTAACAACTTAAGTTTCTTGTGGGGAGTCTGTTAGAGCGCCAGGTGCTACCCGCTGCCTCCGACATGGTGTTTTAGAACAGTTGGGACCTTTTTAGTAATTTGGAAAAAATCAACCAGACTATACTTTTTACAGGCCTAACTGTCTAGGATTCTTCTGGAATTTCTAAACAACAATGACTTGAAAACATAACTAAGTTCCTCACAGACCAGCTTAGAAATTTGAAAAAACAATATGAAATTAGAAAAATATTTTAGGCAATCCAAAGTCAATTGTGAATTCCTCTGTGGAATCACAATACTGACAGTGGTACAGTAATTGTAAATCCTTAAATCCCACCCCTGTACCACCAATGTAGGAAGCTTCCTCTTCATGTAGTGGACCAAAAAGAGGTACACTGTCCAGTGTCTAGGTAAATCCCAAAGGAATTGCAGCGGCAACAAGCATTTGCAATGCAATAGGTCTCGCATTTACGAGAGTTTGAGCTATTGGCATTGTAAATGACAATGCCTTTTATTTTTATCGTTTTTAAAACATAAATAAAAGGCATTGTAATTTACAATGCCAATAGCTTGCATTCGTGTAAATGCAAAACCTATTGCATTGCAAATGCTTGCTTTTTTTTAAGGTAGGTGGGTTCAAATAAAGGACGCTACTTACACTGTAGATAATAGGCCCAGATGTTTGATGAACTTTAATCTATAAATAGTTTGACTATGTTACATTAGAATGTATGTAATGCACCGGATGGGGGGGGTACGAAACCAAAGCACCATTACGTCGTAGGTATGCATTGTATTTGCATTTTACTGTTCACTATCTTCATGCGTAGTACTTCGGTTATCCTATGGCATCTATGTGTTGCTTATTTAAGCCTGTTCCGTTTTTGCGTTCTAGTAGTCAGTTTTTGCGTTCTGGTAGTTGTAGGTTTGAAATTCCTGTTAGAAAGCAGTGCATTAAAGTGACATATTTCAGATGGGGTGGTGGGGGAAGGGAGGGGGGTGGGTACCTGTACTACTGCAGCGTTAGTGCAGGCACTGTACAAGTACCAGAATGCAAAGAGTACAACAACGCCTGGAACAACGTGCTCCCAATTTGTATCGTGTACATCCATTACCAAACATTATTAAGGCGTAACGTTTGCATTCGTTGACTTTGTTATAGCCAAGTGCAATCAAATATTTTACTGCAACGAATTCAGTTAAAGTGAACTGAGACTGTAATTCCCAGAATGCATCAGCAAGTTGAAGTCCAAACCTGTCCCCATGATAAATTGCTGACGACGTGGAATCACATACCAACAGTAATTTATAAAATAAATAAAACCCGGATCATGCGGTCTAAAGCTCTATCCAGACTTAAGAACAATTGTAAGCTAAGGTGACCAGATGACTCACATTTCATATGAATACCCGATTTACAGTCCCAGGCTAGCATTTTGCAAATCTGTGCTTTCTGGGAATTGTAGTTTATATATTTGCATCAGTAGTAGACACTGATAAAGACCCATTACATAATGAAGATCTGCACACAAAGAGCCCTGGGTAGAAAAGTCTTTGGGTCAACCTACTTTAACCCTAAACAGGCCATGGTTTATTGCGGACTTTAAGCCACAACCTCAAAACAGTCCCCTAATATAGATCTACAACATGGTGTACATCATCAAGACAACAATCACTGAGCTCTCAAGCCTCCCAGACATCCAGTTAAGTTTTTCTTAGCATTCTGGGACTTGTAGTCCTGGTTTTATAATTGGTAAAAATGGACTGTAGACACTTGAATCATACATTCCAACATTTTAAAACTGGAAAGTTGTAGATTTTGGAAAACAATGAGGAGAATGTATTTTCCCCTGTGACATGTAGTGAAGCAGAGGTCATTTTAGACGGGTGACAGCTAAAATGTTAGCATTCTTGGCTTACACAATTGGCAGCCTGTCGCCAGAGCAGGGTCTGTTCGCATGTATGTATGTTGAAGGCAAAGAATTCAGGAGGGGGTGAGATATTCACGCGTGGATCTGGGAGCTTGGGCGGCCTGCTCCACGGCTTGCCTTTCAGGAACCTTTGTTACCCGAAGTATTACACCGTGTTTTTTTAATTGTAGTGCTCAACGCCTGCACTCCCAGCTTGCACTGGTGTGTTACACGAAAGACAAGAACTTCTAGAAATCTTCCCTTTTTGTGGCACGCGTGCTGCAGAAGGGCAGTAAGAGCACAAATGAAGGTTTTTGTATGGGAAATGTTTGAGTGGGTGTCTTCATGCTCGAAAGGTCCGAGGCTGGTTCATCTGCACATCCCGTTGCTTTTGTCATCGCTTTTTAGGGACTCGGGTGGTCAGAGGGACCCTAAAATTGCGGGTGCTAAGAGGCATAGCTGATGCATGTGAGCGTGAATAAAACGCGCCAGCACACAGTTTCCTGGTCTGCGTTGGGGTTTTAATGAAGACAGGAGTTGCCCACCATCCCCTTCGGTGCCAGTCACCGCACTCCATTAACGCATGCCGCAGGGTCTCTCTGTTCCTCGCCGTTCCACCGCACTATGTAAATGGGGGGATTTCAAGGAAACGTCAAAATTATAAGGCAACTGACATGTTTGCCCGCGATCCCCCTCACTCCCCCCCCCCCCCCCTCTCCTCCTCAAGCATGAGGCAGAGCCGCCAGGGCAGAGAACACTCTGTGCCAGAGATGACGTAGAAGAGGCAGAGCCCCCCCCAAAAAGAGTTTCAGGACAAAGATGGTGGCCACCTAGACCCGGACCAATAAATTGTGGAGCAGAGTAGCCCTGGCGGTGGAGTCGGCCCGATCCCAAAATATGGGCAGGGGCGTCTGGATGTGTTGACAGTATGATGAAGGCCTGCGGATCTGTTTCGCACCCCAGGAAAACGAGAAGCCCTTCACTGATACGGTGAGGGCGCAGAAATGGCGCCTCTCGCTGGCCTCCCTGCTAATCTTCGCCATCCTGCTATCTGATCACCTGTGGTTCTGCGCTGAGGCAACATGACGAGGACCTGGGAGAAGGAGCAGGGGCCACTGCCCGCGATGGGTGGCAGCCCCTCTCCCCCTGCACCTGCGGCGGCCCACCTCCTCCCACTCACCCCCAGCTCCAACCACACCATAGGCAAAAGGGATATTTTTTAAAGTAATTTTACCAAACCTGTGTGTCAGCTAGAAAACTCTTTTTCTTCATGTTAGTGCTGAGCCGAGTAAACAGCAGCCCAGTGCTGCTGCTGCCCAGGGGGCCATATGCAAAGGACAGGAGGGCTGCATGTGGTCCCCGTCTGTACTTTGAGTATCACTGCTCTAGATCATAGCGTTCGACACTGCCTCATTATGATTCGTCTACGGATTTTACCACTAAATGGCTATACAAAACATTGGAGTGACTCAAGTGAGAAGACAGGATTATGCGAATTATGCAGAGGAGAATTCCAATATTTAGCGCATGTGCTATACATTTGTCCCAATAAACTAGTAGAAGCTAGGCTTTGTTCTTTAAAACCTATATGTTTTAGATATAATCTACTATTAATGACCCGATTGTCACAATTAAGTTTCCCCCCAATAAACTAGTCTATTACAATTTGTATACATTCTTAAAATCTTTCTTTCCATTATTTTAAAAATAAATTATGTATATGGTCTGTAAAGGTTTATTAAAAAGTATAGATTTTGTATTAATCCTAAATTGTTGATGTCTTCAGAGGTCTAAATCAAAATTGAATTGAGATTGACCATCTTACATTGAGACCTTTAAAAATATGCGTCACTGACTTTTCCACACAGTGCCTCCGAGGGTCTGGTTAGTGTTGTAAATATCAAGTGTATCACCCTTCTCTTTGGTATCGATTTTTGTCAATGTCAATGTTGTAATCAAGGCGAAGTTAGCCCGAATGGGAACAGGTGAACCTCTCGCGCCACAGACCTCTCCAGCAGGTGCAACACCCCGCTAGGCCGGTTTCACCCAAGATGTGTTGAAAGCTTCCTGCGTTCTCTCAAATAAATAATCATCGCTTTGGGATGCCTTTCCTTTCACCCGGAGAGGCTTCAGTACGGTTGGGTTATGTGGAAGGTATTTTCTACTCAGGCTCATAAACAAATACAATATACAAGTGTTGTGCGTGGCTCACTGGGCAGCAGAGCCACATAATTAGCCCACAAGGGCCGTCTAGTGGCGAACCTAAGCCGGAAGGGAGTTTGTGGCATTAAAAACTGCCACTGCATCTAGTGGTTCGGGGATCCCCGGTCCAAATAAAATGAAAGCAATAAACGACTTATGCTGTTGATCTGAACTACCGCATAATTGCATGTACAGTTCTGCACAGTGTTCGGCCGGTTTACAGCAGGTGAGACTGGACACAAATAGATTTCTTGCCGCGCTCACGTTTCCCTGGGCCCTACCTGGCTTGTGCTTTTGTGACTGGACAGTCCTTTGAACTCCTTGGCTTTACTACGCATTATCAGCGGTGACATCACACAGCCCCAAATAACCGCACCGTTGTTCCCTCCCAAGCTCACGCGCTAGCCAAGCAATCACTTACACACAGGACGGTTTCTTCATTTCCACCACATAGCGGCATTTCCCTTTGACGCAGTAGTGTTCGTACTCGTTGGGACACCGAGAAAAAGAAGTTTCGTATGGGCCAGGTGCGAGGAGGCGCAGAGCTGCTTTGGCTAGAGCGTCTGGTCACTGCGCATGCGCGTTTGAGCCAGTTCCTTTGGGCGGGACTTTCGTCTTCAGAAGTCCCGCGCACGCGCCCACTGGGTGCCTGAGAGCAGGGCTCCCATGCCCGAGGGAGAGCCCCGGCTACAGAAGTCCCGAATGGTGGTAAGTGGGGCTTAGTTCTAGGGGGGAGCGGGGTGCGCTTGTACGTCTATGTGTGCGATGGCGGCGGGAGAGGGGTCTTTGTATGTGTGCGTGTGTGTAGGTGCGCTGGTGTGTGTGTGTGGGTCTCTGTGTGTGCGTGTAGGTGCGCTAGTGTGTGTGTAGGTGCGGCGGCGGCTGGGGGGTGTGTGTGTGCCTGTGTATGCGTGTGGCTGTGTATGCGTGTGGCTGTGCATGCGTGTGGCTGTGTATGCGCGCATGCGTGAGCGTGCACGCAGTCAAATTCAGCACAAGAGAAGCGCGTGGCACCCTCTTGTCCCTCATTCCCCCGAGACGGGCAGCTATAAGTCTCCAGCTGGACGCATCCTTCGGATGCAGTACCAGCGAGACCTAAATATAACACCCCAAAGGCTCTCTTTTGTGGTCGTTTGGGAAAGCAATTGGGCATATCGGAGGGTAGTGCTAAGCATTTATTGCATACACAATGGCAGTAAATGAAACACACTCCCAATAAAATAAATCTGACACCAATTTATAACATACTTTTATATGAATTTAAATGATAATCTGAATCGGGTAAGTACTTATGTTATTCATTTTTACAGTTTCCAAGTTGACACTGCAATTGTTAGGTGATTATATGTACTGTATTCGAGCACTTAACAATGACTTACTGGACTGTTCTTCGGGACCTGTGGTGAATATGGGGTAATAGCCAAGGTCACACAAACGGGTCACCTTGGGAGGCTCTTGGAGCGTCCATGTGCAGAGGTGTGTGACGGCATTGAGGGTGGGGTGGGCATTCACTTAAACGGGAAGCAGTCCGGTTAGAAAGAGGCTGCTCGTTGGGACATGGGGACCACTTTGGAGAAGACATCAAGGCTCGAAGTTCTCTGACACAGGGGTCACTGTTTGTCCACTTCTCCTCAGGCTTTGGGGCTCTGGTGCAGTGGTGTCTTTTAGCTTTGGGCTCTGTGCTGGAGACACTCATGGTTGGAGGGGGCCTGCAGAAAGAGACTGCAAGTGATGATTGGAAGTCCAGTCTGGGTAAACCCAAGGGTGGGTTTAGCTCTTATTGGTCTTTCTAACACTTTGGCACTTTAACCTACCTTGAACTCTGGCTGTGGAGCACAAGTGCAGGGATACTTTGAGGCGTTTGGTGGCGGCGGTCGCAGACTTACTTTGTCTTGGTTTCTCTTGAAGAGGGGCAAACAGGGGAGCAGGGCCACTCACAATTTGGATCTCAGTATCCTTGAAGTCCCTCGACGTGCCGTTTGAGTTTTCCCAGTGTTGGTGTCTGGTCTGGACACATCAAACCTTGGCTGCTACAAGGGGTCTGGTACCTCATGTATTGAAATTGTGTGGCTGCGGTCAGTCCTGGCGTCCCCACACTTGGAGGGAGCACAAATCGGCTTGTAGGAGCACGGTTACCTCTTCCTGGGCGGCTGCTGCGACGGTAGTCCTGGTAGGTGGCAGGACGGTAAACAGAATCTTGCTTCATTGGTGCCTGCCGATGCAGGGGAGTAGGTCCTCTACTCCAACTGAGTTTCTTTGGCAATTGGCAAGCACTGGCATCCCTCTGGGTTTCTTGGAGTCTACACAGCAGCAGGAAAAGTTGGTTACTCCACTAAGGTTGTGTGCAGCAGGCAGGCAGGCTGGCAGGGTTGGTGTTAAGTCAGTCATGCTACTCGATTCTCTGCACAGCAGTCTTCTTTGTCCACTTCTTTTTTTTGTGTCCATCGAAATCTGAAGTCCTGGTATCATGGGATCTCCTAAATAATCACTTTAAGGGCATTAAGGGATGTGAGGGGTAGTAGCAAAAGACCACATCCTTTAGATGACCATGTCCTAGAATTCCTAATTCCACCACCAAAGATGGTTGACTTGCAAAATTTGTGTTCACCTCCGGCTGTTTACCCTAGAGGTGTCCAGCCTGGCAGTGCAACAGGCCTCCTGCATAGTTAAGTTTCACACCGTTCCTGAGGCTGGGTGGGCTCCGGGCAGGGGGTGATCTCTCCGCTGTCTGGGGAAGCCTTGGGACTTTTATCAATGTCTGCAAAGACCTTGAAGCCTTCTACCTTGATATGCTGATTTGCCAGCCTTCCTAGAGGAGGAGTTGATCGCATCTCTCTCCAGAACAGGCATTGTTACTAATCTCTCCTCCTAGGAGTGGTCAGAAACTGGTCTGTGGTGGCAGGCTGGACCTTACCAGTCATCCAGCACACTGGAAGGCGAGTAGGATTCAGTCTGTACCTCTCAGGTACCCTCTGGGTGCATGTATTAATAAATCCATCACTGGAATCTTTGTGGGCTTAGTTAACTTGAGGTGTTTGATGCCAAACACCATAGTTTTCAGTGAAACCATATGTAGTTAGGAAACTTGTTTTGACCAGTGTTTAGTACATACGCTAAGATGGCTTCCCTGTTCACTTGTACTTTCAGTAATTGAACTGGCCAAAACAGGGGAATATCTGTTCAGTCATATATGTCCTCACATGTAATATAATGCACCCTGCCATAGGTCTGTAAGCCCTGCTGTAGGGGTGACTTACAAATATTACATGTGGTGTTAAGGAACATGGCAATCAAGTGTTTGCTATGTTGTGTTTTCAGTTTTTGAAGCACCTTGTCATGCAGCCTTAAGTTGCAGTCTGTATGAGTTTGCTGCTGGGTCCCTTAGTGTGATCCAAAATGTGATGCGACTCTTTGGGATCCTCTTTAGTACATATACTCTATGAGTTACCAATTACTAGGGACATATAGAGGTGCTAAATGCCTGGTCATTTAGGGATCAAATGATCAGTTGTCTTGCTTTGTGGAAAGAATTCTAGCACTAGGGACCTGGTTAATAGGAACTCTGTTAAAGTTGCATCAAATATCGGGTGAAAAGTGGGGGGACTACTGCAACAAAAACCCAGTTTCCTACAGAAGGGCGTTAAGTCTCGTAGAACGTAGTGGGATAGAGTTTTGTGGAGTGGTATAAAGCAGAATGGTGTAGAGGGTGCTGCGTAAAGTAGAGTCAAGTGGAGTGACATGACATGGAGTGGCATAGAGTGGAGTAGTGTGTTGTAGAATAGAATGGAGTTAAGTGGCATAGAGGGAGTTGCGTGGTGTAGATGTAGGGATTTATAGAGTGGAGTATCGTAGAGTGTAGTGTCATAGTGTCCTTGAGTAAAGTGGCGTAAAGTACAGTGGTGTATAGTAGATTTGCTTAGAATACAGTTGCATAGAGTGCGTTGGATTTGAGTAAAGTTGCGTTGCGTGGTGCAGAGTAGAGTGCAGTGGCGTAGAGTGCATTGGCATAGATTACAGTGGCGTAAAGTCGATTTTTTTCAGAGTAGAGTGAAGTGGCGTAGTGATGCAGGGTAGAGTGGGGTGGCGCGGAGTAGAGTGGAATATGCATGGTGAGGTAGCACACTGCCTTAACAAGAGTCACCGAGACTAAGCCACTATGCACTGTTGCTAATGGTGGTTACCAACTAAGTTTCATTAATCATAAACAAAAAACCTTTTTCACACGGTGTTCTAATTAATAGTTCTATTCATGCACTTCAAAATATGAACACAACAATATTTAAATCTTGTACATCAGCTTTACTCTTGTTTAAACATAAATAAACCATAAAAATACATATTTCCAAATTTTTCAACATAGAGAATCAAATGTGTGCAGATCTGTCGTGTATGGAACCACTATTTCTTTGGTGGCGTTTTTACCTGTTATCACAGAACCTGTGGGATTTCCATTTTCTGATAATTCTCGTCTATTTCACCATGAGGTTACTAATTGCTAAGGTTTCACACTTTCTTTTTGTAGGGTGTGTCCTGTGTGGATCAGAACACATGGGTACATTTACATTTTTTGTGTTTGTATTGTCTTATGTTGTTAAGTACATGTTATGAAATATACTGGTCTAACAATTGCTAACTCCTTTTCAGGACCTAGTCATGGGCCTCAAAGACCCTCATATATGGGGCCTGTGAATGTGGTTATTTATGGGATAGTTCTTGTGAATAGCCGTATGTTGTGTTTGTCTGTATATGTTGTGTCTATATTTAGTGTTGTCAAATGGAATTTTGCACGGTTGTGTGTGTGTATGTATATCGAATATAGTATTATCCAAAGCTTTTCAAAATAATCATCTGGCTTTCCAGGTAGCTTCAAAAACACTCTGGCTTTATTTATGACTAGATAACAATATGTACGCCTTTCAGCAGACTCATGCTGCCTTTTTCACAATGTTTAAAGCACCATTTTTTCACATTAAAATACACAGTGAGTGACATTGAGAAAGGACACAACATGCTGCAAGAAAGGACTGAGGCTTTCATCTAATGGCGGCCATATTTTAACATGTTCTTTTTTCCAAATTCACATTCTCTTTCAAATGGGGACAACTTATTTTGAGTGGGCATTTTTCTCCTCACTATCTC
Organism: Lissotriton vulgaris; assembly: GCF_964263255.1. Taxonomy (NCBI): domain Eukaryota; kingdom Metazoa; phylum Chordata; class Amphibia; order Caudata; family Salamandridae; genus Lissotriton; species Lissotriton vulgaris. Next base: position 155,974,175 of record NC_141697.1, on the reverse strand, counting down.
TCCCAATTATGAAACCATAATTTTTTAAGGTTCAATTTTTTCAATGACATTACAGAAATTTTAAATTGAATTTAAAATTATTCTAAAAAATGTAATGTACATATATATCGCGGGAATGTTTATTCCTCGCGCTTTTTTAATTCACTACATTTTATCTAAAATACAACACATTTCAATTTCAATCAGTGTATGTCAGAAATTTAAAGTGCAAGTGCATAACAATGTTAAGAGTTTGATAGAAACGTATTTTTCCGGCTAGTGCCTATTTGGGTTGGGTGCAAATTAAAGTGCAAGTGCATTTGTGCAAGATACGCATCTCTTTACCTCTTTTTGTAATCGTTGTCATTCAGGCTTATAGTTACTTCACTATAAAGTGCCAGTGCTGGATAAATACAATATATCATGGTTTATGCAAAAAACTCAAAAAAATCATTTTTTAAAAAAAGAAATCACATTTTTTTTAATATAAAAAAAGCACACCATTTCTTGTATTTATTGCAAAGTGCATATTTAAAGTTGAGGAGAAATTTAAATTTAAAATGCTAGTGCTTATGTAAACTGGAAAAATAACTTTTTTTAAAAAGAAATTATTTTTCCCCTTATAAGCCTATCTCTTCCCTCAGTATATACATACTACACTACAGTACAATGATCATTCTAAAGTGCAAATGCATATCAGCTAAAAAAGTATTATTACCCAACACAACTGGTTAACCACTTGGATGCTATGCTGCTTCTGGCACTTCAATGTAATTTCCATTGAAATCAATGGAAACTCCATGACGAGTTACCCTTGTCATTAGCGGCGAAGAGGTTAAACATTACAATTTATGTGCCCAATTACTCACTACTGTTTCAAACTTAAAAATTAGAAGCATACATTTTATGGTCTTATAATCGTGCAGGTTTTATATTCTAACTCTTCATTTCGTTATTCAAGACAGGCAGGTGTAGAAGTCCTCATCCACATTGAGCCCATCCGGTTCTTTGCAGTTGAACTCCAAAATAAAATATGTATCGAATTTTTGGGTCCCCACCTCTCTTTTCTCGGGACCTCTGCTATACCTATACCTATACATACACATATATATATATATATATATATATATCCGTTCCACACTCCTACTGATCGGCACTGGACTCCGATTCCGCAAACGTAGGTACAGACCACAAAACAGCGCTCAAATTACTTCAAAAGTGGTTTATTGTTCTTCTGTCCCCAGCATGACGTGTTTTGGCTACGACACGGTAGCCTTGATCACATGACCATAAGAACCAATAAGTGCAATTTATATACTGTGTGTCCCAATTGAAGAAACGTCAGCAATGCATAGACCTAAAGAGAATACTTCATTACAGGAGATATTGTTTAAAAACCCCATATCAATTGGTCTATTTACAGAAGGAACAGGTAAATTGATAGATTTACAAAATAACTTTACAAAATATCATACATTTAGTTTAGCACACGGGAATGATTATAATAGTACAGCCATTCCATCCTCCTTTCTCCTTCTTTTAAACAATGAGCATGTTATTACTCTCTAAATTATGACTAACATACAAGTCAAAACGCTGCAAAAGTTTCAACACTTTGGGAAAGTGCAGATGTTATACTTGATAAAGTGCTTAATTGTGCAAATGTGCAAATTCAGTGAGTCTTAAAATCAAGAATTCAAATTCATATATACAGGGGAGTGCATTGGTGATGGCACGTGCAATGAAACCTCTATTTGAGGTTACATGCCACCCACATACAGAAGTAGTTGTACTCATGATTATATCCTTACTGAAAACCAGATTAGATCAAACTAATAATGGGACAAAAAATAATACATTATGGCATAGTGCCCTTTTTCATACAAGAAAAAATCCAACGGATAAAGGCATATTTAAAACCCTTACCCTACTTTGCCCGATTGAAAGCAAGGAATGATACAGGGGAGATTAATTTGGAGCACCCTATATACACTGTAAAGATGCCAAATAAGATGTTTTCTAGGATCCCTGCGTAAATACTCCACAGACTAACCGGGCCATCTGGACAATGATGTATTCTAACTTAATCTACCTTTGCCCAATCAGGTCACTGAAAGATGGTAACGCAACAGGTAGGTATCCAGTATTCCTGTTAATCCACCCAACTATAGGAAGCAATGAAGATCTTCCCCTGTGTTTAATCCATTAGGGATCCTGGTATCTAAAAGTAAGATGTATTTACTTTCAAGCTGTCTTAAGGCTTTCTCCCTATTACCCCCCCTGATGTTTTTGGGCACCGCATCAATGATGAAATACTTCAAGTCATTGAGATTCTTGTTGTGGATCAATTCAAAATGCCGGGCGACAGGGTAATTAACATCAGAATTGACCATGGCTCGTATGTGTTGCAGAATGCGGTTGAAAGCCTGTAATTTAGTGCTGCCAACGTACCTGAGCCCGCAGGTACACTGGAGCACATAAACCGGAAAATCTGTACGGCAGGTGAAGTGCTCCTTGATCTTAATAGGATTGGGATCAAAGGCAGAGCATATATATACCATAAATCACCTTTGCTGATTCCTGTGGTCCGTCTCCCTCGTTTGCCGGCGTGTGCTGCTGCTTGTAACGCTGCGAGATCCGAGGAGGAGCCTGTATTATATATATATATATATATATACTGCTGTAGTCCAAATAAAGATGCTTCAAGACTTAAAGTGAGATTGTTAACCAACGCCTACCCTGTCTGTTTCCTTGTGGGCTCCGTTCTTTCAGCAGGGTCACACCTCCTCTAAAACCATTTCTGCCTGGGTCGCAAAGGTAAAAGCAGCATGCAGAAGGTGTAACATTTGGATCTAAGTTGTTTCGCATTAGCTGACAGAGCTCATGCACGTGGTAATGTCTTACAAGTGTAACTGGACGTACAGAGAATGGTAAGAAAATGTTTGTTGGAACATTTAATGATTTTCATCCCATACTGGGACATCATATACTATGTACTTGTTTTAAATAAAAATTAAAACATATTTATCTTTTTTTGTGCCTTGCAGAATCACATTGTGGCTGCCCGGAGTGCATTTGACCACTTTTTTTCACACTATCCATATTGTTATGGCTATTGGAAAAAGTATGCTGACCTGGAAAGACGGCACAATAACATTACACAGGCTGATGAGGTAAGCAGCAGCTACTGTTATGTTAGCTGCAGTGTGATGACATGAGACACGGAACACATTCTTTAAGGTGAAAGTGGATTCTCTTTTTTTCTCGGAGTTTTAATGTCACATTTGTCACTTTTTTTGTGGCACATGTAGCTAATGTTTTCTCTCTTTGTTGACAGGTGCATTTAACTTCCACAATTTATCAACCTTTGCAGTGCAAGCCCCATGATTACACTGCAGCTTAAATGAGTAGGGGCAGGGATTTTTGTAACTTGAACTTGTTTTTACATTTTCCACACAATATAGCTGATTTTCAAGTCACACTTGCAACGTTTGATTGCATTTTTGGCCAGACGCTGCCTTTGAGGTTCTAATGGGTCTGTGCCCTATGGTCAGTATCCCAAAAGCCTGCCCTCAGCTGGTCAGAATGCAGGAACTGCCGTGAGCTGAAGATCAAGACAGAACGTGGAGAGCAGAACACTGCCATGTTCTATCCAACCTCCACTCGAATGGTAATGGCAGATTAATTCCAGTAATTAGCATTTCTTCGGATGACTGGATAACATAGCGTTGGTTTTGTTGGGATTGTGCGAATATTCAAAGTGTATTGTGTTCTGTTCTTTGTCTTATTTCTGTAGGTTTATCGGCGAGGCCTACAGGCAATTCCTCTGAGTGTCGATTTGTGGATCCACTATGTTAACTTCTTAACTGAGACACTGGAACCAGGTGGTTTTGAAACCAACAGCACCATCAGAGCGTAAGTGCTTTTAACCTGAATCAGCCATCCATTGACTACCTTCCTCCTAAATTATAGCATGCATTGGATGTTATAGTATGTCTTCAGCGTTTGTAATATTCCTCAGATGTCTGTTCTCCATCCACCCACCCCAGTATTCCTACCAAATATGTTCACTCTGCTTGATACTGGCTGATTTTATGGTACTAAACGGGTGACTAGGATGTGGTAGGGTTACAATGCAGCAAATTTAAACTTTTCCTGATACACTTTAGGATGCATAAGCGTCGGAAGCTGGCTCTCTATATAGTGTACCATAATTAAATGCACTGTGCAGAGAGTCCAGATATCTCTTTCTAGGGTACAGGGGCTTGCTGTAACAATCCCAAGGTGCTCTATTTGCAGTAGTTGGGTCGAGCAGCCTTAGGTTTATCAGAGGGTAGTGTTATGGATTTGTCGCACACACACAGGCAATTCACGAGACCCACTCAATAAGGAAATCCGACACCCAATTTCGAAAAATAACAGATTTTTATATTAATTTAGGCATCAAGATCTGAGATTAGGTAAGTACCTTTCAAGTTAGCGCAATTTTCAGAAACAGAGAAAATACTTCTGTCAGATTTGAGGCAAGAGTCTCAAACGTGGGAATATTATCCTATGGGTGAAATATACACTGCATAGGGTCACTTACAAAAGACTTGCAAAGACTGATATTCTGGACTTAAGGTTATTAGGGGCCGGGGTCCTTGGAACCACTAACAGTTTTTGTTTACCTTCCATGCTGTGTCTGGGTGTAGGGGTGCTGGTCGTAAGGGTAGCCTCTAATGCTACTGCCGAAGTCTATTGAGAAACTTGTAAGCAGAAAAATACTCCAAGTGGGACGCATTGACAAGTTTGTTGGAACCCACAGGGGGCTCAGTTTTTGAGGGTGTCTGGATTAAGGTTGCACTGTCGGTAGACTCTGACTCAGGTTGTGGGGGCTTGGGTGTTGAGGTGTTTTGTCCAGCGGGTCTGTTTCGTTGGAAGCTCTCCCTTGTTAGGTTGACCTGGAGAGGAGGACAAAACAGGACAGCAGGGCCACTCACAACGATGGCCTCTCTGGTGCGGACATCCCACTATGGTAGGTCTGTCTTGGATATGTTGGTGTCTGGGCTGGATACTGAACAATCCTTGGCTGCTGCAAGGGATCCAGTACCCTGGGTATTTGTGTAGGGCAGCTCCTATGGGTCCTGGTGTCTCCACGCTCAGTGGAGAGACAAGTCTGACCTTCTGAAGCATGGTGACCTCTTCCTGGGTGGCTGCTGCGTTGATGGACCTGGTGGTCAGCAAATCAGTGTACTGGCTGTTGCGGTCGGTGCCTACAGGCTGCTGGAAATGATGATATTTACTGTGGTGTAATTGTTATTGTTTTTGTTTGCTTGTCAATTTTGATATATTGTTTTTGATGTATTAACAAATAATTTCTTTAGCATGTTTAAATGGTAATGATGTGAATTTATATGTAAAAAAAGTTTCTTATATATGTGAGAAAGTGCCATCTTTCTTGCATGGTATGCCCCCACTTTTTGCTGAATTGCTTTGACTGAGTGTGCCCTGGACTCCTGCCAACCAGGTGCCAAGGGCCTGTGTTCCTTCCCTAAAACTGTGTTGAAACCTAAAGTCAATTGGCATCTCTGGCCACAGGTCAGCCCCTGGTAAATGGTACCCAAGTACCCAGGTCACGGTGTCCAGAGAAGACCCTAAGGGCTGCAGGACTTACCCCAGTATTGGAACTTTCATAGATTCCCATGCTTTGTATCATTCCCCGTCGTCGGAATGGGAGTCTCGGTAACAAAAATACCATAGCTGTAGGTACAAAAGACAATGGACAAAGGCCTAGGCCTCATTACCTTTTGTAGCATATCACCCTCTTTGTGTAAAAGAGACCAAACTTTTGGCCTCAGCCAATCAGAAGTGCCTCACCACTTAGAACCTTCCTGAAGGAACCTCAGAGCCTCAGATTTTCTACCGCACGTTGTGCTAGGGAGTCTCCATTGAGCTCTGCTCAGCTTCTACAGGATTTCATCAGGTTTTTTCTCAGTTTTTTCTTCAGGATCTTTTGGATTCTTCTCAGGATTGTTGCTGTCTGCCAATATGTCGGAGATTGTGAAGAAAAAAGCGCTTTTCAAGCCTTGTTCCTCCTGTGGCAAGAAAAGGCTGTTTGTGGAGGACAAGCATGAGGACTGCATCTATTGCCTCTATCCTGACCATCTGGTGGATAAATGTGCAATCTGTCGCTCTTTTTCTGCCAAAACCCTCCGGGACCGTGAGGGTAGGCTCCTGACATGGCTGCAAAAGCTTAAATCGAGGAAGGATACTGTCTCCAGTGACAGTGAAGATGCTGGATCGATGACTTCTACTAGAAGGTCAGTGAAAAGGGGTAGGGGTTCCCCTTCTTCTTCTGTCAGTCGATCTTCTAAGGCCTCAAAAAAGACCCCCAGTGAGTCTGAGAGCCAAGGTCCCAGCAAATCTCCTCACGGAAGTGTAAAGGAGAGGGATGGACCTTCTACGCACTCTACTGGCGCGAAGACTTCCACAGCCTTCAAAACGCCTCAAAGCCAGTCTTCTGAGAGGACTTCTAGGTCCTCGACGACGAAGACGTCGACAGCGGGAGACCCGTCGACTAAGTCATCTAAGGCTCCGTCAACTGGAGGTCCGACGGCGACGAGACCGTCGACGGCGGAGAAGGCGCCGTCGACGAAGGCACCGGCTACACAAGTGTCGACGAAGGAGCCGTCGACGAAGGAGCCGTCGACGAAGGAGCCGTCGACGAGAGCCCCGTCGACGAGAGCCCCGTCGACGCCCGAGATCCAGTCGACGACGAAGGCCCCGTCGACGAAGGCCCCGTCGACGAAGGCCCCGTCGACGAAGGCCCCGTCGACGAAGGCCCCGTCGACGAAGGCCCCGTCGACGAAGGCCCCGTCGACGAAGGCCCCGTCGACGAAGGCCCCGTCGACGAAGGCCCCGTCGACGACGACAGTGTCGACGACGAGAGTCCCGTCGACGACAATGACGACGGTGTCGTCGACAATGGTCTCGTCGACGAGAGCGTCGACGACCACTACGATGACCATGACGACGGCTGGTGTGTCCAGTCTCGTCGACGACAACGTCCACGACGCCTATCTCGACGGCGTATGTACAACCGTCGACGACGGAACCCACGATCTTGGCCACGGAAAAGCGTATCACCATTTCTGTGACGCGGATTACACCGGAGATGACTTCTCCAAGGGCAGTGTCCCCTCTGCTACCAACAATGCTCTTGCAAGAGGGTCAATCAGAGGAAGATGACCAAGATGCATATAGTTATGCCAATAGTCCTTCGCAACTATTTGTCAAATGCCAGGACACCGACTCAGAGGGCGAATATACCCACGAGGAGCATGATCATGGTCATGGTCAACATTAACAACGGCACTCGGACCAGGGAATGGTTTCAGTGCCAACATCTTTCCTACAGGATCTACATAGGATGCTGCAAGACTATAAGTCTAAGGCCAGTGGACCTTTGCCAACTACGTCAACACCTGCTACGCCTTCCACGACTCAGGCGTCACTGGTGCCACCTACGCTCTCGGCTCCAACCTCTCCGCAGCCTCAAACAGCCGTCCCTCAGGATTCCTTTGGGGTACCAAGATCGCATGATGTTGATGAATCCTCGGATGAGGATCAACATTCGGATCACGTCTCTATTCCTGACACGGAATATGATGAGTACATTATTGACAATCCCGCATCGCCAAATCCGGACCCGGCGGACTCCCCGCCGGTGGATATTGGAGGTTTCCATCAGCTAATGGAGAGGGCGGCGGCAAGATTTAAGTTAGCAATGCCTAAAGTCACCACGGATTGCTTCTTATATGACTTTAAGGAACCTTTCCAGAAAAATGCCAGATCTATTCCGATTGTGTATCATGTATGGAAAGAGGGCCTAAAGACCATGACACACCCGGCGACGGTGGTGCCGGTGCTACCGCGTCTGGAAAAGAAATATAGAGCAACCGATGATGCCCCAGCGGCCTTGACAGGTCATCCGAAACCAGACTCTGTAATCTCACAGGCAGCGCAGAGGAAATCGCGCAACCCTTCAGCACCGCTGACAACTCCTCCGGACAAGGAAGGACGGAGGCTAGATAATGTGGGGAAAAGATTCTCAGCGATGGCAAGTTTGCAGGTGAGAGCGGCTAATGCCTTAGCCATCCTGGGAAGGTACGACCGTCAACTCTGGTGCGATGTCTCCCCGTACCTTGACCAGTTACCTCCTGAATCAATGTCGGAGGCAAAGAAAGTTTTGAAAGAGGGGGAAGCGACGTCGATGGAAATAATCGATTGTGCAATGGATATTGCGACTACGGCATTTCGTTCACTAGCTGGAGCGGCAGTGCTCCGTCGCCAAGGGTGGCTTAAAGCTACTTGGTTCCGACCAGAGGTCCAGAACAAAGTGTTGGATCTTCCCTTTGATGGTGAGGCTCTATTCGGCAAACTTATTGACGACACCCTTCAAGATATTAAAAAAGACACAGAGACCGCTAGGTCTTTAGGAACACTTCAGTACAGGAAGTCCCCCTTCAAGGGAGCCAGAGGCAGGGGTGGTACGTATAGAGGATCCTTCCAACACCAACGGTATTCCAACACAGGATCCGGTTCCCAACAGCACCGCCAATCTTACCAACAGCGGCAAGGCCAGTCTACCAACTACTCCAGACCTTACAGTAAAGGAAAGCAAGGTGCGCGAGGACGGGACTCGTCCAAGCGCCAATAGCGGCCTCCTGGCTCTTCCTACTGGACCCTCCTCCAGGAAATCAGCAGTTGGAGGCAGGGTCAACAAATACCTTCACAACTGGTCCCTCATAACATCGGACCGTTGGGTGCTCAACATCATTCGGAAAGGGCATACCTTAGAGTTCACTCAAGTTCCGCCACCCAAGCCCCCGGCAGCCACTCCTTCAAAACACCAGCGTCTCCTTCGGCTCGAGGTTCAACAAATGCTCCGAAAAGGGGCGATAGAGCCAGTTCCATCGAACCAGAGAAACCAGGGATTTTATTCCAGGTTCTTCCTGGTGAGGAAAACGCTCGACAAGTGGCGTCCCATTTTAGACCTCAGGGGGCTAAACACCTATCTCATCTCTCTATCCTTCAGGATGGTGTCCCTCCAGGACATCTTGAAACTAATCAACCCGGGAGATTACATGGCCACACTCGATCTCGAAGATGCCTATTTTCATGTTCCGATTCACCCAGCACACAGAAGGTTTCTGCGATTCACAGTAGCCAAGAGCCATTACCAGTTCAGGGTTTTACCCTTTGGACTCCGTTCAGCCCCAAGGATATTCACGAAAGTGCTGGCTTCAGTAGCGGCTTTCCTGCGGAGGCACAAGTTTCAAGTCTTCCCCTATCTGGACGACTGGCTGCTGAAGGCTCCGTCCAGAGAGGCAGCGCTACAGGCGGTTCAAGCGTGTACCAATTTATTCCGAAACCTGGGTCTCACTCTAAACGACGAGAAATCTTGCCAGATCCCGTCCAGAAGAGCCCGGTTTCTGGGAGCCATCTTGGACTCAAAGCTTTCACGAGCTTTTCCCACTCTGGAAAGGAGGCACAAGTTACAGACGATGGCCCAAGACTTACAATCAAAAAAGTCTCTTTCAGTTCGCCGCTACAAGTCTCTGCTGGGAGTAATATCGTCGTGCATTCCGCTGGTTCCCCATTGCAGACTGAGGATGCGTCCCTTGCAGGAACAACTGGACAATCAATGGCGGCAAGTCCACGGTTCCTTCGACGACACAGTGGCGATCACTCCGGAAATGAAGAATGCGGCCCTATGGTGGACAGACCTAGACAACTTGTCCCACGGCCTATCCTTCGCAAGCGACCCGTCTCCACAAGTGATAACGACGGATGCGTCGTTGGAAGGCTGGGGAGCAGTGCTGCAGGACCTTCATGTCAGTGGTCATTGGTCACCCCAGGAGAAAGGCCTCCACATCAACCTGTTAGAACTCAGGGCGATACGTCTGGCTCTGCAATCGTTTCTTCCTCTCCTGGAGGGTTCACAAGTGCTTATCAGGACGGACAACACCACGGCCATGCACTATGTGAACAAGGAAGGGGGGACCAGATCGCGCCCATTGTCACAAGAAGCCCAGCAGATTTGGGAATGGGCTATTCGACACAACATGTCTCTGATGGCGGAACACTTGCCGGGCGTCCTCAACGAAAATGCCGACAAACTGAGCAGGTCATCCTCGATCACCCACGAATGGGAGTTGAATCAAGACATTTTGGAACAAATCTTCGGCCGGTGGGGAAAACCGGACATCGACCTGTTTGCCACCCCGACCAACAACAAATGCCGGTCTTACGCAAGCAGGCTTCCCCATCCAAATTCTCTGGGAAATGCCCTTTTGATACCCTGGTCGAAGACATTTGTCTACGCTTTTCCTCCCATTCCTCTAATACCACGACTAATCAAGAAATTCAAGATGGAACTGTGCAGGATGATCCTGATAGCCCCGGCTTGGCCGAGGCAGTTCTGGTTCACGGAGCTTCATCTGCTGTCGATCGCTCCTCCTGTACCTCTCCAAATTCTGCCGGATCTTCTCACGATGTCCGAAGGACAGATTCTACATCCAGACCCTCAGTCGTTACACCTGACTGCATGGCTCCTGAGCAGCGAGAATTTATGAACCTGCCATTGTCTAAGGAAGTTAGGGAGGTTTTGTCCCAAGCAAGGGCCCCTTCCACTAACAAAACTTACCGCCTTAAGTGGAAAAGATTCTGTTGTTGGTGTCGACAGCAACACATTGATCCATTCAATTCCAAACCTCATCAGGTCCTCCCATACCTACTGTCCTTGGCCAAGTCTGGTCTGGCCCACTCATCAATTAAAGTCCATTTGGCTGCTTTGTCACGATTCAGGAGGACGGAATCTGGACCTTCATTATGGTCTTCAAGGATAATCAAATAGTTTCTTAAAGGTCTGTTCAGGGTCTATCCACTGGTGAGACCACCTCCACCAACGTGGCATTTAAATCTGGTCCTTTCTCAACTCATGAAGGGCCCATTCGAACCAGTCCATCGTTCTGACATCAAATACCTTTCGTGGAAATTGGCTCTTCTCCTCGCTCTCACGTCGGCTCGGCGTGTAGGGGAGTTACAGGCCTTGACCATTCAGGAACCTTTCCTTCAATTCAAAAGGAACACTGTCATCATGAGGACTAACCCTAGGTTCATGCCAAAGGTCCCCTCGGACTTCCATTTGAATGAACCGGTCATTCTGAAGACGTTTTTTCCTCAGCCTTCCACACCGGCGGAAAAAGCCTTGCATTCACTGGATGTACAGCGATGCTTGAAGTTTTACTTACAGCGTACTAAGGATTTTCGGAAATCTACCCAACTGTTTGTGGCCTTCGGGGGACCAAGTAAAGGCCTTCCACTCTCCAAACAGGGTGTTTCAAGGTGGATCACAAGTGCTATATTACATTGTCACAAGGCTGCTGGTAAGCCTCTGACTGGAAAGATACGAGCGCATTCCACAAGATCTGTGGCTTCCTCCACAGCACTCTTCGCAGGGGTGCAAATTAAGGACATCTGCAGAGCTGCAACCTGGAGCAGCGTCCACACTTTTACCAAGCACTACTGCTTGGAATCTCTGCAGCAGGAGGATACAGCAGTTGGACAGGCTGTCCTGAGGAACCTCTTCCACTAATGGTGAGCTTTCCTATCTTCCCACCTTCCATTTTTTCACATTTTGTATCTAATGTCATGTTGTCTACTGCTATTATTTATGATGCAAAATGTGATTATCTTGCTACTGCTTGCTACTCTGATACAAAGCATGGGAATCTATGAAAGTTCCAATACTGGGGTAAGAAAACAAGTTACTTACCTGTAACTTTAGTTCCCCAGTATTGGTAACTTTCATAGATTCCCATGCGCCCACCCACCTCCCCGGGGAAAGCTCAGCCTACAGCACAGATGGTGTCTCAGTACACAACGGCTACGAAAATCTGAGGCTCTGAGGTTCCTTCAGGAAGGTTCTAAGTGGTGAGGCACTTCTGATTGGCTGAGGCCAAAAGTTTGATCTCTTTTACACAAAGAGGGTGATATGCTACAAAAGGTAATGAGGCCTAGGCCTTTTTCCATTGTCTTTTGTACCTACAGCTATGGTATTTTTGTTACCGAGACTCCCATTCCGACGACTGGGAATGATACAAAGCATGGGAATCTATGAAAGTTACCAATACTGGGGAACTAAAGTTACAGGTAAGTAACTTGTTTTCTTATTGTGCCACCCTTAGGGGCCCTGTACCCTGACACAAACACACTGCCTTTGCAGGATGAGTGTCTTGGTGCAGAGCTAAACAAAGAGACGACATGGCACACATCCCTGTGCACCATGCCCACAAACACACTGCCCTGGCATACCTTAGTCACCCCTGTAGCTGGGTGCACTATGCCAGTGGTGTGGGCACCAGTGCATGAGCCCTGTGCCCCTGCAGTACCCAGGGCAATTCCTGGGCACTAAGTGCAGTGATGCCATTAAGAGTATATGGTGCTGGGAGATTGTCACTACGAGCTCCACAGCACCATAATGGCTACACTGAAGACTGACAAGTTTGATATCAAACTTCTCAGCATGTTAAACTCACCTAACTCAAAAAAGAAAATGAGACTGCAAGGTCCATGGGGGCCTTGCAATTCAGAGGAATGAAAAGGGGTACCCTGACACGGTGACCAAACGGAAGAGGGGGAAACCAGCCGTGCACGTAACATCAGGCATTCCAGCAGACCTACCTGGGCGACAAGTAAGCTCAGCAAGGCCAGCAAAAACAAACCTGGCAGTACCAGCCTTGGGGCCAGCCCTTTCGCTGGAGGGCGAATGGACGACGGCAAACAAGAAGAGGGGGCCAGCAACCTACCTCAAAGTGACTGTCACACCAGGCGTGCCCACCCACACGACACCTCTAAGGGTGGGCCACAACAAGGTTAACAAAAGAGGGTTACGCGGACTAAGCAGAACGAACATGTAACACCAGTAGGAGGCAGGCTAAAACATTTCTTCCAGTAATGGATGAAAATAACTACAGACAAATGGATACTCAACATCATACAGTTCGGATACTGCATACAACTGGAAAAGAAGCCACCAAACAGAAAACCAAAACGAAAGACGCACTCAGCAAAAGAGCTAGCGCTACTCCTAGAGAATGCACAAGAACTCCTCCAAAAGGAAGCCATCGAACCAGTACCATTCAGAGAAAGGAACAAGGGAGTGTACTCAAACTATTTCCTAGTGCCAAAAGTGGACGAAACGCTAAGACCTCATCCTGGATCTAAGGTTCCTAAACCAATACATAAAGACACAAAAATTCAAAATGACATCCCTACAAGAGGTCATTCCTCAGATAAGGGACAGAGACTTCATGTCCACCATAGACGTCAAAGATGCCTACCTACACATTCCCATGAACAGGCAGCACAAACATCTACTAAGATTTGCTATCAACAAAGCACACTACCAGTTCACAGCCCTAGCCTTCGGACTAAAATCCGCACCAAGGGTCTTCACCAAATGTCTTGCTGCTGTGGCAGCGCACCTGCGGAGGGAAGGGATTCATGTATACCCTTACCTTGACGACTGGCTAATAAAAGCAAGTTCCCACAGGACATGCAAGGAATATGCACAGCGGGTCATAGAAACGCTGACAGACCTGGGATTCTCCATACACTGGGGGAAATTCTCAATGGAACCAGAGCAAATGAAGATCTTCCTAGGTGCACAGATCAACACCATACAGAGCAAGGTGTTCCCCAGCGACAAGAGAACACTTGCCCTGCTGAAGGTAACACGCACCTACCAGAAGGGCGAGCTCTGACAATAAGGACAGTGAGCAAGATCATGGGGATGATGGCGTCCTGCATACACCTGGTCCCCAGTATACGGCTCCACATGAGACCATTCCAGGAATGGCTGCAACAACAATGGTCACAAGCTACAGGAAGTTGGGAAGATCTAGTGGTTGTAACGCACGCAGTGCAGGCGGAGATAACGTGGTGGAACAAGGAGAACATAACAAAGGGGAAGCCTTTAACACCACCAAACCCACCGGTGACCATCACCACAGACTCATCCCAGATGGGATGAGGAGCACACATGAACAAGCTCAAGGTGAGGGGTCTGTGAACTCCAGCAGATGCGATCAGACATATCAACTACCTGGAACTAAAGACCGTGCTCCTCGTTCTGAAGGCCTTCCAGAAACAACTGTACAACCAGAGAGTGTTGATACAAACAGACAACACATCAACGATGTTCTACATCAACAAACCGGGAGGAACACAATCAATCGCACTATCCGACCTAGCGCAGGAAATATGGAGATGGGCCATCCCACTCAAAATAGACCTACTAGCCATGCACCTACCAGGAAAGGACAATGTGGAAGCAGACGGGCTCAGCAGACAGACATCAGCATCCCATGAGTGGGAGCTCATTTACAAGAAACGCAAAGGCTATTCAGGAGATGGGGAACACCAACAGTAGACCTATTTGCAACACACCAGAATGCAAAATGCCGATACTTTGCATCCAGGCAACCAGAGTAACAATCCCAGGGGAATGCCCTATGGATAACCTGGTCAAAGACATTTGCCTACGCTTTTCCACCGATACCACTGATACACAGGGTACTCAGCATATGCAGAACCAGCAACATGACGCTGATCCTAGTGGCGCCACAGTGGGCCAGACAGTCATGGTTCTCACAAATAGTGGAAATGGTGCAGGGACCACCTCACAAGTTCGAGAACAGGAAAGACTTACTCTCCTTGCAAAGCAGAGAGGTACTCTAGCCAGAGAGCCTCTGCCTAGCGGCATGGCTCCTGAAGACATAGAGTTCGCACACCTGAAACTGCCGGATAGCACACTGCGTGTGCTACGAGAGGCAAGGAGACCTACCACACGGAGGTGCTATGTGGCAAAATGGAAAAGATTCACACAATAGTGTATCAAGAAAAAACTGACAAAGGAATTCACAGTGCTAAAATATTTAACACACCTGCTAAAATTAAGCCTAAGCTCCACCTCTGAGTGTACACCTGGTAGCATACACAACAGGAGAGACCTTCTTTACATCACAAGTAGTAAAAAGATTCCTGGAACGGGCTAAGCGGATCTCACCACCAAAGAGGATGCTGCCCCCGGCATGGAACCTTAATTTAGTCCTAACAGAACTTATGAAGGCGCCTTTTGAGCCCATCCATAAAGCCTCACTATCCATCCATAAAGCCTCACTACAAATGCTCACAATGATCGTCGCTACGCAGAGTAAGCGAACTGCAAGCACGAACGCTACAAGAACCTTACATCCAAATACACAATGACAGGGTGGTGATGAGAATGGACCCACACTGTATGCCAAAGGTGGTGTCAAGGTTTCACATGAACCAGACAATACAAATACCAAGCTTCTTTCAGAAACCAACCACAAGCGCAGAGAGGGCACTGCACACTCTAGACGCTAGAAGGGCAGTAATGCATTACATGGAAAGAACTAAGGTGCACAGGAAAACAAAGCAGTTCTTTGTGTCCTTCGCAAGCAGTTTCCTGGGTAGACCAGTAACTAATGCCACCATTGTTCGATGGAAAGCACAAATAAGACAATTCTGCCACAAACGGGCAGGTCAAGAACTAACAGAGGGGGCACGAAAAAAAGGAGCAACAATAGCCTTCCTGGCTAACACACCCATTCAATACGTTCACTAAGCACTACTGTGGGGATATACAAATGAACAGGGAAGCACAGGTAGGACAATAAGTGCTTCAACATATATTCAACAACCAACGCTCATCTTCCACCCAGCTGCCACAAACATAACAAACCGCTACAAAGTCTATGCACAGCATAGTGAATCCAGAAAGATTCACGCTGCAAAACAAAGTTTCTTACCTGTCGGTGTAGTTTTGCAGCTTGAAGATCTTTCTGGATTCACTAGCAAACCCACCCACCTCCGCCAGAAAGATGAGGCAGGAGAGAATGGTGGAAATAAAAGGAATAAAATACAGACACCTTAGGAGACAAAGTGAAAATTCATTTACTTTTAAGGAAGAAGTTGAAAACATTGTCAAGGATTCACGAACAAAACACAAAAACAGGAAAAAAAAATCCGAAGATGGCGCCCAAAGGTGGGAGCTTCCTCAGGAAGCGTGCGGACGTCACAGGAAGTACACCAGAACAGCAACAACCCCTGGTGCCAGCCAGGAACCGCAAATCCAGCACACTCTGCACCCGCCGAGCTTGGCCCGTGTCTGAGTGGACAAAGACCCTGAGGACGTACCCCCGGTGACTGTGACCCGGAATCCAGTGCCCAAAGACCTTCCTCGACGATCCTGACGACGCCTGCAGCCTCACAACAAGGGACCCCTCCAACCGTGACTAGCTGAGGGTAAGATTTCCTGATGTCCAAAGACATCCCTGCACCTGGCGCCCCATGGCCCCCTGTGCCCAAATCCTGGGTGTCTACCTATCCTCCAAGATCCCAACTTACCTCTTGAAGTGGTGGTCACACCTTAAGAATCTCCGTCCCTGAGCCTGCAGCCTTTGTTCAATTTCCAAGTCTCCTACTGAATACCATTGGGCGCCCAAAGGACAAAAGCCCCCTGCACCCAGCTGCCGAGTGCCGCTGGAAGTGCAGTAACTACCCTACTCTACTTCCCCACTTGCCCTGTGTAAGTGACCAGGAGCTCAGCTCCCACAGCCGCGTGGCCTGCCTGCCAGCAGCCACCAACCGAAGGCCCCCTATCCTCCATTGGATAACATTTGGCCTACTCTCTCTGCACCCGGCTGCCCCAGTGCCGCTGAGGGTGTAGCAACTGTACCTACCTGACCTTGGGAGACCCCATAGTTTATGCCCAGAACCTTAACTCTGCCAGTCGAGTACTTACCCAAACGCTGATAACTCACTTTTCTTCCATAGGGTAACATTGACTGGTTTCACTTGGAAATTTTTCTAAGTGTGGAGTTTTGAAACTTTAAAATATTCATCTAAAATCAGCCGAACAACGAATTCCGCTTTACTCGCCGGTTATCAGGAGAGATCCCAGTGCTGTATCTTTCAGCCCAGTACTGAACCTGAAAAGTAATTATAACCATGATTTACTGTTAACTCAATTTTCCTCCATAGGAAACCATTATGGTTTTCACCAGAAAATCTAAGTGTCCAATTTCAAAACATACAAATATTCCTTAAAAATCGCCTCTATGACCTAAACGCATTCTTTCAATTGTTTACAAGAGATACACCAGTAATGGATCAAGGATCCAACATGGAGTAAGAAAGTAACTAAAACATTACTTACCTGCCAAGTGAATTTCCTCCCATAGTATAACATTGGTGATTCTACGTGAAAAAGTTTATAAGTGTCAACTTTTAAAATACAATAATATTCCTTAAAACTCAACTGTAACCAAAACACTTTTGCTCAATTGTTTACAGGAGATGTCCCAGGACTGAACCTAGGATCCAGTCCTGTGAATAGAAAAGTAATCCATAAAGCAGGGGTCCCCAAACTACGCCCCATGGGCCAAATCCGGCCTGCCTAATCAAATGGAGTGGCCCTCTTGGTGCGTCCACATCCAGTCAGCTCCCGGAATGTGGTCAGGCACAGAGTTATAGTTATTCCCATGTAGCAGTACACTCTGTTGTGCCTGATTTAGATATGGATGCCTCGGACAGTTTTACACATGCGCAGACCGAAGCCTGCGCTGTCTGTGACTTCAACGGACGGCGTCCGCGTGCGTCGTATGTCACGCGTGTCTGTGCGTGGAGGGTGCGCGGGGAAGAGACCGGTGTCCGGGACAGGCTCGGGGACCAGAAGCGGTGCGGGAGCATTGTGGGCCGGTGAGTGGGACCGTGGATGGAGCAGGCGGCAGTGGGTCCGCGGATGAGGAGAGGGCCATGGTGGAATGGGTGCGCAGGAAAGAGACCGGTGTCCGGGACAGGCACGGTAACCGGGACCGGCCGCGGGAGCCTTGTGGGCCGGTGAGTGGGACCGTGGATGGAGCGGTCACCAGTTGGTTCGCGGATGAGGAGAGGGCCATTGTGGAATGAGGTCCATGGAGGCTTTTCATTTTATGCGTTTTTCTATAGCGCAGACTTTACCCGACGGTGTCAGAGCGCTTCACAATAGGAACAGAACTGATACATGAACATTACAAGTGAGCAAATTACAAAAGCAAAGGTTACATTACATGAGGCAAAGGAGGCATCAAACGGTGCATTACAGGAGGAAAAAGTGACATATGTGCAGAGTCTCAAATATAATGTATGTACAGCACGTTAAAGGCCCTGGGGCGCTGTTATTTTTTCTTTTCGAGATACATATTAATTAGGGTTTTACATGAGTAAAATAAAGATAAAGATATACCACAAAGACACTTCCTCATCTTTTCTTTGATGGTTCTGCTTGTGGGTGTTGCGCTGACAGTTAAACCAGAAGCCCAATTTCCCTCAATTTGTTAGAAGTTTGTGAGATAGTATTTTTAAAATAAAATCACTGTATTTCCCTGCATTTACTATGTTTACCACAATTGCGATCGTCTGAGAAGATAGGTGGAGGAAATGGATGGAGTTATCGGGGAGGGGTGCTGCTGGGTCAAGGAGGAAGTGGGATGTGGGAGAGGGGAAGGTGTTGGCAGATACCATGGATGTGTATTCTGAATATAGCTTGGAAATAATTTTCTCTTTTTTGCTCGAGTTGATTTTTTAGAAATGCGGTCATGGAGTTGTCTGCCTGTGGTGAATTGTATCCATGTCTGACAGGTGTGTGGCGATAGTGTGGAGAGGTCTTTCCATTCAGAAAGAGTGAGTTTGTGATCACTTGACACAAGTCTATCCCAAAGAAGCCCACGGAAATGAAATCTTCGCAAGTGAATAATACTGGTTGTCACTTTGGCCCATATCATTTCCTGTTATAAGACTGACCCCGGCCCCTCATCACAGAAAAGAAAGTTGATGTGGCCCCCGCCGAAAAAAGTTTGGGGACCACTGCCATAAAGTAATTAATTGCATTTAACTAGAAATTCCCATTGAGCTCAATTTCACATTGTGTTTGAAATTATTATTATTATTATTCAAAGTTTTATATAGCGCGAACAAGATCTTTGCAGATATCAGAGCACTTAACATACAGGGGGTAGGGGCAACAGGAGGGTGACTAAACAGACTATTGGGTACAATATAATAGTCAATAGCATAATAGGATAGTAGTCATGTACAGATAAAATACCAATAAACAATCAAGTAACCAGTAATATAAGACAGCGCAAAGTCTTTGGTCCAGCTACAATAGAGTTCAGATGAACTTTGGCTATAGGGATGGCTTATACCACTTTCTTAGAATTACAGAGAACAAGGGGTAGGGGCATCAAGAGGGTGATTCTTTAAACTAATGGGTACAATATAGTAGTCGGTAGTAAGTGGTAGCATAATAGGAAATTGTGTTGCCTATTGCAAGAACTGTAACTATTATACTCAAAAGTCTATTGCGTATTTGAAAAGTATTTAACTAAAGTAACTCATTTTGAGAAAGAATATTTTGATACCTATTGGTTCTAAAATAAAACTATATATTTTTTATACAAACAATTGGCCTAGAGTTCAGTTCTTGAGTGTGTGAGACAATTTGCTGACTGAGTGTGTATAACACATGCTTTACACTGTCCTCTGATACTGCCTTACTGCTCGACCAAGCTACCACTTTAGAGAGTAAGGTTATAGCTAACTTTAGCCTCTGCCATACCTCTGACTGTGGACTGTTTGCACACTGTACCTTACATTTGGCCCAGTATATAGAGCCACTTCCTTACAATATACATGAAAATTATCCTTCCCAAAAATATTTTGAATATTTACAAAAATATATATATATTAATATATAATATATATTAAGTTATTAAGTGACACTCATGCAGGTAGAAGCCTGCTGTTTTTCTATCGCGTGCGTTCTAGGATTTAAATCTTGCCGTGGATCGGCAATTGCAGCCAAATTGCTGCTTTTCCTCATATATAAGCAGGAAACATTCAAAGAGACATGTTTTCCAGACACACACCACTCCACCTTGTCAATTAAAATACTCTCCAGAATTCTCAGAAATATATATACTCTTGAATACTCATAACAGTTGCATATCTGATTCATTCTATAAATTACATTTTCTTGTTGAAAGGAGCTGTCGCAATGAACATATCATAAGACATCAAGTAACTAGGAAAGCAATAAATTTGCACTGCTGACACTTTAATCGTGTGATGGTGTTTTGATATTATTCAAAATACACTTTGGAGGAGAGGTGGTCTGCGCCCGCTTGTGACCGCGACTAGAAGCAGTCGGGTTTCTTCTGATATATATCTATCTATCTATATCTATATATATATCCCAACGTAAAGTTAAGCCCCAAAAGGAAAAAGCAACAAGATCGGAATTTTTAAATCCATTTCTTTGAGAGCAGCAGGGGATGCAGACAAACTTTTCACCATCTAAATAAACAGCCAGACCGGTTTTGGGATTACGATCTTGGGCAGGTTCTTTTTAATTGAGAGCACGTCACGTCATCTTTAGAATTGATGCCATTGAAGAAGGGATCTTAGTCCCAAAACCGGTCTGGCTGTTTATTTAGATGGTGAAAAGTTTGTCCAGGAGGTTGGTGCGGGTGGTGGTCCTGGGGGCAGGGGTCTCGGTGGTTGCGGCGTCGATGCTGTCGTGGATGTATGCGACCTTGCGGTGGAAGAAGGTGGCCAGCGAGTCTCACAGGTCTTGCGTAGGTGGGATGTCGTTGGTGTTGGAGCTGGGGTTGGAGAGTTCCTTCATGATTTTGAAGAGCTCTTTGCTGTTGTGTGTTGTTGTTGTCTAGGCGGTCTTTGAAGGAGGCCCGTTTGGGGGATCTGATGTGGTGGTGTCTGCGGGTGGCATTCTTGTGGGCTGTGTAGCTTTCCGGTGTTAGTTCGCAGATCCAGTTCTTCTCTAGCTTTCGGCAGGTTTGCTTGGAGGTCTTCGGCGAACCAGCTTGCTTTCTTTCTGGTGTTGGATGTTGGAAGATTTCTTGAGCGGGGCATGGGTGTTTGTGCAGTTGTTGATCCACTGTCTGAGGTTGCGGGCGGCTTTGTCTGGGTCGGTCGGATCTGCGGGTGGGTTCCGGGCGAGGGTGGTGGTTAGCTGGTCCTCGGTGACTTTGTTCCAGCAGTGGTGAGGGTGCTTGGTGGGTTTCCAGAAGGTGAAGTGGGTGCAGCGATGGTCGGTCCAGTGGAGTTCGGTGGTGTGGTCGAAGGAGATGTAGGGGCTTGTGGTGAAGATATGGTCAAGCGTGTGGCCGGCGAGGTGGGTGTTGTGACGAGTTGTCTGAGGTTGGCGAGGTTGTTGATCAGGGTAGAAGAGTTTGAGTCATTGTTGTTCTTGAGGTTGAAATTCAGGTCCCCGAGGAGGATGTAGTCTGTGGAGGTGTGGGCATGTGTGCTGACAAGGTCTGCGATAGAGTTGCTGAACTGTTGTCGTGGTCCGGGTGGTCTGTGGACGAGGGTTCCTCTGAGGGTGATGTTGGGGTCGATGTGGATTGGAAGTGCAGGTGTTTGGCGGTGCAGAGGGTGTCGTCAGTGTTTGTCGAGATTTTGAGAGTGGTACTGTGGACAATGGCGATTCCGCCTCCGTTGGTGTGGTCCTTGCGGGTGATCTTGTAGTCTTCCGGGATGGCTATGGCGATGTCTGGTGCCAAGGAGGGGTTCAGCCAGGTCTCCGTCAGGAAGGCGACTTCTGGGGTGTTGGAGTCCAGAAGGTCCCAGAGTTCAATGCCGTGTTTACTTGCGGAGCGGGTGTTGAGATGTATGCTTCTGAGGAAGTTGAATTCTTTGGTAGGTGGGTTGGCGGGCCGGATGCTGGTGAAGCTGCAGGTCCGGCAGGAGAAGGGTCCTTTGGTGCGCTTCGGGGCGGCCAGGCAGCAGGTGCGTGATCGGCCGTGGTTATGGTTTTAATATTTATATGCAGCCTTTAGCTGATATAGTGCACTCCTTCGGCCTTGATATAATAACCTACGCCGATGATACGCAATTAGTCGTATCTATGAATCAGGCAGATTCTCCCCCTTCTAATCTAAGTAACTGTCTGGTAGTGGTGGCTCAGTGGATGGCTATCTCGCATTTAAAATTAAATGGCGAGAAAACTGAGCTCATGGTGTTAGGTAATTCAACCATTCCCAGTCCTCTGTCAGACTGGCCACCGTGCATGGGCCCTACGCCCCAACCAAAGTCCCATATAAAGAGTTTAGGCATTTGGTTGGACTCCAACCTCCGCTTCATGCAGCAAGCTACTACTCTCTCTGCCATATGCTTTGGGCTAATGCGTATGCTGAGAAAGGTGCTGCCTCTTCTCCCTTTTGAAGCTCGCAGAATAATGGTTCAAGCCATTATTTTGTCCCGCCTGGATTATGGGAACTCTTTAGACTTAGGCGCCCCCGCATTTACAATCAAAAAGCTACAGGTGACTCAAAACGCCGCAGCTCGCCTCCTGTTAGGCCTCAACAAACGAGAATCAGCTACCATGGCCCTGAGGAAACTGCACTGGCTTCCTGTTAAGGCCAGAGTGTTGTTTAAATCTCTTTGTTTTATGCACAAAGCCATGTGGAAGAATGCCCCCACTATGATCTGCTCCCTGGCAAAACCCTATCTTCCCCACAGACCCCTAAGATCCAGCACTGCCTTCCTGGCTACTGTCAATAAAATCAGACGTACCAGATGGGGCGGACGTTCCTTCTCCTGGAATGCCGCAAAGGAATAGAACTCTCTGCCCACCTCTCTTCGCAGTGAACCTAGCCTTTTAAAATTTCGGAAGGATCTGAAAACCTACCTGTTCATTTAACTTGTTTCCCTTTTTAGTATGACGGTACTTAGCGCTACGAGGCCTCCGGGTTGTTTGCGCTCTATAAAACCCGATTAATAATAATAATAATAATAATAATAATTGAGTGCGTGGAGGGTGCTAGAGTCGTAGCAGAGGTGGTTGTCGTGGCGTTTGCAGGGGCCAGGGGTCCTGGTGTTGGGCGCAGTCCAGGCGCGGACAGGCACAGATGGGCTTGTCTGCACCAATAAAGGCAATAGTTGGGCAGCAAGAGTCTGTTTTAACAATTGTGTGCACTGTCTGTTGTATTACAAAAATTATAAATGAATGTGCCCGGAAAGCATAGGTTTAAAAAAAAAACAAAAAAACAGTTGCCTTTTCAAGTGACTGTAACAGCTACAGATTCCTCCCAGCCTGTTTGGAGCAATAAATACATGTATTTGCGAAAGGAGATGGAGCCCGGTTTACCAATGTCTTGACAGCTGTTCAAATTTTGGATACCTTTCTATGATGTTATTTCCCCTGGAGAAGCACTGCTGTGCCCTGTAGAGCCGGTTTTGTTCTACCAGGGAGCGCTAGACAGATGTTAACGGCTCGATGTGTAAAATTCAACTACTGGTGAAGATCAGCAGCTACACTATTAAGTTTAATAAATGTATGTGGTTGGGAAGTAGCATTTTCGTTAGCGATGCTTTCCAGGCTCGGCTCGTTCTATAGCTAATGGGGTCAAGCTGGCTCTCCCACGGGAGGGGGTGGATTGACACAATTGCAGGGTAGGTGCGAGAACTTAAAGCAACAATGGGAGGGTGGATTCGAATTGTAAACAATGGGAGGGTGAGGAGAACTGAAAACGACACTAGTGTGAAGATTGAAATCAGTCTGCTATAAACTCACCTCAAGCAGTTGGTGAAAGGGAGGGACCATGTGCCAGTAACTGGTGATCACGTAAAGTGGCCCAATACATTCGGATCAAATTTGCACTATATAAAGCTGCAAAATAAATGTTATCAAAGCACTGCCAATGTTTTTCTATCGAGTTAGGAGGGCAGTAAGAAACGATAGAAGGCTAGTTGGGAACAGGACGGGCAGCAGAAGGGGGAGGGAAACAGCAAGTTGGGGGAAAGGCAAGGGACAGCGGGAGGAGGGCGATTGTGTGCGGGAGAAACACAAATACGAGAGAAGTGTGATTACGTATGTGGCATTCAATCAATTGACCTGCTTGAATATGCCAGGCAACTAGCACCAGTTAATAGCCTCCCATCCCCCCCTGATGTTGTACTACAGTTAAGCTAGGGCGAGGGGAGCCAGGCAATGACATTGTAATTAAATAAATCATGTGCTCAGCGTTCCAAAGGGCGCATTTAAAAAAATATCACAAATTAAAGATGGTGAAGTTATTTGCTGTCCTCCCGTCCAACAAGGATAAACTAGGGCGAGGGGAGGAACATTGGTGGAATAAAGGCACAAGCTCCTGCCATGGATGTTTCTTCTCAATGACAATCCAGATCAACTTAACAAGCCTTTACAATGCAACGGTCTCGCCTTTGAAAAAGTTAGAGCTATTGGCATTATAAATGACATTTTGATTTATGTGTTGGTTTTGAAAACAGATCAATAAATGCCATTGTCATTTACAATGCCAATAGCTTAATCTCTCGCAAATGCCGCCCAAACGCACCAACCCACACAGAGTCCCACACACATACATACCTACAGAGCCACACACAGAGCCACACACACACAGTCACATACACACACACACAGTCACATACACACACAGCCACAGACACACTATCTATCCTAGTACCGCCACCTCTCAACACACATGCATTCGAAATATGCACGTGTTCATGTGCTTACTCGTACTTGCAATATTTTTTATATTTTATATAGCTATATGAGTGTGTGCAGGTAGTAGCTTGATATCACATACATATATCAGATATATAATATGCACTTTCATGAAATATCGCAAACAGATACTTTTGTAAAGACATGCTGCATGTTATACCTAGAGTAACCCACAGCTGCCTATATTTGTGTGCAAGTTTGTGTGTAGTAACCACTCTTAGTGTGTGTATTTACAAACGTGACTAAAGGTATATACACAAATAATGAAATTTAAATATGGGAATAATGTTGCAGCATTATATACAAGGCGTAGTAGCCATGTGTGTAACAGTGTATAGTGGGACATGCACTTGACATACATATTTACGTACTCCGGATTACACGTAAGGCATGCTTTAAACATGCAATGTTATGAAAGTGTTAAAGTTTGTGTAATGAAGGCAACCCATGTATGAACCTAGAGAATTTCACAGCTCTGTTCGTATCCCACATTATGTTTTTTCTGGGACTCACTCGCAGCACTATAAACCACTGTCTGGTGTGCCAGTATGCAGAGGAGCAAAAAGCCAATACTGTGAAATGTGTCAGACAGGACATGGGTCTACTTGCCAGATATGCTAGAGTCCCTTCAGTACGCGCCCGTATTAACCGCTCGCCCCTTAGGTGCAGGAGTTACTCAATTGGACTACAACCTATGCCACATACTGCGCTCAGCGCGTGTGAACTCTTTCTGATGCCTCCCCTCCCTCTCGCTTTGGAAGGTAGCTTATTCCCTTTTCCATGAAGGGACCCGATATTCTCGTCCTGCGCTGACTGACGCATGTACGAACTGCTGAGAGATCATTCTCTAAAGGCACTTGAACCATAAAAGGTCCCCAATCCAACTTTTTTACGTCCTCACCGACCACTTTTAGCACCCCAGGTGCCCATCGTTAACCATACTTCTGGTCTTGACCTGCTAACTTCCGGTTTCTGTGCCGCCACGGGGGGCAATTTGACACGAACGCTTCCCTGCAGCAGATACTAGTTGTAGTAGACTCGGGGGCGGCTCCGCCAACCGAAACAGTCCGTGTTCGTTTCACAAGCCGATTCCACCAATTGGAAGAAACGTCACGTTGAACTCCAAGAATTGTGACGAATAATAGATCGCCATGCATCAGGAAAGGTGGCCATATACCAATCAGCAGATCTACTAGCTGAAGGGGGCGGGCCGATGCCTGAGCAGGGATTTGCGCCGGTTCATCTGAGAAACGTCCCTCTTGAAATGGGTCCTTTTAACCGGCGTTCGTAGAGAAGTAGAGCCGCGAGCGCCATCTTCGAATGGTTCTAGTAGTCCAATTTATCGCAGTATGCGTTTAAATACAGTGCTGACCTCACCGACTTACTCTCAAGTTTAAACTCGAATAACACTTTATTTTGCCAGGTTCTACGTCATTGTTATCGGCCCAAAAATAATTCTACATTCAGTGGACTATTTGTCACGAGTGACTATTTTACGTATGAGAAATTCATTACAACCAAGTCCCTCAACCCACACATTAAGAAACATAGTTTTAGTTTTTTTTGCTTAGTTGCCAAGTTTTCAGATTGCTTACGTGTGACATTTCCTTGCTTGCTGTCTACTTATGATGAGTGACATTCAAGGACCAAAATGTATATTTTCTCGCGAATAAAACCGAGCAAATAAAGTGCATGGAAACGGATCAATATCAGAAATTACAACATTTTGAGTAATAAGAAGCACCCGTGGTAGCACAGGGAGGAGGCTGCGAGCGGCGGAGCTGGCACAGACTGACGAAAAAACAGCCCTGGAAAAAAAAAAAGGAAACACTCAGAATGACCCACCTCTGAATGACGAAACAAAGGGGCGGGGCTTAAAAATAACACAAACGCCCACGAATCTGCTCCCAGAATGATTGCCACATCTCTCTTCCAATGCAAGCCTCCATTTATGGAGCTAGCCAATGGAAGAGAGAGGCGGGTTCAACCCCAGTATTGGAAAACAAAATTTCTCGAGCTGCGCGACACTGCTGCGCAGTGTACGCCAGTCGAGACCTAAAAATGAGGCCTGTGTGGGCATGAAAACAGAGACACTGCAGCATTAGTACTGTTATGAGCAGACTTGGCTTTACGATCAGGCACAATGAGCCCTGTGGATGTTTACACAGATAAATAAATATGCTGCTCAAATTGTTCAACTCTGATAGCGCCGTGCCAGGTGCGCCCCAAAAACGCATCGACGCATGAGCAGTCAGCCTTAAAGGGTGCTGGCAGGATGCAATACCCCAAAAGACCCTAGACCATGGGTACTCACAAACTTTCTCTTGGTGGCCAAATTAACAGTGTGGTTTGTGTCGGAGGGCCGCACCGGTGGGCGCGGGGTCAGTGGGTGAGGGGCAGGGCTAGAGCAACAAAAAAACGATGACCATGAGGTTGAACACAGGTCCCTGCAGCGGACGCCTTCGTCCGCTGCAGGGACTCCCTCTCCCTCTCCCTCTCCCTCTCCCTCTCCCTCTCCCTCTCCCTCTCCCTCTCCCTCTCCCTCTCCCTCTCCCTCTCTCCCTCTCCCTCTCCCTCTCCCTCTCCCCCCTCACTCTCCCCCCTCACTCTCCCCCCTCACTCTCCCCCCTCACTCTCCCCCCTCACTCTCCCCCCTCACTCTCCCCCCTCACTCTCCCCCCTCACTCTGTCTCCCCCCTC